>NC_137857.1:2319045-3519045 GCF_948465745.1 Chenopodium album | reverse complement strand
CTATCTGTTGTTGCATTGCTGCTCAACTCACACTGCCCAATCTGCCCAGTCGTGGTGTCTACATGCTGCTGTTGAGCGCCCTCATGTGTGCTGCCAGACTCGCCAGGAAGCCTAGCACCCGCAAGAGAAGTCGCAAGCTGATCATGAGGCATGGCAGACTCCTCCGCGGGCTGCCTGCGGTTTGGGTCTGCTTGCCGCATGTGGGTTGCGGGGTAGTCTGCCTGCCTCTCTTCCCCCGCATCACCCTCGCACTGCACCCCCTTATCACACTCTCCTTCACATACACATTCCCCTGCCAACTCCACATACCATTCATCATCACTAAGCCCATCCTCTCCACTACTCACACTCACCATTTTGTCATCTTCACTAGGTTCAAAAAATGGAAATTCGGTTTCACAAAATTTAACATCTCTTGACACAAAAATTTCACGAGTTTCTAAGTCGTACACCTTCCATCCCTTTTTCCCGAATGGGTATCCTAGGAATATACATTTCCGACTACGACTAGAAAATTTATCACCCTTACTCTTTAGATTATACGCATAACACAAACATCCAAACACCTTAATATACTCATATGAAGGTGATTTGCCAAATAACACATCACAAGGAGTTTTATAATCAAGCAATCTAGAGGGAGTCCTATTAATTAAATGACATGCCGCTTGCACACACTCACCCCAAAATTTTAAAGGCAAATTTGCTTGAAATCGTAAAGCTCTAGCAACATTCAAAATGTGTTGATATTTTCTCTCAACACGCCCATTTTGTTGAGGCGTGCCCACACATGAGGTCTCAAAATAAATCCCATTGTCAAAAAAATACTTTCTCAAGGAATTGAATTCCGTACCATTATCACTACGAACTACTTTAATTTCTTGAGAAAATTGGCGACGAACAATAGCCACAAAATTATGAAACATATATTCAACTTCCGTTTTATTATTTATTAAATAGGTCCACACACCTCTAGAAAAATCATCTACGATTGTCAAAAAATAGTGAGCTCCACAAGACGATGGAGTCTTGTAAGGCCCCCACAAATCTAAATGAACTAGTTCGAAAATACGACTGGCTTTATTTTGACTCAAAGGAAAGCTACTCCTATGTTATTTTGCCCGAGGGCATACATCACATGAATTAAATTTGCTACTACTATGACTCACAAACGGAAGTTGTTGAAGAACTTTTCCCGAAGGATGCCCTAACCATTGATGCCACAACTTTGTCGAACCATCCACCTTTATCTTCAAAGTCTTCACCGTCGGAACACCCCGGAAATAATAAAGTCCATCTACTCGTTCACCCGCTCCAATCACCTTCCTCGTCGATAGGTCCTGTATAACACAAAGTTTATTAGTAAATTGCATGACACAATTTGATTCATCACATAATTGAGTCGTTCAATTTAAATTGCAATTTAATTGAGGCACATAAAGAACATTTTTAAGTATTAAGCCTCCGTCCAATGTCACCGATCCAAGTTTGGACGCATTTGCATGGTTTCCATCCGGCAATCCCACCGGATAATGACTCACATTCACCACATTCGTCAATAAAGTAATGTCACAAGTCACATGGTTTGAGGCACCGGTATCAATAATCCAACCCATATCTTGCTTACCGTGAAGCTTGGGTTTAATAGAGTTCAAGTGGTCGAGAAGCATCTGAATTTGAGCTGTTGTTACCCCAGCGAGGGCTGCCCCATCTGATGGTGTTGCGGCAGCAGCCTGCGAAGATTGCGAGTGCTGCTGCCCACCTGTCTTGTTTGCCCGAGCAGGAGGCGCACCACCCCCCCTGCCCCTGCCACCTGTCCGTCCTCCATCCCGGCCAGCCGAGGCTCCACCACGACCTGGTCCACGCCCACCACGTGGGCGGTCTCCCCACCAGTCAAGGAAGCCGTGAATTTGGAAGCATCCCGATTCATCGTGACCCTCCCTGTTACAGTGATTACAGAATCTGTCATTGCCCTCTGAACGTGGCTTGCCCCCCTGCAACTTGAAGGCCACCACATTAGTTCGATCATCAGTGATAGCATTCACCTCCCCTCCACCCAAGCGTTCAGCTTGAATGGCCTGCTGATACGCCTTGTCCACCGATGGTAATGGGTCTTGAGCAAGGAGTTGTGCCCTTAGAGCAGCGTAAGATTTCTCCAAGCCAATAAGAAAATGGTGAACAAAGTCATCCTCCCTCAAACGTTCAACCTGCTGCACAATATTGCACTTGCACAATCCACACTTACACTCGGGAACCGAGACGTAAGTTGTGAGTTCATCCCAAATTTTCGACAATCTGCCAAAATAGACAGAAATTAATTCAGACTTTCCTTGCTTACAATCGGCCAAGGCAGTCTTCAATTGACAGACCCTAGTCCCGCTAACCACACAAAAGCGGTTTCGGAGGTTGTCCCATAGCAATTTCGCATCATCATAATCACCAAGAGTTTTGAACGAATTGTCGAGTCCAAAGTATTCGACAACCAAGACACTAACATGGAGTGAACAGCCACCCAATCCTCCAATTTTTCAGAGTCCGTAGGCTTAGCAACGGATCCATCAATAAAACCGTATTTCCTCTTTGCCTTCAAGGAAGTACGCACAGCTCTCGCCCATTCATCGTAATTGTCACCTCGAAGCTGAATAGGTGTAATCACACTGCCAGGAGCATCACTCGAACCTAGATGGTATGTGAGATCCACCTTGGTCGTTTTTCCACCATCAACCCCTGACATTGTGTTTCACACAACCTCACCGAAAGAAAAAAAATATTTTGTAGTGAACTCTCACCCTCCTTCACTCAGAACTTATGAAAAGAACGTGTGAAAAAAATTCAGATCAAACCTAAGCTCTTGATACCATGTTAAATTAATCACAAAAGTATTTCTCTGTATTTCTCCGTTTATATGAATTGCCATGTACAAGTATATATAGAATAGGGAACTTGGAGGGCAAGGCCAAAATATTCCCAAGATAAACACAAGATCTCCTAACAAATCTATTCACAATATTATCACAATATTCTCAAATATTATCTTTCCTAATAGTTAACTAGGTTATTGTCAATTATAAGACTAGAATTCGGTTCATAATACAATTTACATGCTCATGCCTTACTATATTAAAAACCTATTTTAATTTTACTACAAGTAGAAGTAATATATATAGAAATGAATGAAATATCGTGTTTAGCTTGGTGGTAAGCACTCTTAGATTTGATTTCTTACCTCTTCTACATTGAGAAAAATAAAGTTGTGTGAATTCCATCTTCTTTTAACATCAGCTTATGTAATCAAAGTAAAAACGAAAATTATTCTTACTTTTTTACATTTTATGCACCAATGTACCACAGGGTTAAAAAAAAGCATGAGTTAATTTGGTGATTTACTGATTTTCATTTTTTTTATTTCTTTCATTTATTTATTTATTTATTTATTATTTTAAATATGGCTTCCATCCTTAGGTGGGGAAAGTGTGTACTATATGACCCAACATAGGTGAGCCCACGCAAAGGGTAGCCTATCTTTAATGTTGTCGTAATAGACCCAAAACATTATGGGCCCCATCTTTATACTTTATGGGCCCTACCATTTCCTATATCAAACTCAAAACGGTTACAATGCGCTCAAATTTTAGGGATTCATCAATTTTGGACCATTTGGCGGCCACATTGGACAAAATTTTCCAATCATCAATTTTATTGAAAAAAAAATTATACAACTATATCTATTTTGTTTTACCCCCAATTCTTAGGAAATTTATTGAATTGTGCAAGAAAAAAAATTATAAAAAATATTACTTTATGTTAGTTAATCTAAAACATTGTCCATTTCCTAAAAAAAAAAAAAAAAAAATTAAAAATAAATAATAAAAGGGCCTTTAATTTGAAGATTTTGGATTGAAGGTGGAGACTTGTGCCCTAATAGTTAGGGGACAGTCCTTAGAAAAAGAGGCTATAATAAGACAACATTTTCCATGAATTAAGCATGATGGGAGAAAAATATTAATCATATATATAATTATATATATAGCATTGCTTAGACAATAATTAATTAGTTTAAGGTGTTAAGTGTAGCGTGATCGCAGACCTAGTTACATAGTTAGTAGTTAGTAATGTTATTAGATTATTAATTTTTTCTACCATCCAATAAAAGTTTAACTACTCTAATCTTAAAGTAGTCACTAGCTAGCTAAACAAGACTCAAGAGTAATTACTCTTCTAGAGCATGGAACCATGATTAAATTATGCACAATGTATAAAGCCTACGTACTTTTATTAAATTTGTCTCATAGGTAATTAGGTATGATGTAGAGCATACAAATTTTGATTATTCATAATTTGCACTGACATTATTTACGTGTTATTCATTTTCGAAAAGTAGCAATGTCAAATTGTCACTTATAATATAGTATGAGACAAACGATCTCATAAACGTTATAGATTTTCTTTGTCTTATGTACTTATATCGTAGACGAAAATAACATAATTATAGTGCATATATAGCACTATCCTATTCGATCACGTAACATACTTTATCAACTACGGAGTAGGATTTAATACATTAAGTGGTACTATATATCAAACATGCATGGAAATTGTAAGGTCATAATAACGAAATATATGAACAATAAAGTTAGATAAAAATTTGTATGTTACACATTAATTACTCCATAGCATTTTAGCTATTTTGAGTATACTGTTGAAAACATTATCCGAATAGGGCAGTCAATAAATGGTATGGAAAAAAAAGCCTTACAAACCTAACGAAAAAAGCCTGTTCAAACTGTATCATCTTTATTTGCCACTTTGCAATAAATTCTTATGCTTTTAACTTGCTTTATTTTTAAATAATTTTGTAATTGTTAATTTATATAATGGGGTAGGGGAGTGAGACTTTTAGGCTAAATTTTAAAAGTCTATCAACCAGTTGTTACTTGTATTTTAAGCCATATGAAGTAGTAAATTATTTGAATTATATCATTTTAGTTCGTTAAATTTTAACACAAAACCTACCTATTGCTACTTTTGGTTAGCGGCTTTAATTTCCAAATAATTTAATTTCATGAGGTAAGCATGTTTCCCTAGCTAAATTATTTTCCCTCCATAAATAGTTATATAGTTGAAAATCTCGAGATGTAAAAGTTTAAAGAACGATGGATAATTATGATGTACTTCGTAAAAGTTATAGTAGTTATTAATCACCTCATTCATTACATTTTTTTTTATTTTCTCGGTCTAGTTATTAAATATTATTAAACCTTCTTCTACAATATTGATGCATCTTAGGTAATTGAACATTCATGAAAACTCATAATCTTAACTCCACTATCAACTAATTAGAGCTATAAAATTGGGTCTCAATATTTCAGTTTTGATCACATAATGGCTTGTGTTAGGTCATTGCATTGTGTTCATACCAACCATATATAATATGTACGGATATTTCAAGCTATTTTTAAGTACGATTTGTCCGAATATCATCGAATCAAGTCAATTTTTTATCGTTCTACCCACTAGACGACTGATTTTATTCTCCTTTCATGATGTATGCGAGGTGAGTAACGTACTTAAAACAAAAGGCATTATTATTGTTATTCAATTATTTGAAAATGATTAAAATCAAATCGTTGAGTTGTAGACACATCTTGCAAATATACAAATTAAAGCTGATGTACCTTCTTATAGTATGGTCATATCTTATTTGTATTTTTTTATCTATTGCCAAAATAAAAATAAAAAAAATACAAAACATACATAAATAAATAAAATAAAATAGAGAGAGACAATATATACTTTCCTTGACGCAACTTAAACTGTGTGATGATTGACGAGTCCATAGTACTACTGTCTTGATTTTAACAACCTTGTCAAATTAAGGCCTTCCACATGTCATCCAATGATCCAATCATTTGACATTTTACAATTTTGTCCTTATTTATATTTTTTTTTGAAAGCATTGTCCTTGTTTATATTGTTATTCATCAACCTCATCATCCTACGTAACGTGGCTTATATAGCTCTATTCAAATGGACTCACATGATATATGCACATTATTTAATTTAGTTACCATGCATGAATAATATTACTAGGACTGTTATACATAGCCAAGTTGTTAGTTCTTGTTGGATTTAGCAATGAATTAATGATGATGTTCAAAATGAATTGCCATATGGAGTGTATTTTATGGGGACGTAATGAAACTTAGTACAGAATTTAATTTGTGTATTTGAAACATGAAAAATAAAGATTGACTTAATGACATCAATAATTTAGTATATCTTAAGTATAAGGAGCGATTTCAAATAAAGTGGCGGGTGTACAAGACAACACCAACTTGGATACTCTAGTGATGTGTAGAAACAAATTCCGCTGATATTCTACTTAATCTTTTATTATATGGCATGTTAAAGGAGGTGTGGGGACTGGGGAATGTGACTAAGGTCTTGTTCTCTTACATTGAAATTCAGTTCAGTTCAGTTCAGCTCAGCTCCTAATTTCCTTCTCTTATAAAATATTCATTTCAGTTCAGTTCAGTTCAGCTCAGCTCCTAATTTCCTTCTCTTATAAAATCTCCATTTCAGGCCCTAATTTAAGAAGGAAATTAAAAAGGAGAAGTATTGATCTGAAGATGGCCTGGTTAGACGAGAGAGGATTCGATAGAATATATTGCGTATATGTCATTAAGCACAACATACATAAGGGTGGTGCACTATTACTCTATACACCCATTATTTAAGTTATTGTTGCCCTTGTAGTTGCTGCTATGTGCATCTAAACTTAAAACTTCCCAATAAGTATATACTAGGTATATTATACATATTTTGTATTTTATAATCTCGATTTAAAATAAAACATATAGTTGTAGAAAAAATAAAAATATTCAAGCACTTGCTCCTCAATGTATCTTACTTTAAAAAAAATATTATTAAAGCACAAAAGTTAGTTTACAATAGTACTCGTATAATAAATATATAGTACTCGTAATAAAAATAAGAAAAAACATGGTGAAAATTCAATAAAGAATAGAAAATCCTATCAGATCATGATATTATGTCATTATAGACCAGCATATAAATATGACCAGCAATTATATACATATGGAGTACGTATGAAGTATGTACAAGTACAAGTAGAGATCATACATACACGAAAAACTTACCATAACAATCACATGTTGGTACGTAAAAAATTAAGTATTAGAAGCAGGAAAAATAAAAACGTTATTTTTTTTTTTTTTTTATTTTTTTTTTTTTTTGTTGGGCGAGCTACAACAGATTAACAACTTGTGGCAGTAGTACTGATTACTGAATGATCATAATTCAGAGACATTGTGCAGCTTTGTACTGTGTGAGTAGTGGAGTCCCTCGATTTACGCGGCCAAGTGTTCTCCACTTTTTTAATCTACTACTCTGTATCTCTATTTTCCGTTTTTTCAACGATTAAATATTTTTTACTCATATTTTAAGTTAAATCATTGCAAATACAGTACTCCGTAATAAGAAACGAAGGTAGTAATACAAGTTTCTATTTCCTTTTACGTAATTAATGGCCATCTGGTTGCACATACATACAAAATACATACTTATATATGTACGGAGTATGTAGTACGGAGTACAAGTACTCATAGTTATTAAGTACTCCTTCTGTCTTTTAATACAAAACCTCTTTCTAACATTTATTACTCACATAATAAATAGAAAGATACTTTTAATTTAGAGACAGAGGGAGTAAGAGATTGTACATGCTTGAATTTTTGTGTTTTGGAAGTTGTATTATGTCATATGTTTTGTTGTTAAGTGAATAATAACTTAATTATTTTAATTCCCGGATGATTTACCTAAAGAACTTTATCTATTTTATGATAAGTTGTAAATCAAATTACCAGGTGAGCGATAGGACCATGAGGCACAAATTAGTGAAACTAACTAGATTTAGGTATACACAAGTAAGAGAAGTACCAGAGTACAATTAGCCTAAATTAAACTTGTTATGTCATTAAAGGCTGTATTAAAAAGTTTATTTTAAGTAAATAACCTAATGTAGATGATTAAATTCTTTGATGAATGGTTGATCGAGAACGCATATAGCTTAATTGGAGCTTGGAGGAGTTTAATTATTCTTTCAACAACGAGCATGTTTATGTACAGATTACAAAGTACTACGTGTATACGTACTACGTACTCATATTAAATAACTAGCTAATTTTTAAAGTGTCAATAATTTTTTATTGCAGGGGTAAAATAATTAGAGGTGAACATGTGAATGAATTTAAAGCACAATTGGACAAAACAAGTGCTGTCCATTGCTGGACAAATGCAGGCAAAATATAACAGTGATCTCTAGCTAACTTTTGATCCCAAAAAAAAAAAAAAAAAAAAAAAAAAAATGGCACAAAGAACATTGAGCACAGAAGATACTGACTGATAATCTAGTGTAAAATCTTAATTCACAAGTTAGCTAGAGACTAAAGATGTTTTATCATTTCAGATGTATCTATGACTTTATTATATGATATGATCATATTATAAATATACAGTACAAGTAGTATATACACAATAAATTATTTATTTAATTTGTAGTAGAAAATAAAAACAAATAAAAAAATCCAGTGTCATGTCCTAAAGTTATGATATGGTCCAGTTAATATTTGTAATATTAGAAGAGAAGAGAACCATATAATATAATATGTAAACCTGTAAAACTGCCTGTACAAAACACAACCAAAAAAGATTGTCATTTTTTGGGGAGAAAAAAGCAAAACAACAAGTGCAGTCATATCATGTAACTTATCATAGTGTCGGATATAATGGCCTAAATCCATTTGCATGTAATATACTATAGTATAGGTTCTCTCCTTCATACTTTCTTGTACATTAAAACCCCATTTTATTAATTATCTGTTTCTTTGTTTTTAATAAATTTAATACGGAGTACTAACTATATACTTCGTATTTTTTTAGAGTTAAAATAATACTCTTTCCGTTTTCAATAAATGTCTAGGAAGATAAATGAAAAATACGAAGTATAAAACAATGAAGTATGGCTAATTAAAGATGAATAAATGTATGGTGTAAAAAAAAATAGAGAAAGAAACCCACAATGTACGTAGCAGAATCTGATCTAATGAAAGTGAACTAAAATAAACGATAGTGAAATATAACAGAGAGAAGCGAAATGAAAATTCTATCTAAAGGCCTGTGTTTTAAATAAAAAGGGTACTAGTAGAAAACTTTTATTTAGAGATGGACGGATAATTAGTATTATCTCGTTGATAAAATTTTTTTAAAATAAAATATAAAATAGCATGAGAAAATGAATAATACTACTGCAAATATATTTGTCAGCATGCATTGTATTGCTTTGCATGGAATTGTCATAGTCATATAGGGATCTTTAATAACCTTTCAAGAGCAAAAGAAACCCAAAAGCATTAATATCTTGTGTAAGAGATGGGATAAGATAGGTGGAAAGACAAGAGGATCATATATTATATCCCAATATTAAGGAATAAGGTGAAGTAGATGGACCTTTAGAAATGGGTAGCTAATAACTCGATTGTTGAAATCCCAAAAAAAAAAAAAAAAGGGTTTGATTAGTTTTTGATGAATCATTAAAAATTAGGGCCTGTTCACATTTACTAAACTGAGCTGAACTGAACTGAACTGAACTGATTGGAGCTGAACTGAACTGAACTGAACTGATTGGAACTGAACTGAACTGAACTGAACTGAATTGAGCTGAAATGAATATTTTATGTGAGAGGGAAATTAAGAGCTGAACTGAACTGAACTGAACTGAACTGATTGGAACTGAACTGAACTGAACTGATTAGAGCTGAACTGAACTGAACTGAACTGAACTGAAATTAAGTAAATGTGAACAGGCCCTTAATTAAGTGTACTTGTTTTAGTGTCCCACTTAATTTATGGTACTATAATGTGTTTTAAAGCTGATAACAGATTTTGTTCATTGGCGGATCTATGAAGGGGCCTGGGTGGCACCGACCCCCCAAAATTTTTATTTATTTATTTTTTATTTAAGTAAATGTGTAAATTTATAGGTTAAATACAATTTTAATGCAATAAATAATATCAATTTAGCTTTGTCATAGTAGTAATGCATTGAGTTTGGACTAAAAGTCTTAGGTTTAAGCCCTTATACAAGCATTTTATTTTATTTTATTTTTTTATAGTGCCTCTCCACACTAAATATTTTAATCCGCCACTGATTTTGTTCATGAACTTGTTGTTTTACTAACGTATATCGAGAAGAAGCTTTAAACTTTGGCAAATCACCAATTAATTAATTGGGTTGGAAAGAAGATAATGATAGATGAGACATTTAATTAATTACTTTTAACTAAATTTATAGGGGTGGTCATGGCGGCTTACCCTAGCACCCCTTAATTCCACCCCTAAGGTAGGTCTCACACATATATGATCAACATATTATTATTCGTATGTACTACTTTGTATATGTTACCATTTGATATACTTCGAATATAAGGTTGTTGCAATTAATTTCAGAATTATGGATGTGTGTGTTGGTGGTTTTTCTACCTTTTTAGAGCTTTAAATCGGCACCTAACTAACAAAGTAACAAACCACCTCAAAAATATAAAGATTACTATTTTAATACCAGAGTTTTATAAGAATTATTTTTACTTACATATCACAATATATTCTTGACTCAATTCTCATCATCGTACGTAAGAATTAGGAAGAGATATTGGGTTAGAGAATATGTTAGAGTCAATTAAAATTCAATATAAAAATTTAAAAACTTCATCATCTATATATACAATCCAAATTATTATTATTATTATTATTATTATATGATAAGATATCGAGGGGGGTCCCCCCAACCTAGCACAACAATTGGGGGGGCGGGGATGACGTTCGAACTGCAAACCACTTGGGGGAGATGGAGGGACTAACCATCCCTCCATCTCCTATGTCCTCATACAATCCAAATTAATAGTGAAAACTTAATTAAAGTCACAAAGGGAGCTATCATATCATTAGATTGAATACAATATATAGCTAGGATGGACCAAGCAAGCTATAGTAGATAGATAGATTTGGAAGGTTAGTTTACCCACATAGACATACAACTAACTCAAGCACACTAATAATAAAAGAGAGGGGATGACAAATAAAGAATAGAATGCCACATCATTATCATAAAAAGAGTATTATCTCCCATAACTCATTGGCATTAAATGAGAAAATAAGGCAAAAATGTTTTTGGTGGGCTAAGCTAGAATAGAAGAGAAGTTGTGATACATATGTGATTTGAAAGTAAGTTGAATGTTGGTAGCTTCATTGCAATTAATTCAGGTTACCCTATTCCCCTACCATTATCATCAATGCCATCCTTATTGGCAATGGACAATGACAGCTGCTTCCTATCTTCTAGTATGCCACTAATGCTCTCTCCCTTCTCTTTGCATTGTCGCTATATTCTACTCGATCTTTACGGTTTAAACCGTGGTAGAAATTATCGTGTATGTATGTACGTAGTTGTTAACTAGTTTAACTTGTAAATAAACATTATTCAAATATCTTTCAGCTATATATTATATAATTGAAATTATTTTTTTAAAAGTTTGGTCCCTTAATTTGTACGTAGATTCATTTTCATATACATAGACATCATTAATTTGTTAATATGGAGTACGTACATACTTCAATTCACTTACATGTTGAAGTATTAGGTAAATTAATGTACGTGTTGAAGTATTATTAATTCTAGCAAATTTCACCTATTGTTGTTTTATTTTATTTTCAAATACGTACTTAATTGGTGTGTATTTATGTGTTGTTATACAAAGTATGAATTATGCATGGCCAATTCAAGTCGGGTTTTGTTTTATGGTCTCATGCACCTAACTCTATCAAGTCGATTACCAATTTTGTGAGTGAAGTTAATTAGTTGTCTAAATTGGCTAGTTGATTGGTGTCCCTCTTCTAATATATCCCCCTGTATGTGCCACGTGAATACCATGTGACTGTGGTCACTGTTTTTAATTTGCTTCTATTGTTACTAGTACTTCAATTCTCTTCTTCACTACTTAATTAATTTTATGATGTAATCTTTCATCTGTATATATATTTGTAATTAATATCATATATATATTCTCTTTCAAAATTTCTAGTCAATTCAACTACCAAATTGTCTTACTTGGCCTGTTGCTACACAAATATGAATTATATTTATCAGTCAATTTTTCTAAAGCTATATATGTGAATGTTTTTTTTTTTTTTTTATATATATATGTTTTATTAATTAAGATTGAATTGATTCATAGATAAAATAAAAAGTCATACAACATTCACAAAATTTTAAATTTAATAAATACATGACAATTAAATCAAATAAAAACACCCTTTCCGTAGTTGCGCGCAAATCTTCTTCTTCATACCCTTTTTTATATTGATGTGCACACAAATCTTTACCCTATTATGAAACAACTTGTACCATAAAACTCAAAAAACAAAAATAAACTGGAACAAAGTTCACCATAGGGGCACCGATTACACTCAAATTAAACCCACCACAAGAGTGCTTAATACCTTCAAAGAGTGTAGTTTTATTGAATTCATTAACAAAAACTTAAAGAATCTAAAGGAAAAGGGTCGAAAATAGCAAGAACAACTTATTACCGGCCTATGAAACACTTTTTTGAAGAACCCTACGAGATAAATAGTTTATGTGATAAGTATAAGAACAACTTAATTAGTAAGATCATCAACTGATCTGATTTAATCGTTAAATAAAGCCTTAAAAAAGGGTATGATTGGTATTTATATATACCCTTTGTCATTAAATTAGCAAATCAATAGTGACAATGCGTGTTTAGGTGAATGTACCAGGCTAATGTTGCATCTATTTATAAATAGTGATGAAAATAAAATTGCTTTATTTGAGATCAATGAAGAAATAATTCACAAATTAGAAAATGAAAATAATAGTCTTCAACTAGTGGTTCTAATTTTTTTTTTGAGAACCATGTGGTTCTAATTAATTCAACATAAAAATGATAAGTAAAATCTTTTGTATGCTTATCTTCAATGCATCATAAAGTTAAAAGATTAGGATGAGAGAAAATTGGAAATTAACCACTAACAAAAGTATACGCATTCGCGAATAAGTAATGATGAGATATTAAGCATTAAACCTTGTAATTAAGACTAATATAGACATTTGAAAGCACTATCTCCTCATAAGCATGTATATTATTCGGTGATCTTCCTACTCATGCAACATGCTCTTGATGCCATGATATTACGAAATATATATATTTTTTTTTTTGATGGTGTGTGTTTAGAGAGTCACAAGGGCAAGTGATGAGAATCGATCTCAGGATTACCATACACTAGGAGGGGAGCTCTTGAGCTATCCCTCACTCTCAAATATTTCACTTTTTAGTAGTTCCAAAAAAAATTTACATGTTTACCAATCACTTAGAAAATTAAAATAAAACAACGCGTTAATAAGAAGATGAATCTAATAATACTACATTATTACATATAATTCCATGAATCTAAAAATTATTTACCCTTTGTGGCTTTCTCCGAAACACATAAATAGATTCAAATCAATATTGTTTCTATCTCACATCGATTCAAATCATAACATAGGTAGATGGTATGTATGTATGAATGTTGAATATACTTTTGTGCCTCATTTAGTAACTTCAATAATCCTACATTACTTTAAAAAAAAAAAGTTAAAAAAATAAAATAAAATAAAAAATAAACAATTGTAAGACAAAGATTTAATTTATTTTATTTAAAAAAATAAAACAAGAGAAGTCCAAACCTAATACTAGCTAGGTTGGACATAACAGCAAAATATGCACAATGGTCTCTTTCAAGTTGAAAGCAATAGAACTTCTGACTTTCGACTAGTTAGAACAGCTCATGAGCCACACCCTTAATTAATTAGCTTACCCACAAATGTGAGCTATTTGGATAAGTGATTCCTGTATATACAAGCATTCCATACTCCTTATGTAACATCATAGAGATACAATAGGAGGCTATAGCAGTTTAGCTTGGCATTTAGCTATTTCTTCGACTTTTTAGTCTAAGGCTAGGGTCGAATATTACCAACCTCATTCTACGATAGATTTTTCTAAATTTACCCTTTTCTTACCAATATTACCAACCTCATTCTACGATAGATTTTTCTAAATCTACCCTTTTCTTACCATATTACCATATAAATGCTTTTATAAAAATTAATGTCTAAATTTTATTATAAAATAACTTTTGGTTAATAAAGATTCAAGAAAGAGGCTATATACTACGTATTTATTTTGAACAAGCAAAAAGTGCGTTATCTATGACAAAAAAAAAAAAAATTTAAAAAGTGGTAAAGATTCCCAATTTCTTGAGGACTCTGAATGTATATTCCTTATCAATTTTGGTAAGCAAACACTTGTAGAAATTTCAAATTACTTTTGCAAGAGATTGGTAGTTATTGATGTAGCCTAACTAGATCAGAAATTCCTATCTATGTCTTTTCTTTTCAAACTTTTTTGTATGTACATGAAACACGCAATACACACATATTCATCTAATTTATTACTTATCATATGATCATTGTCAATGTCTAAGTATATTAATATCATTTCCTATTTTTGGGTGTTCCAAAAGAGTAGCACATATATAATTGTTGAAACATAATTAATACAATCATTTTACCATAGTGTTTCTGTCAAATTGTAGAAAGGGTAAATATCTTCAGTGTGGTTCTATTTCAAAGATATTTCTTGAAAGAAAGCTATTAGTACCTAAAAAATAAGCTCCCATGTAATTTGTCGTTTTAATTAATACTAAATCTCCTATTAAAAATGTTTTGAGTCATCATTATACATGGAAATAGAAAAATTAATTGCAAAAATTAACTAGAATTATATGAATATTAAAAATGTCAATGTCATGTTTTCAATTCATAAAAACATTGAATAAAACATTAGCACAATAGTTAAATAAGCACAATGGTCAACTTAAAAAAGATATAGGAAACAAATTACAGTAGAGATTATGGTTTTGTTAAGTACGTAAATAGTTTTTTTTTGGATACCTTTTAGCTTATTGAGGCCTATTAAATATTTGACCATTCTTAAAAAGTTAGTTTGAGCGTTTGATAGATAGCCTATTTAAAGAGATTTTTGGGCTTAAATGTTCTATAAAAAGACACTCACAATACAACCCTTGCTTGGCAATTAGATCTTAGTTGTTAGGTGCTTTGAGTAGTTATAAGTTGTAAGCCTTTTGAAATTAGCTTATTAAACTTTTAGCTTTTTGGTTATTCATACATTGACTGAAACAACTAACAATTAATAACCATTTATCAAACTTGTTGCGCAACCAGGTAGTCAAATCATCTAATACAACCACCAACTCAAATTATCAGTCAATACACTCAGCTATATCAATCATTTACCAGCAAATTACCAAACATGCCCTATGTGACAAAGTAAAGCATTGAATACAATTCCTCGTCTTCAAGTGTGATTATTATCAAACATAATTGCAAAAAGCCTTTATAGATATAAATCAAAGATGTAGGATCAAGCGAATTAAGAGGGTTGAAAAGTCGAAAACAGGATATACAAGTCTAATCAATTTAAGGGTTGTGTTGAATTAGTGTTAACTTGGGGGTAGGTTAGAGTCCAACCCTACAAGGAAAAACAAGTAGTGATCCAACAAAATAATCAAATCAAAGAGGGGGTCCTAGAAGTTTAGGGTAGGGGGCAAAGAGTTTCCAAATATAAATAGGGATGACAGTGGGCCAATAAAAGGGAAAAAGGCCCATTTTCCAACAAATACATTTTGTTTGGACATGAACATGGATGTTTGGGTGAGCCCTTTCATGTTCAAAGCCTGCTGGAATTTTATGTGGTGGGTGAACAACCAATGGGCAAACGGCAGAGAGGATTTTCTGCCTAAATAGAAACATGTTTGGGGGCCAATTTGTGGTTTTTGATATTGGGCTGTCTTAAACATTGATAGAGACAATTGTTTTGGAATTTGGGCTAGTCACTTTCATTCATGTTGGGGGAGTTGGTTGGACCATTTGTATTTATTTGGGGGCCCAATTGAGTTACAATTTGTCTCCTTTTTAATGATAAGACCTTTCTCTTTTGTCATTTTTGGGAAATTTATTTTTGTAGGCAAAGGGTCTGTTCATATTTACTTAATTTTAGTTCAGTTTAGTTCAGCTCCAATCAGTTCAGTTCAGTTCAGCTCTTAATTTCCCTCTCTCATAAAATATTCATTTTAGCTCAGTCAGTTCCGTTCCAATTAGTTCAGTTCAGTTCAGTTCAGCTCCAATCAGTTCAGTCAGTTCAGCTTAGTTCAGTAAATGTGAACAGACCCAAAATAGATGGTTCCACCATTCAAATGGCCTCCTAAGGTTTTGTGAGGTTTATGGAAAGCATTCTTATCTCTCTTTTTGTGTCCGGATTAGTCTAAAATGAAATCAGAACCATTTTGAAGGTTTTGAGACCAAGTGTTAAATCTCGAGATAATGGCCATGTTTGGTAAATGACTTTTAGGTGGCTTTTGGTTAGCTATTGGCTTTTTTATGTGATCAAACAACAAAAATAAAAAAAAAAAAGTATTTGGTAATTGGCTTTTAAGTCAGCGAACAAGCTGGCTTTTAAGCCAAAATGAAAAAGCTGTAATGAGTAGTTTTTTTTTTTTTTTTTTTTTTTTTTTTTTTTTTTTGTTTTTGAAACCATGAGTAGCTTTTTTTTGTTGGCTTTCAGCTTGTTGACCCACAAATTATCTAATAAATAGCCAACAACCAACAACTAAATTTACCTCTTTCAAAAAAAAAAAAAAAAAAAAAAACAACTAAATTTACCAAATACTTCTATAAACAGCCAACTTAACACAATCAATATCAAAAGCTATTATAAACAGCCAAACTTTCTAGCTGGTCAAACAAACCAAGTAAACTCGCCAATCGCCAACAGCCATTTGCCAAACCAAGTAAACCCACCAATCGCCAACAGCCATTTGCCAAACAAGGCCAATATAATGTTACTATATTTTAAACCATTTATGATCACTAGTTAGTCATATAAAGGTTTATAGTGGCCTTGAGTTTATTAAGGGAGACGTGCATGTAATGACTAAATTAGCAATTTAAAGGCAAAAAATGGCTTCCCATTTTTGGGTCCAAAAAATTCCCAAATCGAATGTTATATAATACTAAATTGGACCAATTTTTGCAGTTTCAAGAGCTCATGTCAATATATCTTGGGACATCAAATGATGGTTAATGAAGTAAATTCAAGTTCTATTTCCAAAGTACGTTTCACCATCACAATTTTTTTGGAGAAACAAAGGAAAGGATAAAGGATGAATTGTACTTATAATTAACAAATATCCCCAACAACAATATCAAATTATCAACAATATTCTCTTTAAGTCAATGGGATGTTAATTTGAAAGTGAAGTAAAACCAAAATCAAAACCATGAAATAATATTCTGCATGCATACTATATACCATATTCAACTTCCTACCATGGTAAAGGTAGTCACAGTAGAATGTATCTAGCTAATAGCTGCTAACAGTTATAGAAAAGAATATGTTTAAACCAAGTTTGGTGTTCTTCAAAAGGTACACAAACCAAAATGAAAAAATCTACTAAACAGCGATGATTCTCAGAGCCTGGCCACTACTCAAATGCATCATCGTCATCAGGCAATGGCTGCATAGCTGCTTGGGCAAGGTCTGCTTCATTCCTGGAACAAACACGAGAACACAATACTAAGTAGTAAGTACTATTGCTGGATGAAACTTCTTAACATGTACAATGATGAACATCACAGTTCACAATCCACCAAGGGTTTTTAAGGAAAATATACTAGATCACACATTTACACAGCACATACGAGCCAACATTGAGTGACGAAATTATACTTCTAGAGTAAAATTAAAATTAAGCGATTATTGACTTATAGCAAAACATGCACAACAAAACTGCTATTACTTTGTGATTAATTCACACTGCTTTCAGGGCAGACAAATTAGCATGCTGACAGTAATTACTCCTAAGTATCCAAACTTAAAGACATCTGGATTCTGGATACTATTATATGGTTGCAAAGCAGAATGAATACAGAGTACTCTAAATGAATTATACTGTAACTTACTGTTGTTGCGCAATCAAGTCAATCTCTACTTCAGGCGGGGCAAGAGCAACCTCCTCTTTAAAGACAAGATTAGGGTCCCTGAAACAAAGGCAAACACACGTTAGGTATTTAACCAAAACCCAGCAGTAACATATGAAACAACTAAATTATTAAGCATTTAATTCCCCAAAACATGCTGTAGGAAAAGAAAAAAAAATGAACACAGCAGTTACCCAGCTAGCTTCCGGGCAAGGTACAGGAAGGGCTTCTCATAGTTATAGTTGCTCTTTGCAGATATCTCATAGTACTGCAGATTCTTCTTCCTATGAAATGTAACCTGTTTTGCCTTCACTTGCCTGTTCTTCACATCAACTTTGTTTCCGCAGAGAACAATGGGAATATTTTCACAGACACTGCTCAGGTACAAGAACAAATTATTAAATGTATCCAGCATGGACTATACTCAATGGAGCAAAAAATCATGTCAAAAAAAGGAGACTAACCGGGAAAGATCACGATGCCAGATTGGAACATTCTTGTATGTCAGCCGAGCTGTAACATCAAACATAATGATTGCACACTGCCCATGAATGCTGCATCAAGCATGACAGTCATAGCATTAGTAACAGGAATAGTGTATATGCATATATAATTGAAATACACATAGCTCAAGAAATTTGGATTAAATTGCACATCAAGTTAGAGGGCCTATCATTTTAGACAGGCCCTCCCTAAACTGCAGAAACCACTCGAATGTGATGAATCAATGTAATTTTGCAACAAACAAATCAGATGAATAAATGCTATCCCGAAATGCATTCGATTCCTGCTGATTCTCATTAATGAAACTCTACCAGTCTAAGCAAACAAGAGTAACCTCAACAGTTGCATGAAAATCAACGACATAGTGAATCTCCATCAAGAAGAAATATAATTCAGAGGATGGAAGTATGTATGGCATCAGGAGATCAGCACAATAAAGTTGAGCAGAGAGCAGAAAAAGATTTAGGTAGGAAGCACAACAATGTGATCAAACACCAACTATGTAATAACAGTAAATTACTCGAAGTAAAGACAGAAATTCAGTTAAGAATTTTCACAAAACAGACAGCAAAGTGTAAGCTATAATAGCTGCATTTGTTTCAAGTTAAAACACACTTACTAGTAACCATCTCTAAGGCCTCCGAATTTCTCCTGCCCAGCAGTATCCCAACAATAATATCTTATTTTGCCAAGGTTTGTGGTGAAATCCAATGGATGTACCTCCACACCAATAGTTGCTGGAGAAAGGAAGAAGAGATTCATGTTAATTCGTAACATTTACATCCTTAGTCAAGAAAATGGGGATATCAATAGAGAATTCAATAGGCTTACGTTCATATTTCTTTTCAAACTCCCCAGTACGATGCCTCTTAACAAAAGTAGTTTTTCCTGCAACAGCAAACAATAATTTAGAATATATCGACAAATATTCTCCTTACTAAGGAATTATATCTATACGTGTAGCATACAACTAAATAAAACCCGAGTCTAAGCATTAAAGTAACCACAATAATGTATTAGATTCCTAAGATTGCATTGTAATCTTGTACTACACACAATAGCTACAGAATATCCACTTATACATGCTTCCGCTAAAGGAAAATAATTTACAAACCCGCGGCCTACCAATCCAAGCAAATCACGAAAATCATTACCTTAATCAACGTTCTCTGTCTTTATTAAAAGAAATAACAAAAGCACTACGGCAAAAGCATTGTTTCTCTTTGAATTGATGCACCAAAAAAGAGCTCAAACTATGCCTTTTTCTTTTGAATTTTACTTCAATAAACAACATCAACAAATCATCTCCTATAACCAGATCATAGTTCTAGGCAAGAAAATTGATCGTGCATTTTCTTCAAAGTTTCACACAGTAATCCGAAATTAAAATTACACTTCAAATAGTGCTAATAATCCAATGCTAATTACGAGTTTTTCAAAAAAAAAAAAAATCTAATGCAATTTACGTAATAAAAAAACAAATTGTTAGTTTAAATTATCAAAATTCCACCTTCACAAAAACATAGTTAATCATAAATCATACTTTCAATTACATTCTCTTAATAAATTTCATAAATTCACACCGTTATCAGAAAATTGCACTTCAAACATCACTAACAATGCAATGTCATGCAATAAAAAACAAATCGGTTGTTTAAATAAACAAAATTTAAAATCAATTACGACTGCGTTAACGAAAATATCGTTGATCAGAATTTCAATTACATTCTCATGATAAATTCAATAAACTCGATTGTGAATATTGTCTTAACAATTAGCAGGCAGATATCAAACCCTAATCAAATAATTATCTCAACAATTTTCTTCAAAAAAAAAACGTTACACTCGTAAATTCTTAACCTATAACAACCATAATTCAACCAGCAACCAAAAAAAAACCATCAAACAAAATTCACGTATCAAAACAACAGAAATCGATCGTAAAACTTATGAAATCATACACTAATCAAAACATTACTATCAAATCAAATAAAAATAAAACAAAAAAAGTGATGAAATTGTGTACCAGTGCCGCCATCGCCGACAATGACAAGCTTGAAGCTAGGATAATCAACAGTTTGCTGATTAGGTAAAGCCTGGAAAAGAGCAAAATAATAATTAACCAAAAGAGACATGAAATTATATTAAACCCTAATTTTGATAATAATTATTGGTAAAAATTATTGGAGAAGATCGAGGAGAGAGAAAGAGTAGTACCATTGAAAACGGCGGAATTGATAAGAGAGAAGGGTGAGATGGAGAGAAAAAGAGGGGGAGTTTCTGTATTTATAGAATGACTAAGGTTGGCTTTAAATTCACGCTTTATTATTTTTCAATCTTCTGTTTTTTAGGAGATTCAAGCTTTTTATTGTTTGTCGACTATTTTGGATTCGTAATCCTTTTTTTGATCGGCCTATGAAGATTGTATCCCGCGTTTTATAGACGCACAAATTTCTTTGTGTTTATCATATTTATACCTTTGCTATGAGTAGTAAACCATCTACACTTAGTAGTTGTTGCGTGCGAACTAAGAATGACAATATTAAGTGGATATCTGATAACTTGCTCTACGTGATTTAAATAAATGGACGAAATTTGAAATTATATAGATGAGAAACGGATGATGGATGAAACGAGTGATGGATCGGATTAGATGTGGATGATACTTTTTCACCAGCTAACCATCCACTCACCCGTTAATATATATTAAAATTTTCATGTAAGAATTTTAATAATAGGAATATGAAATGTGCAAGAAAATTACTTGTTTTTTTTTTTTGTTGCAAATTAATTTTTCAAACAATATGTTATTGTTTTTTTTATTAATAAAAAAATATGTACAAATAACCAAAAATTAGAGTTTATGAGATTTTTTTTCTTTTCACTTTAATACTCATCCATTAGTCATTCGCTCCACGCGATTTATCCGCGGATGATGGACGAATAGATATGGATTATGGGTGAAGCGGGTAATGGATGGATGTGGGTGAAGCGATTAAAATAATAGATGAATGTGGGTGAAGCTTAAAATTGCATTCCCAAGCCCGCCCAAAAATAGAAAAAAAAAAACCGGGCCAGCCCAAGCCCAACATGATTTCATGTCGAAAATGCTACAAAAACCCACCCAAATTCAGGCTGGGTCAGTTCGGGCCAATTTTGATCAGCTCTACCTAAACTAAGACTAGGAGTCTAGGACAAAGTAGTACATAACTCAATCTTAGTATGAGTAATTGCTATAGGTAAAACATAATGAGTTGATTACAATTTAAAACTTAATTTTGATGGCTACATGATTGAATAGGTTGATGTCTCTAACAAACATGTTCCAAACACATTACAATTAGCTTTACAAAACATGAATTAAATCAAAACCAAATAAATTTCAAATTAACGATAAGTTTCATTTGAAACTAAGTTGACATGAATCGATTCGGATTAAATTGCATAATGTAACTAAATTGACTTGATCCGAATCCAATGCAATCCAAGTATCTAACCCATATAGGGCCCAAGTTCTTACTCATGCTCCCTCTTATCTACGCTCCTGTTCTTCCTCTAGGGTCTCAAAATTTTTGGCCACAGGCCCCGAAACCTTAAAATTTCCTCAAAAAACGTGGATTATAGCCTTCAATTTTTAAATTTTTTGACCTTTTTTTCGCCCGGAAAAAAAAATTGCCGAGTTTACCATGGTCCCTAATACCTTAGCTTCCTGGAGTCCAATTGGGTCGGTGGAACCATCCAATATACCCTTAAACGGTCATTCTATCCGTTCACAACTTGCATTGATTTCGTAAACTCAAGCCTACCACGTACGTTTATGACAACATATAATGATCATATATGGTTTCAAACGAAATTATATGATCCCGAGATGTATCCCTAGGGTCTCAAGGCTTTTCACCACCGGGCCCCTAAACCTCAAAATTTCCAAAAAAAAGCGTGTATTATAGCCTTTAATTTTGTAATTTTTTGACCTTTTTTTGCCTGGAAAGAAAAATTTCCGAGATGTTTATTATGGTCCCTAATACCCTCCAAGAGTCCAATTAGGTCGGTGGAACCATCCAATATGCCCTTAAATGTTCATTTTACCCTTTCACAACTTGTAGTGATTTTGTAAATTCAAGCCTACCACGGACGTTTATGACAACATATAATGATCATATATGGTTTCAAACGGCATCATATGACCCTGAGATGTATCCCTTAGGGTCTCAAGGATTTTTGCCACCGGGCCCAAAACCTTCAAATTTCCTCAAAAACTGTGGATTATAGCCTTCAATTTTGTAAGTTTTTTACCTTTTTCTGCCCGAAAATAAAAATTGCGGAGATGTTAACCATGGTCCCTAATACCCTCCAGGAGTCCAATTAGGTTGGCGGAACTATCCAATATGCCCTTAAACGGTCATTTTACCCGTTCACAATTTGTAGTGATTTCGTAAACTCAACCCTACCACAAACGTTTATAACAATATATAATGATCATATATGGTTTCAAACGGCATTATATGATCCCAAGATGTATCCCCTAGAATCTCAAGGTTTTTAGCCACCGGGCCTCGAAACCTCAAAATTTCCTCAAAAAACGTGGATTATATAGTCTTCAATTTTGTAACTTTTTGACCTTTTTTGCCCGAAAATAAAAATTGCCGAGATGTTTACCATGGTCCCTTATGCCCTCCAGCAGTCCAATTGGGTCGGTGGAACCATCCAATATGCTCTTTAATGACTATTTTACCCGTTCACAACTTGTAGTCATTTCGTAAACTCAAGCCTATAACGGACGTTTATGACAACATATACTGATCATATGTTGTTTCAAACGGCATTATATGAACCCGAGATGTACCCCTTTGGGTCTCAAGGTTTTTAGCCACCAAGCCTCGAAACCTCAAAATTTCCTCAAAAAGCGTGGATTATAGAGCCTTCAGTTTTGTAATTTTTTGACCTTTTTCGCCTGAAAATAAAAATTGACGAGATGTTTACCATGGTCCTTAATACCAACCGGGAGTCCAATTGGGTCGGTGGAACCATCCAATATGCCCTTAAACAATTATTATACCCGTTCACTACTTGTAGTGATTTCGTAAACTCAAGTCCATCACGTACGTTTATGACAACATGTAATGATCATATATGGTTTCAAACGGCATTATATGACACCGAGATATATCCCCTACGGTCTTAACACTTTTCGCCACCGGGCCCCAAAACCTTAAAATTTCCGCTAAAACTATGGATTATAGCCTTCAATTTTGTAATTTTTTGACCTTTTTTTCGCCCGGAAATAAAAATCGCTGAGATGTTTACCATGGTACCTAATACCCTTCGGGAGTCCAATTGGGTCTGTGGAACCATCCTATATGCCCTTAAACCGTCATTTTACCCGTTCGCAACTTGCACCGATTTCATAAACTCTAGCCTACCACGGACGTTTCTGACAACATATAATGATCATTTATGGTTTCACACTGCATTATATGACCCTGAGATGTATCCCTTAGGGTCTCAAGGCTTTTCGCCACCGGGCCCATAAACCTCAAAATTTCCTCAAAAAGCGTGGATTATAGTCTTCAATTTTGTAATTTTTTGATATTTTTTTCGCCCGGAAATAAAAATTGCCGAGATGTTTACAATTGTCCCTAATACCCTCCGGAAGTCCAAATGGGTCGATGGAACCATCTAATATGCCCTTAAACGGTCATTTTACCCGTTCACAACTTGTAGTGATTTTGTAAACTCAAGCCTACCACGTACGTTTATGACAAACATATAATGATCATATATGGTTTCAGACGTCTGTGTATGATCTCGAGATAGTGTCTCAACACTTTTTGCCACCGGGCCCCGAAACCTCAAAATTTCCTCAAAAAATGTGGATTATAGGTCTATAGGTAAAACATAATGAGTTGATTACAATTTAAAACTTAATTTAGATGCTACATGATTGAATAGGTTGATGTCTCAAACAAACATGTTCCAAACACACTACAATTAGCTTTACAAAACATAAATTAAATCAAAACCAAATAAAATTCAAATTAATGATAAGTTTCATTTGAAACTAAGTTGACATGAATTGATTCGGATTAACTCGCATAATGTAACTAAATTGACTTGATCCGAACACAATGCAATCCAAGTATCTAACCCATAAATGATCGACATGAACCCCAACAAAGAACAAACCATACCCTGGAGAAAACCTTAAAATTAGCACAAAATCACCTTTAACCGCCCACAGAAATGGACGTTAAATTTAATACAGAGAAAATAATTCCATAAATAAATAAAATAAAAAATAAATTAAAAAAAATCATCCCAAAAAACACAAGGAAATATCCGTCGATCAAACGCAGTCGTATTCCTCCGACCTCCCCAACTCATCAATGGCTTCTCCTTACGATCCCTTCAAGCAGTAAGCTTCTGATCTCCCTTCAATTCTCTCTCTTTTACAATATTACTCAATTTCTGATTTGGGTTTTTTTTCATTCCTTAATTGTATAAAAAGGGAGCCAATTAAGCAGCAACAACAAAAGAAAAAAGGGCCCAATTTCTTACTCATGCTCCCTCTTATCTACGCTCCTGTTCTTCCTCTCAGTAATTCCCTCTTTTTTCTTCTAATTTTTGTTAATTTTTCTGGGTTTTTGTTCATCTTAATTTTGGTATATTTATTGATTTTGATTTCTGGGTGCAGTTAGAATATCACTGAGGCATAAACCTGTTATTAGGGATCGTTTGTTCACTGCTGTTCTTGTTGGAGCTTTTGCACATGGCGCTTATCTTGTGTATCCTTTTACCTTTCTCATTTTTAAGTTTTTGTGTTTCAGATATTCCTGCTAGTATTCTAATTTAATCAATTACTGTTCTTATAACCGGCTACCAAACGGGTCGTAATTACTTTTGTTTTTGTTTGCGAATATGGTGTTTCTTTATGTATTTTGATTGTTTTTATGAAAACGCAGTTGCTATTGTTTTCCTAGGTGGTTTATTGATTTGTATTTATTGATATATGTATGTTGTAGGACTGGAAATTGTGATGTTTTTAGCTGTTGCACACATATTTCGAATGGTTCGAAGTTTGATTAGATGCCCGATAAATAGGTGGTTTGTGTTTTTTAACAATGATGAGATGAATGCAGCAAATTGGAGGAGGGTGTATATGTGGATTACATGAATGAGTTCTTTAGAGTATGGATTGTTTGATGAGGATTGAGGGAGAATAGAGAGTTAAGTGTGTTAATTGTGTGATGATAGAGTGTGGCCTTTAAGTTTTTTGATTGTGGGTTTGCTGAGAGGTTTATTTTTCCGACCATTATTCCATTCCCTCCTTTACACAACTTGTAAGCTGAGTCAGTTTTCTTCTTGGTTCAGCATCTATAGATGAGTGGATACATGAAACACGACGATTCATTTGGACCCAACAAGTGTACGGTTTTCTGGAAAATGGAGTATATGTGACATTTGGACATATAATTATCTGGTAAATATACCATTGATGCCAGACGTGCACTAGTAGCTGAGTTTGTGTAACATAGTTCATCAGTCATTTTCGCAGCATCTGCTTAGGATAACTCTGTATGACGTATGTTATATAGGGAATGGATGGTGAAAGATTGTTGTGAACTTGTGATGTGGTGCTCTGTATCATATCTTAAATTTAGATATCTCAAATTTAGATAGGCAATATATGATTAATTTTTCTCACTAAGTACAAAGTAAAAGATTCCCAACATTTTTCTGAAGTAAGGTTTTTTGATCAGATTTTCCTGAATAAGCAGTGTTTAGTCTCAGGCACCTCTATTCCTTGGGAATGTACTGCTGGCTGGTGCTAACTTCTATCTTGGAGATAATTTTGAATGTATAAGTCATGAAATATATTGTAAATATACCTGGAAAGCTAGAATGTAACCTGTATATTGAATGCATATTTTAGAAGTGGACTGGTGTTCTTAGAGGGTAGCTAGTAACCTGGGAGACATTTGTTTGATGTTATACTTGTTGTCTTGAACAATTATCATAGCGTACTTTAAATGTAATCACCAGAATTTTGTACGCCAGGCTCTACCATGGTACTTCCCATTTTTGTTGATGAGATCGTGATTCATTGTATAGACTACTGAAAGCTGAATGCCTGAATATCTCACAGAAAATGATATTCTAGTTGGTAATGTTATCTCAGGTGTCATCTTCATATAAATTTGTGGTCTCTGTTCGTGTTTTCTGTTTGGTATTGTACCACATGTCTTAGGGTGGTTCACAATTCATCCCATTATTTGGCATGCTGATATTAATAGGACAAGATCATGTTAATCACATTCTTTTATATGTTGCTTTCATCGGTCTCCAGCCTCCATATCTCTATCATGGCAAATTAATTTAGCCACTTAGCCAGTATGCTGACAAATGGTACCAAAATCATATATTTGATGTTAATTGCTCATTTATATGATTATACATTCTACTCATTGGGTCCCACACTTCGTGATCTTTTTTGGTTTTTTTTCTGCTCTTCTACTAGGCTGATTCGACTGTTCTTCTACATTGTTCTTAAGTATCTTAACTAATCCCTGTGAGATTTTTTCCCATCCTTTTCCATGATATTGCTTTTTTTTTTTTTTTTTTTTTTTTTTTTTTTTTTTTTCCCTGAAAAAACTGGACTTACCGTTTTGGTAACCTCTTGTGTGTCCCTCAACATTGGGAGGCTTTGATCTTGCTTTACGTTGGACTTTTAAACCCTCTTTCAGTTATACATGCATGGCCAAGTTTTTGAGGTCGTCAAAAGCCAAGATAGAAATATTGAAGCTTTGACTAGAGGGTTAAAATATCATAGCTTTTGATACTGTATATTTGAATTAGATCATACATTTGTGAGCATTTATGCCATTTGTCTTCTAGAGTTGAGCTAGTTTTGATTTGCTGAACTGCTTATGCAGATTAATATTGCTTTTATTCATAGTTATCCATGTTGTGTATGTGTAGTTAATCTGGAAACAGATACGGACATTACAGGGGTTAAAGTTTCATCATCTCCTCTTTTGTTAAACCTTGACTGAGATATTCAGGACTGATCTTTATGATGTCGAGAGCAAGTAGAGGAACTGAACCAGCACTTGGTCTCCTGAGGCTTGTAAGTACACACCATCATTCAGTTGATCGTGAAGGCAATCTTATTGCTTGATCTCACTGCTTTACATTTTTCGAGGATTCTTGCATATTGATAATCATTCTTGTCCAAGTATCACTTCTTGCAGACTTAGCATTAGTTGGTTATATTAGTATGTTTTCCTGAAACTAAATAATCTCAAATAGAGTATTTTGGGAGAATGATGACATATTCAGTTTTGATAAGCAAACATCTGATTTTTGTGTGTAGTTATGGGAACCTTGATTTCTTTATTATGAAATGGTTAATGGCGTATCAGCTTGTTTATCACTTCGTATGTAACAGTGGATTACTGAGTATAGAAGCTATGTGGAATAATACATGGTTAATTTAGGTGACGTTTTATGTGAAATGTAGTATCAGCATGTTTTGAGAAACAGCAGTATGTAGTCTATGTACAGCCTTTTGCCTCTTTGGTCTTTGAAGGGGCGTTTGTTGCAGCGTTGGATAGTACGATGACACGGTGTTGCCGATGTATTGTAGTGAATTGAGAGATTGCAGGATCCTTTTGAAATGTGATGCTTGATACTTGGGAAGCAAAACGTGAACGTCGAGATCATTGGGTTGGCTACTTGGTCAAGTACTCAAGTTGTACCTCACCTCTTAGCCTTTTTTTTTTGGTTTTTAGACTTTATCGAACCATGTCAAACTAGTTTACTTTTGCACATGACAAATTGGACCCTATTAATATGGTCGATAATGACCATAATTGAATGAGCCAAACAACAAAAAACTCCCTATCTCACTTAAGTGTACGCGGTATATAACTATATTACTCCGTATATGTATGCCCACTTGTTTTGATGAATTAATTATGAGGCAAACCTTAAAAATAAGTCCATGCCTCTAAATTCACAAAGCCTGTTATCAAATTTTATTACTCCGTACTAAAATTTAAATTTAGCGCTTAAGGTCCTCGAGTCAAAAAATGTTGGAATTGTTCTTCCAATTTAGAGTTTAGACACCGATAACGTGTATCATTGTACAATAAGGATTAAGCTCAATATTGTATAGAATTAGATAGAGATCAAGTTCTCAAACTAAAAATAATTGGTTATTTAGTTAATTATTACTCTATAATTGAATTTAAAAAAAAATAATGTTGGCCAAAGCAAAAGCAACAAGTATATTCCATCCACTTGTTGAGATTCCCTTTTTAAAAGTTTCACATTTCTCCCATTATTAATAATGGTCTCAACTCTCAAGTACACTCTACAGTACTAAAGTAAGATTTAAAAAAAAAATTAAAAAATAAAGTTGGAAGATACCCTTGTGATCAGCTACTTGCATCTCTAGATTCACAAGTAATCCTTCCAAGATTCCCGACCGTTGATCAACTCAAACATACTCCATCGTACACATTTGTACGGTTTAGATTAATTTAACTTATAATCCTACCGTAATATTCTAAGACCTTCCTTACTCAAACACACACTCTCTCTTATCTTTTACAAATAATCTATAATCATGTCAATGTCCCAAAACGTCATAGTTCCATTAATTACTTTCCACGGGTAATCCTTACTTAACACACTTCCTCCTTCCACTAATTAACGTCTTTATCTTAAAACGTCATCGTTTTATTCATTAATCCTCATCCTATCATTAATCTTTAAAAAAGCTATATTTAATCTAATTTATGATCGCCATCTACTCAGATCTTACATCATTTCATTTTTTATAATAACATATCACTTATCTAGAGATTAACATCATCCTATACCATTGGCTTACAATTAGGATCCACTAATCAGTGTACTTCTAGCTAATTTAGGAGTCAAGTCTAACCATCGCTTAAAATCAAATCTCGTCTATATCATGTTGAGTTATAAGACGTACTCGTACAACACTCCATACACATACACCAAAGTACTCCCTCCACCCACAATTATGTGCAACAAAGGAATAATTTATATCTCATAAATAATACGGCTTTGTTGCACATAATTGTGTGTGGGCGGAGGGAGTATAACAGATTGGAGTGGAATTATATACAATAAAGAAAATTAATTTAAAAACAAGATAATTAGAGTAATGAATAATTACAGATAGATTAGTGAAGGCGCACCTAATTTTTGTCCACATTCAATACAATATTACATCATCATAAAAAAATACCAAAAACTAAGTTTTTCATGCATGATGCTAACTAATTCAACCCAAATTCAACAATAACATTTTTCCATAAATTTAAAAATAAAGATCTAAGGAGAGAGAAAATGCGGACGTCGGTGAAATTAGGTCATTGACGATCTGATTCATGAGCAGAGAAATCAGAAGCAAGACGAGAAGCAATAGCAGAGTGATACATTTTATCATGAAACGCCGCCGTTTCCTTCGTCATCAACCTCAGCTGCCTCGCCTTTTCCTCGGTAAAACATCCTGAAAACTTCGGTTTCGCCGGAATATCCTCCGACTTCACCGGAGTTGCCTCGATCTTTGACCCAGATTCAATGTAATCAGCTTCAGCTGACCATCCGAAGAGCGGCGACCACCATTTTCCACCGCCGGCGGCGGTGGATGTGGTGGTTTTCCGGCGAGTGTTGTCGGAGACGCCGGAAGCTCGGACAACAAAGGTTTGTGAAGGTAGAAAAGTAGTCGCCATTTATGAGGTAGTTGATAATAATGGAGTTTTTTTTTTTTGTTTTGAGGAGAGAGAAAATGGAGATTTGATTGTAAAAGATGGAGTTGGATGAAAGAAAGGTAAAAGAAGGGGGGGGTATTTAATGAGGGAGGAGAAAAGGAAAGGATAAGATTATGTACACGTAGCAGTTAGAAAATAATAAAAGCATGTTTAATTTTCACGATTTAGACGGAGTACACGGTTTTTGTGACTTGTATTTTAACTTTATTTTGACCGGTTACTTGTGCTGTCTGTATTCTGGTATGGGGATAGAGAGGGGATAGAGAGGGGATAATTTGGACGGAAATGTTCTGACAAAGTTTGATATATGGACGTTGGGGGTAAATTTTAGATGTTTATTTATTTATTTATTTATTTATTTATTTCATGGGTTTAAAATTTGAAGTTATCTATTGCAGATTCATAGGGATGGGTTATGGATCGGATTGGTTTGGGCTGATTTTAAATATGGTCCGGTTTGATGCAAGCATAGTGGATTGGCCGGCTTATTTACCTCAATCTAAAAATACTTCTTGATAAAATTGTTTAGGGGTGTGCTAGTATGACACACGGGTCATTTCGTCATGAGCTTTGTTTATTTGGCATGAAAGACTTAATTGTGTTTAGTACAATATGACTTTTTCTTAGCTCATTCAAGATATGACCTGCTTGAGTATTAAGGTCTACTAACATGACAAGTGGACGTGTTTGGCCCTCGATCATGCACATATCTAATCTATTTATGGAGTACATTTTTTAAATTGTGACTTAATATTGACAATAACGTAAAATGAAGATTATTCAATGTACACACATAAAAAGAAAATTACTGCAATTTATATTTTTATCATACATGCATCAACCATTTAACCGTCATTTCTATGTAATCTAACAAATAATAATAACAATGTTAATTGTGAGAAATTCTCACCCTTAACTATGTTGTCTCCATTTGAAGATATGTATTTCTCTATATATACAAGAATTAAAGATCTAATTACAAGTGGTAAGAGTTTACAAAACCTAATATGGACTAGTATGGCCAATGCAATGGATATTCCCATTCAATGTATACGTATACAAAGCATATCCTTGGAACAACCATTAAGCTTAGGTTTCCAAATCCAAATCGAACGAACTCTTAGAAATTAGAAGCCCACATGCATGACTACAACAAAATACGGGTCAAGTTAACACAATTGGAAGGGTCTTAAGATTTTTAGATTTTTTTTTTCTTTTTCAAAAAGGTAGTTTCCTACAAATCTCCAAGAAAATGGATGGAAAAGGCATATATATGCTTATGCTAGTCACGTTTTTAATGGTCAGAAAATAAATCATTGTGTTAGAATTAGAAGAGGAAACTAGAAATATAGTTGTATGATTTTTGGAGGTGTTTGGAAGGAAATCAAGGAAGATCTAGATACACATATAAGGACACAAACCCAATTATCATTAGTCTCTTTCAAGGCCAGGCCATAAGCTCCTTCTTTGCAACTGCCCATTGAGAAAATTCCCATTTCAAGCACATTTATATGAGCCGTGCTTTATGTATTAGGTTCACATGGACCAAAATTTTAATGACTATGGTGTTAGGACTTAGGAGATAACGTAAAAAGCACGTAATAGTCAAACTTTCATTAAAGGTTATTTCAGTTGGAGAATGTAAATCTTAACCATTGAAGTAATTTTGTCTATTGATCTACGTGCTTTATGTATTAGGTTCACATGGACCAATATTTTGACGATTATGGTGTTAGGACTTAGGAGATAACGTAAATAGCACGTAAATACGTGATAGTTAAACTTTCATTAAAGGTTTCAATTGGAGAATGTAAATCTTAACCATTGAAGTAAATTTGTCTATTGATCTAGCAAGTTTAATGTTTCATAATTGAGATGTCTATGTGTACATTTGAATCATGTCTTTGGTAATATAGTGTATGAGTTGTGGCCACATATCAACTCTGTTTGGTAATTAGTGGATAATCGGTTGTTAATTGAACATGTAAAATGACAAATAAAGACAATAGTACTCCGTATATGAATAGGTAAGGATGTGTAATTTATAGTACCTTTAGGACAATTTTGTCAACTAACTAAAATTTCTCAACCGGTATTTGAAAAAACGATCAATTTTTAAACTTTATTTTAGTTAAGTGTATAAACTATACAAAGAAACGCTCTTGTTTCTTGCCTAATGTTCATAGGAAAAAAGTTAAATTTAAATGTTGGCAAGATTGAATGAAGAATTGATTCATATTGAGTTGGGCTTTTATGATACCATTTTCGATATTCAAGCCCCATATTCATATTGGGTCAATTAGATAACATTGGCCTTAATTTATATAAGACTGTGAGTTGTATGTAGCTAAACATTGAACATGTTCACCAATCACCACAAACAACAGAGAGGGAAGAGAAGTAAATCTACTTGGCGTGGCTTGTAGACTTGTAGTTTACAATTGCGCTCTCTTTTGAAAATATATTTTCTTCAGAACAAATTGCGTCTTAAATTCTATATTATACACGAAATTAAGTTAAATGAAACATGCATGCATATTAAACATAACATTATGTACACTATTGAGTAAGTTCCAATTCATATAATTTAAATGTTCATACGAAATACTACGTATAAATTAAGCCACCACCAAATAAACACCTTTGGGTACCCAACCAGTGAGCTTCACCAGACCCTCTCCAAACTCTTTATAATTCTTCTTCACATTTTTTGCCTTGATATCGTCTCCACATTTCCCACATTTTTCATTCGGAAGATTTGGTACTACAACAATCTTCTGCAATGATTCAGACGCACCAAGCAAGCACTCAGCGAGCTCCAACTCGCAAGGCCGGCCACGAAAGCCATGAATCTTAACCAGCTTCAAGCATTGATGGTGATGAAATTGCTTCGCTTTAAGCCTTATGTAATGCTGTGCAACATTTGCCTGATGCAAAGACTGCAACTTCGTCCACTAAAAAGGCGAAAAAATTACTGTGGACTACTGAGTATATGGGGCAATAAACACATGAAAATATACCTTTAATACAAAGCTGAGGAAATGATCACAAACCTTATCAGCAGCTTCCACAAGCGAATCAGTGTGAATCGAATCTTGTAAATTCATTATCTACCATTAAGCGAAAGAAAATCAATATCACAAACAAACATATACAGCATTGGTACAACAGATACACCATTTAACGTGTTTCGATTCAATGTCTAATGATTAATGTAAGATACAACATGCATAATCTTACAAAACAACCTTCATAATAGGCTAGATCATATTAGAAAATCCAATCATAAACCGATGCCTAAAACAAAGTGGCCTAAAGTCCTAGCACAATTATATTAACTCATATACTAAAACAGATTTCTAATTACATGACAAATCATGAATAAACAGAAAGGGCTATCAATACCTTAATTGAGAATCTATGCAAGGAGGGAGCTGCCTTGATCAGAAGAACCGGCCAAAGAAGACAGGAATCGCGTTCTATAGGTGCCCTTATATTCACTTCCAGCTGCTCAAGCTTTGGTAGTTGTGGAACATCAATAGGATACGTTGGTTCAATGCAATCCTAGATAACAAAACACAAAGATTTAAATGAATGCAGCTTAGAAAAAATAAGAAAAAAAATAATACTAGCTATTATGAGTTTATATTTACCACATTAAAGTCAGTGATATCCAACTTAAGCGTCTTGACTTGAAGGATGTATCCAAAATTAAACGAACGGGTTTGCAGTGAAAAACTGCTTAGACCCATAGTAAAATGCAGCTCAGACAGCAGAGGAGCATGACTTATAATTGGAGCATTGAGACATTGATACCTTAAGGACAATAGACTTGGTGACCACAAACTTAAGGAGATCGCCGATATGTGGATGTCAACTAGCTCTAGGCTCTTCAACTTAAAAGATTGATTTTCAATATACAGCCTATCTATGATCAACGAGTACAAGCATAATCGTTCAAGAGAAGGACAATTGTGCAACAATAAGTTGATTGCTTGGGTGGTTATGTTTACATGTTTCAAGCAGAGTTCTCGCAGGTTGTATAAGGCAGGGTAACGAGCATTTTTAATAAGGTTGTTATGACCACCAGCCGAGGTTAACAAAGCCTTGAGATCATTTCTAAATGGTAACGAATAATTATAATTCTCCCTTCGACAGGTGACTGCACCCTTGCCATTGGGTGAAAAGTCCAGTTCAAGTCGGGCTACCCTTCTATGAAAGGCATACTCTACCCACTGATGAATATCACGAGTGCTAGTATAATCAAAATCGAAGCAAACCGTTAATTCTTCTAGTGTTGGCTTGGTATAAGCTTCCAAGACGCGAGTGATCACATTTATGAAAAATGACCTTAACTCCTTAATATCTAGGGAGCGAGGGCAGTTATCACAGTGAGGTGAAAGCGAAAATCTCAGCTTAGAAGTACTGTTATAGTCCCATAACTTCTGCCATCTACGAGAAAGGGTGCCACATCTGATTGCATCTTTCAATTCTAACTTTGGTAGTATATGTGACACAATAATTTCGTCTGGCAGCCGGTAAAAAATATCTGTATTCTTCATGACTTCTTTAGTAACCAGATAACTCTATAAACAAAACAAAATGGCAACACAATATTATGATTGATGTTAGATTTGGTGAAACTTCTGAGTGTACTCCATTAATCAATATGTATAGGAGCTACAATATGAGTTTTAACTGTGTTAGGAAACCTTAAAAGATAAACATACCACATTTACAAAATATATCCTAAACTGTAACAGAATATCTTATCATATATTCTATCAATTCGATTTGTTGCAAGGAAAAACTTAATATATATATAGAAATAGCGGACTACCAAAATAATCTTTACAATCAAAAGAGTAAATTATTTTATATATTAATGGCAGAAAATTAGTCTAACTTTTATCCTTAGAAAAACTTGTAAACTGTAATACAGTAGTTTCTATCAATAGATTAGGTAGAAAAAAAAAAAAAAAAAACTATGAAGTACTTGTCTATATATTTAAGGGGAGAAGGTTTAAAATCAAACCCCTATATTCTGTAACTCTACATTTTTACATATTTGTGTCATCTTTGATGACAACAAGGTGATCTCCATCTCTAACTACCTCAATACAATCAATTTCGGCACCATTATCAGTTTCAACTCTCAAAGGGAAAAAACCGAACTTTTTAGCTATCACATTCAATAACTCCTCAAGACTATTTGGTAATAAAACAACCACCTTCCTAAGTTTTCCTTCTTGCTCACAACTAATGGTCACTCTAGGAGTGACATGGTTCTTCTCCTGATGAGTGTCGCCTTTTCTACCAAAATATTCATGACCTATGGCAGGAAACAGATCACTCTGTCCACTTTGAGCAGCTGATATGACCCCAAATATTGAGTTACGGAAGTTATTAGCCTTCCTCCTCGGCCTCATCCCTGATCCTACTGATCCTGATCCTGATCCATCTTCGGACAAGTTATGGTGTCCTTGTGTCAAATTTGGTGCACTAGTATACCTCCCTAGGAAACGCACTTTGTTTCTATGCTCATCAGGAACTTGCAACACTACTTGAGGCTTAGATCCTACCTTGGCTTGGAATAGGGCAGATATTTGCTCATGACCCTGCTGTTCAGCAAGGGCTCTTGGAGTCCACCCACTGATGTCTGGCAAATCAATGTGTGCCCCTTGATCAAGCAGATACTCGACGATCTTGATGTTTCCTTCGCTAACTGCCACGTGCAGGGCCGTCCTTCCTATGAACTTTGAAGCAGAGATCTCACTTTGAGGAAAGGCAGTGGAAGTAACTGCTGGGAATGTTACATCACCACCATAGCTGACAATTTTTTTGAGGAGGTCAAGGTTGTCTTGCTCGGTAGCTATACAAGCATACTGACCAACGTCGCCAGCACAAATGTTAGCACCATGACTTATTAGAAGTTTCACCACCGCCTCATGACCACCCTGCATTGCATTCCATAATGGTATGTTCCCATCTTGATCTGTGCTCAAACAGATACGAAAACATTTCGAAAAATATGTCAGACAAGTTGATTGCTCATGATCTGTAATTAGAATTTAAGAGCTAATGATATATATATACCTTTGCAATCAGGATCAGCACCATAATCTAGCAGTAGATACACACATTTTTCACTTCCATTCGATGCTGCAATGTGCTGCAGTTTTGAGGCCAAAAATAGTAAAATACAAACATAAGTAATTAGAAATGAGAATTACATGAATACTATTACTATTATGCAAGTCTTGAAATAATGAAAAACATACAAGAGCTGTCCTTCCACGTTCGTCTGTTTCATTGGGATCACGTCCTTGTTTCAGCAACCTATGCATCAAATGACCATCACCTCTTGCAGCAGCAAAACATAGGCTTATCGGTAAATCAAGCCTACCATGACCCATCATCTTCTCTATCTCCGCCATACTTTCCTTCGCGGTGTTGTCATTCTTGTGCTCCTGCTCTTTCAGATGCTGCCCAAGAAAATATAAATTTGACACACACAAACAAAAACAGTCTCTGATGATAAAGACTTTAATTTATCATGCAGAATACCTGTAAGAGATTATTCATGATTATGTTCCCATCTCCTACATTGGACTGCACAATGTTCAAGAAATTTGTACGATTTATCCGTAACAACTGACAGAGCCTCCTGGTTCTCACTGTATACAGTTGAGGCCTATAGCAAAGTACGGCGACTTCACCACATATATCACCCTTGTTCAACTCTCCAATAACCTGAAATGTGCAAATAAACAGAAAGAAGATACATACTGTAAAAAAAATCCTCAACCATGTATAATTTGAAGTTTTAGGCACACAGGAAGTATCATATAGTAATAACTTGCCTGAAATACTCCATCATTATTGCGCCGGATAAGCTCCTGAAATCACATAAAATAATTATAATTAGATCAGGAAAACTGCAACATTTTCTGCTATCTATGAAACAGCTTTAATTTGGTTCTGCAAGTTTACCAGTGAGCCATTAACAACTATGTAGAAGTCAGTTGGCGCTTCATTTTGGAGAATGACATCCTCCTTTGGAGCAAAGTATTCTGCTTTCATCTCAGCCACCTGCATACAAGAAAATCAAGTTAATCAAAGAACATAAGATATATATATATATATATATATATATATATATATATATATATATATATATATATATATATATATATATATATATATATATATATATATATAATTCAGTTATGTGCAAGATTTAGTGAGGGTACCAGCTGAAAGAGGAGGTCTTTGGACACATCACGGAACAAATACACGTTATCTACTAAAGAGTAGAAAAGATGTTCTGAAATGTTTGATCTGATTGCTTTAGGTAAGGAATCGAGTATCTGTTGTTGCTGCAGTCCCTCAGTATCTGTTCGATGTTTCAATTTGATATGTGCAAGCATCTGTTCCTGCAAATGCTGAGGAAGTTGGTGCCTTTGTGCAAAACCCGAAGCTGCTTGAATGGTATCCCTCTGTTTAAAAACAGAACAACAGCAAAACAAGTGAATCACACAACGAAATAGATTACTTAAGTCTAATTCTTCAACTCAATTCCAAAAAATTTCGTATAGTTTTCTTAGAGGATTAAAATGATTTTCTTCCTATGACAACCATTATAGTTTTATCCTTAACAATAATAGACAACGAAAGATGGCCTTACATATTTTCTAGTTCGGCTACTTCCATGGACAACCAAGTTGGTCATGTTCCCTATTATATATGCAGTGAGTCCAAGGTTGAATAACATGTAGAAAACATCGAAAAGCATCTCGTCTCTGTTGACAGGATGCAAGTCACCATAGCCAACAGTCGACATAGTAGTAATAGCCCAGTAAACCGACATCACATATCGTGTCCACAAACTGAACTGAAGGAAATCTTCCATGGCTGATCCAATCCATGTAGCCCTTTTATCTCGATGATGTGCAGCAATATGATAACAGAAACACCCAGCACAATGGACTGCAAAAAGGGTGATCTGAAAAGAAAAGAAAAATGAGGGATTCAACAAACATTGACCCAGCAAATTAAAAACAGTATTAGAAATAAATAACCTTCAATAAATCAAGAAGATACACTTACAAGAATAAGCTTAATACATCGAATCACAATGTAGCTATACTGTCTATCATTCTCCAGCCTGTTACAATTGTGACTATATCAGTTTAAATCAGCTTTTAAAATCTTTCTAATATGCTGCAACACTTGAAAGAAGTGTATACCTGGAAAAGAGCCTACTGACTCTTCTTAAACGCCATAGACGGAACATGTTGAACACACCATAAGTTCGTGTAGAAGGAGGTAAAATCTTCTGAATGAGTTCAGAGGGGATAATGGAGATAACATCGAGAGGCATCTTAAAGCTAAAAATGTAATTCCTGGCTATTAATTTTCGATCATCAACAAATATGTATGTTGTTTTATCAAGGTATGCAACAAAGAAAGTAAGGATGATATCTAGAGCAAAGAACCCATTGACAATATTGTCGACAATTGATATTGGCACCGTAGGCCTATCAAGAAAGCCAAACTCGAAAGGAGAGATCCAAGCTGTGTAAAGCACCAGAATTACCAAAAAATAATCCCATTTCCTGCAGACAACCAAAAAAACTTTACAAGATTGAAAGTAAACTTATGACATTTTCACAAATACATACATATCATGAACCATATTCAGATTTCATATAATTATCAATAATCTAGTTTAGTTCAAAGGTAAGCACTTATTATATATTATGGACCATACTCCAAAATTGTATACTTTATAACTCTAAATATTATGATTGGTAACCTCGAATAACAATATATGTAACCTACTCGTAAAGTTATATGGAGCAGAGAAATAAGGAAGAAATCAGTACTAGATTGTTTCAGAGCAACAGTTGGTAAAGATCAAGATATGACCAAGTAAAAAATTTGTGAGAAACTTGAATAACAATTGGCATATACTAAGATTATGATCCTTGTTCTTGAATGTCACTTTCACCTAAGATAACACGATCACACGAGTAATGTAACACTAGTACATACTATGTATACCATTGCTATACGATGTTTAGTACAGTACACACCCTGTCAATCCATATACAAATTATGGCATTTTTGGTACATCTCTAAAAACTTACATCGTTCCATCTTTACGTAACTTTTGTCTTTGTTCAAAAAATTTTATAACGCGGTTACATTAACTTCTTTCTTCCTATTATAAGTAGAGTTTCAACTAAACATTGCATTTTTGGTACTCCTTATATGCCTCTAAAACAACTACAAAAGGTACAACATTCCCTCTTTTTGCTAACTTGTGTTTAGTTCAAACAATTTTGTATCGAGTTCACATTAATTACTTGCTTGTTTTTTTCTCTTAAAAAGAGTTCGAATTCATATACTTGTATATGTCTTACTCATTGTTATATTGAAACAAAATGACAAATTTATCGGTTGTTAGAACAGCTTATTATAGGTCTTTAAGGGGTCATTTATGAAAGTTACACCAATTTTTATTTTTCCTAAAAGCAGTAGGATTTTTTTTACCCCTAATATAAATTCATTGCTACAATAATAATTGATAAATTATTAATTTCATGAAATTCTTAAATTGTCAATAAAATGCTACAGTGTCATCCACCAATTCATAAAACAAATCAACAAAACATCATGAAACAAAGTAACAACAAACATTCACATTGGACAAGTTTTTCCAACTTTTCAAATTTCAATGCGACAATTTATCAAACACATTGCATGCAATATGGTTCACAAATTTTTTTATTTTTATTTTTTTTTAAAAAAATTATTAAGCTTCTATGTGGGTCAACAGCAATCTTCACAAGAAAATGCAAAACACCCTAATTGACAAAATTAAAGCAAAACTTTATTTGTCACTTTTTAGCATAATTGATTAATTATTTAGTTTATTTGTAAAATCTAAGTTTATTATTAAAAAAAAAAATACACACAAAATTAGAGTTCCCATTGCTAAGAAGTCGGAATATAAAGTTTAAAGTTTGTTACATGCCCTAACTATGACAGATGATAAACCTCTAAAAATTGATTTTCTTGGTTCACATTGCAATCACTTGTACTTTAAGTAATTTTCGGTATTCTTAAGCGTGTTTAATGGTGTAATCGAATGGCAATGCATAATCAATAATCACGAGTACATTACTACATCCAATTGAATTTTCATGCTCTCGAAACCACTAAAGGTACGTAATTTTTTTTGTAACACAGTAAATTTAATTGAAATAACAAAGTTCGGAACTGGTAATTAATATTATCATATATTATAAACCCGAGGAAATAATAATATATTAATCTGGTATCGAGGGAGTATCATATTGAAAAAAAAAAAAACACGAGATGAATAAGATGAAAAGAACAAAACCTGTAACGAGGATCAAAAGGAGAAATAACAAATCGTCTGAGATTAACACGACAATGGCTTCGAGCACCAAGAGATGGCAAAATCTCAGCCGTTAGATCATAACCAGTATGACTTGAAGCTTCATGCTCTGTTTCTTTTGCTGAACCACAATTTAATCTCTTCCACATCTTTTTTTTCTTAATTAATAATTACACTTTAATTACTGTTATTTTCTTCTTCTTCTTTTTTCTCTCAAACCCAGAAAAATTCTACATAAATACATCACAATTTAAGAGTTTTGATATTATTATTATATTTTTATGGGAATTTATTATTTGGGAGATTTGTTTCTCTTAAAAAAAAAGTTAACAACTTGGCGCCTTAAATAGTTAGGGAAGTGATATTGAGTGCACTTTTTTATTTTTTATTTTTTTACTGAAGTTTGTAGGTTTCTCTTTTGCCAAGGATGCTAATCTTTTTTATTTTAATTTTTATCCCCTGTTTTCCAAGAAATGGAGTAGTAATCTATTTTTACCTTCTTCAAGTTTCGTAGGTTATTTCCTAAAAATAAAAAAGGTTATTTGGTATATTAATTGATTTTTTGAGAGTATGATACGGAGTATTTTTTTATTTTTTTTTAATATGCAGATTATTATTTTCTCTTGGGTTTTTTTTTTTTCTTCAATTAATAGGTTTCATCCCGAAAAAGAATCTCAATATATAATTTTTTGTACTCCATATAATGCTTAATTTTTATTTATTTAAAGAAAGGGTTGTGTAACATTGTTAAATTTGAATAATTTTATAGGCTTGTATTGGTTGTATTGGTAATTGTTAGAGGTTTATCATCTGTCATAGTTAAAAAGAATCGAATAGGTGTATTGCTTGTATTGGTCAACCTTTATATCAAAAACCAAGATGCTCAATAAGTCAATATTACTATTCACCGTAAACTAAAGCCCTATATTATTCACCATATGAGAACAGCTGAAGTGGTATTACACATACAACTTGATTGTTAAAGCCTGTTCTGATTGACTGAGCTGAGCTGAACTTATTGGAGTTGAATGAATATTTTATGAGAGAGAGAAACTAAGATAAGAACTGAACTGAAAATAAGCTGAAGAGAACAAACCCTTAGAGATATGAGATATTGCACAACAAAATACCAATGTTGATGCACTTGCTATAAAATTTGCTCATAAATTCTTTAAAAAAACGCAAATCTATTTACAAACAAGTAATGCACTTATTTACGAAGTAGAAAATATGAGAAAAATTCTTTTAAAGTCTTTTTTTTTTTTTTGGGTGATTTATGGATACAAGTACAATTTATTTTCTAATTATGGAAACAATCGAATTACCCATAATAATGCAAGATATTTGTATATTTTCTTCCTTCCCAAGCCAAAAATAAAAATAATTAAAAAAGTCACTTACCTTTTTTTTTTTTTTTTTTTTTTTTTTTTTTTTTTGAGGAAACAAATCACTTACTTGAGATCTTATCAAAAAAAAAAAAAAATCACTTACTTGAGATAGAATTCATTTAATATTTGCTCACAAAAAAAAAAAAAAAAAAAACCTTCACTACACAATGTTTCCTTAAAAATTTATCTATAAATATAACTAAAGTAATTACCGCTGATGTCATTACTTTCCACATGTCAACTTCTTATAAAAAATTTTCCCTCCAAAACTAGTAATGACATTATTATTTTTTTTTCAATATAAATAAAAATTTAAAAATGCTAAATTAATTATATATTTTTCTAATAGATTTTATATTTGAATTGACTATCTATAAATATAACTAAAGTAATTACCGCTGATGTCATTACTTTCACATGTCAACTTCTTATAAAAAAATTTCCCTCCAAAACTAATAATGACATTATTATTTTTTTTTCAATATAAATAAAAATTTAAAAATGCTAAATTAATTATATATTTTTCTAATAGATTTTATATTTGAATTGACTAATTATGCAAATTCCATTGGAGAAATAAAGGAAGGTCGGGTTCTTATAAACATTATTTTTTCTCCTACTCCGTATATTTTATACAAATTATATGAATTGGGGTGTCCATTCTTTATTAATTTATCAATTTATTAGATTTTTCTTAAATTATTTACACACAAATAAGCAAAAAAATATTGTTAAAATCGTAAATTATTGTTAAAATCGTGCATCGCACGAGCCTAATCTAGTTTATTTATTTAATTAAGTTCCTTTGTCTCATTGAGATCGAGAATTCGAGATGGTAATTGACTCATTTCTTTAGTATACATATATATATGTATTCAACTTTTGCCGCCTTATGTTCTTCTTTGGTCGAATAAGAAGATTTTGTGTAGGAAATCTTAAACCTGCAAATTGAAGAATATGCATGTGTATGGATTTTAACATTAAAATTGGATGGATAGAATTATCAAGATATACAACTATGAACTATATGTATTAATGTATAACCCAATAGATAAAATGGGAGAAAAACGTTGGCCATTAAAGGGAAGATACAAATAGGTAGGAGACTTAAAAAGAACATTCATTCATAATTTACCTCAATATAATTAAGAGTTAACTACGAATATAATATTTATAAAATATATGTGTATCACTTTTTCCGTATACAAAAATAATGTAACCAAAAATCCAATCAAAGGTTGGTGAGGATTCTTTTTACACCCTCCCAAAGAGTCTAGCCGGTTAATTTGAAGCGGGTGGATTTATAAGAGATTCCGATCTAATGGGGTCATCTTTCTACTAACAAAAAAATATATACGAACTAGAAAATCTTATGTAACTAGAAAAGACATGTCTCTTCGTGGACAAACACAAAGATTAGACTAACTATAGACTAAAAAGATACCATTAATTAGTGTGTAGGTTAAGCCCCAAAATCAAAGCTAAACTAACATGCATGTGTCAACGAACGTTGAATCCTATCTCACCGTGATCCACTACTTTATTTTTGGTAACAATTGACTTTGTAACAAACTAACCGAAAGGCTATATTATGTCTTTGTTCATGCTATATATAATATATGCATAATTAAACACATGCATATAATGTTTCCTACCAAATTCATGCAATAATTAGTGTTTTAATTATAAGGATATATTGTTTGGAGACATCTTCACATTCAAAAGCATGAAGTGATGGGCATGTCTAAATTTGAAAGATGAGTTTGTCTTTCTATAATTAAATCTTGCTATTGTATTTCAATACTTACTCATGTGAGTTTGTTGGATATATGCCCAATTTTGTATGCAATAATTGATGCATGAATTAAGGTTCCTTGGTATCTTTCTTAAAGGATAACGAGGATTCAAAATCAAGCAATAAATTTTCAAAATTATTCTTTTTTAGTAATAAATACTTGTAATCTTTCATACTCTATGATTCAAATATGGTTTTATTTTTAGTTGATATATAATTGTTTATTGTAAATGATGATGACCACATATATAGTACTTTACAACACAATTTTTTCAAATTTTTAAGAGCATCTTCTGCATGGGGCTCGAATAGGGGACCAAGAGAGGAGAGTGAGAGCGTGTTGTAATAAACTAGTTTCCCACGGAGTTACTTAAAGTTGTCAATAACTAACCCGACCCAAGAACTTGACCTGAACCCAACCTGTACCCGGACAATGGGGTGAAACTAGTGACCTGTAACCCGACCAGATGCTGACCATATGATAACCGACAACCGATTTGATCCAATACTTTTTAAACTGAACCCGAACCTGCTCCCGTCAACCCTCAACCGATTTAATCCGACCCAACAACAATCTGAACCCGAACTAGTACCTGACCCAATTAGAACTTGTACCCGAGTCATGGAAGGTTTAATAAAATTTATGTCTTTTGTTCAACTTATATACCGGTACAAATCTCTAAACCCACAATCTGATCAAATAAAATCTTTTATTCAGCTTATATAACATTTGTTCTCTATTACTCGTATATATAGGTTTAATAAAAATTGCCGAGATTTTTACCATGGTCCGTAATACCCTCTGGGAGTCTAATTGGGTCGGTGGAACCTCCCAATATGCCCTTAAACGGTCATTTTACTCGTTCACAACTTGTAGTGATTTCGTAAACTTAAGCCTACCACGGATGTTTATGACAACATATAATGATCATATATAGTTTCAAACGACATTTTATGACCCCGAAATGTATCCCTTATGGTCTCAAGGCTTTTCGCCAACGGGCCCCGAAACCTCTAAATTTCCTCAAAAAGCGTGGATTATAGCCTTCAATTTTGTAATTTTTTGACCTTTTTCCGTCCGGAAATAAAAATTGCGGAGATGTTTACCATGGTCCCTAATATCCTCCGGGAGTCAAATTGGCTCGGTGGAACCATCCAATATGCCCTTAAACGGTCATTTAACTCGTTCACAACTTGTAGTGATTTCGTAAACTCAAGCCTACAACGGACGTTTATGACAACATATAATGGTCATATGTGGTGTCAAACGGCATTATATAAACCCGAGATGTATCCTTTAGGGTCTCAAGGGTTCGCCACCGAGCCCCGAAACCTCAAAATTTCCTCAAAAAGCGTGGATTATAGCCTTCAATTTTATTATTTTTTGACATTTTTTCCCTCCATAACTAAAAATTGCCGAGATGTTTACCATGGTCTGTAATACCCTCCGTGAGTCAAATTAGATCGGTGGAAACATCCAATATGCCTTTAAACTGTCATTTTACCCGTTCACAACTTGCAGCGATTTCGTAAACTCAAGCTTACCAGGGACGTTCATGATAACACAAAATGATTATATTTGGTTTCAAACAGCATTATATAACCCCGAGATGTATCCGTTAGATCTCAAGGCTTTTCGCCACCAGACCCTAAAACCACAAAATTTCCTTAAAAAGCGTGGATTATAGCCTTCAAATTTGTAATTTTTGACTTTTTTTTTTCGCCCAAAAATAAAAGTTTCCGAGATGTTTTCCATGGTCCCTAATACTCCGGGAGTCAAATTGGGTCGGTGGATCGGAACCATCTAATACGCCCTTAAACGGTCATTTTATCCGTTCACAACTTGTAATGATTTCATAAACTTAAGCCTAACACGTACATTTATGACAACATATAATGATCATATATGATTTCAAATGACATTATATAACCCCGAGATATATCCTCTAAGGTCTCAACAATTTTCGCCATCGGGACCCAAAACCTCTAAATTTTTCTAAAAATGCGTGGATTATAGCCATCAATATTGTAATTTTTTGACTTTTTTTGCCCGGTCCCTAATACCCTTCGGTCCAATTGGGTCAGTGGAACCAATTAATATGCCCTTAAACGGTCATTTTACCCGTTCACAACTTGTAGGGATTTCGTAAACTCAAGCCTACCACAAACGTTTATGACAACATATCATGATCATATGTGGTTTCAAACAGCATTGTATGACCCCGAGATGTATCCTTTAGGGTCTCAAGGCTTTTCGCCACCAGGCCCTAAAAGCTCAAAATTTTCTCAAAAAGCATGGATAATAGTTCAATTTTGTAATTTTTTGACCTTTTTTTTCCTCGGAACTAAAAATTTCCGAGATGTTTACCATGGTCTGTAATACCCTCCGGAAGTCAAATTGGGTCGGTGGAACCATCCAATATGCCTTTAAACGGTCATTTTACCCGTTCACAACTTGTAGTGATTTCGTAAACTCAAGCATATCACGGACGTTTATGATAACACATAAAGATTATATATGGTTTCAAACGGCATTATATGACCCCGAGATGTATTCGTGAGGGTCTCAAGACTTTTCCCCACCAGACCCTGAAACCTCAAATTTTCCTCAAAAAGCGTGGATTATAACCTTCAATTTTGTAATTTTTTGACCTATTTTCGCCCGGAAATAAAAATTGCCGAGATTTTTACCCTGATCCCTAATACCCTCCGAGAGTCCAATTGGGTCGGTGGAACGAACCTCCCAATATGCCATTAAACGGTCATTTTACCCGTTCACAACTTGTAGTAATTTCATAAACTCAAGCCTACCACGGACGTTTATGACAACATATAATGATCATATATGGTTTCAAACGGCATCATATGACCCCGAAATGTATCCCTTAGGGTCTCCAGGATTTTCGTCACCGAGCCCCGAAACCTCAAATTTTCCTCAAAAAGCGTGGATTATAGCCTTTAAATTTTTTAATTTTTTGACCCTTTTCCGTCCGAAAATAAAAATTGACAAGATGTTTACCATGGTCTCTAATATCCTCCAGGAGTCCAATTGGGTCGATGGAACCATCTAATATGCCCTTAAACGGTCATTTTACTCGTTCACAACTTCTATTGATTTCGTAAACTCAAGCCTAACACGGACGTTTATGATAATATATAATGATCATATGTGGTTTCAAACGGCATTATATGACCCCGAGATGTATCCTTTAGGGTCTCAAGGCTTTTTGCCACCGGGCCCCAAAACCTCAAAATTTCCTCAAAAGAGTGGATTATAGGCTTCAATTTTGTAATTTTTTGACTTTTTTTTCCCCCGAAACTAAAAATTGCTGAGATGTTTACCATGGTCCTTAATAACCTTCGCGGGTCAAATTGGGTCGGTGGAACCATCCAATATGCCCTTAAATGATCATTTTACCCGTTCACAACTTGTAGTGCGTGATTTCGTAAACTCAAGCCTATCACGGACGTTTATGACAACACATAATGATTATATATGGTTACAAATGACATTATGTGACCCCGAGATGTATCCGTTAGGGTTTTAAGGCTTTTCGCCACCAAGCCCCGAAACCTCAAATTTTCCTCAAAAAGCATGCATTATAGCCTTCAATTTCCTAATTTTTAGACCTTTTTTCGCCCGAAAATAAAAATTTCCGAGATGTTTGTCATTGCCCCTAATACTCTCCAGGAGTCAAATTAGGTCAGTGGAACCATGTAATACGCCCTTAAACGGTCATTTTATCCGTTCACAACTTGTGACGATTTCATAAACTCAAGCCTATCACGTTCATTTATGACAACATATAATGATAATATATGGTTTCAAATGGCATTATATGTCCCCGAGATGTATCCTCTATGGTCTCAACACTTTTCGCCATCAGGCCCCGAAACCTCTAAATTTACTCAAAAAGTGTGGATTATATAGCCTTCAATTTTGTAATTTTTTTTACCTTTTCCGTTCGGAAATAAAAATTGCCAAGATGTTTACCATGGTGCCTAATATCCTCCGGGAGCCAAATTGGCTCGGTGGAACCATCCAATATGCCCTTAAACGGTCATTTTACCCGTTCACAACTTGTAGTGATTTCGTAAACTCAAGCCTACCACGGACGTTTATGACAACATATAACGATCATATGTGGTTTCAAACGGAATTATATGACCCCGAGATGTATCCTTTTGGGTCTCAAGGTTTTTTGCCACTGGGCCCCGAAACCTCAAAATTTCCTCAAAAAGCGTGGATTATAACCTTCAAAATTGTAATTTTTTGACCTTTTTTCCCCCAAAACTAAAAAATGCCGAGATGTTTACCATGGTCCCTAATACCCTCTGGAAGTCAAATTAGGTCGGTGGAACCATCCAATATGCCCTTAAACGGTCATTTTACCCGTTCACAACTTGCTTTGATTTCGTAAATTCAAGCCTACCACGGACGTTTATGACAACACATAATGATTATATTTGGTTTCAAACAACATTATATGACCCCGAGATGTATCCGTTAGGGTCTCAAGGCTTTTCGCCACTGGCCCCGAAACCTCAAAATTTCCTCAAAAAGCGTGAATTATAACCTTTAAAATTGTAATTTTTTTGACCTTTTTTCCCCCGGAACTAAAAATTGCCGAGATGTTTACCATGGTCCGTAATACCCTCTAAAAGTTAAATTAGGTCGGTGGAACCATCCAATATGCCCTTAAACGGTGATTTACCCGTTCACAACTTGTTGTGATTTCGTAAATTCAAGCCTACCACAGACGTTTATGACAACACATAATGATTATATTTGGTTTCAAATGACATTATATGATCCCAAGTTGTATCCGTTAGGGTCTCAAGGCTTTTCGCCACCAGGCCTCGAAACCTCAAATTTTCCTCAAAAAGCGTGGATTATAGCCTTCAAATTTGTAATTTTTTGACCTTTTTTTTTCTCAAAAATAAAAATTGCCGAAATGTTTTCCATTGTCCCTAATATCCTTCGGGGGTCAAATTGGGTCGGTGGAACCATCTAATACGCCCTTAGACGGTCATTTTACCCGTTAACAACTTGTAATGATTTCATAAAGTCAAGCCTAACACGTACATTTAAGACAACATATAATGATCATATATGGTTTCAAATGGCATTATATGACCCTCGAGATATATATTCTCTAAGGTCTAAACACTTTTCGCCACTGGGCCTCGAAACTTCAAAATTTCCTCAAAAAGCGTGGATTATAGCCAGAACTGTCAAAAACTGACCCAAACCGAGAACCCGACCTTAATGGACAAAGATTTGAACCCAGCTTGTACTCGAACAATAAGGTTAAACTAGTGACCTGTAATCTTACCTGAACCTGACCTGATCTTAACCGAAAACCCATTTGATCCAATACTTTATGAACTGAACCCGAACTTGCCCCCTACCTGATATTAACCGTAAACTGATTTAATCCGACCCGTAAACAATCCGAACCTGAACTAGTACCTGACCCAATTAAAACATGAACCCGAGTCATGGAAGGTTTAATAAAATTTTATATACCTTTTATTCAGCTTATATACTGGTATAATTCTGTAAACCCTCAATCCGATTTAATAAAATCTTTTGTTCAGCTTATATACCTTTTGCTTTCTATTACTCGTATATAGGTTTATAAAATTTTGATGATGCTTGATAAAATTATGAAAGGCGTAATTATATAGTTCAACTTTGCCACATCGATTTTTATTAGAATTGAACTTGAACCAAAACCCGACTCAACACTAACCCGAACCCGAATGTACCATCTTGTTAACCCATCCAAACCCGACTCAACACAACCCGAACCTGAAATTGAACCCGATCTGATTTTAACTCGAATTGAACCTGACCTATATCCGAAAAGGTGAACAACCCATTATAACTTGTACTGAAATTGACCCAAACTAAACCTGAAACTGATCTGAAGCTAGATTGACCCGACATAACCTGATCCTGATTTAACCCGAGACCTAATTTGACCCAACCCAAACCCGACTTGAATATCCGAATTGACAGCTCTAGAGTTACTTCGTAGTATATAACAAATTAGAGAACTTTAATAGATAATAGCTAGTCTCACTAATGGAATGAAAATAAATAGTCATGAATAAGTTTTAGGAAAAATTGTCAAAAATAATACAAACTTTAAGCGGTCCGTCAAAAACAAGTCTAACTTTTGATTATTTTTAAATAATACAAACTCTATGGGGTGTTTGGCTGTTCGCTTTAAACAAGTAATTTTTACTTTCAACCTGAATGACCGGTTAATTTTTTTTCTTTTTAATAAATTTGTTTAACCATGTAATTAACACTTAATAAAAACTTTTAGTTAACAAGTAATTTTTTTTTTCAAAATTTTTCTTTTAGAAAACATCTCGTCCACCAGCCACCACCGACGCCAGCCACCCTCCTGCCCGATGCCGACGCCAATCGCGCCCAGATCCCACTCCCCGGTGCTGGCGCCGGCGCCGACCCCCTTCCCTGCGCGGACCTGCTTCCCCTTCTCTCTTCCCGACAATCCCTGAATAATTGAATCCCCTCTCGCAAAGTCCCTCCCTTCAAACCACTATAATCGTAATCCCCTTACTCCCCACAAAAAAACCACAAAACATCCCTCTCCTGGCCTCGAAACCCGCAGACCTTCCCCATCATAGAAAAGCCTAGTCGCAGTTTTCGGGAGTGGTGGATTGTGGGGTTTTGTGGGTTTTGTCATGGAGTCGGGGAGGGGAGAGGGAGGGGTAGGGATGCGAAGATCGGGGTCGCCGGCGCGAGGGGGGTGGCTGCATCGCCGGCAAGGGATAGTCGGTGGTCCTGGCGCCGGGAAAGGGGTGGCTGCCTGGCTGGTGGTGGAGTGGTTGATTTTTATTTTTTTAATTATATTAATTAATACTTCATCCGTTTTCTTTTAGATACAACACACCCTTTAGCGCAGTAATTAAGAAAGGTGGGGTTTACATGATATAATAAAATTTAAATAGGATGAGTGGTTGTTAGAAGTGTAATTTAGTGGGTCATGTGCTTTAAATAAGGGAAATAGTATAGTTATTCCCTAAAGTAACTTTCCTTTTATAGTGTGTTGCAAGTATTGTGACATTTCCTTTTTAGGGAAGTGTTGCAAGTAAAAGAAAATGGAGGAAGTATTATTTTATATCTTATAAAAATTAAAAACATTAGATAATTTTTTTTTTTAAAAAAAAAATTGTTAAACTAATAAACAATGACACGTGTCTTAAATACCTACTAATCAAGTCACTAAGCGGTTATAACTTGTTTAAAGCGGACACGCCCCAAAGTTTGTATTATTTAGAATTAATCAAAAGTTTGACTTGTTTTTGGCGGATCGCTTAAAATTTGTATTATTTTTGACAATATTTCCTAAGTTTTAAGAACTCATACCAAGTGTTAAAAAAAGTGTTACCAATGGCAATAACATAACACGCTTTCAGCAAATAATATCTCCCTCACAAAATATAACTTACAATTGACAAATCTTATTTTAGTTTACAATGCAATGTTTCAATGGCCAAAATTCGATTCCCTTTAACTTAAGCTACACATTTACAAATAAAATGCATCACCTCATTTTATTTTTATCGTATCCTATAAGCCACAATTAGCTATTAAAAATCCATTATAAATCGAATTTCTTTAGATCATTATTAACAACAAAAATAATAGTTTACTTTAGTTCAACTCTAGAAGAATTTGATTTAATTTCACAAAGGATTACAAAATGGGCATTTCAAGAAAGAGCTTAATTGCAATTATCATAGGAGGTGTTGGTTTCATGCATAATTACTTAATTAGTGAAGTTGAAGGAGTTGATATAGGATATGGTGCAATTAGAAAAGGAGACAACAATCCTAGAAAGGCTAAAGTTGGTGCCCCTGCTAACCCTTATGCACGTGGATGCGAGAAAGCCGCAGGATGTGGAAAAAACCCAGGGGATAAAGATCCAACGGTTAAGAATTTAGAGGTTGTTATTAGTTCGTTACCAAAATAAATTTAGAGGTTTTATAGAGTTAGGGATACAAATACATAGTACTAACCCTATTAACCTATGTAGCACTATGTGAATTATACCATTGAAATAAAAGATTGATTCGCCTATTGATCTAGATCAATGTATTTGTCGTCTCATTTTAACTATGTCGTCTTTGATCAATAATGAATGGCTAATACATGATTTATTATGCATTTTAAAGTTATTTCAAAATTAAAATATACTTGTATGCAATACCAATACATACTCATTAGAGATAACTAAGAATTTTTGTTTTCTTACTTTATATACTCCGTATATTAAAATGATAGTAGATTAATAAATGTATACATGCATAAAGCGTATTTATTTTTCTATTACTCGTATTAAATATTTTTTTTTTTCATTTGTTAAAAAGAAATAAATTTAGAGGTTGTATAGAGTTTATTAGGGATACAAATTAAATATGGATTTTGGCTTTGTCAACCTATATTAATAATAAAAGACTACATGCATGATGCATGTTGATTTTGATCTCGATATGCCTTACACTACATCTTTGTTTTTTTTATGACAATGTCTATATTCTATGAAAAAAGTTAAAAATTGTTCCATATGTCTATAATTCTATAAACAATGTTTGATACGAGAGTCCTAACAAAAAAAAAAAAAAAAAACCGTTTGATACTTGAACATGATCTTATCAGTAATTTTGAATTGATAATGGTACCTTTTTTTTTTTTTTAAAGTATAAATTATTCCGACTATTATCTATACTTATCTAGTTATCTAGCTATTTAAAAAGCATAGGTGCGTGCTGTCTACAACAAATTCACTCTATCATATTAGAACAAATCATTTTATAAATATTTGCTGCAGATTAATTCGGATAAGATAAGTTTAAGAAAAATAAAATTTGATAAAGGTTAACGACTTAATATCGGCAATAATTAAACATCTTTTATCAATTAAAATAAGTTATAATAATAAATTTATATACGATATAAAATAATTTCAAATAAGTAAAAATTGTATGAATAGAAGGCATACATCTTCGTAAGGGGTCCTATGATTTGATTTCTATATATCCCATCAATTCATTTAAAGCCGTAACTATTAGTATATTAGTCGTGGCATGCCTGTGATACTCTAGTGATAAGGAAAATAAACACCAACCACCTAAAGAGGTTTATACATATAGTGGAAAAGGAACGTTCATTTATCAACAAAGAATTATATACGAAGTATATAATGATAATATGAACCAAAAAAGAATTTGTAACATTATTCCAATTTAAGGAGAACTATATAGTTGATAAGACATTTGCTTTTGACTATCAATCTAGAATTTTATTACAAGCAAATGAGCAATACTTTTTTTTAATACAAAGATTGTGACTCATTTTTTCTTTATTATTATTAATTTTTTTTTTTGAAAGAAATAGATTGTGACTTTAATGTTTGATATTTCATTATTCCCTAATACTTTCTTTATTTTTTTTTTTAAATGACAAGTTTATTTTGTTTAACTTTTGTGATTTATGCTCAAGATAAAACATAGCTTGGGATCTTTCTCTCCATGCATACATATATAATCACAAAACATAGCTTGGGATATAATTTTATTTATTACCGACAATTAAAATATTAATCATTAAATTTGTGCATTGACACACCTTATATAACAAAATTGCCAACTAAAAATGGGGAAAATAGATTTTAGATTTATTACACTTTTACTTCAAGAATGATTTAACTAGCTAGTTATTGCCTCAAATTGCTCAAAATTTAATGTATAAATTTAAATTTAACACAAAAATGAAGGTTTTCATTCCTTTATTAGTTGTGTTGTTTCTTGATTTCATTATACTTCATTTCTTTTACTTACAAATAAATTACAACACATGGAACTTTTAGGAGGTAATTAAAGGAAATATTATATCTTTTGTTACATATAATTGCAGCTTTTGATTAAAATGAGATATTTTGGAAATTTCAAAAGTTCTAAATAATGTATAACGAAGGTAGTAATAAAATCCTTTATCAAAACTATGTGAGCATATTTGAACACATCTCTCTTGTGTATGATAATTAGGCCAACAACACTCTTATATGAGTAAACTTCACTAGTCAATTAACAAAGGAAATTCAAAAGACCACTTCAGCACTTCGCGGACTAGTTACTAGCACTTTTTTTTTTTTTTAAATGTTATCTTCTTCACCTGGTCTTCAGATCAAGAGTGCCATATATCACATTCTTTTTAAAATTTCCAATTTCACATTTTTTTTTTTTTTAAAAAAAGGCAGCGATTTCCCAGGGCTCATCAAATTGCAGGGTAGGTTGCAGTGAATTTGATTTGCTTCAATAGTAATGTGTTGTAGATTTTTTGTAACCCTTGTTGATCGAAGAAAAAAAAAAAAAGAATTTGCATTAATTCGACATGGCTTTCTAGATTTGTCTTTTTTCTTTCGATATCCGCCACTGGTCATGTATCATATGTTGCCTAACACTTGTCATTAGTGTAGTTTTCTAACTATCCTCTACCATTATAGGTCGTCTCCTCAATTAGTCTTTTTCATCCAATGTTCGCCACTGGTCGTTATTGTGTTGCGTGCGCAACATCTATCATTTGCGTTGTTCTCTTATTATCCTCTACCTTTATAGGTCGTCTCCTCGATTCATCTTTTTTTTCTTCCAATAACCGTCACTGGTCGTGCATTCGTGTTGCACAAAACCTGTCATTTGCGTTGTTCCCTAATTATTCTCTACCACTAGGTCGTCTCCTCAATTCGCCTTTTCTCTTCTAATATCCGCCACTAGTTGTGCACTTGTGTTGCCCAACACGTTATTTGCGTAGTTCTCCGGCTATCCTCTACCATAATAGGTCGTCTCCTCTTGACCTTGGCACATCTATGTTCACTCTCTATTCGCTAACAGGTGATTAAGTACCACATTCACATTCACATTCACATTCTACTTTATACTTCGTTCCTGTATGTTTTAATATCGCTATTACCGCGAGCACTCTATAGTCCACTTATCACATTTAAGACTTAAAGTTGACCTGTTACAATTCGATTTCTATTTAACTGTTGTTTGTCAACACTTTCTTAAGATCCATTGATCAATTGCCAAACTCCCTACACTTTTTTGCTTTTATAAAGCTACAAATCATTCAACCCGACATCAAATTTTGTCCTATATTTCAATTAGGGTCCACTAAATATATTGGTTACTTTGATCTTGTATAATGGTGATTAGCATTAGATCCTTCTAGATAATTACCATTACGTGTCAATTATGAAGCTTAATACGGAGTAGCATCTAATATCTCAAACTGAAAGTCCCTTTAATTATAGACCGTGAAAAAGAGAGAGAATCACAAATTTTACAACTCTTTATGACTTTATCCATTTTCAATTTTCCATGAACTTAGAAACATAGATTTTATTAAGTATTACTCCCTATCATTTTCACATCTATTTGTATTTGAGTATTTCTAATTATAGTTAAGAGGTAATATGGTTTTTGATAAACTTCTTTTCTATTTCATTTTCCTAATTAACTGTAAATTATACTTACGAGTAATAATATTCAATAGGCACTATATATCAGTAATAAGAAACGCGATTCCTCATTTTCAAACAGACTATCAATATAAATTCAATTCCTTGGGAGTAAAAATTCAGCTACTCCGTCATATATTACATTCAACAACGCGGGATATTACATGGTTATTATGTAGTAAACCTAGTTTAACTATAGCAACTTGAGCATCTTGAGTCGTTCTTCATGCTCTGGATCCAGCTTGGGTGGGGTATAGCACCCATGTAAATCCTCTACAATATATTCCTGCAAACGACACAAGAAAAAGGTCAACTTTGAAGCACATTACATGTTCAAACAATGAAGTTCAAGATACAGCAGCTGCCACTCCCTCAAACCACTTAGGCATGTCGGTACGATGTCCAAATCCATGTCATTTAATAAATTCAACAGCTGAACAACGTAGATAATTTGTTTTCAACTAAACAATTTGCTTACAACTAGCTAACCTAGCAGCATTATACTTTGCACTAAATTTTCTTGAAGCAACTGTGAAACTGCTTTAAGAACAACAAAAATTTACGTGCTATAAATTTCCTACAGCTTTGGCATTCAGGTCACAGCTGCAGATATTCAATAGTGACTGGTTTTCACAAGTTCAAATCATTAATTCGAATAATGCAACAGCAATGGTAGATAACATGGAACTGCAAGCGTTACTGCATACTAACCTTTGTCAGCTCTCTCTTCGTGAGAATATGGTAGTGCCTTTGCCATATTCTTTGAACAGCCATGGTAGCAGCAAGGAAACCATATGCAATTCCAAGGATTGCGAAGATAACCACAAATACAATGACAAGTGCAAAGCATGCTTCCATTGATGCAGGAAAACAATCCAAAATTCCCCATCCATAGCAGCAGTTGTGGCAACCAGCCATGCGCGGATCATTGTTCAGGGAGGAGCAGTGAATTATGAGACCACAGAACCCCAGCAACACGAAAAAAGTCACCACTCCTGTTCGCATTAATCAAGACAAATCAGGAAAAAATGTATGAGATTAGAAGCAGTCATTACTCTGTACTAGCATTTACAAGACACAATGGCAAAGAGACAGGGAAACCTAGATACTCCGGCACCAGTTATCCGTCAGCAACTCAGCAAGTATAAAGTTAGCATAAAGAAAGATGGACCACATGACAAGCTGGTTAAAAGAGAAAATTTTCAGACAACTTAAATGTACATTAACTATATTTCGAAAGTAAATGTGGACGGAAAAGGAGGGGATGGAAGGAGAGAGAGTAACAAAAGGGAGGTGGGGAAGGAAGAAGTGGGATTGCCTTTTCCTTCCAAAAAATTTTCAACACTGGATGAATTTGGTTTATAAATAATTCCCTTCTCTTTCCTCTTTCCAAATCAAGGAAAGATGAATCCCTCACTCCCTCTTCTCTTCCTTTATCTCCATATTACCCTATCGTAACACACTGTAAGTATACATGTCACAGTGTCGCACATCCAAACACATTGAAAGGGGAAAAGAAAGATTCAAAGAGAATCGAGCATTTACCACTGACCACCATACTAAGTTGTTGCTTCAACTAAAAATTCTGATTTGATGCAACTGCTGAGAATCCAGTATTAGAACCTACAACATACACTCCTCAGTTCTCAACTTAATCGAAATTTTCAAAGCCACATAAACCAAATGAAGGCTTTGTCTAGTCTAAGTTTAAAATACAACTAAACAAGTCTTATCTCCTCCTAGCCCAATAGTCATACTGAGTTCTATGTTACATAATCTATGTTCTTATTTACCAGGAAATAAAATTTACCTCCTGATTAAGGTCATCTAGTGTGCTGTGATGGTGACTGATTAGCAATCCCATAGATTTTTAGAAGTATCAGCAGGACAGTTGTCAGGAAAAGAGGTATGTCAAGTTACAAACATGTTAGCAGCACACAACTAACTCTCACTATTATATGTGAAATGCTAGCCATAAAATAAGGGTAGGCCCTTAGGACTTCAGGTGCCCAGTCTCAATGTTAATAAATAAAAACTCAAGTAGCTAGCCAGATGGGTCCACTAATCAGATTGCCACACTAGAACCTGGATAGCATTTATTTTTTGTTTATTTTGCTTGGAAATTATCCAACAATCTCCACGATAGGCAGTTGGCACTATATTAAGAACATGCCCCTTTTACAATTAAAGGTTCACTTTTCTTCTTCATTCTGTGTAATTTGTCTAGCTGTCAAATAGGAAAGATGCAAAATGGTTTGAAGAAAACTGTTGAATAATTTCAACAGTAACTCGTTTTTCAAACAACGTGCTCTAAACTGTCAACAGTCAATTGATAACTCCATCTCTATCCTCCATTTACTTTCGCATCTCTCTCAAGTCACGCTGTAGAAATATAGTATGTCACTGTGTCATTAGAGAGCTCAACGGCAATTAAAATTTCCGTGCAAAGTCGAACTATAGAAAATGTTGTTGCAGAAGCCCCAAATAGGGTCCTATCCTGCCCCTTTTCTAGTAGAAATTTTCATGAATGCAGCATATAGATGGAATAAGAAAATTTACCTATGCAGTAGTAAAATGGTATAGGATGCGTTGACAATATACGATCCCATCCATCACTAAATGAATTCCTGAAAGCCCCATCTTTGTCCATGAGATAAGCAAAGGCTCCCATTGCCGCAATTGCCTGAAAAGACTGGTTGTCAGAGACAAATTTGTTTGAAAACACTAAGGGAAAAATCTAATCTAAATTGGATGCTAATCTAAATAGCTAATACATTTATGAGAAGAACAAACTGCTGTTCAGGGATCAATTTGGAAGGTATAAACTTTGAGTCTAATCAAAAATAATTCTCCGTCTTGCATTAAGCACAGCAAAAACTTCTCCAATCTCAAGGTTAAATACATGCATGATAAGGATGTACTGCTGTCCAGGGATTGGTTTGGAGATACTGGAGATAAAGAATTTGATGAATTTGACAAGTCTCCAACTTTCCTTTAAGAGAGACCATAAGTGGTGGTACTCTGTACTATTTACTGCTTTAAATTGCAATTGATAAAACAGTTGGGATAAAAGAAAGTGTATTAAATACAATACTAATAGGATGGAAGGAGACAAATAATCAGCCAAATTTGAAGAAACTTATCATCAAAAGGAATCCCTCCAAACTAAACAAGCAAATCACATATGCCCAAGGATTGCAATCAATTGTCCTGAAGTCCTCCAAATGAGAATCAAGCCATCCACTCTTCGTTTGCTAAGAATACATGGTGCCTATATCATCCAATAAACATTCATAATATGCCAAATCCAGAAACCGAATTCCCTCAGCCACTAACTCAAAAGCAGGATCTTGAGGCTTAATGTCTAGGTGATAAACATTTCAGATTGCCAGATTCAGAAAGAATCATCACAGGCTTTCGTCAAAAATTATGGCAAAAAGTACTCTTTAAAATATGAGTGCAGAAATCCACAACCCCAACCATCATTGCAACAGATAATCTTGAGCTTCCCTAAAAGACATTTCTGTAACTTCAGAAGAATTAGAAACTTCACATGCTATGTATTATGGATCTTGTCCACAAAATACAACCACATAGCAACATTATTCATTTATTCTTTATTCATATTTCTTATTCTCCCTAAGGTAAAGATCACCAAGCGTTTGTTAAGCAATCAATCATTGCGAACATTCATAGAAGCATTAATTGAGCCAAATGAAGGAGATTGATATTTTCATCCAAGAAAATCAACACCATTGCACTTTTTTTTTTACACTTCAAATTTTCAATATTTGATTGTCATAATTTAAATCTTCAACTGGAAACTACTACCAACCAAAATAAGAATAGACAGATTTAAGATCAATCTAAATTGATTCGCATCAAAATGCATGACACAAACTTACCCTCCCCTTGTAAATACCCTATACCAAGTATAAGCATAAACATAGCAACAAATTATCCACCAGCAGATAGGCATCTTAAAGACATTACAGGTCTCAATACAAATGATTACTTATGTCTAAAGAAGCAAATATCCAAATGATAAATGATATATTACGGAGACAATGTCAAGGAGTAGATGATATTCCCAAGTTCCAATTCAAAATACAATAATACAAGTTATAAAATAACAAACGAGGGAGCATAACTGTGACTCAAGAAAGATAAAACTAGATGTATAACTATAGCACTAGAGAAATTTATTCCCAGCTAGCCCTGTCATAGTCACTTTCTATTACTTAATTTTTTGACATCATTTACTTGAGTCACATCTAGGCAGAAGAGAGGTAAGAGAAATAGAGCAACTGCATAGAAAAGCTTTTACACCATGGTACTAACCACAGCGGAAATGAACTAGTAATTACTATCGAAATCATCACAACTTTGTAGAAAGAAGGTGAAAAAGAAAGGAAAAGAAAAGCTACTGAATATAATTTGGTTTCTTACTCTGCTTCCTTCAGCTCATTTATCTTACGGTACTAGCCTTTTGAAACATAACAGTAGACAAGAAACATAAGTAGCCATTAATCAATATAAAAACATAACAGTAAACCGCCACTCAAGTATACAAGAGAAAACATACTGTGTAGTTATTAATATCAACAAAATCAAGCCCAAAACAGAATTATAAACACCAAATCAAACACTTATCAGCATATCCAATGCTTGATTCTTTTCTCTGGTTTTGTTAGCCACAATATTAGCATCGCCATTAAAAAATATAAGGTCAAAGCTCTACTCACAGTCTGTACAGCCAAAAATACAAGGAGAACATCTCTAGCAACAAATAGCCTGAACTTCAATTTTCGCCAAGTGTTGTCTTCAAATGATTCAACGCGAAGATGAAATTGTGCTTTGCAAGTCGTGCAATGTGAAAAGGCAAAACCTTCCTGCATAAGTTTGTAGATAAATCAGGTCAATTGAAGTAACATTATATCTTATCATTTATTATTAATACCATACAAACTTGAAAGAGATATTGCCATCATTCATATGATAATACTTCTATTTCCGAAAAGACAACTTGCCTTCACCGAACGCCAATGATCAAGACATGAACGATGAACAAACTGCTGGGTGCCTTTGCACATACATGGTGATATCAACTCATCATCTGCAGAGCAAACATATGCTGTATTGAGTATTGACTGACCAAAGAAAGGGTATGACAAAATAACAAGGTAAAGGGGGCTGAAGAAAGTGACACACTTCACACTATGGATCTCCAAGGAAGTAAGCCAGCAACAAACATGACAGTTCCACATACATAAAAAAATCTACATCTGAGAGTAGTAGCATACTTCAAAGATGCACAGAAGAAACATCAAAATAGAATCTTCAATTAACAAAAAAAGATCTACAAATAATTTGCAGACATCTGCTCTTCTAAACACTAAACATCCCAGTCACAAGACACGGCTAAATAAAGCGGTATTTGGTAAAGCTTTAAGCTTGAACTAATCCTAAATAACGACTAACCATAGCTACAAAATAGTTCCCTAAACAATAAAGCTTCCTGCATTCCAAATTTTCACTTCTAACAACAAGAAACAGCAACAGCAATTACACACAAAAATAACAATCAAGCACGGATCATGCAACTAATAGAATCAACATGTACACATTGTTAGCCCTCACCTAACCTCAAACGGTAAAATTACACCAATTGATCTCCGAAATTTCACCTTATAATCGAAAAAGTGTGTAATTGCACAATCCCTCATCATCTCTTCTTACTCGCATTGCTCTAAAGCTGAAAAATCCACTATCTATTCTTGAAACTAGTTTCAATCAATACCTAACTAGTAACTACTCTCCTCAATCCCGATATAATATTCACATTTTCTCCATTCCTCACGATTACAACTACTGCCATAATAGTAAATAATCCTCCATGCCTCTTATTATATGAACCATTTTCACACTCTCCCCATCACTCAATCTACGAACGGGCATATTAAGAAATTCGATCAAAAACCAATACTACCAACCATTTTTCTAAACATATTGCTCAATTCCAAAATAGTATACATAATTATTAATTCGACACTATAAAACAAAAGCAACAACAATCATTCCAAAAACTCTCACAAAATTGTCAAATATTAAAACAATTCAAACTGAATAAAGAATATACCATCCTCTCCATCACATTCAAGACAAATACGACAACAAGGAGCAGAACCAGCTTCAAGATCATCATCATCATTGCCACCACCGCTTCCGCCGCCATTATCATCAGCTTCTCCCTTCACTATCTCAGTAGAAAAAGAAGCCGACTTCACAACAACTTCATCATCATCATCATTATTCATCGGAAGTAAAGGATCAGTATCTCTTTCCTCTGAATCCCTTACTCCTAAAGATGATGATGATGATTCCTCCATTTGTACCTCACCTTTCATCTTTACTCACAATTTTTCCCCAATTAACAAACCCTAACATCAAAATTTGAACATCAATAATCAATCAAACAATTCATCTTTATCCTTAACAAGATTTCAACAAATTTATACCAGAATTTCAGCAAAAATAGAAATTATGGCAAAATTAAAGCAGTTTAAAACAAGAAATTGATGATTAAAACAAGTTTTGAGATCGAATTTGCGTACCGATTGAGTCTTCAAGAAATTGATTGTGGAGTTCAGTATCCTGTAATTTGGAGAGAGAGATAGAAAACGACGCGTTTTTTTTAATTCTTTTCTGTTTAAATGCGGAAAGTTTTACTGGTATTAATACTACTATTATACTATTAATACATCATTTTAAGGGTTAATTAGTGAAAATTAGAAAGAGAATTTGATGATGAATTCCTTGGAAAAAGCCAAGCAAATGTAGATAAGGTCCATGGAGTTGGAAAAATGATTTTGGCACACCTTTGATTGATTTTGGCACACCCATATGTGAGAGCACAGTTTTCTATGCTCTTCTCACATAAGGGTGTGCCAAAATCAATAAAGGGTGTGTCAAAATCAATTTCCATAGAGTTGGTATTAGATTGGACTACTATTATTCTATTAGACAAGAAAGTTGGCACCAATTACAAAGTACAAAGTACGACTATATTGCCGAACAATTTTTAGGACGGTGACTGATTTATGTGTGACGTGTAAGTGATTGATTGATTGTTGTAGACTTTTTACATAAACTTAGCATGTCTAAAAAATAAAGATATGAAGAAGTTGTTATAAAAATCTTTGTTTAATGTTAGTTACTTTACTACAAACTTTGCTTTCACCCTTGCTCCAAATTTCAATCATTAACCTACTAAAGAATGTATTAGATGTAACCCTTGTAACCCCAATTGGCAGTCTCATCTCTCGCTTGATCTTTTTTTTTATTTCTCTCTCTTGAAATCGATTTTCACTCTAATCAGCTTGTTGCCTACTCCCTCCGTTCCTAAATGTTTTTTACGTTTCCATTTAGGGTGTTCCTTTTACTCTTTACATTTAGTATCTTTCCTATTTTGGTCATAAATTTTGGACTAAATTACCCTTGTTTTACAATTTTTTTACTCAAAAGTCTTTACTTTTTCTTGTGCTATTGTACTTTTTGTACTATTTTAATAGTTTTTCAACACTTATTATTACTTTCTCTCTCCTCTCCCCTCTAATTTCTTCACCCACATGCTCAACGTTGTATTTTTCAATAAATTTGTACTTTCAATTATTGAAATATTCAATATACCTCAACTTTACACAATTTCTTAATTACCGCGCATAATTCCAAACGTAAAAAGCATTAGGGAACGGAGGGAGTATTAAAAAAGAAACTCTAACTAACCATCAACCTTACTTTTTTGGTTGAGTTGATCTTTCGACATAGTATCCAAACCAAGTAGATTTAAGGTCGCAAGTTCAAATCTCATCTACCTTTCTTCAAAGTGGAATATTATGCCATATAATTTTAGATGAGTTGGTCCTTTGACATAGAAATAATGTTTGTTTATACTTTATTGTAACATTTGTTGGTTTTCGTTCACTTTTAGGATAGTTACTTGATTCTGTTATGTACTTCAAACATTTTATTTGACGTAAACTAAGATTTTTTATGGTCAATTCATAATTATTTTCATTGCAGACGATTCCTTATGACGATTCAGGTTAGGTAACCCCAAATCACTTTGGATCTAGAATTTGCTTTAGTTGTTGCTAAAGTCAGCTGACTTTACAATTAGTGGTAGAGTCAATCAACATTTTCATGGTAAATTATTAGGTCCGACAAGGCACTAAGTGCAAAGTAAACATGTTGACCAACTTACAAGTCATCAAGCTAAGTAAATGATCTCTTACAGTCTTACTGTGGATATGTTGTGGTAATAGCTACACAAAGTAATTAAGTAATCCCTCCAACATTTAAATATTGCTCTATTTGATTTTCATTGTCATTAGTACACGTTTAATGCTTTGTATCATTTATACCCCCAGTTCTGTACACATAAAATTTGTAATAATTGGTACTCTAATAAACTCATTAAAACGAACCTAACACAATAAAACATAACTAATTAATTCTTATGATCAAAATGTTTTAATTTGCTCAGTTGCTCACAGTGTTTGAGTTTGTGTTTTTGTTAGCAGAGTTAGAAGAACTACAGTGTGAAAAGTTAGGCATCAAAAGTTGATGAATTAGGTGTTCAGATTCAGATTACAGATATTTCTCCCATGTCATTACACTTGCCTAGATATCAATCTTAGTTAATACAATAATGAATTAAAAACTTACCATATGGTAAGAAAATGTATCACATTGCGCTTTGAACAAAATCTCAAAACCATGGATTAAAGTAATCGACGAATATATTATTGAACAACGTACATCAAAATGAATGCAACACATTGTACTTTGATCAATACACCAAACCAAAGATGGTCTGAAACAGAAGACAGAAATAAACGCTTTAAAAATACATTCATCAAAACTTATCAGACTAGGTACACCAAAACTTGTAGGAAACCGATATTTGTTCCAACCAACATGGTCAAAAGAATGGGAAAAAAATTACCCGTAAAATGTGAAGAATGTACACAATACATAATACATTGCCTTCTCTCCTAATACAGGAAAGAGAAGCCAACCCTAAACCAAAACTAATATACCCAGTTTACATGTATGTTCCACGCCAAAGCTTAAATAATTTGCTCAGTGTAAGAGATAAGAATCAGTCGCACCTGGGCATAAAATGCGTTGCTTTGCCTAAAATTGCAACCACCAGTCTTGACGCAGAAAGAATCAAACACTGAAGCCATATGAGACTTGAGAGATGACAGAAGATTCACTAGTACAATGCAGTAGCAAACTCTTATACTGCCAAGATACCAACAAAATGCGTTGCTGTATGCCAGGCTCCATTCAATACCAACAAACCCATTATATTTGATACTTCAACAACTTATCCGTCATAGATGGTTCCAAAGATGATATACATTGCTCCCATTGTCCATTTCCAAGCATCTAAAATACAAGAAACAAAACTTAACCTCTGCAGTCATCAAAAAGTTCAACCACGCAGATACACAAGATAAAATGCAAAATTCACACTACAAGCGATTTTTTTTTTTTTTTTTTTTTTTTTTTTTTTAAAAAAAAAAAAAAGGTTAGCACAACCAAAATACAGTTGGATTTTGGAATTAGAAGATGCATACTGAATGCTTAAACAAAAAATTTGTCTCAGTCCCATATCAGATCAAGGATGTCACAGCATAATAGACTGTGCACATGATGTAGCTGGTGTGGTGCACACAATAACATGATGCATGTAAAAGAAGCACTTAACGTGTAATTATTCCTAAACACAAAATTTCTGGTCTCATATGCTCACATTGGCAGATGCTCTGGGTCTAATACACTAGAACACTTCGATGGTTGTGCCACCATAATTAATATAATAAAGAATAGCATATCACCATGTCATATCTGAAGCCTTTCAATATACCCTTTTAGGGCGATATTGTTAAGAAGCACCATATGATGTCATTTAAAAGTTAATGAAAAAGCAATTACTGAATTACACTTTATTTATTAAAAAATATTTCTACAGATATATGATGAAAGAGAGACTAAGCACTAAGGTATTGAGTCACTGCAGACCTGTTTATAACCATGTAACACCTGACATACTTCATTATGCAGATCTGGGCTTTTAATTTCCTGTGATCAAAGAAGCAACAACATTAACAGCTGAAATAATCTATCCTCAAACTCTTCTTGTGACAGCTTTAAAAATAAAAAAAATAAAAAAAAAAACTTCTTACATGCCAGCTAGCAATTGCCTTCACCAAGAAGGAAAGGGAACTTAATGCTGCAGTAGGATTCATCTTAACCTGAAAGGAATGAGATAGCAGATTACAACATCAAGCCAGCAAAGAATTCAAGAGCCATTGTAAAATATACTCACCATTGCACATAAACCTCGAAAAGCGTCTTCTTTTTCTATGTCATCTCGTATCCTGCCACAGCACAGTTGGTTAGCAGAATACCAAACTGCGTAAATTTGTAATGTGTGTGTGTGTCTGTAAGTGTGTGTGTGTGTGTGTGTGAGAGAGAGAGAGAGAGGAGGGGTGAGGTGGGGGAGCAAAAGAGTGGAAGAGCCTAAATCACATTAGTTTCATGGGATCAAAATGTCTAGCTAAGGTAAATGAAAGTTGTGTGCAGACAGGATAATCATTTTAGTTACCAATATATAATTAAAGAGGAGTATACCAAGACCGGGGGGGCGGGGGGGGGGGGGGGGGGGGAGACACTGAAATTTGACATAACTTCTTCTGCTTTTTAGCTGAGGCATAGTGAACAGGTGAAAAAGCTAAATATGCAAAGTGTTTTAACTTCTGACATTGGTACTTACATGGCCAAAGCACTACACCATGGTTGCATGAAATGCTCCATATACGGAGATACAAGCTCGGGACATGCCCAGGCAAATCTTCCAAGAGTAATGGTAGCATTTTCTATAAGTGACTTGTTAAGCTCCTGATGATGGTAAATATGTTATATGAATACGAAAGATTAAGAACAGAGCCTCATCATTAATCGAAGAAGGGCGATCACCTGCGTATGTTGAAGTATTGGAACTAGGGAAGAAATGACTGTCATTACAACTGGTTTAATATCTTGCTGAGCCTGAAAACTTTAGAATGTTAATACACGTATAGATGCAAGTACAAAAGCCAAAAAAGTATTCAACACAAAGGAAAGTACGAAGTAACAAATTTAAAGCACTATAGTAGATGGTTTACATTTTGTAATTAGGCCTAGGTAATGTAGTATTATTGAACTACCAAAACTTAAAGACCACCTCATAATTAGACAACTGCTAGAAGGTAGAAGAATTTGTCCACCACAGAGAAATGAATAATCTTATGCAGCCAAGCTAGTCCAAGCTTATGATTTACCAGATTTAGCTTTGCTCAATTAATTTTTGTAAATTTCAATCTCTTCTGTACCTGGCAGTTTTTACCTTGAATTTATTGTTTCACCAACTCTTCAATTAGTTAGTGTAATTCAAATTTGTTGGAAAACCTCCCTCAGCTTTAACCTTGACAACTAATAGCAGATTTGATTTCCAAGCCTAAAATCAATCAAATCCACCCATCCGTAAACCTTTTTCATTCCTCTTGACAAGCAAAATGTAATTGGGATCGCATCAGCATGAAGACAGCCATGAAAAGGTGGTAAATAGAAACCCAAACCTTCATCTTCTTATGACAACACCAACTAGCACTCTATCTTCCCATGAAACCAAAACACTAACCTATTTTTGGCTAACTAAGACCCATTAAAACACAAAGAACACTCACATTGAATAAGATCAATCTTATGTAGTAAGATTCGTCTATAGACTCTAAACACAGAAAAAAAGTGAGCAATACCTTCACTGCTAATTCACCAATTGCCCAACAAGCATTATTTGCAACAGATATTGTATCTTTTATCTTGGAAATATCCTGAGATAAAAAGCCATAAAAGTTATTCCCAGGTAAGGACATAAATCAAATATTTAAAATATAAACCCACTTACCAATTGCTTTGCTGTGATTTCTAAGAACCGAGGCAAGTAAGGGCGGAGATGAACAGGACAAACCTATCAACAAGAACAAATAAGTAAAAATCTAAAACTAGATTGGAGGAAAAAATTATATCACAGGAGATAGCAACCACCACAGAGGATTGAGTCCAAATGTCATCCTTGTTTTAATTAACAATAATTTAAAACAGCAACTTACTCTTGCAAGGTCACCGAGAAGTGCAAAAGCACTCTGTTGGACATCAGGAGCGTCATCCATACAAGATTGCAACAGCAGATCTTTCATGTTACTCTGGGACACCTATTATATGATTTTTCCTGTACATGTTAGTGATAAAAACAAAAATCGACTGAAGACAGAAAAGATTATTCAAATGGTTCAATCTTTGGATGAGGATCTCAAATGCACACATACAACATGAACAACACCCAAAAAAATATTGCAGATGACTCAATAATTTATTATAATTCTCATTTTTCACATAATTTATCAAAATCCTCTTCAATCAACTTTCAAATACTTGGTCAAAATTGACTAAATAAAAAAATTAAAATAAAATAAAAACTAAATTTCTAATACTTAAAACAAACAATTAATTCCTTGATCTGCACAGCATCGTAGGCAAATTACTTACAAGTATTATTTAGTAGTTATCTACGATGTAAATTTAGTTGTACAAGAAGAATTAATTTTGCAAAGTGCTCTTAGGTTTCAATATCTTAGAGAAAAATGACATCTTACCACAATCTAAGTAGTCAATTCTTTGTAAGTATCAACACAACAAAGTCAGGGTTGCGCAAGAGAGGTGATAATCGAGACCTCAAACAAAGAATACATTTAGAGACATCAAAGCATTAATCAAAACATACAACTATCACTCCTGAAACTATAATGGCTACAAGAAAAACAGCCAGATATCTTGCGTATAAAAAATAAGACTTGATTCATTTCAAAAGAAAATATGTACACATAGAAACTGGTTTAAAATAGAGAGGAAAAGAAAGTGCAACATTCTGCATGGTTAAAAGAAGTCTCATGAGTGCATGCATGCTTATTGGTTTTTAGAATAAAAGACAAAGAAGCCCCAAATCCCCAGACGTTTGGGGGAATGGGTGAAGTTAAAAGATAGATAGGTTAGGAAACTGGTGAAACAGACTTTTTATTTTAAGGATGAAGGGGGTGAGAAGACAGAAAATTAGTTATAATTATAAGGTTCCACTAAGAGTAGCTTATATATTGCAGAGGTAAATAAAGGGAAAAGCATTCAAATTCTTGCCAGTCTCCTAGTTTACGGAAACCCATTCATTACAAATTCTATTAATTTGCAGATGTGCCAAGTAAAGCTAAAAGTGACCAACAAACACCACTGATCTACCAAGCAATGATCCGAATACCACTACTTTATAAATTCAAGATCTCCTCTCCCCCAACTTCTCAAACTTTCCAAACAAAGGAAAAAATAGAAAACATTATTGATGGTTTCCAAATAGACAAATAAAAAGATACACAGATAAGAATCATGACGGGACTATCACAAAAGGAGACAACATTTGTTAAAGAGAAGAGACAAACAAGAGAGAAACAAGATAGTAACCACGTGAAATGCATGTTTAAGGATCCACAACTTATTTTATAAAAGGGGCCTAAAAACAGCTTAGAGCTCAAAAAACCACCAATCAAAAATTTGACCACCCCGTGGAACTCAGCAAATCACTTATGTCGTAACCATATTTTGATAACGCTTACCTAGCTTTTCAGCTACTAAACATAGCACAAAAAAAAATCCCTAGTTACAAATCCCACCAATAACAAAACAATTGAGCCAAAACCAGGAGAGGGGGCAGTACTATGGACGTATAAGCACACAAAACACAAAGAACTATCTTGGTGTGCAGCAAACTTGCCATTCCAATTAAGCTTAAATTACAAAGCACGAATCAACATAATTCAACAATGTGTTGGGCCTGTTGGCTAAGTAATCATTGACCCAACCCCCCAAACAAAAAAAAAAAAAAAGGGAAGAATAAGTAATTGTTTTAGAATGAGTATTTTAATGGAAGGGGTGGACACAAAGGATGACAGGACAACTTAAAGAACATAGGTAAGATCAAGCAAGAAATAGTACCAAACTCTCTATGCCACTGCCAAGGCCCTCTACGAGTCCAGAGAGCAGATCCAGAGAGCAAACAACAAACTCTCTATCATATTGAACGCCACCAGCTGTAGTTGGATTGACCTAAAATGAAATTATAATTAGCACAACATTTTCAAGCCAAAGTTTTTCCATATATTACATCTAACAAGAAATAAGCAAAGGATAAAACTGATATGAAATGTTGGCTCAAGATAACACATAGTTGATTACAAAATAAGAAATGACCATCTGTGTCTAAACAGCAAATCCATACCCCGCAGCTCAGGCAAGAATTATCATAGCCCATGAACCCATCTGCATCTAATCATTTTAACTGGGTTTCACATTCAAATGTTTGTTTGCAATAGATATACACAATACACCAACTTAAATATTATTTCCAAACAACTTTATTTGATAATGAAGATATCAAGCTGACAATTAAGTCTAATGTTAATGATTTTTTGCATTACTACCACGAAATATGGCATGAAGCAATGTCTTATCAACCAAACAACTGAAAAAGTATGGAATGAATCAGAAACAATCGCAAAATTAAGATGGCTAACCTTTGCCAACTGTTGTGTCTGGATGATGTTTATGCACCTCTGAAATACGGGTTCAGCAAACTGAGAAAATCCTGGACCCAATGCCTGAAAAACACTGTAAATGTCAATCTCCTTTTTTTTTTTTTTTTTTTTTTTTTTTTTTTTTTTTTTGTGTGTGTGTGTGTGTGTAGTCTACAATTTTATAAATAAATAAATAAAAATCTGTAATGATGTATCTTTAGCCCACTTTTAAACTATCCTTATTTTTTTTTCAAACAGCTCAAGAGTAAGCCCATAAGTTCCTAAGCATTACATGTCCCAGAAAATTAAGGCATGCCTTTCTGACTCTGGACATTGTAAACCAATTCGACAAAGAAGTGTTAGTAAAGTAATACACAAAATAAATGTATACAGACAACACTAGGTGCACAAATCAGAGAAATTTTCATGAAAGACCCCACCTATCCAAGGGAACATTGAATTAAAAACCAGTTTGCTCTATCAAAACAATCCTCAAACACCCATTTTATGTACAGAAGGTAACTAGCTCTAACAGAATAGTGGAATTACCTGTGCTATAGATGTAAAGCACTCAAGCAATGGGAATATATCCCTATCAAAACTGGAAAGTTGTTGCCACTTCGATATCAGCGGAGGCATTAGGATTTCTAGATACCTAGGCTGCAATTACATACAGCAAAATTTATGTTCATTAATACATATGTTGATTACAGGACAAAAAGCTAAATTTAGCATAATAGTGAAGTGAAGCACATAATGGAATATTATAAAAATGTTGATCGAGCAATAGTTTTCTAAACGAGGGGCTTACCTGATTTAGCTCCCCTCCGACAGCATCAGCTAAAGTTCCAATAGCATCATAAACGATCCGCAAATTTTTTTTCTACGGTAAGTGCAAAAGCAGCAGATAAAACAACAGTTAAAAAGAGTTTCAATGAGAGGATCATATGTAGCAAAAAGAAAAAGGACACCCAGACTACAAATAAAGAACCTGATATTTGCCAAACGCGCACATCAAGTGCTGCAAAATAATTTCTAAGCGTGGTGCCAGTTCTTCAGCAGCTTCCTATAAAATAGAGCACCAATAAGATGTAAGAAAAACCGAAACTCCATGAATAGAGCATGAAAGTTACAGCAAGAACCTCTTCAAGTGTTGCAAAAGCTGAACAAGCAGCTTCCTGAACACGCTTGTTTGTGTCCAATATTCTTCGCAGAAGACCCATTAACACCTTCTCAAATTGTTCATTGCCGTTTTGATCACCAAGGCCCTGCAATTATACAAATAGGCGTTCAGAATGCAAAACCCAAATAACGTTTCAAGTCAACTTCTTAATATATGAAAAAATAAAAAGTCAATGCAACTCAATCAAATATTGATTATTTCATTACACAGAGACACTATACCTGAACAACAAATTTGCTGAAACGAGAAAGCGTCCAACATGAAATGCTCCGTATAAGAGGAAATTTATCATCCAAGAGAGGAATAAGAAAGCCGACAATCTGCAAATAAAAAAGCTCACAATAAGTTAAATTAGTGATGTCATAGAGTTAAAAAGGTATCCTGCATGTTAGGTTGAAAAGATAGAAAATTAACGTTTGACAACAGCTGAAATAGTACTACGTAAAAGATAATAGTATTTAAACAACCCATGATAAAGTCCAGTTCTGTGCAAAAAAAAAAAAAAAAAAAAAAAAAAAAACAGCAAATTCAACCACTTCATAGCAACACCATAACATTTTTCAATCTGTTCTTTACTTATTGAATTTCCCAAAAAAAACAAAAAACAATCCATCAAAAGAACAAACCCCTTTACTTTCCTACCCCTACTTACATTCAGGAAGTGATAGGAAACTGAAAATAGGATAACCCAAAAAATATGTGCTTGATTGCTGATAAATCCAGCAGTCTTATCTATCTATCTACAACACACAACATCAGCATCAGACTACTACAGGCCTACAGCAACCCCACACCCATACACACTGAAAAATCTCAAGAGTGACGAGAGCAACCCAAGCTTCACAACAGATTATTTGGCAAGTGGAAGTATAATGGAAGGAAGGATACTTTTTAGCCAATCTGCCACCATAAATACACAGCATAAATATCAGAAGACGTTGACCTAAATCTTCCTACATAGTTACAGACTTGTTGCAATGTAAACACATTTATAAAAGACGGGTATGCAATTCAAAATTAGTACTTGTTTTCATTATAGACATTTAGATTTATCATCAAATAATTACTAGGAATTCATTTGCATACTGACTGATAGGTGTTGCCAAGAATCCACATCCCAAATTACATTTTGAGTTATAATAGGAGGCCACAGTGCAAAAACTAGAAACTTCCAGGCTTTCAGCTCCCGTAGTTTACACATAAACTCCCTCCATTCCAAAATAATCGCAACACCAACCTTTTTGGGGCCAATTCTGAATGATTGCATGTTCGCAACACTTCCTGATTTGCCATGGGACCACTACTATTATATTGTTTCTCTCCCACAAAAACCCCACTCTGACTAATTTCAAAGCCCTCATTAACCCAAGTTGCAGAATGATATACCATGTACTACCAGCCTATTCACCTAAAACTACACGCAACCAGAAGTACTCCGCATTTAGAAATGGCGGGATTAACAAGCAATTATTCTTTACATCAACTTTGGATTGCAAGCTATGATAAGTGCTAACTTTATCTAACTCAGCAGTTCAAACAAAAGATTTCATTGATTTGGAATTTTTAAATCATTCAAGCAATGAAGCAGGCAAGTATTTAATACCAGGGCCCACTGCAAATGGCTTTGTAAAGAATGACACACCACTAGAAATTCTTAGTCAGCCAACATTTCCAGCAAAATGAAAAGACACCAACATAGTTATCACACAAACAAAGTTTAGGGAATAACAAAGGACTATGATTCGATAGGAATGGACTATGCAGAAATGAATTATTTCCCCTCTGATGTGCATCACCATGGAAAGAATAAAATGAAATAGCATTAAAAACCCTGTCCAGAGCTTTTGGGTAGCACGAAAATGTAGCCAAAAGATAAGTCATATTATGAGGGGTCAGAATCCGAGGTAAATGGATCGAGCTGTTAATGGTTTCTGTCAAAGTCTGGGTTGCTCATAAAGTCTTAAAAAAAAAAAAAAAAAAAAAAAAAAAATAGTGTAATCTTAAAAGTAAGGAATTGAAAAAACATATTAAATAAGCCATAAGGATTGGATTCGCGTTAAATTTTAATGTCAAGTTCGATTCTCACGGTAATTTTGCTTTGGTTCATACCAGCTCTGTGCTCTACCCAGTAAACACCTAATTTTTCCACAATCGTATGCTTTGGTCTTCAGTGGTAAGCCCATGATGATAAAGGGTTCTGAAATTAATATATAATAGTCACCTGCCAGATAACCAGTTTGCCACACAGGCATACACTAACAATTTTAACAATCCGTCCCTTAACACCTCCAAACAAAATGAAGCATGTCCAGAATGTGCTGAATGTATACCAGCCCTGTAAGCAACAGGATTGCCTTTTACACTGACTTTTTCCTTCTCCCTCCAGCTGGTTTCAGGGATGCTATGATTGCTATCAAACAGCAGCTAGCCCAACCAAAAGGGTTGCATCATTCATAAAGATATGGATTACGCAGAAAAGCCACAGTCAAATACATTTCTTAATTTCCAAATAAATGCAAACATAAAGCGATGGAGATTTAGAAGTATGAACTGCTCAAATTGTACAAGAGTATCCACAACCTACATGCATAAATCTGGATACATTATCAGAAAAGGGCAATACCTCTGAGAGATGAGGATACAAACCATTAATACAGCCCTCACCAACAGCACCAATGGCTAAAACAGCAGCTTCCCTCTGTTTCCAGGACTCATCATCACTAGCTGATAAATTAGCCTACAAAACACGTAAGTATTACACAATTAACGTTATGCAAACCTACATTTAAAAGAGATCTTTTGAGATAAACGCATAAATGTTATGAAGGAAAGTGGTGAATTTAGACTTTATTCCCAGAATAATTACAAAACAATATGCTAACAAAATTAAGTGTTTTATTTACGTTTTTTTTTTTTTTTTTTGGGGGGGGGGGGGAATCTATTTGCCCTAAATAAATTGAAAATAATATGCACACCAAAATAAAATCATCAAAGGTCACACATATCTCCTCATCCTGGCTGGGCCAAATTAAAGCCTCCAAATTATTTAGAGCAGCCCCAACTATCCCAAAAACCTCAACAACAAACATTCCAACAAAAGAGCTGACACAGAATGAAGTATCCATTGTCAACTGCTGAGATCTCTCAGAATCCAGACAAAGCAATGAGACTTGTTCAATAAGTTAAAAAAAAAAAAAAAAAAAAACTACAAAGATAATTAATGGCATAAAAACCAAGTCACATAAGGATCCATTTGGTCATGAGCCGTTAAACAGAAATGGGCAGAAAATACATCCAACTGCTGAGATCTCTCATGATCCAGACAGAGCAATGAAACTCCTGTAAAATCAGTTAAAAAACTACAAAGGTCAATTGTGGCATAAAGACCCAGGCACGTAAAGGGTTTCTAATATGAACTGGTACAGCATGAATCCAAATGAGAAATTGGTGCTTCACTGACTTGTGAATAAAATAAAGAACAATTCCAATTACCCTCATGTTAAAACTCCTTTTGGCTTTTGTCCTAAAATTATATGTGAAACATTCGACTCAGAACATTGTGCACAAATTCATAAATTCACAAGGACCAAAAATCAGAGCAAAAATGAATACCATAAATAAGCATATACATAATAGAACTTGTAAACTTCAAAATTTTCATAGATTCCAATCAAAATTAAATCAGTTGCTACCCTAGCTACTATCTTACAGATCCCTCTAACAAAATCCATAGCTAACTACTTGTCAAAGAAACAAAATAGCCAAAAAGAACTTGTGGGAAAACACAAAGAGCAAGAACCACAAGAAAAAAAAAATTAAAAAAAAAAAATTAAAAAAAAAAAAAGGTCTAATACTATGTTTCATCACAAGAATTGATTACCTGAATTAAAGGCATAAGCGTAGGAAGAATATCGTCCCCAAACACATTAGAAATAATATCCAGAGCAGCTGCACTACATTTTCGTAGATTCCATACATTAACAACATCATCCTGTGCGACAACAAAAGATGAAAAAAGTTAAGCAATGTGCTACCTCTAGGAAAACAACAACAACAAAGCCTTAGTGCCAAAAAAATATGGGGCCGACTAACAATAATTGTCATAAAGAACTGTCCACAAAAAAATGAGAAGGAAAGAAAAGTGAGAAAATAAAAGTAGTCGAAAATGGAGAGAAAACATAGTGAGCAAAAAAAGAGGGCAGTGTAAAGTCAAAGCCCAAAAAGAGGATATAAAATAAAATTTGAGAAGGTTTTGTAAAAGAAGGCTAAGAAGAGATTAAAAGAAAAGGAAAACATGCAAGTAAAACACATACAAAGTTTGAGAAAAACTTAACAAATGAAAAACATGCTAGTATGCTACCTCTAGCAACATAAAATTAAACTTCCAAGAAATCATAACAAAAAGACAAGTTGGGTTTTTATAAAACAAATGTAACAGGATAAAAAAGCATACATCTTCCTCAACTTCCTCTGATCCATGTAGACGTGATGAATGAAACCGGGGCTTCAAATCCTGTGACACCATGTTTTAACATTATTCTAAGCATCACAATGATTATAAAAAATAAAAAATAAATAAAATAAAAAAAAGATCAAGACAACGTAACTACAGACAATAAATACCTGATCACGATCAGGTACAGACTCATCCTCCTGCAACCACATGTTTTGAAAACATGTTATACAAATCATACACTAAAGATTTTAATTTTCAAACACCAATTTTAACAACAGCACAACAGTCTTACCTCTGCTTCAGCTATTGTTTCATCATCATCAGCATACACCATATTTGACAACAAAACCTGCCACAATGTGAGTCAATTAAAAAATAATTGTCACCTTTCATCAAACAAAAGACTAACTAGGATATATAAAGAAGACTGTAGACAACCAGAATAGAGCCAATTTTACAAGAGATGAGAACTTTAAAAGACTAAAGTACCATATGAAAGCTTTAAAATTTAAGCAACAAAACATGTGCACACATGTGTATGTGTGTGTCCACACATAGGGGAGGGGGAAATCCCCTGCAAAGTCGCTTGAAATATCAAAGCTGTGAAACTGTCAAGTATAAAATATAAATACATCCTTTTTCACATGTTCATAATTATTAGCTGCAATTTTAATAAATGACAATGCATGTTTTAAGCGAAGCAAGCTTGACGAAAGATTATAAACTTTCAGTTCAAGAACCTTAACTATTTGGGTCAAATGAGAAGACAAAAGTTTTTTAGGGTCAAATGAGGGCAGCTCAAAAAGTGAATCAGCAAAAGGGTAGGGTTCCGTTATGAACTTCTGGTGCAACCCTATAGTCATGTCAGAGTACACTCCCTCTATAACTTCATTCTTAATGTTTGCCTTTTCAACTCTCTGGTGTAAATCTTTGGCAATTCATATCTCTAATTACACATTATAAAAATAAGATAGTACGATAATTTACATTGAAACACATCAATTCGGATTTCAAATGACTATCTTTTTTACTTATGACAACATGAACAATAAACAGAAAAGGCCAAAAAATACAGAGAAATTATGAGTTAAAAGTGCAACTGTTCTTACATTTCAGCAAGCAAAGTACTCCAAAAGATAAAGGGAATAAAACATTAAAAAAAAAAGGCCAAGTCTTACAGGAATAAGACGAGGTAAGAACTCCTTCAAGTTCTCAGGTGGCAATTGAGCATCACAATAAGCAGACCTGCAACCCATCAATGATAATCCTTTTGTAATGAATGCACATAAACTGTGAATGCATGCTATATAATATGGTAAAATAGCAAAAACAGAGGATGAGTAAAAGAATTCAAGAGGCTTGCTCTCCCAAGGTGTAAACCAAACTATCACAGCCACTCGATTGTATTCAGCATGCCTTCGCCCGCCCTAACCTTCTCTATTTATTAACTCCCTAACGTATTTCCCAAGCTACCTATACCTAACTTATAACGATACTGCCTAAAATGGCCTCCCCTTACATCAGTTCATTGCACAAACATCATCAGCGGAGAAGGTCCAAAGCTCAAAGCCACAAATGATAATCTGCTGCGACCCCATCTGGTCTCCCAACCTTCCAGGATGGACATAAAATGTCACATATTGACTGACCGAATTTCATGTTCAATTGGTGTATTTAGGGTTCAACCATTCAAATGCCAAACCTGATTTCAACCAATGCTTCTCATGGCAATCAACCTATGAGGTAGTCATACTTTTGGACACTCTAATTTAAGTGTTTCAGATCATGTAGCATAATAAAGTTAAAATCAAGATAGCATAATAAAGTTAAAATCAAGATGGGAAATCTTGTTCGCTTGGGTGGATTGGAGGGAGGGAAGGGGGATGTGTGCGTGTGTGTGTGTTTTTTTTGGGGGGGGGGGGGGGATTTACGTGAATTAGCTGTATTAGTATCCCATGTGGAAATGCAAGATTCAACTTCACTCCTCGTTCACCACTATTCACAGATATCTTAACATAACAATGGCTGTGTAACCCTAAAACCTGTATCGGCTTCTTACACTCAAAGCACCAAGGTCCCAATAAAGGTTTAAGTCCTTCTGTAGGTCTGTGCAATGATTGCTTAGCAACGTTCAAACTGATCTGCAGAACCTGCTAGGCTTCAGGATTGTGAAGCAGGACACATCTCTTGCATTTGGGTGGCTAAAGCTGATGTGGTTCCAAGGCATCAATATTGTTATTATAATTATTTTTATCGTTATTTTTAATTTTATTATTAGATGACCGAATTTATTAGGATATTTTTGTAAGTTTTATTCGGTTAGTATAAGATAAGCTTAACTTTAAAGATCATATTTGCAAAATATTATCTTTACAAGTTAGAGTTAGTTTCCTAGTTAGATTAGAATTTGTTTTACACGATTTTTAGGCTAATTATTTAGCTTATAAATACGTGATGGTGTTTAATGAAAAGTATGATTGATTGATTTGAAATTTATAAAGTTTTATGTAAGCTTGTGCTTGTGTATTCTTGGCCTAGTTTAGGTTTAAAGCTCGTGTTGCTTAGTGTTTCTTGACCGAGACTCAAGATTCCAAACCTCTCAACTGCGATTGAAGGTTATACCCATTAAAATCCATATCAAATTGGCGTGGCTGTTGTTTGACGAGGGACGAGTTTGACAATTTTTGTTAAAAGACTCAGTTTCAAAGGTCATATTGATCGACTTGGTTCTCCTTCGTTTCTAAAGATTTTTAGGTGATTCTTTTTTTCAAATTGGTTAATTTTTTGTCTAGTTTTCACCTGCAAAATTTGAGAATTTTTCAAGTAGCGTAGCTATTAAACTGGGTTCGTTATTTACAACTGGTCAAAAATCGAATTAATCTGGCAGTGTTGAGGAAAAAATAAACTGCAATCACTTGGCTAGGAATTTTTTGCTGAATTTTCGGTCGAGTCTTTTAGACATATAGGGCTAGCAGTATACAAAATTTCAGAATTTTTCTAGGTGTCTTCATTGGGTTTTGGTCCTCGTACTTTCAATCAATTTCTGGACTGGTTTTGTGTGTTTTCTCATCCACATAAACATGGAAAATAAAAGTTGGTTTGAAGCATTTATGATGGAAATCAAGAAAATGAATGAATGTTTGGATAGAATTGATGCTCGTTTTTAAATACGTGACGTGAGATGTGGTGTACAAGATATGTCTTATGAGAAAGAGAAAGTAGAGCAACCTATTGTTGAGGCTATATACGAGGAAAAGATTGTATCTTTACCGAGTGATAATCTTACAAATCCAATTTTAGAGCAATCTCATGAACAACTAGTAGAAGAAAAAGAAATTGTGGAGCACAAAAGTGTATATTTGTCTAGTTTTGTTGACAAGGAGGTTACATTTGTGGTATCTAAGTTGGTTGCAAAAAGTCAAATTTCAACAACTTCCTTTTATGGTGATAATTGGGATACAAATATTTTCACGTATTATTTCCATTATATTGATTGCATTGACAAAGGTGTGTCATCAATTAAAATTTTGGAGCATTCAATTGAAGTTTGTGGTGCATTCAATGGTGTAAAATATAAGCATGGCGTGGTTGGATGGAGACATATTCTTTTAGTTCATGTTCGATTAATTTGGATGATATCTTGGTTCTATGATTTGCTAAAACTTGGGACAAGTTTTTTTCAAGAGGGGGAGTATGATGTGGTTCCAAGGCATCAATATTGTTATTATAATTATTTTTATCGTTATTTTTAATTTTATTATTAGATGACCGAATTTATTAGGATATTTTTGTAAGTTTTATTCGGTTAGTATAAGATAAGCTTAACTTTAAAGATCATATTTGCAAAATATTATCTTTACAAGTTAGAGTTAGTTTCCTAGTTAGATTAGAATTTGTTTTACACGATTTTTAGGCTAATTATTTAGCTTATAAATACGTGATGGTGTTAATGAAAAGTATGATTGATTGATTTGAAATTTATAAAGTTTTACGTAAGCTTGTGCTTGTGTATTCTTGGCCTAGTTTAGGTTTAAAGCTCGTGTTGCTTAGTGTTTCTTGACCGAGACTCAAGATTCCAAACCTCTCAACTGCGATTGAAAGTTATACCCATTAAAATCCATATCAAAAGCCTTCATACCTTTACAGTGTTTGTTTCATTTTTTACCCCTTCAGAAACAGTGGGCTTGTTCACCTTCACCCTCATTAAATTTGTGGACCTATTCAAAATATGGGGGAACAAGAAGGGAAATGCACAACAAAGCTACATATTGGGAGAGAATGGGAAGCAAAAAAAAAATGACAATATGTCTTGTGTTTCTATAGCGCTACTCTACAATAGCTTTCCTCGGATACTCCTTGATGATGCAAAGCATGACTAGAATGCTTTTATCTCAATTGACCTTACTAAAAGACACATTGTCATCCATCAATTCCAAACAATTACTTCAACAAAAATATACTACTACAAATCTGGTTTAATTAGCTATGGACATACTTACCAAAATTCACAAGCTTCAAGCGCAACTTCATCATCACCATCCTTGTTGACTTGCAGCATGTATTCTATGACATTCTTCAAATGGGGCTGCAGTTTTGCATAAATTATTGTGACTACTTTCCCTTATCCAAAGCCCCATAGAAAAGTAGAACAAAAATGGAGAATCAAACTTTTTTCAGTGAGCAAAATAAAGTCAGTCATAGGAAACAAGATGCTAACCTCAAGAAATGAGGGCTTAACTTCAACTAGCTGAACAAAAGCTGAACAGACCTGCTCAATGTGAAAGCATCAAAATCTTTAAGAACAGGAACAAGATCCATAAACCTTAGCATATGTCACATAATTTGGTCAATACGATGAAATTTCAAAATAAAAATAAAAAGTGGAACTATCAGCCAAAAGTGCAATGTCAGTACACATGATAAAAAGTAGAAAACAAATAGAAAGGAAAAATATCAATCGAATCTGATTGTAATTGGCATTTCTCAGTAAATTAGAAGTATCATGTAGCTTGCCTGCTAAATTCAGTATTCTTGGACAACACAGACCAGTTGACAATTACAACTTTCACATTAAAAAGGCTATCCCATCAAACATCCAATTCTGACAAACAAAAGTTTTTCCATTTGATGCCAAGCCATATACCCCTACACCCCCATATTTAACTTCCTTTTTTTTTGTGATCGGAATACTTCAAACTTATTGTCTTATTCCAATATGGTTAGGTATTCAAAATTGTTTTTGATACTTGTTTCTCTTCAAGCAAGTTTAGTTCCTTATTATATATTCGTTACTAACCGGAGTACATGTATACCTTCAAGAGTGCAAAAACAAGAAGACCAACCTTCCAATATCCAATTCCTCTGAAGTATATTTTCAAAAAGTAGTCATATTTAAATTGGTTGGGGGGGACACACATATTAGCTATAATACATCAAAAGATTTTCATAGATTATAGGGACCACCACATAAGGATGAAATGTCACAAATAATTAATTAAAATGGGCAATCAGTAGGATTTAACATTAGCTATAATACATCAAAAGATTTTCAGATAAAATATAAGTAGAGTTGAAATGTTGGAATATTGTTACACCACCTAAGATTATTTAGTTGAGTAAATAGAGTTATTTTTGGCAGACAATTTGAAAACTTAAAAAAAAAAAATTACAGGTTTATCACAAAATTTTAGTAGAATCATTCGTCCCCTGGCAAGGTAAAAGCTAAAAATACTACTAATTCGTATACAATATGCTCACACAAATTCTTATATGTGATGCCACACCATTAATTGATGGTGCGACAAATTTAAATGATGTTTGCTATCCATGTATGGGTAACAGGGTAAGTGACCATGAAAAATTGGGATTCTTGACCATGCATTAACAGGTATACTACCGAGCAAATATGAGGACGCTGATAAGCAAGGTTACCACTATTGAATCAATGGGGTTATTGATGATTTCGCACATCAACAAGCAAGTGATATCTCAAAAGACTACTTTTGATCAGTTAATCTAAACGAGGTTAATATGGGTCCAGCTTTCACTGTTTCATGATTTAATCAAAATAATGGCTCCTTATAATACAATTAAATTTGTGTGCAGGGAGACTAATCAAACGATGACAAGAAAGACTTACCAGTTTTCGCACCTCTGGAGCAGGATCATTAGCAAGAAGAAACAAACCATGGAGGTATTGGTCCATTGACGTATATAGATACTGAAACCAAAATCACATACATAAGGCTACATTGAAAACCAATTCATCTACATTGTGAAATTGTCAACAGACTTACAGATGGCATTAACATAATGTATTGATTGACTGAATTCAATGCAAGCTTCCTCAGCAAGGCATGTGGTGATCGAAAAAACTGTTCCATAGAATAAACAACCAAAAGAAAGTAAGAGAGGCCGATACACATGTTCAACAGCCCCAACAAATTGCAAAAATTCTAATATGATGTAGGAGTGGAAAAGGCAATAAAAGCAAGCAAAGAATTACCTCAAACAATTTTGGAAGGAAAATGTTGATTGGGCGTTCAGTCATCCCTGGAACATCTGCATCAAGCACTTGAGGTACATCTTCACAAACCTATTAAATCACATCCTTACTTTATGTCCAATATATTTCTAGTGATATGAGAGTAGTTGTAAATTATAACTTAAGGCATTAAAATGCAACAAGTAAAAAAAAAAGAGTATTCAATATTGAGTTATAATTACTTAGCTACTTCTATGTTTTTTACTTTAGAAAGAAAATGACTTCATATCAGTGCTGACTTCCAAGTTACCCATCCCCTTCATGTCCATGATGTGTGACAAGAGAAAATTACATCAAATACAGTAATGTTTAATGAAACACTACTGCAAATACAGCAATCAAATTCAAGTATTTTAGAAACACACAGAAGCAAGAAATATAGCTAATGGTCCATGAAAGTTCAACCTTATGGCTCAAATGACTTTTCATAGAGATGAAGGTAATGGCCAAAGAGCCTAAGAAATGGATTCTAACAAGAGCTACATCATTAGAAGCAGTATGGCATTAAAACTCAAATTAGCTTCAATATTATAAGTCTTTTTTATGAGTCATATAGCTTTCAATACAAATTCGATTGAAGAAACTAGAGTTTCTAAACAAATATAATCAGATTATCAAACAAGAATATATCTATATGGTACTATGGTCGTGAATGAAGATTGTGAATGACTATCAAGAGAGCTGTTACTTGTCATAAGTATTAGATATACTGTTTCATATCGACCAAAGCATAGCCGTACCTTTGATAAAGCATCCATAGCTCCTTCGACTTGATTGGGATCAGCACTGCCTAAAGAAGTTAAGAGAGCCTGTAACAGCTCAGGCCAACCAATAACACCCACCAGCTGCACAATAACACTAATAATGGTCCCAGCAGTTGACCGAATGTGCCTATCAGGTGATCCTAGACAAGGCAACAGCTGTGATTTTATATATTGCTGATTAGCTGGGGCCATAGTATTAAAAACAGTTCTAAGATTATTCTTCAGAAGTAGCCCAGCAGCTTGCCGAACTTCCACAGGTTTTATCTGCAAGGAGATAGGAAGCAAATTTAGAGAGTTGTTCGTTATTCAATCAAAAAAAAATCAGGATTGACAAGCAAACAATACCGAATAATAATTCTGTCTGATCTATATGTGCAAAACACAACAGTAATGATTAATGACAGTATTTATAAGGAATGCAATAAAAAGTATCTTCCCAGAGAGAGAGAGAGAGAGAGAGAGAGCAACAACGAAGAAGAAAGTACAGGATAACAGCAACTAGTCCTCGCAGAAAATTGATACAACAAGAACTAAGACTAAAAAATTAAAGTACAATCTATAGGAATACAGCGTCTTGCAAGGGGATAAGAATAATAGGAGACAGTGAAACTACAAGCAGATGTGGATTTATGTTGAAGCACAGGGTGTGTGCTACCCCCAACCCCAAAAAACAATCCCAACTTTGAATTTTGCCAAGAAAAACATCTTGCATCTAAGTTTAAAATCTTAACGCATACTCCTAAGCATATATATAGTTAACTCAATTGGTAAATCCGTTTTTTTAGTCTTGCTAGGTCAAGATGCAGCTTTAATTTGTGTAGTAAAGATGTGTATGTTCAGATGGATGTGTCGCAACACGTTGAGGGACAGAATATAAAATTAAAATATTCAGAGGAAAGTTAAAGTAGCAGATAGATATTGAGGATTAGATAAGGAAGAATTGGTTATTAATGGTTTGAGAGACATTACTGAAAAATGCACCAGTAAGGAAGGTGGAGGGTTGGGGTAATGGAGACCTAAGCATAGTCCAGACCAGAGATGACTTAGATGGAACCAATTAAAAAGGACATGAAGAGATAGGGCTTAGTAAGTGATGTAGCATTACATAGAAGTGAATGGAGGAGAAGGATCTTTGTGGGATACGCTCATGCAAAGACCCACATCACTAACACCATTTTACATTTAATTTTAATAATAAAAACACACTAACCCCACTGTATTTTTCTTACATTCCCTATAAAAAAAAAAAAATTACCACTACATCCATTTATATTTAAATAATATCAAATATGCCAGGTAAATTGTGTGCCAAAGAGGAATGGGGATTTTATGCAAGGATTATTATGTTATTCTATACCTCCTCCGTTTCAAACTAGTGAACACAATTCTTTTATCACGTACATAAATTCAAACACGAATATTTCAAATTATCATATTACTTTAATGATCTTATGAAAGTACACATTGAAAGGAAACTAATAGGATCCCACATGAATATGTTTTTTCTTATCTATAAATCACAAAAACTAGTCAAAGTAGAATTTGTAAATAGTGTTAAAAGTCAAAACATGTCAACCAATTTGAAAAAACATTTTTTAAGCATTTCATTCACATAAACTACGAGACACAAATAAAAAGTCATTATATTAAAATATATATATATATATATATATATATATATATATATATATATATATATATATATATATATATATATATATATATATATATATATATATATATATATATATATATATATATATATATATATATATTTCTTTAATTTTCCAAAAAAATAAATAAATAAATAAATAAGAAAGATCTTAACCATTTTTATGTTTAGAGAATTTGTAATTCAGCGATTCCCATTTCACATTTAACTTTTCGTTTCTTAGTATCATCCGTTGGTGCTATACACCCCAATATCCTAGATCCACCACTTATTACAAGCAAAGTCAAAGAAAGGTTTACAAAGCTTATACTCATGAAATTTTAAACAAGAATTCAAGGTCCACACCAACTCTCTAAGAAAAATTATTCAACAGCTACTCGAATGTGTTACTCACAAACAGAAAAAATGCAGCCATATAAAACCCGACACGGATCCGCTGATACGGGCATGAAATATGGTCCGGAATAGACCTAGTTATTGGGCTAGGGCCCAATGATAATAGGGCCCGGCCAAGCTTGACAGGGCATTTATTGGGTAGGGTCAATATAGGGCCAAAATGTTTGTCCAATTTAATAGATAAATAAAATGGGAATGTAAAAAACAATTACACACATCCTATCGTATTCATAAATACTTAATAATGTTTTTGACAACAATTACTTTAATTGATAGTTTGTTACCCGCCCATTATCAACCCACTATAAACCCGCGACCCGTATTGGCCCGACCCTTTATTAGCTCTATAAGATGTGACCTTCCTTACATCCCGCAATCTGACCCAACCCGCCCAATAACCTGATTGAGATACACCATGATGACACTAGGTATGGCAAAATTGCAGATTTGAAGCAATCCAACAAGTTCTTCCAAGCAATCCATCAAAGTCGACCCCTTTAATCTCATTAAAAAAAAAAAAAAAAAAAAAAAAAAAAGTGATGATAACTTAAATTTTGAGTGTATGAATTAAAGTGTTACAGTTGAATGGGAAATTCTATAGGACTAACATAAGATCAGTGTTGCTAGTTGCGCTTCTAAGCAAAAGCACATTAAAGAGATGGAGGTTCCAGAAATACGCGTATTAAGATGGATTTGCGGGAACACTCTAAGAGATAGAATAAGAAATGAAGTTATTAGCAAGATGGTGGGTGCTGTAGACATTATTAGACAAACTAAGGGAAAATCGTCGACGTTGGTTCTATCCAGATTAACTAATTATATTTTTGATAATTTTGTTAACCGTAGTACATTATTGTGTAAATGATATTAGTTTCTTAGGATATACTACCTCTGTTCTTTGTTCTTTTTTACTTGACCCTGTTTTCTTTTATCACGCTTGTCAATGCAAAACTTTAGCGATTAATAACTTTAATTCTTCATAAGTAAAAATTATTAAAAATAGTATTATGATAATACTTATTGAAACGAATTCAAAAAACATCTTTCATGAATATATTTTTCTTTACATATCATTCACAAAAGACAGTCAAAGAAGGGATGATGAATAGTGTAAAAGTCAAAGCGGGTCAAGTAAAAAAGAACGGAGGAAGTATATTTGTTGTATCCCGTACTTGTGTCCAAAGTTAAGACGGTGTCTATATGTCCAAAATAATCAGAAATGAAGGACCGAACACTCAAATGATCAAATCCGTACCCATAATAGATGCTCATACCTGTTTCTATGTATTGTAACATAGCTACTTAGACATTCACTAAAGCAATGCAATTAACTTTTAACTATATTAGTGCTAAATGGCTGGTCTGATGTCATCATATGACGTTGTTAGAGGTAAGATCTTTCAAAATATGCAACGTATATGTTTGATGATAATAAAAAATTATCAGTAGACTCCTACAAATTTTTAGTTACTCCCAACTAAATCTATAGGCAAGAGCTAGATATATCCATGAGTATTTTTCTTTCACAATTTTATCAATTGTGCTCATTTAAATTTCTCCAAATAGTAAAATTAATAAAATGATCAAAAAGACCCTACCTAGCTCTAGTTGTACCTTGGAACAAGATAAAGGTGCTAAGCTTCAACCATAAATAAGTCAAACAATCTCAACTTACCTCATTAACTCACTAGATGTTATTCAATAATTTTCCTCCTCTCAAACACAAGTCAATAACAACTTAGCTTGAAAAATAAAAATTGAATACCATCAGTTAAAAGTTTAAAACAAATCCTAATACATTGAAAGAAATCAACTACGTGAAACTTCTAAAGACAACCTAGCAATCTAGCATCACTAATCAATATAAGGAGCTCCCAAAGATATCTAGCCTGTTAAAATAAATTTCCCTTACATAAGTTGTGCTTAAAAGTCAAATGGAGCAAATTCACTATAAGCACGAGAGCAAAATTTTACTTCAAAACTATTTTCATTCCCCAAAAGTTCTGAATTAAATTACCTTGCATTGGCTTCAAAAAGAAAGATAAATATAATTTAACAAACTTTAGCATAGTTTAGTGGGCATCCACAAATAACACAATGAATAAATCATCAACTAATTATAATATTCCCTACACTTAAATCAATTTAACAATAATAACATAAAATCAATCAAAAATATCAAGAAGCAAAAAGCAATTGAAGGAAAGAAAACTGACAAAGATGCAGAGAATGGATGGATACCTCAGCATGAGACAAAATGAAGGCGAGGTAGTTATTGAAATCCGGAAACTGTGAGTAATGTTGCAACTGCTGCCAAATCTGAGTTTTATCAGAATTTGGAACAGGTGACATTTGCTGCTCCAATAATCCACATATCTCCTTGATCCCTTGCTCTTGTGGTTGCCATAAAGCACCATTCATTGCCAATGCCGCCATCACTTCACTGGTCAAAGAACAAAACGGCAATTCCAGGTTAAATATCAATATATCGAAAATTCCAATGAATAATCCTACTCCCTAAAGACTATATTACAACATTAGTTCGCCACAAATGTACATACAAGCCTGTCCCTGCGCCGGGGCAATCAAGGCGGCTGCTGGAGGAGAAAAAGACATGTTTTTTTAGTTCAATCTTAACAGTTAAGGGTTATAAACAAAATCCTGCAACATATTAGCAACTAAGTTTGATTCAATTATCAAATTAGAGTAAAAAAAATGCATAAAAATTCAACTCGCTTAATAATGTGAATAGCAACACTCTATCAATGAAATCGCTGAATAAAATCAATCATTACTTCAGTAATTATTACAATTAGTTCAACAATCATCATTATAAGAACCCTAAATTGACTATACTGACAATTAAATCAACGATAAACCCTAGATTGTGAAATTGATATTCGATTATTAAAGAAAAAAAAACATATCTTACCTTAGAAGCTGCTTTAATGGAGGAGAGAAACCTCAGAAGCCGCTTTAATGGAGAAGTCGGAGTAGGCTTCAATGGAGGAGAGAGAAAGAGAGAGGAAGAAAGGTGCAGCCTTGCAGCGATGCGGAGTAAACGTGAAAAAATACCGAAGAAAAAAAATGGAGGAATACTAATGACACGTGTATAATGTTATTCTAATTGCCACGGAATACCTCTTAATAACTAGTGTTTAGCCCAGGCAATGCCCCAGGTCGATGCGTAAAAAAACTAATATATTATAGTTTCATAGATTATATTTTATGTAGATGAAACTTTACTTTTAATTTTTTTGTATGTATGTAATAGTGTTAAATATTATTACTTTGGATTTAGTCTACAAAAAATTTGTCATGTAAAAGTACAAAGAAAACCACTCTCATAGTCTACATTAAATATATTTAAGATGAATAAGTTAACCATATTACTATATAGCAAAGTTGGTATGACTTCTTATTCATTTTTCAATGGACCCAAGTTCGATTCTTGTCAAAAACATTTTTTCAAATGACACGTGGCATTCACATTTCTAATTGGGTGATGTGGCACGCTCTTGGTGGAAGAAAGGGGTGACACGTGGCGTGTATCCTTGATTAGGAACGCCTTTTAATATATAGTATAGATTTTTCAATGGACCCAAGTTCGATTCTTGTCAAAAACATTTTTTCAAATGACACGTGGCATTCACATTTCTAATTGGGTGATGTGGCACGCTCTTGGTGGAAGAAAGGGGTGACACGTGGCGTGTATCCTTGATTAGGAACGCCTTTTAATATATAGTATAGATAGATAGATAGATATTCATAGCGATCAAATGGATCATACGAAGTACTGTAATTTATTTTCATGTTATGGTACGGATTAAGAAATACGAGTAATTTTTTTTTTTTTTTTTGTGTTTAGAGAGCCAAAAGGGTAGGTGATGAGAATCAATCACAAGATCTCTTGGGATTAGGAGAGAAGCTCTAAGTACTTGAATTATCATTCACTTTAGATGGGTCGTGATTGTGAGTAGTGATTTAAACGCAACCATGTCATTCCAGCTTGTTAAAAGGTACTCCACTTGAAGCTTTATCTAACAAAAGTTTAGACTGGCCATAATCCTTTTCAAGAACTTTAAACATATTTAAGCTTAAGACCTCTCTAAAATAATGGACCAAATGACCAATACACTTCCTAAAGGTTGTTTTGGAACAAATTTAATTTATTATCAAACCCTAAAATATTTTTAGGGTAAATAAGCGTAACCTAATGATAAGTCATATGGCATTTATCAGTATAAAACAAAAGATAACAAATATGAAGTATATATCTTAACTATTGGATCATTTGATCTTTTAAATTTTTTTCTCCACTAAAACATAGTTGTGTATCAAATTTAACAATTAATCTTGTGTCTTGTCATATAGTTGTTTCGTACAACTTTCCACAAAAGGCTCCATCAAGTTGTTGCAGTTTTGAAGTTTGTTTAAATCTAGTTCAACTCATTGTAAACAAAAATGTGACTGTACTTTTGAATCCACACTTAAAGCAAATTTAGAGGTGTTTGTTGGGATCACATATTCACATGTACCTGAAGTGTACAATTCTGAAATTTTAAGATGTCGTCTAATACAACACAGTGCCCTTGAAAGTATAAAAAAGGTACAAAGTATATGGAAAAGAAAGAGCGCTTAAATGCTAGGATTGATAGCATTCCCATCATTGCAACCAAATACAAGGCGTGAAGGCGTAGTACATTTAAGTCCATTACCAGTTCGCCATGCCTCTTCCTCATCATCAACAGTAACACATGCCAAGCAAGCAGATATCTATCACCGATATTTTGTGATTCATTCCATCACTTTACTTATGCTGTCAAACAGGTACAGATGCACAATATCTCACACAAATTACAAGGACTTCTTGGTTCTACTTCCACAGCTTGCGCAGGGACATGTTCTTATCTGTATCCTTCTTCATAACCTTGGCCACAGCCATTTCAAAGTCTTCCTGTGTAACATGAATTCTTCTCTCCCTCAGAGCAAACATGCCAGCTTCGGTACAAACCGACTGTGAATTTAAGCAAAGAGACAGTGTTATACATCTATAGAAAATCATAGCAGATCCGCACAAAAACCCACAAATGCCTACAGATTAAAAGAACAAGGCCAGCATCAGAGCAACATGCTTCAGCATTAGAGCAAATTTTACACACTCCGAGATATTGATGGTAAAGAAAGCCATCTACAGGATGTATAACCCAAATAGGAAAGGATGCAAATAAATAACTACTTGCAAATAAAGCAAGAGCTACATGACAATCCGCTCATATAAGCAAGGGCTCAAAAGGGTTTATATATACTACAGCAACTTTCAAAACATAAAGGGAAGTAAAAAAAAAAAACCTTCAGCTCTGCACCAGATGCACCATTCATCTTATCTCCAATCTTCTTAAGATCGATCCCTCGCATCAAGTTCATCCTTCTTGAATGAATTTTTAAGATGTCAAAACGCGACTGTGAAAGTACAAACAAGCAAGAAGCATTAAGTACTTCATAAAGTAGTAAACTTGAATGATTAATTGTGACTGCAATGGAGACAAGATTCTGATATAAGAACAGTACAGTTCAATTACTATAGAAAAACTCAAAAAACCCTATAGAAATTTCAAGTCAGAGACTTTATATAGCAATAGCAATTAGCATACCTCTTCATTGGGATTTGGGAACTCGATCTTCCTATCAATTCTTCCTGGCCTGAGAAGAGCTTGATCTAGAATATCAATTCGATTTGTAGCCATCAGCACCTGCCAATTTCAAAAAGTTGATGATCTTCAACAGTAGTACAGGTACATTAATCTCTCGTGTCTCAAGTCTTATCACAACATAAAATTGCATGAACAAGCAATACCTTGATCTTGTTGGATGCTTCAAATCCGTCAAGCTGGTTGAGAAGCTCCAACATTGTTCGCTGAACTTCACTATCACCGTTCCCAGAACCAGACTCCATTCTAGCAGAACCTATACTATCAATCTCATCCATAAAAATAATTGATGGAGCGTGCTCTCTGCAAGCAAAGAATAAAGACATTTTCTAGCATTAAAGAAAACCAAAAAACCACCAGTTTGCGATTAAATCAATAATTAAATGCCATTTTTTGAAGTAAATGTCTACATTAACAGTATGATTCAAGGGTGTTTCTTTAGTTAGCTCATCTTGTGTCAAATGAGTCAAATCAAAACGCCAAAAATGAAATACAGGTGGAGATGAACCACGCTCAGCAGCTTCCTCAAATTACATGAATTAATTACATCAATGTTTCACGACAGATACATACCTAGCCATCACAAAAAGTTCTCTGACCATCCGAGATCCTTCACCGATGTACTTCTGAACTAACTCAGAACCTGATACCCTGATAAAAGTACAATCTGTATGGTGAGCAACAGCTCTTGCCAATAGGGTTTTGCCAGTTCCAGGAGGACCATAAAGGAGGACACCCTGATAGTGGGACAATAATGTAAATTAGGTTATTGAAAGCATACACCTTACACTAAAACACTTTGACAAGAGTATAACTTCCACTGAAAGCAACAACATTTAACAGAGTAACACTCTAGAGTCTAGAATACCTTTGGTTGAGCAATTCCAAGACTCTCAAATAACTCCGGATGTTTTATTGGTAGCTCAATAACCTAACCAAGTAACGGACAAATCAAGTGTGAACAATCAAGTACACAGGCAACATATCCCTAAATAAAACGAATAATAAGATTTACAGAAAATAAAACGAAAACAACACCTCCTTTATCTCTTTAATCTGCTGGTCAAGACCACCAATCATATCATATGTAGAATCAGGAACTTTCTCAACTTTCATCAGATTGACTAGAGGGTCTACTTTACTTGGCAACACCAGATGCAGGACATAGCTGTCATTTCGTAATGCAACTCGTGTAGATGGTGTGAGCTTATTGATGTCGATATTCTTATCTATATCAACAACATATTTACCCTCTGGATGCACCTGAACAGCTCAAGGATATATAACAAAAAAAAGCAAGAAAGAACAAGTAAAAATATCAGCCAATGATAAAGAGAGCAATTTCCTACCCTCCATACCACCACCACCACCCCCCCCCCCTCAACAAAAAAACCCAAAAATTAAAAAATTAACACGCACACACAATATCTTGAATTGCACCTAGATAGATAAGTCCGGAAATAGTTGATATTAGAATGAAAATTTGTACATCAACAATAGACAATGATTAAACAAAATTGAATGTCATTTGACATGTATTTAGATAATGCACTAACATTGAAAATTGTCTAACCAGCCCATAACTTTTTCTTTTACTAAATAAAGTTATTATAATTACTAATGCCCTAGAGAGATTCATAGTGTTACATGGGAGGAGAAAGAAAATTCAGACCTTTATTTGTTAATTCCTTCTCAATGTTTAATATCCATTTTATTTCTCTTTTGCTGATAGATATAAAGAGTAATGTCTAAAAGACAAGATGAGAAAATCTCTATGGGTGACATCTTTAATCGCAACTACTGTTTTCACAGCTAATTTAACCATCTAGCTCAAAACTTATTTGTAATACAATCTCAATAATATCAAGACACAATAATTACATCAATATCAAAATTCTAAAATATTCTCAAGCCTCGAGAAGGAAAAAAAAAACAAACAAACACACACACACACGCACGGGTTTAGGGAGCTTTGTTAAGTTCAAAAACGAAGGTATAACATTCAGTTGTGAGATAAAATAAGTAAACCAAAAATGGAAACCAAGGTAGCCACAAAGAACATCATCGGTGTTAAACCAAATACTGAAGGATAAGGTATCAAAATCCGGATACACATGAGGGCTGGAAAAAGAAATCAAACACACTTACTTTGACAAGAACCTTGGATTTTCCCATCACTTTGACAACTTCACCAACATATGAGCCTGGTTCTTGAAGCAATTGTAACTCCTCTTTCAGTGCTCTAACTGTCAAATTTACATACTTCATGCATTAGACACATGCAACACTTCAATAGGGCGGGTATTCAAGGGAGAAATAAAAATAAAAAATAACTTTGTTTGGGGGGCGGGGGGACTACTACTAACACCCTCAAACTAACAAGTATGGCTATCTTGTCGAGATGTGCTTCCTTCCCTAATTGTACATGACTAAATGGCGGGAAATGGAATACTAACTACGAGGTAGGGGCACAACAATTGAAGACTGCCTTATCAAATATTTTCTTTCTTTAGACACCGAGTTATTTTAGAGTTGAGATGCTAATTATACTCCGTAGTTGCTACACAAGAACAAAAACCTATTTTAAGGTTCGTGTAACTAGGATATGAGGTCACGAGTAAGAAGGAAATCAACAGTTTTTTGTAACAAAAACCGATACCCCAGTTGGGAGATAAATTGGAGATATATTTCCCCCAAACCCTCCAAATCTGAGGGGCATGTCTAATACTCTAACAATTCCGCAATTCTTAAATAATGAGTTTCCTTTCGTTCCGCAAATCTTAAAGGTTACAATGATGCATGTCAATCTAATTTTCTTTCCTTACTGATACCACATATACTAGATTGTTTGTTCATTCTCTTTGTCTGAAACATTTGAGCCAACAAACACAAAATAATAGCAAAAACATGCAATCTCCAATCTAGAACTAACCAGTATACTAATGACAAAAACAAGCATCAACATATACAGCCAATTCAACTACAAAGGATTGAAAAAACACATGATTCAAACATTAACTTCATAAATTAGTAAAAACACTTTTCCTGACAAATTAAGACCATAATACAATCAGAAGTTACTAAATTAAGCGAAAATAATGATAAAATTGAATAAATAACCGCCAATTTAATCAAATTCTGCTCAAAATTACTAACCGACTTACATTATCACAGTTCATAAATTGAAAACCAAGCATAAAAATAACCAAAAATTGAGAAATTAGGGTTTATGATTTGACAAATAAAGAGAAATAGAAAGAACCTCGAGAATTGAGGTCGTTACGCTGAGCTTCAAGACGTTGAAGATTATGATTCTTGTTACGAAGACGAAGTTGAAGTTCATGGATGTGTTGAAGATAATACTGTCGAAGTCCTTCTCCTTGTTTTACAGGTTTCTGCTCTGCTTCTTCTGTTGTCGCCATGTTTGTGTGTCTATCTCCTGTTCCTGAGTATGAGTGTTTGAGTGAATTTTTTCCGATGGTTTTAACGAGTTTGTGAGTTTTTACAAGTTCGGTGGGTTTGTTGTTGAGCTGGCGTTTGGAATGGATGACGGGTGGATGGCTAATGACTACTCACTCGCCGGGTATGAACTGCTGGATAAATTAATAGGCACAACACGATTTGCGAACAATTAATCACGACAAAAAATACTTTAAAAAGTACTTGTAAAGCTTTAGTTTGGTTGATTAAAGTTTTGTAAAATTTATAAAATGTAATTGATTGAATAAATTAAGTGTTCTTTGTTGGGTTTGTGGATTGAAAATCATTGAAGACAGAAAAATGTTTATTTTCAACTTTGTTAAGATAAATTCCTACTCACTACCAATGAAAAAATCTTAATTTTGCCATTGATATGAATTTGACTTTCAAGCATTCATTGTCAATGGAAAAGTGGATTTTATTCTTGTCCCTCCTTCAACGCCATTAACAGTCTTCCTATTTTGATTTAATCATAGTCGTATGAGTATATTTCTCTATTTATATTTAAGTTTGTGCCCTATATTCAACATGGAATATTAGTTGTTGAGGATTGATGATCTTAAAATGCCAAAATTCAACAATCTAGAAGCAATTTCGCCATCATAGACTACAAATATGACATATACGTATTATTGTTTTATTCTATTCCAAAATTGCTCAAAAAGGCAATGCATGAAAGCATTGGTTAGCACAACCAAACGAAAACCACCAATTTTTACAGTTGCACGAGTAGGCCAGTGTATCATTTCATGTATCATATAATTGAAGGAGACGTAAGAAGTTTTACTTCAAATGAACACCATCACTTATATAGTGTTGTTATACTTTCTATTTATAGAAAGATTACGATAATAGAGACACATCTCATCATATACTTACCTTAATATATTGTCTTTGCCATCCTACAGAGTAATGTTTAATACACAATGATAGATGATTGAATGAAGTAGTTTTATCTTACTCAAACTAACTACATCGTGCTAAACAAATTCTGATTGAGAATGGACAATCCCTAAACGAACCTATCAAGTACACCAAACTCGAGTATGATCGCTGTAACAAGATAAATGAAGTAGTTTTACCAAAATCTCGTCTCGAACTAAACTTTACTTATCAAAATCAAACAAACCTAAAAACAGACCAATCAAGTTCACCAAACTCGACCGATTGGCCACAGGCCACACTACCTTTTTCCCCAAGCTTTGGGCATGTCAATGTGTGCAAGTTATGGTCAAGTGAGTGGGCCGGGTTGTTCATGGTGCACCATCTTTCACATTTTCCTCTGGTACAATAACGTACAATTAGACAAATCCACAAATGAGTTACAAGTCTTACAACTTACAAGTAAACCATTTTACCCAAAACACCCTTTTCAGAAAAAAGCTACTGATCCTATAAAATGGAGATGAAGTTTCTAACCTCAGTTTTCTTCTTTGCGCCTAGCCCTTGGGGTTTGTAGAGAGAGAAAAAAAAAATTTAATTATTTCTAAGTAATTTGTTACTCTGTTCGTCTTAAAACGTTTGATCTTTCTCACTATTTCATCCCCAATTTCTGGAGAAAATTAGTTTTGTAGGGTTAGGAGGGTGAGGAATTTCTGAAATTTGTGTTGAAAAAATCCCAGAAAAATTGTTTTGATTTTCCCACCCGCGTCAAATTTTTATCCCTTAAATCTAACAATTTTGTACAAAAAAAATTACATACATTTCTATAATCTTATGCTATTTTGATCGCAATTTACAATCTTGAAAAAAAATTGTTTTATATTTACTTGTGTAGAATTTCTAGGGTTCTTCAATACTTGAAATACAAATTACTGGAGAAAAACAGAGAGTTTTTTCAAATTTGTTTGATTTTCTATCTGGGATTTTGTTGAATTTTTCTGGGTCGAGTTTAGATTTTGATTTAGGATTATATAAGAAAAATGGACAAGAAAAGGGTTGCTGTTCCTCTTGTTTGCCATGGTCATTCTCGTCCTGTGGTGGATCTGTTTTATAGTCCAGTAACACCAGATGGATTCTTCCTCATCAGTGCTAGCAAGGGTATGATTTTGATTATTGATTTCGTCATTTTAATTTCAGTTTTTTTCTTCCTTTGATATGAATTGTTAATTGTCAATGGGTTTGATAATGGTTGAATTTTATGTTAAGGTTAATTGTCAATGAGAGTGGTAATGACTGAAATTTATGGTATGTTTGATTTATTCTTTTGATTACCTGAATGTTAATTTTGATGATTAATTTTGATGAAATGGTTGGGCTTGGGAAGCTGAATTTTAAGTCTGATTTTAACTACATAGTTTTGATCATAGATTATACAAGCGTTGACCTTATCATCTATTTGAGGCTAATTTAGTCATCTCTTACTATTTGGGATGTTATATCTGCAATCAGTTTGTGTTTCGTGGGCTCGTGGGGTAATGAATTGTGCTGATCAGACTAATAACATATGATGTTTGGAATGGAATTTTTGTTGGACACAGTTATACGTTATGTTGGTAATATGGTATTTGGTTTTGACTGTTGATATTACTCTTTGCAACAACGATTTCTGTAAATGCTTGATACATGCTATTTAAAACACTTCCTGCCAAAATGATCATTGCTGTTTTGTATTGGATGTGTCGTTACGCTAATTAATTCTGACATTAAATTGTTATTTCTTATGTAGATTCTACTCCAATGCTTAGAAACGGGGAAACCGGAGATTGGATTGGAACTTTTGAGGGTCATAAAGGTGCTGTATGGAGTTGTTGTTTAGATACTAATGCTCTTTATGCAGCAACTGCATCTGCGGATTTCACGGCGTATGTTTACTTCTGTTATTGTTCTTAACGTTTCATATACTTTTTGATTGGTCAAAATGTTGTTTATTCTGTTGGGAATACCTGCCTATTACATTGTTGAAAGACTTGAAACGGTTAAAATGTTTTTTCATAAATGGAATGTTGCATTCCATTTTGTTTTGTTGATATTTGATAAATGTCTCTTGTGATCTATTGCAATTTGCGACTAGTCTATGGTTCTTTCTCCATACTCACGGTTACTCTTAAGCAAAAAGGATGTTTCATTTGGGTTATCATACCCTCAGGCGTTTGTAGAAAAGAATATGTGTATTTATTGGCAATTATGGATTGGTATCATGGGTTGCTGTGCATGATCATCTGATAGTGTCATGTTTGCGAAATTTTGCGCTTCAGGTTGCGAACTCTGTTTATTTGTAATGGTTAATCTTTTCAGCTGTGTATTGCTGATTATAGTTAATTTATTTTATTAGCAACTTAGTAAGCATGTTCTTCTAACAATTTATGTACGGTGGCATGCAAGATTTGTTAATTTATTTTCACTGCTGATCATCTTGTTTCTTGATATCAGTAAAACGATGTGTACCCGGCTGTGATAGTCAGACCATCAAATAGTATTGAGTGTAGTGTATTTAAATCTTTAGGCAACAAGGCCATCTGATAATATGCACCTGTGACTATTGTCATGCTGGTTTTCCAGACTATAAAAGCATGAAAGTGAACATGCGAGAAACAGATTGCTGTGCAAAGGGACAATGCAAGAATAGAAAACACCTTACATACTGAGCTAAGGAACGGACCGTAGTTTAAACATGCACTACACAGCATATAAGAAAGCTGAGGACTGTTTTATTATGTTAAAGCTATGATTGTAGTGATACGGTACAGTAAAATAAGCAAGAAACATCGGGCTAGGACAGCTTTATGGAAAGAGAGGTAAAATTTAACCAGGTTTGAAAGTTGCAAAGGTGTAATTCATAGATGCATTGCATCACTTACAAATCAGGGTGGGCAATTTCATACAAGTATAATATAACCCAGCCTCCAAGCTTCATTAAGGCAGAAACTTAGATTGGTCTGAGCTTGAGAATCTATGGAGTATGCATCCAGGAAGAATTTGAAGATCTGACAGAGTACTAAAAGCATTAGCCAGAGGAATAAATGGTGAAATCTCAGCTTGATCATGTGCCTTAAGTGTGTTCAACTTGATTTTACCAGATTAAGTGTTTTTAGAGGTCTTTTAGAATTGTTTCATGAGTAGGATAATGAAGGTGAGGATGACTTGATTTATGTGGGAGCAACAGAGGAGTTGTAGAAGATGGAGAGCTAGCTTATATATCTTTTGAGAGTCAAGAACCGGACTTACCTTTGGAGGTTGCAATTCTTCACTGTGGCCTACATGTAAAGAGCAAGCTTATATATCTTCTGATAGTTTGTGTCTATATGAATGGAAGACAATCAGTGTCTGTGGAAACATGAGCACATTTTGTATGTTTTCATGTAGGTCTTATTCTATTTGTAATGGACATGAACACATTTTGTATGTTTTCATGTAGGTCTTATTCTATTTGTAATGGACATGAACACATAATGCTATATATTGCCTGAGAATATATTATCCTTCCCTATGAATCTTTATTTTCATGAATAGGAGAATGAAACGAACATGGTATAGGACTCCTTTATGCTGGGATGGTGGTGATGGTTGGAAGTTGGACCAGAATTGTGTAGAAATGTACATACTATTGCTAAGAAACAATTTAGGCTACATTTCATTTCTTTAACTCCATTTTAGAAATGAGTTTAACTTTGACTATTTTCAATGATGAAACATGAAAGTGCCATTTTAGCCCTTGTTTCTTGTTACACACTGAACTTTTTAGTATGTGTAGTTTTTTGCTTGCATCAGTTCTTTGATCTATAATGTTAAATGTTCTAACAAGTTTCAAATGCGGATTACTAATTTGTGTGCAGTTCAAAATTACTTTTTTTCCTTCTTTTTGTTTTTGTTGATATTTTCTTGAGTTTATGTGTAAATCATGTGCATGTATACTTACAGAGTGTTTATTTCAAATGCAGAAAAGTATGGGATGCTATAACTGGGGATGTGAAGCATTCATTTGAGCACAAGCACATTGTTAGGTCCTGCGCTTTCTCAGAGGTAAATTATTTGACGAAAGCCAATCAATTTAAACCTCTTTATTTGTGTATGCATGTGCACCCCACCCCACCCCCCCCCCCCCCCCCCCCCCCCCCCCCCCGAAGCTGGAATGCTCATTTTTTTTTTTAATGTTATATAGGCCTGAGCCAATTATACATGTGAGTGACTGTTTTGATGCCCCCCTCCCCCCGAAGCTGGAATGCTCATTTTTTTTTTTTTTTTTTTTTTTTTTATGTTATATAGGCCTTAGCCAATTATATATGTGAGTGACTGTTTTGATGTCCATGTTTGGGCACAGGGTGCTAATCTTCTTTTGACCGGTGGGATGGAAAAAGTCCTTCGGATCTATGATCTGAATCGTCCAGATGCTGCTCCTCGAGAAGTGGATAAATGTCCTGGCTCAGTCAGAACCGTTGCCTGGCTTCACAGTGATCAAACTATATTGAGCTCTTGCACTGACATTGGTGGAGTTAGGTACGTTTGCTGGTTATTTCTTTTTTAAAAAAAAATAATGAAAGAGGAGTTGAAGAGCTCAGATAAAGTTTTATAGTTTTCAATCTTTTGTTTTCATTGGGTAATGGTGTGTGAATTTTTCAGTATGCTGTTCAAAATTCAAATTATCTTTATAGTTCAAGAAACATTGGTACCTAGATGACCATGATGGGTTCCAACCATTCTTTGATAGCTTCTCTTCATGTCATGTTTGCTCCTAGGCCCTTGAGTAGTTTCTTTCAGGTTGAGTGCTGGACACTTTTTGATTGATCAGGAAGGCTAAAGTTTTGAGAGACACTAGGAAGTAAATACCCTTCTTGCACCCTGCAATTAGCCAATTACCTGAACTCTTTTCTCGCAGCTGAAAAATTTATGAGATTGTATGTTTGTATATTGTACGGTAATATGGGCTTTTGAATTCCCAGTTTCAATCAGCTGGCCAAGGCTTAACCTGGTTGAAAGGGCAGCCTTTCTTTCCAATGTCCATTATCATTTTGGAAAACTCTGTAGGGTCACTATAAGTTCCTAATTAGTACTCCCTCTGTCCAGCAACTCGCACACTCACACGCTCTGATCTTTATAGGACAAGCTAGTGATATATAACACTTGATTAAACATTTCTTTTATGACAAACTGGTGAGCTTTGGGTTGTTGTTCAAGTGGTACCAATGCAGTTATCACTTATACTGGATTATGTTTGAGTAGATACAGTTGTATGCAGGCATCTGACTTCTTGGAACTGTCATATAGTCCTGGTCTCCTGGAACATATTTGCATTAAATTGCATAGGCTGTTTTGACATGCTTTCGATAATATGCAGATTATGGGATGTGAGAAGTGGTGAGATAGTCCGAACTCTTGATACAAAGTCATCTGTCACCAGTGCTGAAGTGAGTCAAGATGGCCGCTATATTACAACATGTGATGGCACTAGTGTTAAGTTCTGGGATGCCAATTAGTAAGTGCATCATCAAATTTCATTTATTATCGTTCTCTATTTATATCATTTTGTATGTGCTGTTATATACAGTTTCTTCTTTCTTCCAGTTTTGGATTGGTCAAGAGCTATGAAATGCCATGCACCGTTGAATCTGCCTCATTAGAGCCCAAGTATGGAAACAAATTTGTTGCTGGAGGGGAAGATATGTGGGTTCGAGTGTTTGATTTTCATACTGGAGAAGAGATAGGTATGTTATTCAAGTCTTCTGTGGAGCTTGCTCTCTTTGTTGTTTGCTTATCCAATTTAAATATAATATTAATAAAAATGGTGGGTAACCTACTACTCTTTATTAGGAAAGAGTTTTTATTAGACCACACACACATTCTTGCACTCCTTTCAATTTGTGCTCTCACTAGTGGAAGTGCATTTAGATTTGGGATAGTACAAGTAATTTAAGAAAATGCTGCATGGGGAAGGAATGGTCAGCTGTATGTCTATGCTTGGAGTTGGATATATAGGAATGAGCAAGGAGCTAAAGCCAAGGGGCTGGTTGATTAGTGGATTTGAAGCTGATGGTTGTTTTGACTGAACATTCTCATTTGATAGTACTACTCTTTGTGTCCATATTTGAGGCTATATCGGTTGAGGTGCGGAACACTTTTATAAACTTAGCTGAAACACCCTACATATCCTTCTCTACACATTTTTTTTAAAAAAAAATTATTCTTTTATTTTTTTTATCATAGTTTTAACTTTCTAATTATTGTAAATTTGTAAGTGACGTATTAATTTAAATGTTGCCAGTTTGGGACAGAGGGATTATTGTTCTTAATATTCTACTATTCTAGGAGTAGAAAGCGGAGCTTATTACTTTCATATGGAATTAACCTTTTAATCATAAAATTTAATAATTTCCATCCCCCCCTTTTTTTTTATTTTTTATTATTAGATCCTAGAGGACAAGTAATTCTGAAAAGATGGCAAACATAAGTCAGGTGTGATTATCTCATTGACTTAACTGTGGGTTCTGATTGAAACCTGTATTTTATGAAGCTTGCAACAAGGGCCATCATGGTCCTGTTCATTGTGTGCGATTCTCACCTGGAGGGGAATCATATGCCTCTGGATCGGAAGATGGAACCATCAGGATATGGCAGACAGGTCCTTTGACACAGGAAGAAAATGAGACAGCAGCTGCTACCACCGCCTCCAGTGGAAAGGTTAAGGCCGCTGGTGCTGGTGCAGAGGAAGTTTCGCAGAAGATGGAAGGCTTCCACATTGCTGATGAGGGGAAGGCTAAGGAAGAAGTAACAAATGCATAATAGAGGGTCATAAAATAATGCTGCCTTTAGATTCTTTACTCTGGGTTTGTCTGGTTTTCTCTTATAACTGAAACCTCAGACAATATGCTTTAATAGACACCCGGGATGTTTTTGTATAATTTAAGGTTAACTTGTATGAGTTATATTTGGAGTGCTTCATCATCGTATCTTTTCTGAGATGAAAATGTGTAAAGAGGAATTTGTTGTGTCGTTCCTTTTATTACTATCGAGTCTGTTGACTACTGGAAGAATGCAGTATGATGCTGATATGATGAGAGTAGTGATAGGTTTATCTCAGATACAAGTATACTTATCTGGTCCAATTTCAACAATTTCTGAGAATGCAGAATGTTTCTGATATGTGGCTATCTCACAGTTCGGTTTCTCTAGTCATTGTCCTCTTTCACTCCTTTTAATCTGCGAGGCATGGAAAAATGTAGAGGAATTATTATGATACTCCATATGATTAAATATCGGTCTATCGTGGACTTTTTTGGTCATTATGAAATATACAAGCCCTTACATCCCGCATGGTTCAAAATTTTCTTCAGTTGTGGTTAGAGGAAAATTTTGAACCATTAGAGCCTTAGAGGTCTTTTCTAATACAATCCAAGTTATCAAGTATTTGATACACAACAATTGCAGTTTTGAAGAGAAGTTTTTATTCAATTTAATTTGTATTTAATGATGGATTTTAAATTTATATCTCAAATGTCGTATGGCTTTCAATCAATTCTTTTACGTGGTATCAGCCTTTCCAAATGTAGAAAGATGCCAAGTATGGATATTTCAATAGTGATATCCACGTACTTGTCCCAACATCACAAATTAAAGCAATCAGAATCAGGAGGATTACAAGTCTTTTTTTCCAGCTTTTCCAGAATAGTAGAAAAACAGAACCAAAATTTTCTAGAACTATACAGCTTGCTAGAAGTTCAGAATAGTATGCTTGTCACACTAGTCAGCATCTTAGAATTCCCACCACAGATTTTGATTTTTCTTCTTTTCTTTGAAAGTTCTAGGCTCCCTTTCCCTTCTTGATCAGTACTTTCCTACGAGCAAAGCTCTCGAAGCGCGCCAGACACAGGTGGAATGTATGTCGTGGTCATAAAGGTTGTGACTAACGTACAAGTGGAAACACTGGAATGTAGTTGCGTTTGTTGTTAAGGTAGATGAATGCGGCCCTTCAACGAAGACCTGTACTGGTCCCAGAAGGTTGAATCCTGGCAGTCTCGACCAGAAAAATATGTTACGTGTTTTTGGACATGAAAGAAATAAAGTTCAAAAAGGTTTTGTTAGAATTGTGAGGCATCATTCTGTTTTAGTAAACGTCTGATGCCTCTGAAGCAGTTTCGCTTTGTCTAACATTCAATGATATGATATACCATGACTTGAGATGAAATTTGAATAGAATTCTTAATTGGCATAAAATTTGAGAGTTCAACACGAAAGATATGGTACAATTGAACCATCCAAGGTTAAACTAATAGGTACATCACGAGTATCTTCAACAGCACGAAGACTCCAAGAGAAAAAATAACTAAAAGAATTTCATAATCTGCTGGGTACAGTTAAAGCAAAAGATGGGAAGAGGACTTCACCACACAAACATCAGCATTGGCTTCTAGCCTTCTACCTCTACATGTTTAAAAATGTACCAAAATTTGCCCTGCCTCTCTCAAGTCATTAATCGTAGTTTCTCTGTGACAATACAGGGACCGCAACCCATTGGCAAGATGGCTGTAAGTGAATCACAAAAAACATGATCTAAAATGGAGACACCAACGGAACATTGACTGGAAACTTATGGATCTCATCCATCCATGGATTCTTTTCCTTAGCAGGGTTTACAGTTCTGAGAGCCTTCCAGACTGCACTGTTGCACTTGAAACCAGACCCAAATGCAATCTGCCATACTCGATCTCCTTTCCTCATCCTCCCCTTAGCTTCTGAGTATGCCAATTCATACCACAGAGAGCTACTTGAGGTGTTACCGAACCTATAAAGGGTCATCCTAGATGGCTCCATGTGCCAATAGCTGAGCTGCAAGTTCTTTTCTAGCTCATCAAGCACGGCTCTCCCCCCAGCATGGATGCAAAAATGCTCGAAAGCCAACTTGAAATCAGGTATGTAAGGCTTGATCTTCATATTGAAAAGTTTCTTTCCAACCAATGTGGCCAAGAAGAGCAGTTGTTCGGACATTGGAAGAACAAGAGGCCCGAGAGTAGTAATGTTGGTTTTCAAGGCATCACCAGCAACTGCCATCAATTCTTTGGAGAGAGAAACACCAACCTTCCCATCAGCATCTTCTTCTTGGTAAACACAAGAATAGCACTTGTCATCGGAACCTTTATGGGTCCTAACACTGTGAACCAACTGGTACTTGGACCTTCTCTTATCCGACCTTTTGTTAGAAAGAAGTATAGCAGCAGCACCCATTCTAAACAAGCAATTTGGAAGAAGCATTGAACGTTCATTCCCAACGTACCAATTCAAAGTGATGTTTTCAGTACTAACAACCAAAGCATAAGAATTTGGGTGAACTTGAAGGAGTTGCTTAGCAAGATCAACGGAAATGACCCCGGCACTACATCCCATTCCTCCTAGGTTATAGCTCACAATGTTCCCTCGTAGCTTATAATGGTTCACAATCATTGCAGAGAGAGAAGGTGTAGGATTAAACAAGCTACAGTTGACAACTAAAATCCCAATATCCTTGGGTTTCACATTGGTCTTGGCTAAGAGCTCATCAATGGCACCATACATCACCTCCTCGGCCTCAGCCCGAGCAGATGCCATAGAAGGGTTAGGAGGTGTATTGTGAAGAGCCTCTGGGAGGTAAGTTTCCTCCCCAAGGCCAGACCTCTCAAGGATTTTTCTCTGAAAACCAAGGATTTGGTCAGAAAACACCCCAGCAGACTCGGTTTTATGCATGAAATAGGGCCTCGTACATTTAAGGGAATCATTCGGCTTAGCGCATGAGAAATTAACAAGGTAAACAGGGCGAGGGCGGGTCATAAAGTACAAAGTGGACAGGAAGACAATAAGGGTTGAGCAGATAATCACAGAAATAAGGTTATATTGAAGATGCTCCCAAAGCAAATTAATGTCTTCTAGTGAAAAAGTGGAGAGCTGAGCAGCAAGTATGACTACAAAAGGAGTCAGTAAAAGGTACATAGCATGGGTAATAAGGTAATGGTAACCAAGCTTGACATACTTCAATCTCACAGACTGCTTAAAATCAGGTAGCTTTCTCGACGGTGAAGCCGACGAGGTGGTTGCTGATGGTGGGATCAAGGGTGTAGTGGGTTTCGCCTCCGCCATTTTATTTCTTCTTCCACTCTATGTAAATATTACAAAATTGAATTAGACTGAATCCAACTATGCAAAAAAGCTAGTAATGTTCATACTTCTTATTCATACCAAAAGCATGACAAAAACACTGTATCATTAAGCATCAGTATGAGATTAAACACCTTTAACTCAAATTTCAAACAGAATTTGAATTTTGTTATTGTTTACATCTAAAATTTTCAAGTCAACCCGATTTATGTAATTGTCTCACAATTATAAACCCTAAACAACATTATTTTAGATCCATAATCACAAATTACACATTCTCTAAACTTCCCAATTCTAATTTCATCCAAACTAAGTTCCCATCTTTTTCAAATTCAACAAATCACGTCAACTCAGATGAAGACTTAGCACTAAAACCAAATCTATCAAAATTAAAACCAACCCATTTCAATTAAACACTAAAAAACCCCAAATCATGCTTAGAAATGCCATCATCATCATCCAATCCTAATCAAATAGAAAATTATAAACTAAACACTTAAAAAGTTCACACCTTTTTCATCATTACAAAATCAATCAATCCAAATAAAAACTAATTAAAAATAAATCACATCAATTAATCTAAAATATGCACAAATTTGCCACCAAATAAATTCAAACAAAATCAAATCTTTATCATCAATACAACATCAAATCAACCCCAGATGCATACTAAACCCATGAATCAAATCAGTTCATCCAAATATACACCAAAAAAGTTCCAAAAAAATCCAGAAAAATTAGGGAAAAAAAACCCAGATCAGAAAACTAACCAGAGAGTAAGAAGATCCCACCAGAGCAGCAAACAGATGTCAGAGTTGTGAAAAGGGACCCTCCCAAATGCAAAGAATGGAGGAGGAATCTCAACCACGTGAAACCCACAAAAAAGCCAAAAAATTAAAAAAAGATATTGACTTTTTAGCAAAACAATTCACTATTTTTCTTAAAAAAAATAAAAATTAAGCTAAAAATGAATCTATATTTAGACAAAAACCCAGTTTAATAGTAATTATTTTTTATAATTATAAGTGGAGAAGATAATGGGTAACCACTGACTGAAATGAGGAACTGGAAACAGCAAACTTACGCGTTTCTGGCGATTATTTATTAAGAAATTAATATTAATAAAACTAAATTAAAAAATTAATTAAAGGAGTTTTTTTTGGGTAGTGAAAGATTGATTATTTGTGTTGCTTGCGCGGCGGCGCCTACTGGGTTTGAATTGTTTGAGATTTGGGTGTTTATTTTGTTTGTGATCAACGGCTATATTTATAGTGCCATAAGCATAACGTAAGGTAAGGAAGACTTGTGACAAGTTGTGGAGTAATGTTGTATGTTCGTCGTGGCTCTGAAAAAGTTGTATGTTCCTCGTATTAAAAATCGGGTTTGACGTGTTTTAATTAACTAGTCTTTTGGCCCGTTCAATATATAGGTTTTTACTTAGATTATATGTTTTTTAATTGTTTGAACTTTTGATATAAAATACAAACTAACTGTTTTATGACCATTGAGACGAAACTTTAAAAGAAAAGAAAAAAAAAAGAGTGCGAGTAGAATTGTGGAATAATATGAAGGAATTTTTAGGTTTTTGGGGAAGAGGGAGGTCGTTTCTAGCCGCTAGGGTTTCGAGGGTGGTGGAAGGGCCAGGCGACGGTTTCCGGGGAAGAGGGAGGTCGTTTCTAGGGTTTTCAAGGCTAGGGCTGGTTTTTTCGGGGGAGGGGAGATCGGGCTGGCGCGGCGAGGGGAGGGGCAAGTGCGGCAGCGAGGGGAGGGGGGGAGATGCGGCGAAGGGCGGGGGACTCGCGGCGGTACGGTGGCTGGGTTTTACGGTGGTTTGTGTGGGTAGTAGGATGGTGGTATGGTGGTGTTGGGGTGGCTAGGGAATGGAATGGAAATACTTAGGGGGGTGGGGAATGAACTTAGAAGGATTTGAGGGAATGAAGGGGGTAAAAGGAATGGAAAAAAACGATTAACAACAGCAACAAAAGGAATCAGGGTGGTTGATTCCCTTTCCCTTTGATGAATACCCCCAACCAAACGACTCCTTAATTAGATCGTCTAATAAAAGATTAGCTAATCATTGGTCAAAAAAATTTGAATGAAAGGGATAATGTCAACTACTTTACATATGTTACTTAAAGTTGTTGGTGGTTAGGGAATTAAATACTAGTGCGTAATAGTATCATCTTCAACTATATTTTTCATGTTTGCACAAAATTAAGTGTCAAACTTGACGTCTTGCTTCGGTCAATTGCTCATGTGCTTTCATTTCCTCCTTACAAAGTAATGTACGAGTAGCTTTTCATTGCATACAACTATAGTTAGCTTTCCTTATCTCTTATCCTACGTACGATAAAACCGTAACCGTCTTTTAATTATGATATTGTGACATTTTTTTTAAGGTGGGAAGCATTCTTATTAATTGATCAATATTATCTTCAGCGGATTTTGGGACCATAAGGGCGGTTTAAACTTTTAAATCTAGTTAATACTTCGTAACATATTTCATATTAAGGGTCTATTCACTTCAACTGAATTTTAGTTCAGTTCAGTTTAGTTTCCAATTTTTATTTCTCATAAACAATTCAGTTCAGTTCAGCTTAATTCAGTCCAATTCAGCTCAGTTTAGTAAATACGAACAGACCCTAAGTAGATAGCATAAATATCAAATCCATTTGATTTATAAACTGCATTTGACTTACCATTTAGGAATTAAGATTACTCGTAATTAGTTAAGTCAAAATTATGAAGCAAAAAAATGAAGTTTTTTACTTCATATAAATTTAAGATTGTTTAAAAGAATATACAATTGATTGATAATCGAACACTTTTTAAACTCGTCTAGTCTAGTCAAAATTAGAATAATTCACATTCTAATGAACGTCTTGTTTCGAGTAGACTTGATCAAGGTTGGCCTGGCCTGATTTTGGGCGGGTTTTTTCGGCCCGATTTTTTTTGGACGGGCTTGGGTATGCGGTTTGATACATTTTTAGTTGATTTTTTTGACCCGACCCAAAAATGGCCCGAAAAGCCCGCACCACACGTCCATTTTGGGTGGGTTTGGGGCACAAAAATTCCGGCCCAAAACTTGGCCCAACTCAGCCCGAGGAGTGGCCAATTTTTCGTTCTCGGTCCGGCCCGAACCCATATCGACGAGAACTTCTTTACCTATCTAACTCAACCAATTTTCCTTCATAGATTTGATCCATAGACATACGCATGAAGCTTTCTAGGAAGGTTTAACATCCTAACGATCACATGTTTCCAAAGCTAATGAAGTCAATTTCTACAAGTTCAATGCATGATTAATAAATACTTGTACAACTAATTAATACTGTTTAATTTGAATAAACTACTGGTTCTGGAACCTTTTTGACCAATATGGCCACATTGCACGCATGCTACTGCGAGGTAAAGTACTTCTCAAGTTCAAATCTCGTTGCCCATAACGGCATAACCTACGCCTATCAATGATTGGAGGTAAAACTGTAAAAGTCAAGTCAACAGTGTACAAAAGGAAAATAAAATAAACAAATAAATAAAAGCCGATAACTCAACTACTCGTAGGAAATACAAGATATCTACCGAGTGGCAAATTGAGTAGTGACTCGCGAGTACATGATCTGGTAACCACTTATCGACACATATTTTTGGAACATAAGATCTTCGATTTTAAACACTATTGTTCATTGATAAAATAGGCTTTTGCCTTGTGAGAAGGCATGCCTAGTTTTGTTTCCATACCTTTATAATCAAACATTCATCTAAACTAAGACCAAAGTGAAAATACTTCTTGATTTTCGTTTTCATACATATTGTGCCTAGAATATCATGAAGTAAAGTATGTACTCGATATGGTTTATCTTTTTGAGACCTCAATATGGTTTATCTAATAGTGCTAATCCATATAGATTTCATCTTCAGCTTCGAACAGCTTGAACAAACATGGCAATCAGAAGTTCTACTTCAAGACCTTGACTGTCGAGTTTTCCTAATCTTCTTCTAATCTAAAATCTTCAAGCCATATCAGCACCTCATTCCTCTTCAGTACAGTTAGACCACCAAAAAAGCAGGTAAAGAGAACAAATGTAAGAGCCTGTAATCAAGAAACACGATTCACAAAAGATGAACTTGCATAACAAATGATTCTTACCAAGATGAACTCCCATGTTCGGCCAGGATCATTGTAGCGAGCAAGCAAGCACCCCTTTCTTGGTCTGAGACCATCTCTGATGAGACTTTCCCGAAGTTCTTTCTCTTTTTGTCTGACGATTTCCTCTGTAGGTTTTCCACTAAATTTCAGTGCTGCAGCAATATCTCCTTCTACTTTTCTTAGGTTGATAGTCTCTTGATTAGGGTTGGGCAAACTAACACACACACACACACACACACAATTGCTCAAGTTAGCCATACAAACAAGCCCTTAGTAAGCTGCTGGCAGAGCCACCTGACACTACTTTTTTTTTTTTTCCAAGAACATGGTGAATAATATTGTAAATTGTGAGCATGATATGTACCAATTGATATAGCACTAAGGCAATAACTGATACCCTGTCCATAAATGATAGGTTACTGTCAGGTCGTCTCAAATTAATATGCTCATTTCTTATTTTAACAACTTATAATTCCAAAGAAAGATGACTTGGGCATGGAGGAAATTAAACCTTAAATAACGGAGGATAGTTATGGTATCGTAACTTTGTGGCCCATTATGAAGGAAGTAAAACCAATTCTAACAGCCATGGAGACCAAAGTCTCACCTGTCAAGGTCTTTATCTTGTGGAAGGACAATCTGAACGGACACCTTTGACTCTCCAGCATCATTGGTCTCAGTGAAGACAGGGGTAGTCATGGGTATCTTCTCTTCCTTGGAGTTTTTTCCAAATATGTAACTGGAGAAAAGAACAATTCTCATTGTTTATCATTGTGGAGAACACCAGTTTAGCTAATCTGCAGATGATAGGTCTAAGCCGTCTAACAGTAGCAATAACACTTACCCAGCCACAGAATTAAAGCCAGCTGATCCAGATAGCTTGTCACCCTGAGTTTCTACGACTATAAATGGGGCATACTTTCTTACCTGTGTTTTTGGATAAAAAAAATAGTGAGAAACGTTAGTGTACTGACTGTAGTCTCCTCAGGATCACATATTAGATTTAAGTGAAATAAAAAACCAGAAATGGAGCATATGAATCTCATCAGGCTAGTGTCATTGAAGGATCTTAATCCTAAAATCTCAAAAAAAGAAACAGAAAAGACAAAACAAAAAGATAACTTTATCAGATTGAGATTAGTGGGTGACATTTATGAAATTTGAGGTGACTAAGTCCATTGTATTAAGATACACCTGTTGTACTTGCTAGGGTGCAAGACCATGCCATTTAATTTTCTATTATTCAATTTGATAGTAAAGGGAACATACTTTAGCTTCCTAATCTATCCTTACAAACAACCTTAAGCAAGGAGGCAAAGATTTGTATCATATGGAACTGCACTAACAAAAGAAGAGATTCAGCCATTATATACTTCAGTCTACAGAATCAAACCTCATAGTTTGCAGTTCTTTTCAGTATCTGATATTTAGGTGTTTCCAAATCCGGTGTCTTATACATACGAAGCTGCATATAAGGAGTGTATTTAATTAATAATCTGAAGCGCATATGACATAAGTCCATTAGACTAATAAAGACACCAATACCTGTCTAAACACATCCCATAAGCCTTCCAAAGAAAAATAGTCATTGGCCTTTATAGAATCCCAGTAGTCCTACATATTTCACAATGTCAGAAAAGTTCTTATAGGGTTTCTCGAATTTTCATATAAGTCTGTACACCAAATTTAATCGATTCACATGGCGACTGAGCTCACCACATGACTACAGAATTTTCCTGTCTCAGGGTTGATGCCCATCACTGAAGTTCCAGTGAAGATCAATTCTGGTTTCCACGGCAAGGGAACAAATGTCATCACCATAGTCCACCTTGTAGTTATTTCATATGGCCCTGTCTACAACAACTCAAGTCACTTATATGAGCTAATTTTGGATAGTAACCCACACAAACTAAAGATCATGGCAGAAAATCCCACATGTCATTCAATCCAGAGTAATGAGGCCGAAAATCTAGTTACATGTACAGCATTATTAAAACTGGAACTAGAAAATCTTAGCTCTAGTTAGTTAGTAAGATTTTCAACGCGATAATTCTAATGCCTTAACAGCCTGTTTGGTGGGTGGTAATATATGACGTGATTGTGTCAATGTCCATAATAATGCCACGCTAATACCACTAAATACCAACTTTAAGGCGGTAATTAAATTTAGTACTTGCATATGAAGAAAAAACATACTTCCATGTATATCAGTATGAAACTTTCCTAGCAAAACTGCACAAAAATCATCACTACTACCACCAATCCACCATATCAAACTGCCTGCTACAATCATATGAAGTCATTTATATATTCTACCTAATTAACTGATCATAATACATAATACATAATACAGTGTATAACTTTATTATCATTGATAAATTATGATGCAATATTGATGCTTGCTATGACCATTGACCAAATTGCACACACATCTTAATAAACAATAGCTTAATACAGGAAAGTACACTAACTAGTACTCCATAATTTAGCTATAATAGAATTAATTCTAGCCCATAAACATCAAGCTACGAAAAGTTGAACACTAATATGTAACGGAGTAATACGATAATACCCCACTACCCTTAACAATTAAAACATCTACTGTAAAAGTGTAACTATTGCTCAAATGTCCAACTTCGAACAATCATTTAATCAACCAAAAAGGAAGATTTATTAAAAGTATTTTTACCTGCTTAGCCCAATGTAGTTGAAAAATAGGTCTAAAAATCTGCTTCAAAAAAGCAATATTAAACAAATACCCAGAAATAGTATCATGCTTAGTAATGGGGTCCCTGAACTTCACACGCTCATCGTAAGCCGTCCGATCAATCCCTTGATCATCAAACAAATGAGGTAAATCTTCATACAAAAATTCAACCATTCGTTGAACATCAACCGTTGATTTTGCTGGGATTTTACTCTCTTCTACTTGTAAACTTAGTTTTATTGCAAACCTTGAATTCCCACATTTTTTTGAAATTCTAGGAATTGGGTTTTTGGGATTTGATATTGGGAAGGTAATTCCGGTGAAACGTCGCCGGAAAGTTGGGGTTACGCCGGAAATTGGCCGGGAAATTGTGTGGGGGAGTTGAGCTCTTGCTGCCATTTTTTCAAGAAATGGGTGTTGCTCATTTTTTGTTTTTGTTTTAGTTGGATTAGAATTAGAATTTGTTGGAAAATTAATTTCAGCCACAAAAATGAATTTGCTCTGTTGTTCATTTTGGGGACAGTAGAAGTTCAAGTCTTGACATACATTCTTGGGCTATGGCTATGGGCCAATGGCCCATAAGATTGGTAACATATGGGCATTAATCACATTATATTATGTGTTGTGAGTGAGGGATATCTTAAGTGGTTAGAGCTCTCCTCTCGGTTCTAGGTGATCATGGGATCGATTCTCATCATTCGCTCTTGTGGCTCTCTAAAAAAAAACATAATATTATCGGTTTTTTCTAATTTTTGTGCATCTATAGGAAAACGAAAAATACAAGCTTAAACGAAAAAATAATCTATCAATTGAATATTTGCAATCAGAGGATATAATGTTGTGCTATTCATAAATAAAACCACCAACACTATTGAAAGTTTTACTCTAAAATCACTAACATCAAAAGCGAGTTTAAGGTAAACCGTAAACGACTAATGATGTTAAAGATTTTGTGCCTGGTAAAGAACTTATTAGGAAAAAATTAGCTTAGTTAATTAACATTAGTTGACTGAATGCTAAAGAAGCTTATTTGGAGTGTTTGGTGAAGAGCTGATTTAATAAACCTATTCCACGAAGTAAGCTCTTTTTCAATAAACTCCTTAGAGGAGTTTTTTCATTAGTTAATTTAGTATTTTTAGGTGAAATTTTACTGCACCCTCATTCAATTTAAAACCTTTTCCCAATTATTTAACTCCATAATTAACATACTGGTCATTTTATATACGTACTCGAGTTATTTTAATGTTGAGTTTCCTTTTAGTGAATTCAAAAGCCGTTATTCATAATTAACACATTGCATATATGAGGAGTGATGGACCTAAAAGGCTAAAATAGAGTGTTGATTCGGAATCCAGTCAATCCACACACAAAGGGCATATTTTTGAAGCACTTGGCATCTAGAGGAGTACAATGTGTAGTATAAACCCAAACACAATGAAGAATAGTTGTCGACATATTCACGCCATACACCTTCATGTTTTAGACATACATTCAATTCCTCACTCTTTCATAGTTCATCTTTTCACGGCCACCTCTCTCTTTTACACCATTGATCTCTTTAATTAATTTCCTTCTCTCTATATATAATTTGGTCGCGCTCATAGCCTAAGCAACTTAGCTTGTTATATAAATTGTCGCGTGATCTCTAATTAGCACACACACCATATATATCATCTTTGTCTAATTATGGCTCCTACTTTATCTCTTATGCTTGGTTTATGGAGCATGTTCGTCCATGTGGAGATAGATGGTCATGATCATGCACGTAGCCATGGTGTTTATACTGTTTATAGCGCGGATGGAAGCCTTGTTATGGCTATGGAACCCGACAGAGATGATGATGACGATGCTATTGATGGTCCATATGATTTTGCGCCTGCTGCATGAGGAAGAATTGAATTTAATTTGGAGAAATAATGATGGTACTTGAATGAGCCAGTTACCTGAACCCTTGTTAGATAGAATTACATACATGTATGCATATATAGATGTTTGTAAGCCTTAGTTAGGGGTGTATCATGTTTGTATATGTAGTTGATAAAGTCATACGAAGTATGTTATTTATTTATTGGTTCACATTTGTATCAAACTATATGTTATGGAGTTATGTCCATATCTCAATAACTTAATACTAAAAGCGAAACCAGTGATGACACATGTCATTCACTGGTTGAAAATTTTTCCTCCACTTTATCTTTACTTTATTTTTTTTTATTGTTTATTTTTAATTTTGTTCAATCCTTCTTAAAAATATTTATAGCCTATTAGTCTATAATTTTCATCTTTCACTTTAGCAATTATATTTTTTTTTCCATATGCACAACACAGCGTACACTCAAATGAAATATTTTTATACGCATATATTTTATATTAAGTAATGGGAAAATGGTATAAAAATGAGCGTAAATAATAAGTATATTATTTGTACTTCACTATATAATTTAATAGATCGACCCCGTACATTGCACGAGATTTTAACTATAATTGTTGACCATATAAAGTATATATCTATTAAAATCATGCACAAAATAAAATTTCTAGTTTTATTTATTTATTTATTTTTTTGTTTAACTTTTTTTACCTCAATTGAAACATCAAACTTACCATTACAAAAATGAGAATAATTGCTTGTTTTGATCGGAATAGAAGTTGAGGAAATAGCTAGCTTTATATATACTTGTAGATAATGTTTCATGCAGTGAAAGCCTAACAGGCTAACAAGTTTGGTCCGATCCATTTTTTATCCTAAACAAGATTCAATCCCAGACTAATAATGACAATGAGAGGAGTAACTAGCTTAGTTTCAACACTGTTGTTATAATGTATGTCAATACACTTGTACACAATTAACATACATGCATGAGGTTTACTAATATCTCACTTTCATGTTGACGAATATATTTTTCTATGTCCTTCTATTAAGTTTTTAATCTTTAGACACGTTCTTGTACAAAATAAAACTTTATTTAGTTTGTACAAGGAGGGGCTAAATAGTTAGAGAGTACTAATATTATTCTATTGCATCGAATCCGGCCTCAACGTTATCCCATTACATCTACTCGGTTGACGCATGCATGCATTAAAATATAGCTGATTTACAAGAAAGCATGCATATCAATACATGCTGCACATAATTACACAAATATACAATCGAACATATCAGTAAATAAAATATGTTCAAACCTAATTGGATTGCCACATAAATATTGTTTTTTGAACAAGTAATGTGATAAATCTGCTGAAATATATCCTACCAAATAACACATGTAAGTGTTCCACATTGGTTGAAGAAGAGAGAGTTAAATACTTAATAGATTGATTCAAATTATAGTGGTTCGTTCAAATGTCACATAAAATCGGCTTGGCAAAAAACTACTAAGCTACTAGGTAGAAACACTTGTCCCCTTTCAATTTTTATAATAATTGATCGAAGTTATTATAACTAGAGTTTCGATCAAAGACAACAATATTTAAAGGCTCCATTCATTAATCTCATCTTCATATATAAGTTTTAACCAAAGATGATATAAACTTAATTAAAGGCTCCAAATTCATGGATCTCAACTTCGTATAATAGAAGCTTATTTTTAAGACATGTGCTTCTACGTAATTAACTTGTAGGTCATTGAAATTTTCAATTAGGTTATTTGGATTTTATGTTGAAAATTTACCTTCTCTACAAACAATACTCTACCATGTATTTTTGGGTAGATCGGATTATGTATTAAATTTAAAATTGAGTTATTTTTTCTCAGGATGTGACATCACAGTATTACACAGATATGATGACATGTTTTCTTCATATTCTAATTATCAGAAAGTTTATATATAACTTCTCTACCTATGTAATCTCGACAACATTGATTCTCGTGAACTACGAATCACTAAGTAACTTTTTGGCCAACAAATCAAAATAACTAGAACTCAATGCACCATCAAAAAAGCAATTTATCACCAATCAAAAGAGTGATATTTTCCATGTAATTCACACTTTTACTAAGCATACGCCTTCACGTTCTCAACACATTCCTCCCTCCTCCATTCCTCACTTCTCCATGGGCACCTCCCCTTTCCCATTTCACCTATCATCTTTTATCCTATATAAATTGATCATTTCTATCACCTTATTATACATGTTTAGCACATAAATCTAAAAGCTTTAATTAACATTCTCACCTTTTAATAATTCCTAAGTTCCAACTTTTTTTTTTTTTCCAAAAAATTCCCCCCTCCTCACTAAAAAATGGTGTCTAATCTAGCTCTTATACTTGGTTTATGGTGCATGGTCATGCATGCGGAGAATCCTAATCATCCACATGTTGTGTGTGGAGGCGCGGATGATATCCTTGCAAAAGCAATGGAACCTGATGGGGATGATGACGATGATGATGGTTCATATGATTATGCGCCGGCTGCATGAAGAATCTAACCACACCACTTTATCATGGGAGAGTCATGGTGCTAGAGTAATTATTTTTGTTATCAATGATCTTGCCATATTAATTACTTAGCACCATATATGAAACCCTAACCCTAGCTAGCTAGGATTATTACATATGCATACATATATAGTTATGTACATGTGAAACCCTAGATATATAGATAGACACATACTATATATTATAATTCAGTAGTTTAGTTTCACAATATGGTATTGTTACGCTTCTTTAATTTGGGTCTTATGAGTCTTACCATGTACATGACGTATAAGTGAGATTTGCACCAAATTAGTGCAATGGATCGAGATAAAAGCCTATTGATATATCTTATCTGCATGTATGGATTATCATATATGAGTACTTTGCATATGTTTAATTTGTACAAATTTAATTCTCTTATATCAGGCATAATTTGCATAAATTTAATTCATCATGATATAAAACTGAAATACACATACAATTTGTAACCATCCAATTGATTGACTACTTCTTCACGGGGTAAATCATTTTACGCTTCATTATAGAAACAATTGAAAATATCATCTTAATCTTTCAGACTCTCCATGAATCCTTTTATATTCATCCATTCTTTTAATTACATCATATTTCCTGGCCTTCATTTTCAGCAATATTTTTAGCATTATTTTTGTTTCTGTCTGGATCATATCTCCCAAGTGCTCGAGCCCGAGATCCTGATACTCCTATCGGCAAGCTGAGAACCTACACAATAAAAAGAAGTTAGCTAACCCCGGGGTGATCCGGGGATAACCACTCCGATGGTAAAGTCAGAAAGTGTTTAAGAAGAAAGGAAGATAAGTATGAGAGAGAAAGTAGAGAGAGAGAGAGAGAGTAATTAATGCCCTCATTAATGAGGTCTTACCTACTATTTATAATGATCTTCCTTGACAGGTGGCTCTCGATCATGCAAAGCTTCTTGAGCCAAGTGTCAAGTTTCTGCTGCCACGTGCCGAATTCCGACAGGCGATATGTTTACTTTATGGTACATATCAGTGTACTTTAGCAATTATCCTAGACTTGATCACGTGTTTCTTCAGGATATCGGCCTTGCCTACATATATATCATCCCATACAATTTTTTTTTTGGTGTTTATTAGAGAGCCAGAAGGGTGGGGTTGAAAATCAATCCCAGGACTTTCTGGAACCGGGAGGAAAGCTCTAACCACTTGAGCTATTCCCATTTGCTAGACATATTTGACGTTAGCTTTAAAGCAGGGTTTTAAGGTACAAACCTCAAGGGTAGTTGATTTAAATTGACTATGTGGGCATATATTGGATCAGAGACATGTACCGTCCCTAAACACAAATCCTCTAATCCGTAATCCTTACATGATCAAAAACTAAGTTAGAAGTAAATTTCCAAAAGTATCACACCACGGGGGCATAATTGTAAACTTCATCATCGTCATCATTTACATCGCCTTCTAACAATGTTGCCGTTGTACTAAAAAACGTTCATATCATCATGCTTTTTGTAATGTCTTGAGTCCACAACCATAAAAACAAGTGATTCAGAGTGAAGCATTATTTGAGACGATTTAAGGAAATTGTATAACAATACAAAAAGGGAAATAAAAATAATAATTAATAATAAGATCATAATTTGTAAATAATGAATAATAATTAAATTAAATAAATACATAATACGGAGTATATATACATGTAGTAAATATAAATTTCATATCATGATGCTCAATATAATAATTATTAGTCTAATATGAAGAAGATTGTTTGTGCTTTATGTATAAATACATGGGAAGAAAAGGAAGTAAAAAGTAACGTATGTTAAGCAAAGGTATCCACGTGAGAAATGAAAGGAAGGCTCACAAGAGAGTGTGCATGCCAAAGGGCAACCACGCACCATGTAAGCCCTTCCTTGTGGCGGCTAGTCACCTACATTTGGTCCATATGTTCACATAAATTGACATTAATTCACTTAGCATTAAATTATGGGATGATGACTTTTACGTCGTCTATTTTCTCTAAAATCATATATGAATCAAGGTGAATCAAAGACTAATTATTTAATTTGTGGTTGGTGCACCCGGGTGCACCATGCACATGGTGCACCATGCACATGGTGCACCCAAAAGAACATTTAATATATTTAAAAGAACATGGGTAAAAAATGAACATGTTTTTATTTTATTGCAACTGCAAATCCATCACTCTCTTCTCCTGCAATTTCTCACTCCTCTTTCCCTTCCTATCACTCTCTTTCTTGCTGCCAATTTTCTCTCTCCTTTACACCATTGTTTTCATCAAAAAATTTCAATGAAGTTCTCAAATTGGTCTCATTTTGCTTCAATCTCATAATAATGGTACTTCTTCTACTGTTTGGGTAAAAACCATTTCCAAAGTATTAATTTTCTCTCTCTAGAACTTTTCTCTCTATTTTTTTCTATTTTTTCAAAAAAAAAATCAAAATAGCAAAATTGTTCATCTTCAAAGTGAAACCCAAGAAAAAAAATTGAACTTGTTTCAACAATTCAACCTTCAAACTTGAACAAATGGTGGATTCAAGTAAAATGTAAGTATAAATTTTGTACATGCAAATTATTTTTCGTCAATAATTTTAAAGTCAAAGTGTTTAATTTTGTGAATTTGGGGTTTTTTTAAAAAAAATAAAAATAAAATAAAGCTATGAAGTACAAGTTGTTCAAAAAAGAACAATTGGAGGAGAAAGAAGAATAGTAACGAATTGAAACCAACTGGAACATAATCAAGCAAGGTTAATTTTTCAAACACTAGCTTGTTCTTTTTCAAACAGTAACATGTTCTTTTTATTCCATGTTCTTTAAAATATGCCTAATGTTCTTTTCGGAGGCCACGTTCTATGTCGAACACAAACATGTTATTTTGTTGAAGATTATTATGCATGTTCTTTTTCAAATACTAGCATGTTCTTTTTCAAACACTAGCTTGTTCGTTTTTCAAACACTAACATGTTCTTTTTATTCCATGTTCTTTAAAATATACCTAATGTTCTTTTCGAAGGCCATGTTCTTTGTCAAACACAAACATGTTCTTTTGTTGAACTCTGTTATGCATGTTCTTTTTCAAATACTAGCATGTTCTTTTTCAAACACTCGTATGTTCTTTTTTTTTTTTTTTCCTCATGTTCTTTAAAATAAGCCTAATGTTCTTTCCGGGTGCACCATGCGCATGGTGCACCCGGGTGCACTATACTATTTTCACTAATTATTAACTTTAATCATGTCATTATACGAAGAAGAAAAATACATTCTAATAATCTTCTAGCTAGTTTGTGGAAGAGTACGTAGTTGTCCCGAACTCCAATTCTTGCATGATATTTGTACGTGCGTGCTCTTCACGAATAAGTAGTACTAGTTACAATCGATCTTAAAACATTTAACACAGTAAACAAACATAAAAAGATGAAGTATATATATGTATGTGAGTATGGTTAGGTTATTAATTTTAAGCCGGTCATATTTGTTTCTTAATTACCAACGATATAAACATTGTATTTAAATTACTTTTTTTTTTTTTTTTTTTTTTTGAACGGGATTGTATTTAAATTACTTACTATATATTAAGAAAAGCCTAAAATTAACAACACATTATATTAGGTCATTAAGTATTCATTAACAATAATTTAACATCATACAAAAGGTTAAATTGATATAAAGCTCATCAGCTACAAATCTTTTTGCCTTTTGCAAACTATTCCTTCTTTTGATTTGTATTATTTTAAATCTTTAATCTGACCATATGTGGTAGGACCAAATAATATAATGCATGGGAATTAAGCTCATCAATTTAGCATGAGGCTAGCACACACAAGAACACTCAACAAACGCGCATAACTTGTGACTTCCAAGCCTCTCTTTCTCCACCACTTTTCATCCGCAAAGTTGTACTAACCTACCTATTATGACCCCCCTCAAAAACTTCTCTATTTAAAGCTTTGAAATGTTTATTCAAACACCACAACTTTCACAAGCTAATTATATATCCATTTATTCATTAAGATTAATTAGCTTTCACTTCTTTTTCCACGTTATTTACAGAAAAAATGTCGTCAGTTTTCGTGGCCGTGTTCCTAGAAGATTGCAAAGGGCTAAGGAAAGATGATGACAATAATGGGATTCCTAGATCAGCTTATGTAGTGGAAGGGGATGACGACGATGATGATGGTACTTATGACTATGCGCCCGCAGCATGATTAATTAGTTGTTTAGTTAGTTCAATGTATTTTCCAATCTACTTGTATAATACGAGGAAGCTTAGATAGATGTAGCCTAAACGGCTTAACTTGCAATTGGTTACACAGTTCAGTCCTATGTTCATATAGAACATGGACTAAATCTTTGTACTAAGTTTTGTCCTTAAATGAGATTGTTTAATTTGGTCTTTCATTATAATATGAAAGATACATGCACTATCTTTGTACTATCTATACATTATGATTATTTGATTTACAATATTGAGAACTCGATCAATCTCAAACATACTAGCTTGTACCAATTACTTGTCCAAGTTGTCCCACACCGAGTACCAATTGATACTTCACTTGTATGAACTTGTGGATGTTATGGAGGTAGGTTCTAGGTCTTGCTTAAGCTTATAATTCAAACTTATACTAATGTCATAAAAATATGCAAACAAAAATTGATGATGAACTTTGTTTTTAAAAAGTCAAATGTAGCAACTAATTTTAGACCGAGAATAGTTTACACAACATAATTGCTTTTCAATTTTCACTATACAAGGCACATATTTGAATATTTAATTTATTTGGTTATAATCTTAATTTCTCCTTATGTTTGAATAAAATTTATTTCGAAAGTATTGATTTTCAAATACTTTGTAAAATAATAACGAGAAAAATAATCTTGCAAAATCACGAAAGACTATATGTTAATTTTTTGTACATATTTATGAAAATATAGGAGCAAAGTTTGTAAAGTTTGATCAAATAAATTGCGTTAATTAATAAGATAATCAGAGATAAAAAGGGAACTATCTAGAATGACAATGCTGATCTAGCTAGTCTAATACTTCGTATGTGATGAATTTATTAGTTACAATGATGCATAATAAAAAGGACAACAATGTCAACATATGTCCCGCAAAAAGCAAAACTACTAAAGCTAGCCGTGTTTAACTGTTTTTGTATGCTTTAGCCAGTAATTCTACCAAGTGAACGAATCGTATCTAAACAACATTATATTCGTACGTTTGTTTTCGACATTGCGCACAAGGGTGGCTTGAGCGCCTCGTGTGCATATGCAATGCGCGCACACTATGAGCATCCTTGCCTACAACTTTCATGTGTCTTGTGCATGGCTAAAATTAGCTTTACCAATTGCCATGCGCCCATGCATCATACATGCATGACATCTCCCTTTGTACGTGTTCGAGTTCGCTATATAAAGCCTCAAACATCCCTATTTAGCGTACATGATATTTCTTTACAATATGCCGCATATTTTAATATAATGTCTTTGTGGATGTACTTTTGAACCACAGTTATAGAATCTTCGGGGATATATACTACATAGTACATACCCAATTGACTCATGACTAACTCAGTCAAATTAAATTGTTGCCCCAACATTACAACATATAGAGACATAAAACACTACCAAGGCATCTATTCAAAAGCTAAACATATACATCACCTCAAATAAAAGGTGAATATATTCATCAAATTTTAACCAACACTACTCTCTACATGACCCTTTTACGTAGTATTGAACTATTTTGTATCAAAAATAGCTTTTAAGACAGTCCAATGGTCAATTACTTAAATGGAACCCACATGGCGCTGAGCTGTCCTTCGAGTTCTTACGTGGCTGGACCATATATATGATCCAACATATGGCTACCAATTGGTCTATGCATCCACTTCAGCATACTTTGCCATCGTTAAAATTAATCTATATGCGGAAGAAGAATCATGCAAAACACGTTTCCCCTAAAGGGTTACTTTACATAAATCACTTTAATGGTCATTGGTGCTAGAAATTGGAACATGATACTATATAGTATCAGATCAGATGTCGAATGTTATTGGAGAAACTACGAATATATGAAGTACACATTTTGAGTTATTGTCTATTGAGGACACTTAATAATATCTATTAGGTCTATTAACTTATCAATTATATACGTAGTAAAAAGTAAAAGTACTTGAACCCTTAATCAACTCGTACTAGTTGTCAAAAAAAAAAAAAAAAAAAAAAAAAACAAAAAAAAAACTCGTGCTAAAGACTTTAAATTGGTTAGACTTGACTATATGGTAATCTTGACCATAATGTATTTATGATGATGAGGCAAATAAATTTTCAAAACGAGGAGAATAAATAGATTTCAATAAAATCCTATGTCCTAAATCCCACAAACACGTACACAAAACACTATGTTGGGTCGTTATGTCAAAACTAAATTAAATTAATGGGAAAATGATTTAAAAAAAATAAACAGCAATAACTACAAATTAAATAGTGTATGGCAAAATATATTAGCCACTAATAGTCAATAATACCAACAAGACATTTAAGCATGCATGTCCTTTTAATTATCAAAAACACAAAATGCATGCTCCAAAAAGCCATAAAAATCACAAGATACAAAAAGCATCTACTCAAAATCTAAACTATATCACTTCCTCTAGCAAACAAGGAATATGAAACCTACATCTTTTCTACTTTAAATTTAGGAACCACAAATTGCATTTTAAGCATAACTTCAAATTCGACCTTTAATTTCCTATGATTTATCAATCACTTACCTAAATCCGAACCAACGTGTCGCCAAGCTGTCATATACATTCTTATGTGGTTGGACCATACGATGCCACACAAGTATAACACATGTACTATAAACTTTAGGCTTTGGCAATGCACATTCCTTAGGAGAATCACCCACTTTCTCTTGTGTACGCCTTGTGCCCTAGCATAGATATCCACCCTTTTTGTCGTGGCCTTTAAAATTGTCCATCTATATATATGTAACAATTATATCATGCATAATTATTAACAATTCACATAGTCACATTACAAAGCAAAGCTAGATTTTAATCAAAAATTTTAATTTTGTTACAACCACCTAGTTGTTTCTAAAAATGTCGATTATATTGTTGGCTATTGATTCAAAGAGGAGTAAGTTGAACGATGGTGGTGATGGTTGGAGACCTTGGAGTCGTTGCTATGACAATGTTTCTCGAAGAAGGTTTGATGAAGATGGTGATGATGATGACGACGATGGAAGTTATGACTATGCGCCAGCTGCATAATATGAGCAAAAAAGCCAATGCTTTCATTTTTTTTGGTAGATCGTATTGTCCTTGTTACATAGGAGTTAAGAAGACTTATATTTTCTTACCAAATTTCTGCTAATTATTAGCTAGTAGGGAGAGTTACGATTAGAAATAGTACTCCATAGTAGTTTAGTGTCAATCACACTGAAATTATCAGGTGATATTTAGCCTTTTATATTGTATTTCTATATGAATTGGTAATTTATTATGAACCATTTAATTGTCCATCTTTATACTTTATTATATGTGCCTATGTATAGTAGTGTATCATGGTTAGTTAAAAAAAAAAAATATATATGTATATCAAATATACAACAGTAAAAACAAAACGAGACAAATACAGAAATGTTACAAATGAAATTAAGCAATAAGAAATATCACTGCTAATACTGAATCAATGCATTAGACAATTTACATTATTGTTTACATAATTACACTAATAAACCATTCATAGGATAGATGCACTCTAATATTACCAAGGATTACTTTCGATCAATCAATGACTTAGCTTCATTAACAATACAAATCATTCGATTCATACCTTGAGTACATAATCTTAATTAACATCATATCCTAACAAAAATAATTAGGTATTTTCTATATTGTTGTTAATAAAACCTAATCACATTCAATAAATAGTAGCTATTTCTATTCCAATATTATGGATAATAAAACTAAGCCACAAAGAAGAATATAATTTAAATAAGAAAATTGAGGTTTTGGTTAATTACCTTAATTAAATTTATAGATTGAATATTGAACTAATTAAATAACACATTATTGTTTCCCGGCCCTATGTTAAGTAATTCAATTCCATGACAAGATTATTTTATCTTTCAGTTGTTTGTAAGTTGTAACAAGATTTTTGAAGAGACTTAAGTAACATCAATTAACCTCATTACTTTGAGCATGACTCCACCTTAAACATTATTCAAGGTTGAAAATTCCAGCAAGGGCACGAGTTTTTATAGGTTTTTTGGAGAAAGGAATTGAGAAAAATTTAGTAATTGTTATGGTTGTGAGTGGATAACGAAAAAAAACTGTATATAGTGTTGGACATTCAAATACAGGCATGGAATAGAAGAAACAGGCACTTGATCGCAAGGACAAAAATATTAAAGTTTTTTTTTTTTAATTTAATTTTATTTTATAACATGTAGTTGAAGCTATATGCACAATAAAAATCTTGTATGAAAATCAAGTGGTTCAACAAAATGAAATTGAGGAGTAATATAGTACGAATCTGAAGAAATATGTATAATAGTATTGCTTTTGATAGAGTGTATAAATCGATCATATGCTTCAAAGCAACCATCAACTTAAAATTTAGGTTGAGTTAATCCTTCAATAATTTTTATATAATATACAAAGACTATATATCATCTAGTCAAATTAAAAAATATTCTTTTTCAAACTTAATAGCTTGGATATATATTAGCCAACATATTAACAAAGCAACAAGTGAAGTAGGTCCCAACATATAATGGCAACATAATACATATTCTCAAAATCTAATCGTATCAATTCAACCAAGAAGAGAATAAAACCTAGCTCTTATACCTATTCTGTTCTACTTTCAATGACCAAAAGTTGCCTCAAGACTCAAGCACTCATCAACAACACTTTTTACGCAAATCCTATGATCACATACCTAGAACCGAGCCAAGATGGCACTGACGTGTCGTTCGAGCACTTGCTATGGATGAGCTATATGATGCCATTTATGCCAAGGTAGCACTTAAGCCATGCACTTTAGGCATTTTGGCATGCACATTCCATAGAAAGCCTATTATTCCTAAGCTCTTGCTCGTGTCTTAGCAAATCTCACCTTTTTTGTAGCTTTATGTTACGTATATAAGCATTTTATGCAAATTAAATTATCACAACTTCAAAAACCTAGCTAATTAAGCTGATTTATTGCTAGCATATATATTAAACATTATAGTCCATTGTTTAACAATCATTCTTAATTAGTTTCGAAAAATATATATAATGTCTATCATTTTGGCGGTCATTGATTCGAGGAACTTGAAGAATGGTAGAGCTTTTGATGGTGATTGCATAGTCTACACCTATGCACATCAAAGAAGCTTCAAGAAGATGGAGACGATGATGACGACGATGATGGAACTTATGATTATGCTCCTGCTGCATAGTTCGTTAGAATGAACAAGCTAGCTACTATAATTAGTGCTAACTAGTTAATTTGTCATTAAAATTAATTGAAGCTTATTAAGAGTAAAATGGCTCAATTGTACCCTCATATGTAGTTAATGCTTTTTTAATTAGTAGTAACAGTGTGCAAAATTTTTGTGATACATCATGTTTTCTTATTCAGGCTAGGGGTTACGGAAAACAAGGGTCTGTTGTGATTGACTGAACTGAACTGAACTAAATATTTTATGAGAGAAGGAAATTAAGATAAGAACTAAACTAAACTGAACTTATTGGAGCTAAACTGAACTTATTGGAGCTGAATTGAAAATAAGCTGAAGAAAACATGCCCTAATAATTTGAATTATAATTAGACCTCTTCTGCATTATATGATGTTCCATTATTATTTTTTTTTGAAAACATGTTCCATTATTATTTAGAATTTAGTTTTGATGATAAATTAATTATCAGAGTATAAATTAATAAGAAGGCTTAAAATTAGTTAATTTACATTTTTTATACAATGTAATTCGAATTTGATAATATTTTCTCTCCAAACATGTCAACAAATAGGTAAAGTAAATAGCTTAATAGAATACGGAGTACACACTATGAACTTACGGAGTACGTAGTCATTTAAATTAACGTGGAACGAACAATTTAATCCTTTAATTTACACGTAGGCTATTGATTACAATAATATTAGCTTTTCACGTAATCACATGCATGTTGTATGTACATGGCTATATGCTTTCAATCAGTGGCGGAGCCAGAATTTTTAAGTGAGGGGGGCCGAGATTATACCTACGTATTTATAATTTTACAACTATCGAATTGATTACCTTTACTTTACAAAAAAAAAAAACAAATTAAATTTTGTTAGTTATAAGATTTGATCTCTTGACATCTTGCATACTATTACATGGAAAAAACCAACTCCTCTGCACTGCAATTAATGACAATTAAAAGCAAATTTAATTAATATCTTGAGCCAAGGGGGAGGCCAAGGCCCCCGCCAGCCCCCTGGCTCCGCCCCTGCTTTCAATTTCAAATCCTCTTAAAATCGTACTATATCAAATTGGTTTATTTTTGTTTAAGTTTAATATTCATAATTTTAAACAAATATTTTTATTCGTTTTTTACTTTTCAATTTATCAGATTGAGATGATGATGATGATCGATCATAGCTATGAATCAGTTAAATATCGAAAATGATAGTACGTCAATTTTTTACTGGAGTTTTGACTGTGGAGTAATGAAGTTGGCCAAAGATAGACATTCTAGTTGAATAATGCCCACACTAAGGGCCTGTTCATATATATTGAGCTGAGCTGAATTGAACTGAACTAAACTAAACTAAATGATTGAAACTGAGCTGAACTGAACTGATTGGAGCTAAACTGAATTGAAATTAAGCTGAAGTGATCATGCCCTAAGCTAGAACAACTAAAGCTTAAAGTTCACCCATTTTCCCTTCACTGAGAAATAATATCAATTATTCACTTAATATCCCATATAATTGGACACCATTGATCAAAGATTTTATATCCCATATAGAAAAATCCTATGAATGTGCAATAATATAGAGTGTCTAGCATTGACGAAAAATTTACCTATACAAATAGCATACACGCACGTACAAAGTTTAATTTCTCATTAACCATACAAAGTAATGAGTTTGTAATGGACTAATGGTAGACAACTATCTACTATGGAATCGGAATAAGGATATGATAAAGACTGAAGCTAGAATCAAATAATATACGAAGTAGTAGTTTAATATACCATGCATAAAATCATTATATACCGAAAATATCAACATCGGACTAAAAGCAATATCATTATATCAACAAGATGACTACATATTTTATATTTAGCTTCGAATATTATCTTACCTTTTACATATGTGTAGTAGTATTTATTCCTTCTTGTTCAACATTCAACAACACAATTGCGCAATGATATGGGTAAGCAGTCTAAGCACGCTTTATGCACGAGCTAAACTTGCGCCACAAAACGTTACGTTAGTTGCCTCGGAATATTTATCTATGTCTAAGCTCGCTCTCTATATAAAGCATTTGATGTATGTCCTTTCGATGTTCATCAAACAATTTTCTTTCACCTTACAATCTTACAAAGTCGATCTCTTTGAAAATTTCTATTTTTAGAAACTTTTAACTTAATACAATGGCAATTTTCTTGAGAAAATTTCAAGCTCACAAGGAAGATTATGATTGCATTAATCATGTTAAATGTAGTTATCCGGTTGTGGCTCGTGCAATCGAAGGGGACGATGATGATGACGATGATGCTCCCTATGATTTTGCTCCTGCTGCTTAATATAGTTGAATAGCTAGATTATTTTTGTTGGTGTAGTTTAGTTATGATTTTAAGTGATATGTCATGAATATGTACAATGTTATCAATTCAATGAATTTTGAGATAAATCAACACAAATTGGATGAGATAAAAGTGCAAGTCTTTGATTTGTAGTCCTTTTTTTTTTTTTTTGTTACATATATAATGTCTTATAAATGAAGACCAAGTAGTTACATTATTTGATCTTACAACGAACATTTCTTATTCCATACTCGTATAATAATTTCAATTAAAATATCAATGCATTTGATCGATCAGATCAGTAAGTTCCACGAACTATAAATATTATGCACAATGCAACTTTAAAAAATTAGTTCTAGTTACAAAGCGGAGTATTAAGTTCGTACGTAATGAAAAGAGTATACTAATCCAATAGGCACTAAATTTCTAAAATTGCTTACATGAATATTGACAATGCATTTTAATTTCCAAAATTTTCAGAGCAAATTTTTTGAAAAACAAAGTCAATCAATTAGAACAGCATTGACCCCCTCCGACCTTGCATTTTTATTATTTTTTTTTTCCTATTTTTTTAAAATAATACTCTGTTAATATTATCAACATACATTGACATATTGACCCTCATTGATACAATTACGTATATATCAATTACTACATTTTAATAATCTCTTTTGAATATAAGGAATTTATACTTTCAAAATATACAATTGAAACTTTTGTATGCTCTTATATACATTTAGAAATACATGATTTTCTCCCATGATGAAAACGTGTATCGGTGTATATATGCATGTAATACCTACCCACATAATGATCTAGATTTTTGTTGTGCTTGTCATCGTAAAACTTTAGTCGATAAATATCTTTGATTTGCTTTTGTAAAAATTATAAAAATTTGAGATTTGAAAATTTCAAATCAAGACAAATTTAGCTGATTAGAATTTCACACATGATTAGCTATATATAATTTGCTTACATATAAAACACAAGATATATGCATGCATGCATTTAAAATAATGGAGGAAGTAATATATTATACGAAGTAATTGATATGATTATTAAAAAAAGTATAATTTCAAGTAATTAAAAACAGTTATTCTCTGTGCACACTTGTCACTTAATGAGCAAATCATAGTCCATCATATCAACAACAAGATATAATTTGTAGGTCCCAAAAACCAACATACACAAATAAAAGACACAAAAGCATATAAGATATACTCTTGAGATCTTTAATATATGACCTCCTCCAACAAAAGGGCAATATGACCCCTCACACCATATATAGCTTTCCTAATCTTTAGACCAAAAATTGCCTCATAAAGCCCTCATGTATACCTTTTTATCCAACCCTAGGACTATGTACGTACCTAAATCCAAACCGATGTGTCGCTGAGTTGTCCTTCGAGCTCTTACATGGATGGACGACAATACGACATATGGACCATATGATGCTATATATGCCTAGTACTTAGGGTTTGCACTTTAAGCCTTATGCAATGCACATTCCTAAAAAGAATCTCATAGCTTTTTCGTGTGTCTTTGCATGTCTAACAACCTTTACATGTGTGTGTTTGGACTTCCTGTTGTATATATAAGCACCATAGTCTAAGCCATTTGAGTGCAACACATACATACACATCACAAAATCTAATTAAGTGTTTTTTAATTTGTTGGTTTTAATCAATCAATTAAATTAAAAGCATATAATTCATTGTGATAGTTTTATCTTTAATTAATTTGTAACCTAGAAATGTCAATCATTTTGGTGGCTTGTGGCTTGAGGAGAGGCAACAACAACAACAATGGTTTTGAGGATGATTTGAGATCATGCTACAAGTATGCCACTCAAAGAAGCACAACAAGGGAAGATGGTGACGACGATGATGATGATGGAACTTATGATTATGCTCCTGCTGCATAATTTGATTAGCAACCGTGTTTGTAATTTAGTTAGCATTTAGGGCGTGCTAATTACCTACATTTTTAAGTAGATTTTAATTTGTTGCTTGTTCTGATCTTGATGAGTAGTTGTACTTAGGAATTAATCGGCTTCAAACACTATTAGACAATGCATATATATAGAGATAGCTACAAAATACAACTTTTTTTTTTGTTTTTTTTGTAAGGGTAAGAAAACATTAGGAATCTTTGCACCAAAAAAAAAAAAAAAAAAAACATTAGGAATCTCTCCTCACGAGAGGAATTCCTAATGCAATACAACTTTTTGTTGTTACAAAGAAGAATTTGTTGAAATTTCTACATTTATAGCTGGTACTTTTATCATGTAAAGGTTTAAGAAACGTACATTAATTAAATTTACCAGTGAATTATAATACCATATACAAAGTGTTTCGGGTGAAAACAATAGGACCTTGCCGAAGGTCCAGAGAAGTGGTGAAGACTGGGCTCGGTCCAAGTGATGTTGGGCCGAGGGTTTCCTGCACAGCAAACACACGTAAACTAGCCTCGGGGGTGTTGCCGAGGAAGGCCCCTCCTATGCTAAAGTCAGTACAGTGTGTAGAGAGAGAAAGCTATGCAAGAGAATTAATTGCTTGAGGCTTTGTGTGAATGAATGTACAATAGGGATATTGATGGCTTTTATACCTTTGCATATATGGGAGAAGTGGGTCTTGGCCCAATTGACTTGCCTTGTGGACTGATCTTGACTTTAGCACAATTGGAGAGTTGAACCTTGACCTTGGGCTTTTAATTGGATCATTTAATGACTAGGCTCAATTGGACTAAATTGGACCCAAACAACTTGCCCCCCAGACCCGATTTGGAAGTATGACGGGTTGGGTTTAATTAATCAGAAAAAGGAGGGAAGTAAATGATTTAATTAATCCAAAAAATTTGAATTCAAACCGCACTTAATGAAATAACGGCGGCTGGATGGATAATGGTGGAAGTTGGACGGATAATGGGCGGTTAATCAAGAGAAAATGTGTTTAACGGTTACTTAGTGAGGTATTTAAGAGAAATTAAAGGCGCGGACTCCCAGAATTCCCATCTCTGGAAATATAAGCAAGAGAACCGCTCTTTCTCTCCTCACTTCTTCACAAAACACGAACTCCGACTTGCGCAAAACCCTTGAATCCGCATCAAAACTTCCTTGAACCCCGAGAATTAAGCTTAGAAACTGAAATTTGTCACTCCAAACTTGTAGATCGGCAAATTTTCGCTTCAGATTAAGGTAATTTCCTTTGATTTTAGTTTACTTTTCTTCAAATTCGAACTCCTTCCCCCTTTTTTCGACTTTTTCTTCGAAATTCAACAATGGTGAGAGGAGTTAGAGGTAAAGCCCGTGCTCCAAGAAGAGCAAGGCAAATTCCCGATCCTCGGAACAGGAATGGGACATGGAATGGACAGAGAGTGGGGCCTGACCCTGCTGAAGGGATTAGGGCGACCCCGATATCTTCGGCTCCTCCTCAAGGAACGGAGGGGCCTAGCGTTTCTGGGCGGGACGAAGAAGTCCCCGCCTCCCTTTGGGATATCCTCCTTGGATACACGGAGTGGGAGGATGCTAAAGTAGCTTCGGCTATGATAAAGAATTGCCCCTACTCATGGTGGGTAGGGAACGCTGAGGAGTATCGGTTTGCCGAGCAGATTGAGCTACACTACGGCATAATGGAAGCCGATGGGTATTGGTGCCGAATGCCCGTGGCATCTAATAGGATTCATTGTCCACCCCCGGGGTATGTGGGGGTGTACACGAGACAGCTTCAGTATGGGCTGAGGTTCCCCTTGGATGAGTTCATCCGAGACATGCTCATTCATTATAAAATCTCCCTCTGTAAGCTAACGCCAGTCAGCATCCGAAGGGTGATGACTTATTTGTGGGTTTATAAGTTTTTCAGATATACCCCAAACATGCACTGCTTCAAGAAAATCCATCGGCTGGTGCCGAATACTCAAAGCGGGCATGGACATCATGGTCCTGGGTGGTATCGGATTGAATCCCGCCCCCAGTACCTAACAATGTGGCTGAATGACTCTTCAGATAAAGACTGGAGAGGCCAATGGATCTGGGTTAGGGCACCCACAGATCCAAACCATCCTTTCGTCTTCAGCGCCCCCAGATACCTCTCCAATCCTGACCCAGAGATGCTCAGCCTGGGTCCCTTAGAAAACGATGGCCAAGGAGACTACAACCTCCATCAGGCCAGTATCTTTGGGAAGATGGACAACCCAGGGGGGATTGGCCGAATGAAGACCATTCCTGCAACTTAGCTCCCAGACACCCATTATGTCTTCAAGGAGCATATGCTTGCTGCTGTCGGCCTCAGCCGAAAGTTTAAAGATGGTAAGCTCCTTCGGCTGGGGCCGAAGCCTTTTCTTTTTATTTTTCTGCTTTCGCATTTATAATTTATCCAGCATTTTGACGTTGCTGAACTAACTCTTACTCATTTTTTGTGTTCAGAGTTGAACGAAGTCACCGCCAGAATTGACTACGAGTGTCTCGGCGTTGACGTGGGGAGGACCATTCTGACTCGGGCCCCCTCAATCACTGATCTGAAAGACTGGGACGTTCATCTGGACTCAGCTCACTTCCAGATCGAAGCTTCTGCCCTCTATCAGCGGCAGAAACCTTGGTGGAAGAAGCGAGATCCCTGTGGTGTCAGCTGCTGGACGAAGAACTTGAAGCTGCCCGTACAGCCGAAGAGGTTGCACGGGTTATCGAAGATTGTGAAGGAGGAGAAGGAACCTCCAGAGCTGCTGAAGAAGAAGCAGCAGCCAGGGCAGTTGAGGAAGAAGACGAGGCTTTGCTGAAGACCTCGGTGAGTTTTTAGACTTAGCTTTTCAGCAAGGATTTTTCTTCTTCTTTTTTTTTTTTTTTTTACTCACGCTCTTCCTGCCCCCTGTCTTTTGCAGTCTGAAGAGAGAAAAATACAAAGAGAAGGGAAAGCCCCTGCTCGTCCCGAAGATTAAATACCAGAAGAATCTGAAGAATCGGATATGGACGAGCAGCCTCTTCTCAAAAGAAGAAGGAGAATGGCCATCATTGGCCCTCATGACTTTCAGACGAGGTCGAGGCCCGTCGGCATCAGCATCAGGGAACCTGAGGAAGGCGGTGGATCGCCGAGGGTTCCCCAGCCACCACCCCAATCTCCACCGAAGACCCCTCCACCACCTCTTGAGATGGAGGTGGACCAGAAAACTCCCGATCCGAAGGGAGGGGTCCAGGAGGAGGTTCAAGAGAGTGTTGTAGAGCACATTGCTGAAGATGCTTTGAAGCCCGATGCTGAGGGTTTCACAGCTGATATCGCGAGAGAGGTTAAGGCTTTTGTCCTCACCCCTGAAGAAGAAGCAAAAGTCATAATAATTGACTCTGCTGAGAAAAACGAAGAAGCTGAACCATCTAAGGTTCAGGAAGCTCCCTCATCCTCCTTTCCTTCTTTCTAGACGCTGCATTCTGGAGAGATGGGCTTCTCGGCCCCCCGAATTCCAATTCTAGATCACATCTGGGACATCATATGGGGCCAGAACCGAGAAGGTGCTGCAGCCTACTTCGGCAATTTTGCTGGCTTGTCCGAAGTAGATAGGGCAAGGATCTGGTCGCTGAAGGCCACTGCTGGGATGGGTGAATCCAGCAGATCAGTTCCAGACCCAGCTAGGTCTAATCAACTGCTGATGATGCAGGTAAATTTCCTTCCTTGCCTTTATTTCTTTTTCATTTCAGCTCTTTAGTTCAGTTTTTTTTTTTTTTTGACTTGTGCTTCCGTTTCCAGTTTGTGCACAATCAGACTCTTACTGTAGAGATGATTGATTCCCTACAAGATAGGGTAGATGCTATCAAGACGACAAGAGAGTGGCAGAGGAAGAATTGAAGCTTGCTAAGCTGAAGCAAGCAGCAGCTGAAGAGAAGCAGCAGAAGGCTGAAGAATACGGCCATGGAGAAGGAAGTTTTTCCCCCACTGATAGAAGGGGAGAAATTCCTTCAGGAGCACATGGGAGTGGACATCTCCAAGTTCAAGGCTGCCATTGAGAGCCGAATCAGAGTATGCCGAAGAGTCTACCTACATGCTGAGCTGAAGCTGGACTAGTCCAAATGCGCCGAATGGATCCAGGATCCCGAAGACCCTCACATGAAGTATCCAACTCCAATCGAAGCTGAGATCCTTGAGGCTGAAGAAGCCGAAGAAGAAGCTTTTAGAAAGGAGATGGAAGCTGAACAAAGGGAAAGGGAGGCTCAGCAGAGTGCAAAGCCTGCTTCTTCTGTTGCTGGGCCTGAAGCCAATGAGGGACCCAGCAATGCTGATCAGTCTGATCCTCGGGCTGAAGTATAGGAACTCGGGCAGTAGTCTTCAGAATCTTGCTGATCATCGTGTGCTTAACTTAAGATTTGCCGCTTTCTGAATTTTTGCCTTGTTTTTTGCTTCAACTTGCCTTGATGTACAAACTGCTCTCTTGTTTTTGTATGTACTTCGGCAGCTGTAATTTTCCGCTTGTGGGCGGTTGCCGATACTTTATTATGTCCTTTGAATATTTGAACTTGTAGCTCATTTTCTGAGCATTATTCTCATTAATCTAATGCATTTTCTTCAACTGCTTTGTCTTATTTTGAATGCTTTACTGTTTCTGAACTTGAGAAATTTTCGCAAAAATTTGCTAAGTACAAAGCTTTCAGCTTGAAGAATTCTGCTGAAGATAAACTTGCACTGATAGTGCCTCTTGCCCCCCTAGTAATCTGAAGACTCAAGTGTTTGGATTGCTGAGTTGGGTTTTGTTTCTTTAATTTTCAGACGAAGCTGAATAAAAAATTTCTAACAGCTGCTGTTATTCTTGATTTTCTGTCTATCTGTAAAAATGGATATCTGAAACACAAGGCCAACTGAAGGCAATGTTTCAGATAATGGCTTTCTGGGATACAAGGCTCAATTAAGGCAATATTCCAGATTTGTCCATGGACTCATTGTCTTTGGAGAACAAGTCTTACTGAAGTTTGACTTCAGCTGAAAGACTGGAGTTCTTTAAAAAGACGAGTTTGTCAGCAATCTGAAACCCAGTTACCCGAAGGCGAAGGCTTCAGACGAGGCTGAATAAAAACCCTTAAAGAGTAGATAGCATAAAGAAAACTTGAAAGAATAAAAAGTTGCAAATAGTTATAGAAATGGTGGCTCTGAGGCCTTTCATTAATAATTCAAAATGTACTTACAAAGATTGTTCTGCCCCGAAGGGTTTACACATGATATTTCTTAAGTACATCAGCATTCCAGTGATTTTTCAGCTCAGTTCCATCTAACTGACGAAGTCGGTATGTCCCTGGCTGAAGCTCATCATAAATTTCATAGGGTCCCTCCCATGCAGCTGAGAGTTTCCCATGGATTCGGCTTTTTTGAACTGCAACAGCATTCCGAAGGACAAGATCTCCAATTTTGAGAGGCCTTGCATGGACCCTTCGGTTGTAAAATTTGCTGATTCTCTGCTTATAAGCAGCCACTCTGTCCCGGCCTGTGTCTCTTACTTCATCGAGGAAATCGAGGGATTCCTTCATAAGTTGCTCATTCTCAGCCGAGAAGTGGTGCACTCGTAAACTTTCAGAACCGATTTCCACTGGAAGAACGGCTTCAGCACCATACACCAGCTCAAAGGGTGAATAGCCCGTTGCCTCCTTTTCAGTTGTCCGAAGTGACCAGAGGGTTCCTGGAAGTTCCTCTATCCACTTGGACTTCTGATCTTCAACCCTTTTCTTCAAAGCATTGAGGATTTGCTTATTTGCAGCTTCGGCTTGGCCATTACTTTGCGGATGACACACTGCTGAATATGCCAATTTGATGACGAACTGATCTGTGTATCGCCTCAGCGGTAGATTATCAAATTGCCTCCCATGATCGAAGACAAAAACCTTCGGAATACCGAAGCAGGTAATAATGTTCTGCCAGATAAATTTCCTGACAGTTTGCTCTGTGATATTCGAAGCTGCTTCAGCCTCGATCCATTTGCTGCAATAGTCAATGCCGACTATTAACCATCTTTTCTGGTAAGGCGCATCTGGAAAGGGTCCCAGAATATCCAGCCCCCATTGGGCAAATGGGAGTGGATTAAGGATCGGCTGAAGGTCTCTAGCTGGCTGATGGATGACTACTGCAAATTTTTGACATTTTTCACATTTTCGGACCAGCTCCTTAGCATCTGAGATCATGGTGGGCCAGTAATATCCGGCCCTCAATGCCTTGTGGGCTAGGGTCCTTCCCCCGATGTGGTTCCCACAGATGCCGAGGTGAATCTCCCGAAGGATGTAATCTGCATCTGTTGGGCCCACGCATTTCAGCAACGGGGCTGAGAAGGACTTTTTTAGAAGCTCCCCTCTGAAGACGATGAACCTTGAGCTGGTTCTCTTCAGTTTGGAGGCCAAAATTCTGTCCTCGGGAATTTCTCCCCGAAGCTTGAAAGCTAGGATGGGATCCATCCAGCTGGGTTCTGGGTCAGCGCAGCACACTTCAGGTGCTTCGTCGACACTTCTTTCTCGGCGCACTTCCACATACACTGATCTGTTCAGCTCAGTGAGAGTTGAACTGGCGATTTTGGAGAGTGCGTCGGCTTGAGCATTCTGACCCCTTGGGATCAGCTGAACTTCAAAAGTTTTCAGCTTTGCAATGACTGATTTGATCTTGGCAAGATAAGTTATCATGGAGGGCTCTTTGGCCTCGTAGCTGCCACCGATCTGATATGCAACTAGCTGAGAGTCTGTTTTTAGGCAGACATGCTCGGCTTCCAAAGAGATGCACAATTCTAGGCCAGCGATTGCTGCCTCATATTCAGCTTCCTTGTTCGAAGCCTTGAAAGAAAATTTGAGTGCATACTCAAAGGATTTGCCTTCGGGAGAGGTTATCACTACCCCTGCCCCCGAACCATTTACGGTGGAGGATCCATCCGTAAATACCGTCCAGATTTTCTTTTCATCGTCTAGCGTCTCCTCGTATGAGCATTCGGCCAGGAAGTCCGCTAGAGCTTGAGCCTTGATGGCTGCTCTCGGCTGGTAGCTGATGCTGAATTCGGTGAGCTCAAAAGCCCACTTGGCCAGCCTACCGGATTTTTCAACTTTGCCGAGAAATTTTTCCAGCGGCTGATCAGTTAAGACCACTATCTGATGACAATCAAAATAGGGCCTCAGCTTCCGAGCAGCTACCACTACTGTAAAGGCAACTTTTTCAAGTAGAGGGTAGCGAGTCTCGGCATCCGTCAGATTGTGACTGACGAAGTAGATCGGTTGCTGAATTTTATTTTCTTCCCTCAGCAGCACTGCACTGATGGTGGCTGGGCTAACAGCCACGTACAGATACAAAGTTTCTCCCTCTACTGGGCTAGCCAGTGTTGGGAGTTGAGCCAGATGCTCCCGAAGCTGCTTGAAGGCCTCTTTTTGCTCTTCTTCCCAAATGAGCTCTTTTGTTTTTGGGAGTTTCAGGGCTTTGAAGAAAGGTAACCCCTTGTCTGAAGCTCTGGAAATGAACCTCGAGAGGGCTGCCATTCTTCCGGTGAGCCGCTGAACATCCCTCTTTGTTTTCGGCTCAGGAAGATCGAGCGCCGCTTGCACTTTGGAAGGATTGACATCAATCCCCCTCTTGCTGACCATGAACCCAAGGAATTTCCCTGACTTCACGCCGAAGACACGCTTCTTCGGATTCAGCTTCATTTGGTGTTTTCTTAAGGTGGCGAAGGTTTCAACCAGGTCCTTAACATGGTCTTCAGATTTTTTGCTATTGACGATTGAATCGTCGACATAGACTTCCATGTTTCGGCCTTTTTGATCAGCAAAAACTTGATCCACCAGCCTTTGATAAGTTGCCCCCGCATTTTTCAATCCGAAGGGCATCATTTTATAATTGTACACCCCGGCGTTCGTGACGAATGCCGTCTTTGCTCGGTCGTCGGGGTGCATGAAGATCTGATGATACCCCGAGAATGCGTCCATGAAACTAAGCAAGGCATGGCCACTTGTCGAGTCAACTAGCTGATCGATCCTCGGCAAGGGATAGAAATCCTTCGGACAAGCCTTATTTAGGTCCGTGAAGTCAACGCACATTCTCCAGGTACCATTGGCCTTCTAAACCATCACCACATTTGCCAGCCATTCTAGATATTGACAGGGTTCGATGAAGCCTGCATCCAGCAACTTTTTTACCTCGGCTGCGATGTTTCGGTTCTTATTTGCGGAGTAATTCCGCTTCTTTTGCTTAACTGGCCGACACGTTGGGTCGACGTTAAGCTTATGGGAGATGAGGTCTGGACTTATCCCAGGCATATCAGCTGCCGAGAAAGCAAACACATCTCTGTTGTCCCGAAGGAGTTGAATAAGTTCACAACGGGTGCTCGGATCAAGGTCCATCCCGATTGTTACACATTTCTCGGCATCTCCTTCGGTCAACTCGACCATTTCAGTCTGCTGGTCCAGATCCATTGTTGATGGGCCGGACTCTTCACCATCTGGCCTGCTGTCTATGTCAGCAGGCGTCCCAGACTTTTTCTTCTTCGGCTGGCTCTCTGAGTCTTTCAGCTCAGATGAAGAGCTAGCCTTTTCTTTTTCTGGCCCTTTTTCTTTTTCTTTCTCCTCCTCATCCTCATCGTCGTCGTCTAGGCGACTAGTGGATGGCTTGAGGTAGTTGCACCTTCGGGACTCCTTTTGGCTGCCCTGGATCCTTTCGGGGAAGCCGACGTCTGAAACATAGATCATCAGCTGATGATAAGTTGAGACGACCCCTTGGATCTCGTGAATTATGGGTCTCCCCAAAATCACGTTGTACACTGAAGGAGCATCGATGACTAAAAATTCAGTCATGACGTTCCTAGCTGCTTCATCGCAGCCGATGGTGACAGGAAGCAGAACCTTCCCATCAGGATAAGTTGAAGCCCCATTGAATCCGGAAACTGGGTAGGATACCGGCGTGAGGTGCTTGGGCTTCAGCTTGATTTGATTGTAGGCCTTTCGAAACAAAATATTTGCTCCGCTACCACCGTCAATTAGAACTTTGCTGACGTCGTGGTTGGCCACCGTGGCGATGATCACCAACGGGTCCTCGTGAGGGTATGTCACCCCCCGACAGTCAGCGGATGTAAACGTCATGTTCGGCACCGGTGACTGGGGCGGCTGAATATCAGCGTGGTTCACTTGGTGGGTCAGAGCCCTGAGGTGACGCTTGTGCTCCCTCCGAGAGCAGGCTCCTCCCGAAATAACATGAATTGGAGGGAACTTTCCCTCCGCAGTTTTGCTGTTCTTTCGGGGGAAGTCAATTTCTTGCTGAGAGTCCTTTTCAGACTTCTCGGCCTCTTTTTTCTCGCGGTGATCCGCGATATATTTTTTCAAGTACCCCTTCCGGACCATATCCTCGATTTGATCCTTCAGCTGGATACACTCTTCAGTGTTGTGTCCCGGTGATTCATGGAACTCACACCACTGATTTTTATTTTTCCGCTAATACCACTCTGGGAGTGGTCTCGGCTTTCTGTAACTCTGCTCGTCCTTCGTCACGCTGTAAATCTTAGCGCGCGAAAGAGAGAGCGGAGTGTAGGATTCGTATCTGCCCGCAAAAGGAGCAGATTTTTCCTTCTTCGACTCGTTGGCCGAAGATTGTTCCAAGGCTTTCGCCTTTCCCTTTGCTTTCTGGCCTTGGCCTTCAGACGAGGGTGCTTGTTTTTGTTTCCCTCCCCCGGATTGGGGTTGGGTTTTTGTTTTGTTCCACTCTTCAGCTCGGATGAACTTATCCAAAGCATTCAATGCCTCCTCCAAGGTCCTGGGTGAGTTCATGACCATGAAGTCGGAGAACGGTCCAGTTTTGAGACCGTGCTGAAGGGCGAAAACCGCCAGCTCTTGGTCCAGCTGAGGAATGCTGGACGACTCGTTGCTGAAGCGAGTCAGATAGTCTCTGAGGCTTTCAGCCTCCCCTTGCTGCAGACCCATAAGTTCTGCAGTAGTCTTCTCTCGGCGGTTTCCCATGGAAAACTTGCTCTTAAACTTGGAGGACAGATCGTCCCACCCGGTGATTGAGCCTTCTTTCACTCCCTTGGAGATCCACGCTTGCGCGACCCCCTTGAGAGTGGTTGGAAAATATTTGCACCAAGTCGCTTCGTTCCTAGAGCAAATATGCATGTGAGCCTCGTATGAGGCAATATGGTCCTTCGGATCCGAAGTTCCATCATAAGTAATGTGTGCCGGGATTTTAACCGTCGGCACATGGGCTTCCAGTATCCACTGCTCGAATGGAGAACTGGAAGGCATCATCACGGCCTTTCCGTTATTCCCAGCTGAAGGGACCACGCTCCGCCCTCTCAAAGAGGTAGAAGTGGTTTTCGTCCCTGGCTGGGAGGTCTGGGCCTCGGCTGCAGGGTAGGATAGGCGGCTGTGCACGCTCCGTTCCCTATCGCCGAGACGGTCATGAACGCTTCGGCGAACAGTTTCTGGCCGAGAGGTAAAACTGCTGCTCTTGTGTGTCCTGCTCGAGGTGAGCTGAGTGGAAGGCTCCCTGAAGAAGTGAGAGTTCCTGTTTCTCTCCCTCTCGGTTCTCCAGGTGTCCTCCTCCCATTCGCCTAGCTCCTTGAAAGATGAGGGTTTCCCCCCATCCTGGTCGAAGTTTCTCCGCTGATTCCTAGTTTGCGGAGGGGTTCGGTCGCGTGGAGGCGGCATGTTTTGGGCTTCATGGCTTCCATGAGAACCGCTAGGGCTCTCACTACTTCCTCCGAGTTGGGCCCCATCAAGGGTGTCCTCGGCTGAGAGCGAGAGTGGGTGTGAATGCTCCGAGATTGACTCCGAGCATGGGACTGAGTCCTTTGAGTGGACCGGTTGTCCTCGTTTGACCGAGGTGGACTCGGTGGATGATTGGATTGAATGAGGGGAGATTCGGATCTCTCCCTAGGATCTCCTTGAGAGTCGGGTCCCGCGGAAGGGCTCCGATCCCGAGGAGGGGATGGGCTAGGAGTAGGGCGTTCTAAGGGACCCCCTCCTAGTGATTTTCGGCGTTTTCTCAAAGGAGAAGCACCGTTGCTCTTGTTCTTGCGGTTCTTAGCCATTGGAACTAAGATTGAGGTAGAACTAAGATTGATGAAATTGGCTTAAAGATTTTTTGAAAGTCTTCCCCACAGATGGCGCCAAATTGTTTCGGGTGAAAACAATAGGACCTTGCCGAAGGTCCAGAGAAGTGGTGAAGACTGGGCTCGGTCCAAGTGATGTTGGGCCGAGGGTTTCCTGCACAGCAAACACACGTAAACTAGCCTCGGGGGTGTTGCCGAGGAAGGCCCCTCCGATGCTAAAGTCAGTACAGTGTGTAGAGAGAGAAAGCTATGCAAGAGAATTAATTGCTTGAGGCTTTGTGTGAATGAATGTACAATAGGGATATTGATGGCTTTTATACCTTTGCATATATGGGAGAAGTGGGTCTTGGCCCAATTGACTTGCCTTGTGAACTGATCTTGACTTTAGCACAATTGGAAAGTTGAACCTTGACCTTGGGCTTTTGATTGGATCATTTAATGACTAGGCCCAATTAGACTAAATTGGACCCAAACACAAAGTAACATACAAGAAACATCTACTGTGTACATATATTAACATCCAATCTAAAGCTAATACAATGTATATAATTAGCTTCATTTCTGTATGTTATGGAGATGACATAGATGTACAATTTGATAATCGTCAGAAAGGGCTTATTTTCATCAATGGCTAGCTACTAAAAATTGTATCCGTTGTAATGTAACTATATAAAACTTGTTAATTTCCAATGATTTAATATAACCCAATAATTATTCGAACAACTCGTGACATGCCTCTATACATAAGAAGAGCTACTAACTGTTTTTTAGGTTGAACATGAAAGATTAAATGAAGTATTCTAGTAAGCTGTTTTTTCAATGTATAGTTAAGTTTCTTGTGAATTGTTAAGTGTTATTTGGTTAAGCATAAGGCTCATAGCTTTATTTTCACTTTTCATAAAAAGTTTCACTTGATCAGGGAAACATGTATAAGCATGCAACATACTCTATTTTATTGGAGGAAAAATAGAACTTAATTAGCATGTTAGGAAGTGCAATGTTTTACCAATTTAATAACTCAACTTATTCCACTTCTTAACCATACCATAATAGTACGGAATAATGTCAAGCTTACATATGCAGAGTATAGACCACTTACAAAGCTAATTTAAATGATACCTTAGACTAAAATTTAATTAATAAGAAGATATCAAACTTTTAATATCTTTCTTACGAAAATCAAATATGCGACAATGCATACTATCATTCTCTATCGAAATTCCAACGATAATGTACTAAGATACCGTGAAAACCTTCATATGCACCAGGGAAAATGCACCTCGTATACTTGTAACATCGATATTATTTTCAATATTCCATAAATTCATAACATTGAACTATAACTTCTGAATTACAATTATCTCTGAATTTCATTAATACATCTGACATTATAAATAATTTACTGAACCACTAAAATGACTAAATTTACAGAAGAAATATAAGTTGCTAAAAAAAGAGGTTGAAATTTCTTCAAACTTATTGCACGACAAAGCAATTACTAATTCAGAAAAATTAATTTTATTATAGTACAACAGCACCATCCCATCTCATGACATTTTCCATTTTACCACGTGATCTGATTTTTTTTTTTTCTTTTTCTTTTTTTGTGGGTCCCAATATATAACCATTTTCTTAATTTTCTCAAACAAAAATTTCCTGTCGGCCAACCAAAACGACATGGTATCACGTTTAATTTCAGCAAAACGACGTCGTATTATCGTATTTATTGTTCAATTGAAAAATCAACTCCTCCTCCATAACCATCCTTGATTCAAGCTAGTTATCACTCTCTCTCTATCTCTCCTCATCACCGACGTGAGATGTTGGCAGCCATTTTCAATTTCTAAGGTTTTTCCAATTTTCTCTCTCCTCTTTTATATTTTTTCAATTTATATGAATTAGAATTTCTGGTTTTGTTAGTCAGATTTGGTTGTGATTTCTTGCAATTAAGATCTACCCATTAATCCCAATGTTGTAATTTGTCAATTAGAGCAAGAAATTTCATCTGTGTATTTCAAATTTTGTAGAAATTTGTCAGCTTTTGACCCGAATTAGGTGAAATTTTGTGACCATGATTCCTGTTAAATTGGAGGTTACAAAGCAATATTATGCAACTAGTAGTCTTGTAATTGGGTATGCTCTTTGTTCAAGTTTATTAGCTGTGATCAACAAATATGCAATTACTCAGTTTAATTATCCTGGATTGTTGACTGCTTTGCAATATTTAACCTCTGCTTTAGGGGTTTGGATTTTGGGGAAACTAGGGTTTTTGCATCATGATCCTTTTACTGTTGACATTGCTAAGAAATTTTTGCCTGCTGCATTTGTGTTCTTCCTTGCTATATTTACAAATACAAACCTCCTACGACATGCCAATGTCGATACATTTATCGTGTTTCGATCGTGTACTCCCCTGTTGGTTGCCCTTGCTGATACTATGTTTAGGAAACAGCCCTTGCCATCTAAGCTGACATTTGTGTCATTGCTGGTGATTTTGGGTGGTGCTGTTGGTTATGTTGCCACTGATTCAGGGTTTACGTTGACTGCTTATTCGTGGGCAGTTGCGTATTTGGTGACCATTACTACTGAAATGGTATATATCAAGCATATGGTGACTAATCTTGGATTGAACACTTGGGGTTTTGTGTTTTACAACAATGTGTTGTCGTTGATGATGGCTCCCGTGTTTTGGATCATCACGGGGGAGTATACTGAGGTTTTTGATGCCTTGTCTTCGAGTGCTGGGGATTGGTTTAATACCACTGCATTCTTTGCTGTTGCATTGTCTTGTGTGTTTGGGTTGTTGATCAGCTTCTTTGGGTTTGCTGCTAGGAAGGCAATTTCTGCTACTGCTTTCACTGTTACAGGGGTGGTGAATAAGTTTCTCACTGTTTCGATTAATGTGATGATCTGGGATAAACATGCTAGCCCTTTCGGTCTTGTTTGCTTGCTCTTTACACTGACTGGTGGGGTGCTCTATCAGCAATCGGTCACTGGTGCTCCATCACCGCGTGAATCTTCCCTGTCTAAGCAAAATGATAATGAGGGTGATGCTGAGAAATTCATAAAGGATGAAGAGAAAGGCATCTCAGGCAAGATCTGAATGATCTGAAGTGAGGATATACTTCTGCTGTTTCATCATTGAAGAACATGGCCTACTCCGGCATTATTCTTGGAGGTCATACTCTCTACCATCACTGATTCCGGAGTATTTATTATATGGACTAGATTCAAAGATGTTTTATCATATTAAAGAATTCCTTTGGTAGTTTTCTTTTAACTTGTGCTCAATTAGTATGTGGTATTGCTGTTTTTGAGTAGTGTAGTACTAGGCATAATCTTGGCAGTAAACATATCGTTGTCATAGGTAGAGAACTTTGGTTACCACTCTTTGATTTTTAGAGTGCCAAAGTAACTATAATTGTATCAATCATCATGAATCTAATGATAAGGTGAAATTTTTCATGACAATCGGGATTGTCTCAGTGTTTGTTGAGATGCTAAATTTTGCCTTCTCATTTCCGCAAGTATATGCTTTAATTGTAATGTTACTGGTATAATTTAATTTATGCTCAAGTTTTCTCGAGTAAATGGGTTTGCAAAGTCAGTATTTGTGTCTTTGGAAGGTTTTGCTTAATCCTTTGTCGGCGTATATTGAAAGCAGTTATTAAAGGTGGTAATGTTTATGACTTTATGTGTAATTTTGTGAGGCTTTACGGTATGCTAATGTCCATGTTATTCCTTAGCTACCATTCCATCTTCTGAATGTCTCTTATCCATCATAATTATTCATCACTTCTTGTGGTATTGAGTCAACTCAGAATGGGACTTTGTGAAGAATTTTGTGATCAATATCATAGCGATACTGTTAATGTTTTGCCCATTCTTCTAATGTTGTCACTACACTAAAAGAGGATATGGGTAAGTCTATTCCTGATTTCCAGTGGTTCTTGTGTTATGCTTTTGTGATTTAGGTCATTAAATTCCTTACCTTGATCAATATGATTTAGTTGGCGTTTAAATTGTCTTAATTTGCTAAAATCCATTATTAATTTGCCCTTAGGATCCTTTTCTTGCTATTCTTTGCCCATGATTTAGTTTAAAATCATTATCACGGTTCTGTGCTATGCTTTTCAAGCTTAGGTTATTCCTGACATATGACTTGAATACAAGTTCTACTCGGGATTTTTTTCTTCGTCTCCTTTGATCCTGGGCAGTATACTTGTTATGAGTACTATAGAGTACTTTTTCTCTAACCCTTGTAGTCACAAGATGGGAGGTTGAACACTACATGTTTACTCTGTGAAACCATGATTTATGTCAATTTGAGTAATTGCTGCAAACCTGCATAGTTTGACGTCGGATTGTTCTGAATTTATCAGAGATTTTTTTATCCCCTTCCTAATTCATGTTGTGACATGATGTATTTGAGCTACTAAAATGAACCATATCTAGTTGTTTTATTGTTTTGATAGTCTCTGAATCAGATGGCAACAGATTTTTTTTTAAGAATCCATGTTGCCATAAATAACTGTGTTGCATGACAGTCACTACAACAGTGTGGGATATGTAAATCTATGCAGGCAATAACTGAAGAAGATGTATTCATCTGTCTAGTGTAAAGCCGCTGGTCCAATTATATGTTTTTGTGTTTGCTAGCAAACAGTACTGCATTTGCGCCCATAATATGGCATTTTAAACTTGTTTTCTTGTATAAACTTGTTTCCTTGTATAAGCAGAATTGTTTCATACAGATATTGCAGTGTTCAACTTTTGGGGCAGGAGTTGGCATGCCATTGGTTTCCTTGACATCGTGAAGGTGAATGGTCTGTAAGACTGTAAAGAGCTAGACTACTTTCCGATCTCTTGCTCGTCTATGATGCTTCTTTGACTCATATCACAACTCGAACCTGAAACTCACCACGTGCTCAGGCAACCATGTTTGGGTTGTTGGAGCAAAAGGAAAGAATGCACAAGAAATTTTGTGGTGTTGAGGCATATCTTGTGGTATGTTAAATAATTAAGTTAACCACGTTAAATTTTTATTATTTTTTTATTTTTTTTTTTTTTTTTTGGGGGGGGGGGGTGTTTTATAATGTGGCCCAAATTTTTTGCCCTCTCTTGGGTTGGATTTAGATTTATACAGCCCATTTTAGCTTAGTTTAGAATTTTATTTCTAACCCTTTTTTAGTTACTACCGCAATATTTACCACAACAAAAACAAAGCCTTAGTTAGTCCCAAAATGATATAACCCCTAATATTTATTCAAAAAAATATATGAAGTATATATAACTCCCAATACATTTTACGAGTAACATCAATTCGTAAAAATTAAGTAACTCCATTTTATTTCATTTGAGAAACAATAATTCAACCTATTTTTAAAAGCTCCCATTTTTCATTGCATAAAGTCTATTAACCCTTAATCCATCAAGGAAACCTCATTTGACCATCATTGTAACCTTAATTATTCAACTACTTCCTTTTTATTTTATTACTTGCTCTATTTCTCCGGACACGAAGTTTTAGGATGATAGTAGAAAGTATTACTACGTATTTTATGATGAAAGTGAAGTTGGTTGAAGTATAGTGAAATCTTAAAAAGCGAAAGTGAGTATAAGTGGGAATGAGATAGGATATGAAACATCAAAATTTGATACGGAGTATGAGATAACACTAATGGGGAGGAAAACAGTAAAATATTGTTAAAAGTTTTCAACAAAAAAAAAAAAAAAAAAAATGGAGCAAGTAATAAAATGCTAAAAATAAAAATAAAAATAAAAAAGTGGAATAAGTAATAAAATATGGAGGGAGTAGTTGCTTATATGTGAAGTGGTCACACCATCATTAACGGTGTGCTTTAAGTCTTTAACACATACGGAGTATAAGACTTTGTGAAAAAAAACACACGATATATTACAGGCTCATAAGTCATACCTTGTAATCAAATTAGTATTGTGCCGATTATCTACAAGCTTGTTGGTGGTCGTGATTGGAGTTTTCAGTTGGTACAGGAATCTGATTTTGCTAATAAGTAGTACATTGCAATCTACTCCATTAAATTAAACAACATCCTGCTATTTTGTTTATAATTACTCACATTTATTCATGATTAATGAGGTTCCAAACAAGAAAAACTAATGAAAGATACAAATCATAGCTTAATTCCATGAAGGTCCATACTATCAAGGTTGGCAAAATTGTAACCTTTTTATTATAAATTAAGGTTTTACGTATACATAAAGAACCAAATGGATAAAACCATTGCAAATTTAGGCACTGACTAAATGTCTTGAGCTAATTTAAGAGATTCCTTAACTTTTACGAGGTACACACTATTTAATTTAATTTGGTTGACTCAAAAACTAAATTATTACGGAGTAACTTTGAGTTCCACGTACATAAATTTGCATTTCACTATGTTTTTTGAAAATCGGTTCATAAAATTTATCAATTTAGTATTCAAGTTACAATATTTTACTCGATCGAACCAAAATATTACAAGTAGTACGATTCTTTGAGTTTGTTTTATTATATGGTCCTTAATCACATCCTATGTTTTTAAAAAAAATTAATTTCCAAAAAATTTATAATTGCTAGTAGATGTATGTAGTAAACTAGTTAAGTAGATTACAAAAACTAAAAACAAAGGACAATAAAAGGAATAGCTTGGTATTGTCAGCTGAAACAACGGTAGGGTGAGACACAAGGGTTGTTTGTCCCATGCACAACGTTTTTATTTAAGGAAAACAAAGCAATGGTTGTTTCCAATTTCGATTAACCTCCCTTTAGTTCTGACGTCATCATTTACTTCTCTATATAGATTACATAGATAGATAACGCATGTTTAAATTAGCTAATAAGATATAATTAGTCTCATTAGATGTATCACATTAAAACTCGAGTAAACACTAATTTGCTCAAGACAACTTTTAAATTTTCTCTACTTGGAGTCAGCCAGACTCAATTAAGTTCAAAAAATCAGACAAAATCAAGTAAATTGTCTATTAGATTAACCCAAAAAATTAAATTGTTCACTCTGAACCTTCGACATGATCAGTATATATTAGCATAAACTTTTATATATTATAAATTTTATAATAAATGATGTTATTATCATATAACCAGCTTGATATAGAAAACATTATAATTTGAAATTCCAAGCTCTTTTGATTGGTAACAATTGTATATTTGTATACCAAGAATATAAAATTTACCTTCTTTGGGTGATATTGTAGAACGAGTTTAACGTTTAGTATATGAACATTATGCGAGTTGACTGCTATGTATTAATTTACAGACCCTAATATGGCACCATCTTTTTGGACTTGAATACGGATTTTGATTCATAAACAATGCAATCATGTTTATTTTTATATAATTTTGCCAAATAATCCCTAGAGCTAGCCTATATTAATCAAAATGTAAGCCTATTGGAGGATTTATCTAGTATTTGACAAACTCCAAGAAATTAATTAGAGGAAAAGTCCCGTCTAAAATTAGAGGAAAAAGTCTTAGAGTTAGGTTGAACATCAATTTGAATACATAACACTATCAAATTTGATTTGTCTAAATTGTTAATTGGTAAAGTATATAGTAGTACTTGATATGAATAAATAAGAATAACTAGCCCTATTGCTAGATTTAACCTGTATAATTATATTTCGCAGTATGTTAGAAAAACTAATATCCGTACAAATAAATTATTCAATCTCACTCAGATAAGTTTATGTGTTAGCTAATTGTTATAAATAGCAGTATAGCACACTAAGTTAGAATGGTTTACACACGGCGTACTACTTTCAAAATAAAATTTTGTGGACATTAAACGTTAATTTGATCTTCATAAAATAAAACGTAAAAAGGGTTAATCCTTCTTAATTAATTACACGTCAAAAACATGAAGTATGTGTAATTGCATGAACATCTTTAATACATTGTATGCTAATTAAGCAGTCATTATCAACTTTAAAATCTTGTCAAACTTGTGGAGATTAAGTTGATGGGTGTGGTTAATTAATGAGTCATTATCAGTTTAAAAAATGTCTACATTTTCAATTACATCTATAGATAAATAATAACTAAATAAATGCAATTTTAATTATATATGGAGAATCGTCCATATAATTAATTGGTAGGGTACGTGAACTTAAGATATATAGTACTATGAAGCTAAGGAAAATAATTATAGATTCCACTTAACTAGTTTAATTGCTTCTTCTAGATTAATTAGTTAAAAATGGTAAAAGTGGCCTTTAAAGATCTAATGATAATTATATACTCATGTTAGCCAACACTCCACATCTTCATCTTCCTCTTATGGATTATGTGACTAGGTTAAGTCATATGTAGTTGTCACTTGTACAAAAATGTAAAAACTCTTTAATTCAAGAGGGCTATTAAATTTACTCTTATGAGTAAAGCTTCTTTTCCTTTTTCGAAAGGTAAGGTAACTACGTAAACATTAGGCCCCAACTCTCAAAGTTTCAATTTTTGGGAGCCGGGGAAAATTCATGGATATAAAGCGTTGTTGCAATCAAATTACGTCTTTATTTTATTTATAAATAAAAGTGCATGTAAATTAGAAGAGTAGTTATGTGGAATGTCATGTATGGTAAGAAATCATCGATAATAAGTACTCCGTATTGCATTTGTTTGGGACTTAACATCAATTTATTATTCAAGTGACAATCAAGTATAAAAGTATTGATGCCATAATCATCAAGTCAGACGTGACAATTGTAGTTAGAGCTATGAATGACATGGTACTAACTAAGTAACTAGAAATTGAATGTTGTATTAATAATCATAACAATTTATTATTTCTTAAGCATCTTTTTCAAAATTTCTTCTTTGTTTCTCATAAAATGGCAGATTTTTTTTGTGGAGCACATTCTGCACATACCATATAGCTAGTCAGTAATTCAGTATTCACACAATAGTCTTATATGACGTTTTTATATACTCTTTTTTTTTCTTCTTTTTTTTTTCTTTTTTCTGTACTACATTTATCTGATAAGAGAATATATCAAGTTAATTAATTTGGATTTAACCTTGGTAAATTTGAATCTGTTTAAGTACTTTAATTTATTTAATTATGTTCATTATGTTTAGGCAATAAAATTAAAAGTTGTTACGGAGTAGGTTAGTAGTTGTTAAATTTCGAAACAATATGAAATGGGCCTGGGCAACCCAAACAAGGAGGAGGAGAGTTAGGTCCACAAACAAGGCTTTGGAGCTTCCATACTAAAACCAATTGGCAATAGTACGAGGTACTCCTCTACCTTATAAAGTGAAACCATCTCTCCTCTTTCTCCAATGTGGGACACTCATAAGTGGGCTACAATGGGATTCAACACGTAGTAATTACTAATCGTTAAATCAACCAACTACATATGGAGTAATAAGCATTCACAAAAAGTTTTATAAAGATCATTTTTTTAAAAATTGAGATTAATATGATTAGCCTTTGTTTCCTATAATTCAATTTAATTACTAAGAAAGTGAAAAAACATCGTTCTCAATGAAAAATCAAATATTCAAAATGTGACATTGTTGTCTTTCACTATCTTTTTCACCAATATAATAGTACTCGTACTATTTTCAACCAAATAAGTTATGGTGGACTTAATCGTCTTAATTAATCATGAATTGGACTCTCTAACAACTAACTATGAATAATAAACATAAAAATAATGAATTGGACCAAAATTGATTAGTTACTTCAATAGACAAAGCTTTATAACTTCTCTATCTAATCAGTAAAGAGAGTTTCTTTCACTACTTTCATCGATCCTAAATCTAAGCGTAATTTTACACCCTTTTACAACTTAATGACTTATGTGTTCATAAACAAACTATATACTACGTAGTATGAAAAAAGAGAATGTGGGCTAGTGTTATATAATGTAATTTCACATTCTAATGTAAGGTGAACAAATTATTACATACGGAGTATTACTTTAAATTATCTTGATATCATCATCTAGAAAAAAATTATTATACTCCGATTATATTAACAACAACAACAAAAATAAATAAATAAATAAATAATCTATAAATCTGTTACTAGTTTCATTTATTATGGATTGTCCAAATTACTTGTCTAGTTGTCTTATGCCTTATTTTAGTTACTTGTATTTGTTTAGCCTTTTTTCACTTCCTAACCTGTATAGTGTCTCACACTCACTAAACTTAGCTCATTCACTCTTTCCTTTCTACCTTTTCACCCGATCTTCATCATTCAATTCAACATGAATTTCAATTTTTCAAACACAAATTTGTTTAACTTTTTAAAGATAATCAAAGTCTCTTAATTAACTTTACTAACACATGAATAAAGTGAGAATAACCTTGTAAATCAGAAAGTGTATGCTGTTAAAATTTCCCAAAACACACGTGTGTGCAGACACGTATGTAAAAGTAATCAGAATTCCTTAAAAAGTTAAAATTATGCGAGTAATTATTGAGTATTATAGTTAAACAATTGAAAACCAAGCAATAATCAAACATTTATAAACTCAACTGGCTTTTTTGACTTGTTAACTAATGCATAGTTCACGTGGTATCACTACACATACATTTCACGTAGAGGTTTATATATGTCAATATATATGTTCCTATGTTATGTGCACAATAATATCTACATCCCCAAATCTCTCATTTTCATAATCTCCCTCTTTCCTAACCTACACTTTAATTTTCTTTCTTTCTTAGCTTTTCACTAAACCCGGCCCGCTCACTTTTAATACTTACTATAAATAGTATAAAAGTGGTTGTACACTATATATCTTCCATTCAAAAAAAAAAACTAATCCCATTATTTCTAATAATAGTAATGTTATGAGGTCCTATGAGCTCTCTGGTGTATCACATTCACATCCGGTATCCGATATGGACGAGTTGATCGGCTATAATCGGGTTACATCATGGGTTGACACGTTCGTCCCTGAACATATTCTAGGGCCCGGGTCTGGCCCGGGCCTTAGTTATGTTGATCCGGTGCCTAACGAGTTGATGAAGGTGATTGGTGACACGTGGACGGACCAGATAGATGAGCAGCAGCTAAGTGGGGAGAGTCAACTAGTGTGTGACATGGAGGAGGATGTTGGAATAAGGTTAGTCCATGCTTTGTTAACTTGTGCTGATGCATTACAACGTGGCGAGTTCCAACTGGCGAATTCGCTTATTGGTGAGATGACCAATGGGATGATGACACGTGTCAATACGGCTTGTGGGATTGGCAAGGTAGCCGGCTACTTCATTGATGCTTTGAGCCGGCGCCTATGCCAGCCGAGCGTAGCCGGGCCGGGCTCGGTGTCTAATGAGGTACTATACCATCACTTCTATGAGGCTTGTCCTTACCTTAAATTTGCTCACTTTACGGCTAACCAAGCCATATTAGAGGCATTTGAAGGCCAAGCTCATGTACACGTCATCGACTTCAACTTGATGCACGGCTTGCAATGGCCGGCTCTAATCCAAGCCTTAGCTCTAAGGCCCGGCGGTCCACCTTCTTTAAGGCTAACCGCGATTAGCCTATCGAATGGTCATGACTTCTTCCATGAAACCGGGATGAGGCTAGCCCAACTAGCCCGGTCAATTAATGTAATGTTCACATTTCGTGTTGTTACAACATCGCGGCTTGAGGACATCAAGCCGTGGATGTTCCAAACGAGTGCCGAAGAAGCTATAGCCGTTAATTCCATCTTACAACTCCATCGACTACTTAGCACAAACATAAACCAAGTCCTCGAGTCAATTAAAACTCTAAACCCGAAAATCGTTACCGTGGTAGAACAAGACGCAAATCATAACGTACCAGACTTCCTAGTACGGTTCACAGAAGCGTTACATTATTATTCCGCAATGTTTGACTCATTAGAGGCTTGTCAACTCGAAGCCGCTAAGCCATTAGCCGAGACGTACATGCAAAGGGAAATATGTAACATAATATGTTGTGAAGGGTCGGCTAGGATCGAACGACACGAGCCACTAATCAAGTGGCAAGGTCGATTGAACCAAGCCGGTTTCAAGGCGTTACATATGGGACGTAACGCCTTTAAACAAGCGAACATGTTACTAAGTTTGTGCTCGGGCGAAGGATATAGTGTACAAGAATGTGACGGGTGCTTGACTCTAGGGTGGCATAATCGCCCGTTAATTGCGGCTTCTGCTTGGCAATTGAGGAATGATAAGGATGGTATTAGTTTGACTAATGATGGATCAACATCTTCATCCTCGTCATCATAGTATGAGTTTATATAATTGTTAATTCATCATTATGCTTGTAATTGTTTGGTGCATTTTCGTTTTTTTTTATTCAAAGAAAATAAAATTAATTTCTAGATTTATTTCTTTTTGTTTACTGCATAGAAAATCGTTAAGAATATTTTATTGATTTATGAATAAGTAAACAAGTAACACAACCACTCATAATCTATGCCTTTTGATAGATACAAAGTGCGGAGTGTATGTTAAAAAGAAATTAAACGCATTCAAAATTGTAACATACATGTACCCTTTATTCCGTAATATAAGACATGATTATGATTTATAAGGACGATACTTGACAATGAATCCTTTCAACTAAAGCAATTATGTAGGCAATGAATTCTTGCAGAGATATGGCATGGTCAAGTGTTAATGTATTTTATGTATGGTTGTACGTTTAGATAAAGGATAAATGCCCCAATTACTGCTCTTAACTAGCTCTCGTTACATATAGAGGTACAAATTATGTAACAGAGGATATTATGAAGCTATTAGGTGATTAATATTTCGAAAATTATTTGATCAAATTCTGATTACACTACTTTATACTCGTATTATTGCTTATCAAGTTACCTATTATATATATATCTATAAACATAAATTAATAGACAGTCCAATTTTGTCAAAACTCTTATAAATGTAAGCGAGTTGAGATAATTATTCCAAATTTGGAAACGCCATTACAAATTTTTGAGGTCCCTATTCATGCTCTACCTATCCACTCCAACCCCCACCAACAAAAGGATATTTTATGATCAAGATTTGTAAACCATTACGAGTGCCAGTTTGCATTAATGCAAGGCATATGCAAAGTTGCCAATTTTTTCCACTAATCACCAAAATTAATGGAGATTATGTTTTTATTTGTAAACGTCTCAAGCATTGGAAAAAAAAAAAAAAAAAAAAAAAAAAAAAAGGTGCTATATTAGTGAATATTGATATGCCGATATAAAAGGGGTATGAAAAATGAACGATTTGCAACAACAATCGTAATTTTGCTAAATAATGTTTTTATTTGACTCAATTGTCGTGTATTTATTAAATATAATTTCTTTGTAAATGTCGTGTGACTAATCAAAAAATTAAAAAAAAAATGGAATTATCTTGACCATCTTAATCCATATAAAAGATGATTGTTACTCGTAATATATGATTTTTTTTTTTTTTGAACAATATCAATTTATTAATAAAAAAATCATATGACATCTATAAATGAAATCTAAATCAACAAATATATAAAATATAATCGAATAAAAATTTCTTTTATCAAAGCTACAATCGTTGAATATATATTGCACTATAGTACATCCCTCGCACACATCACTAAAATATGCATTGATATAATATAACAATTTATTGTAACCATAAGAATGATTACTATCTAATTCACTTAAACGTATTTGAGAATTCGACAACCGTTGTGATCACGAACAAAACTTTACCAACGAATTTATAATAGGACAAAAGTTTTTTTTTTTTTTTTTTTTTAAGCCCTAACACACATTTATTGACAAATCTATTACGAGTATCTATTTAACTTCAAATACGAACAAGAAATACTCCATACAAACATAACACGACACTAACAAGTCTTTTTTTTTTTTTTTTTTTTTTGAAGACACACTACGGGCCTGTTCTCATTGATTGAACTCAGCTAAACTGAACTGAACTGAACTAAACTGAACTCAGGTGAACTGAACTGAACTGAACTGAACTGAAATGAATATTTTATAAGAGAAGGAAATTAGGAGCTGAACTGAACTGGACTGAACTGAACTGAACTGAACTGAACTGAATTTCAACGTAAGAGAACAGGTCCTACGTAGTACATTACCAAGTCTAATTTCATGAGAATGAGTAATGAACTACGAGTAATGACTAATGGGTCACATAATTAGTTCCAGTAAAGATCCTTATTCTTTAAAACTTTTTTTTTTAAACAATATTTTTTCATCTTCTTTACGAAAACACTTTAATCCAATACATTTTTGCAAGCCAATCCTCAATCCTGCTTCCACTCAATCCATTCACTTCATTTTCCCCATCCAACCACACTAAAGTCTAAAACCCCATTACCCCCCTCTACTTCCAAAACACAACTTCCTAACTAAATTAATTTTCTCGAGGTGCCGATAAAACCATGTCGCCGCCCTCGGCCTCCGCAGACGCCACAATCTACAACCTCTGCCTCCTGACCCTCAACCTCATTTCCCTCCCAACATTCGTCGCACTCCACTTCATCCAAGCCCCATACGGCCGTCACCGCCGCTCAGGGTGGGGCCCCACCGTCCCTTCATGGCTCTCATGGCTTCTCATGGAAAGCCCCACCGTTTTTCTCTCTCTCCTAATCTACCCTTTTGGCCAATTCTCTTCTTCCCTCCGATCTTTCTCTCTCCTCGCCGTCTTCCTCTTCCACTACTTCCACCGCACAGTAATTTACCCTCTTCGCCTTCGCCGGAAAACCACCAGCGATTTTCCGATCTCGGTTTCTTTAATGGCTTTCTCGTTTAATCTCCTGAATTCGTACGTTCAAACGAGGTGGATCTCGAATTACTGTGATTATGGTTTGGATGAGTGGTTTTGGAAGCGGTTTTCCGGTGGAATGGTGGTTTTTGGGGTTGGAATGGTGGTAAATGTGAAATCGGATTTGGTTTTGGTGGGCTTGAAGGCCCAAGGTGGTGGGTATAAGATTCCAAGAGGTGGGCTTTTTGAGTTGGTGAGTAGCCCAAATTATTTGGGTGAGATAATTGAGTGGTTGGGCTGGGCCATTATGAGTTGGTCTTGGGCCGGGTTCGGGTTTTTCTTGTATACTTTTTGTAATTTGGTGCCAAGAGCAATGGGAAATCATAAGTGGTATTTGGAGAAGTTTAAGGATGAATATCCTAAGAATAGGAAAGCTATTATTCCCTTTTTGTACTAAAAATAAGTGTTTGTAATAAAGATATTGCAAATGATTCTTTTGTTAGTGTTAGAATTTAAGGAAATGTAAGTGTGAATTGTATGTGTAAAATGATTTTTCATGGTGTTAGTATTATGTTAATGATTTGGAATTTTAAGATCAAGGTGTAAGAGATAATAAGTATGGTTAGTTGGTTACATACACAACATTAACACATTTGTATGTCTTCTTTCCCTCAAAGTCTTGTAACTTTGTCGAAAATTGATTTGTGCTAAAAAAATTTCATTTGCTTGTTTTCAAAAAAAAAAAAAAGTGCAATTACTCCTACTTTAGAGTTAAATTTTCACTTGATTCTACTGTTATTATCGATTATTTTGGGTGACATTGATCGCTAATCATACAATCGACGATGAATTATTGATTTAGACCTATATAAAAGTACAAGTATATGTTAAAAGATGGTAGCAAGACGAGAAATTTGAAAAATAGGTGGAGCTGTTTAGCTTCTCATTTGTGAAACTCAAAGCTATATTTCACTATTCCTTTTTTGAAGATGTGTGTGTTCACCCAATATAGCTGCATTCATCTTCATGTCGAAGGCCTTGTCTGTGATACTTCGAATTACTTTTTGTGTGGTTTTATTCAATTGTATTTTCAGGATCTTTGCAAACTGTAGCCGATAAGTTCAATATTATGCAGTGCTCAGGATGGAAGCTATGATATATGACAGACATTCATAATTGAAGGACTAGCAAAAGCTTCTCATAACTATCAAAATTTGTTATGCACTATTCACTAGTCACTACAACTATAATTACATGAGAACTATACACATCTGGTTAATCTACTGTCAATCTACGCTTAGCAGTAAAACATCACATTCTTGACCTTATCCTTCAATTCTGGCAACGGGCGGAAGCTTTGGCCTTTGTTTGTGCGCGAATTATGTGATCCCCCTGAATCACTACTATCAGGTTCCATGTAGAATCGAGCTCTGTAAGCTGCCAGGTGGGCATAATATGCTGGAGGGACTGTACGAAAGAAAGAGACCATCAGTAATTCAGTTTACATCATACAAAATTCCATGCTATAACAGCAGTCTTGATGATAAAATTTTGCATCTTATGATTGCATTATGTAACATAAAACTACATAGATAAGATAAATTATCATCTTACCAACTGAGACAGATCGTGTGCAGCGAGCATACCTGCAACAATAAAACCAATACCAATTTAGAGAGAATGCATATGAGAGACTTAATTATAAGACTATAAGAGCAGGGGGAAGGTCTTCTTACGTGTAACAGAGGTTGTTTGTTAAAGATTGTATCTCATCGGCTGTGAAATTGTTATCATCCCAGAGAACATGGTAGTGAGCAGGTCTGCTGGTTCCCTGACAAATCATCAGGAGTGGTTCCATTGTTATTTTTAAAGACAATACATAAAACAGGAACTTTAATCTTAACCTCGCCTAAAATATCACCTGAATCCCAGCATGACTGCAGAGAAAGAAGTCGAAATCGGTTGGATGACATATTTTAGTATCTACCACAGTACCTGCAATGTCATGATTTTATTGTTACTAAACATCATTCGGCATTGAGCCAAACAGATTAGTTGTGGTTAAAAAGAACTGGATTTTACCGGGCAAGATGTTCCCACTCTTGTCGGTGCTTCTCTTGTCATTGTGATTGTTAGGAAATAATCTCGTATGATTACGCTTTTGAACCACAACAAAAGTCACTGGAGGTTGATAGCCGGGTTCCAGTGAAGCACATGCCTACAAAAAGCTATATAAGTTATGCACTGGAAAAGCATTATTTATGATGCATATAAAGTAATAATCAAGTTTAGGGCATACCTTTCTAATGGCATCAAGTTCATACAATAGAACATGATAGAACTGTCCATCACTGACACCATCCCTGCTCAGGTAATAATTCAGATTAGATGAATTGGTAGACATTTAAAATAGTAGTTTTTAAGAGGATATCAGCCATTTTTTAAGACATCTTTTTGCAAAAGTTCAACAATTGAGATTTTCTATCATTTTTAGTGCTGTTAAAAAGATTGAGATAAGGTAATTTACCTGTAAAATATTATCCTCAGCGGCTTTTGTCCAGTGGCCCTCTTGAAGGATAGCAAAAGTTCTCTGCAGCAGCATGGAATTAGTACCCACGCTATTTAAAAATTAACAAGGGTATGTAATTGACATTTACATTATTCAAAATCTCAGGCTCATCATGAACATGTTAGCTGAAGAAAAAAGAAGCATAAAAAAACTTGTTGCATTTCAGTATGTGAACAAGAGTCAGCTACTAGTACCGGACAATGTTACAAACCCTAGAGTAAGACTTGGCCATTACACAATTTTTTTTGCATATTTTCAGTTCAAAATGATGTCAAGTGTTCATATAATCATATCCATGTCATTGTGCCTAGAATCCGATAAAAAACTGAAAGTAAAATTGAGTGTGTTCATCTATAGCTGCGAAATTCCTTTGGGTTGTAAGGGAGTGCTAAGAGTGGATAATTAGTTGCCAGGCATAATTTACCGAATCTCTACTCTTCGATGTGGTTTGCACTTCACAAATTGGCTGAATGTAAACCAACAAGGCAACAATCTTAAGCTGAGTTATCACTAATCTTAATTTAGAGGTTTCGCAATGCAAACCTGATCATGCCTCCATTAACAGTTCCTTGTTGCGGGTCTTGATATGTTTTGAACAGATCTTGTATAATTTCCTGTCTGTGTGCCTGAGCAGATACCATGCCAGCATACTTTGTTACTTCTGGCCAATCTTGAGATGCTACAACCTGTGAAAAAGCAATTAGATAGATCTAACATATGAATACATAACCTTTCCTATATATTAAAGAAATGAATTTCTTACAGCAGCAATGGATGGGCTAGTATCTTCCCCACTTTCTGGATGAGTTACATCAGCTCCAAAAATTATTGTTGGGATGTCACTAACCATTGGAATTCTCAAACTCAAAGCATCCAAAAGGACTGTATTTCTTCCTCCCAACTGTACATTAGCTTCATATAAGATTTGGTACACAAAGCTTTGCTTTCAAGCAGTATAAGATACAATATCATGCATACCTTTACATTAATTTTCAAGGACAGATTTGCTAGGTATTGCCGGGAAACTTTCAAGACATATTTGGTTAGGCAGCATTGTGAAATCAATCCCAAGTCTGTCTCACAAATTCGCTTCAAATCACCTAGAAGAAACAAAAACTTTTAGTCAGTGATATGTTTCATGAGTCCTACCATTTTGCAGTCAAAGATTTATTTGCATCAGAACTAAATATCTGGGATAGATTATAGTGAATTTGAAATTAAAAATATTAATGTCCAAAGGAGCTAAATTAGTATTTTTAACAGAAAATTGAAGTGAAGGCCTGAGAACCTAATAATGATCAAAAGCAGCTATATAAATAATACTAAATAATGTTGAAGATGTACCATATAGAGAGCCATTATTGTCTGGTAGAATGGCAATAACCAACTCCAGCTCCTTCCCATCAAGTTTGCTTGCAGCAGCATTACATACATATCTTAAGGCCTTCTTCACCTGGTCTGGCCTTGCAGAATGGATAGGGATCACAGGTTCAGGGTTGAACTCCTAAAAGTAGAAGTGAATGATATCAATTCAAACAACTTATTCAAGGAACCTCAAGGGCTAAAGAAATCAAGCTTCTACTATCCATCAAAGAACGACAAAAAGTCAAAAACTATGATGTTAATCTTATCTTTCACTTAATTGAATGTAGTCATAGAATTCCATGCATGTCATGAGCACTGACTAAAGTCTTGGCTAGGTAATCTTAGCACAGTCAGAACAGTGAAAGGTAATTTGTTAAATATGCATTCTAAAACTAATCAGGACAGTCAACAGGAGTACACGAACTTAAAGATAAGAACCACTTTGAAATGGTGCCATGGAGTCTATTTATGATTAAAAATTGAAGCATTACCATTCCAGAGACTTGACACATCTGCACCAACTGACGACAAAACCCACGAGCAGCAGTCTCTTGTACACTTTTTGAGAAGTTGATGCAAGCCCAGTTACTTACAGTGCTCCCATTAATCACTTTCTATATCATCAAATTAAACAGCCTTTCTCTTAATGAACTCTTCAAAAAAAAAAAAAAAAACCATATAGATGAAATTTCATACAATAGAGACCACTTACCTTGTTTAGCATATTCCACTGACCAAGCTGAGGCAAGTGTTGTTTCTCTTTTCCCGTATCATGGTACTTCAGCTATTAAAAACAAAAATGGTTCCAATACGTATTGAGTTTAAAATTGTCAAATTGCATGGAAGAGAGAATAAAAAAAGGATGAGCTGGAATACAAACCCATGGAGCAGGAAGAACACGAGCCTCAACCGTAGCAAGTTTGTCATCTATCTTTATGCCGAACTCTTGTGCATGGGGATCTTGGTTGTAGCCGTTCTGGTGAACAGTCTGCAGTAAAAACCAATAAAATCACTCATGTAATCAACGTAATCTATACATGTCATTCAGCTCCGTATGCATGATCATCATTGTAGAGTAATTTTTCGGGAGATAGTTGTACAACGAAAAATACACAAATGATTTTCAGTAGTTAATGTTTTATAAATCAGAACAAAAAGTAACTATGATGAGGACCTGCAAAATATCCGTTTCCTGGTCACTTGGTCGTCTACATGTAACTTTGAGTAGAGATGTTATCTGTTTTTCATTCAATCTTCTTGTATATCTCTGTCCTCCAACTATTTTGCACGCCTATTATGAAACACAAAGAAACAAAGAATCAGTAATTCACTCACATAGCTGCTGAAAGCAACATGTTCTTAACTAAAGCTATGACATACCTCCATCGGCAAATAATTTACTTTCTTTTGATTTCCTACTTGAAGGCAAGGGAGGTGAGCATATTGAATGGTAAATCCATACACCTCCTGGAAATACTCAATCACTGATTTCATATTCATTTGCTCATCAACAGGGAAGCTGCCAGGAAAAGGGTAAAAAGATATAATTAACTAGGAACAAAGTGCTAAGAAGACAATAATGAAGATACAAGAGAATTATGGCTAATACATTAGCTCTCTGGTAGGTTGTGCAGACAATCCTGATACTCGATATTTCCTACGTACATTTCCTCTGTGAGTAACCTCCACTTTGATGCCTCTAAGTGCTTTCTTAACCTGCACATATGCATGGATGAAAGGCATCACATATAGCCAAATTATTACTTCAATTTCAATCAATATGATATGTGTTGATACCCTAAACCAATTAGAGCCTCCTTCCATGGATATCGAGATTATATCAACATTTCAATTTGTTGATTAGAATCCTCAAGCAACACATTGCAGTTATATTTTTTTAAGACTCCAGAATCATAATATAGTAGTCTTAAACGCATGTCTGCCTGTCTGGGACCGGCATAGTTATATTGTACTTTGAATACACAGCATATTTTTTACTTTTTCCATCTAGTATCATGTTTGACCAGAAGGCTTGCTGCAATAATTATAAAAGCTAATCTGATTAATGAAAAAATGCTTTTCTTAATATTAAACAAATGCTTTATGCGGAAAATGTTAGCAGGGAACTCATTAAATCACTAGCCATAGAGGTACTGCTCAAATTTAGAACAGTTAATAAGATATCAACGTTGTACCTTAACGGAATCTGCATCAGACAATGGTCGTGATCGTACATCCTTCCCCAATATTTGAGCTACAAATTCAACTACTGGGAGTGCTTCAATGAATGCGCTTGCTGACATATCTGAAAAATCAAAATAGCGGTGTGACAGTGGCCTCCAAAAGATAAAGCAGATAACTCGTTGAAAAAATTAAATAGTGATGCAAAATTAGAGATGCACCCACCAATATTCAGGGCCAACCCCATCTGCGTGGCTCTTACACTCTGATAGAAGCCACGCCATGAGTGTAAACCACCACCAAGTTGATGAGGCTTTTGAATATCAGGAGAATAGAATAATCTTCCAAATGGTAAATACCTTCATGTTTCCCAATTTTGTAGGGCAAAATAAAAATTAGTCATTACAAAGTAGCAGTGCATTTGTGTTAGATCAGAATAATTTAATTTTTCAGAAAGCACACACCTTTTCGCGGCCATTTCCCTCAAGACAGTATCAATGACTGTGAGAGCTTCTTGAGGTGCTTTAACCTGTTTACCTGCAAGAAGCTCATGTAGTTCATGCATTCGAGCAAAACCAACAAACTGGATTTTAACCTCGAATTCATTTTTCCTAAACCAAAAAGTAACAAATTAGCAGCACTTCCACGATTAATCAACCATGAGAAATAAGACAGGAGGTAAAGATTAAGCATACCTTGTTGATTCAAACCCTTCACTCTCTTCAAGCAATGTAACCTTAAACTCTTTCTTCGTAAAAGGTAGTAGTCCAGCCGTGTAAAGATTCTTCTTACCATCATAAACAGGAAGCTTTGCACCCAAGTTGGTTTCTCTGTGAAGTTTCACAAGCTCAGCCATGACAGCTTTATTCAATTTACTTGATTTTACTTCAGGAGTTATAGTAACCTGGAAAAATGACAGAATTATTAATCACTTTCCTTCACTACTATAAATTCTATCCATCTAAAAAGCACAACCCTAATCTAGATATTAGAAACTTACATTATATTGACACAAATCCGACCTCGATAACTCAGCAAGAAAATAATTCGCCTTAACAACACACTTAGTACCCAACTGGCCGAAACCCGGCCTTCGTTGGAACACAATGCCCTTGTTGGATGTGGGAGGCTCAGCATGCAACTGAAGTTTCCCATCAACGGGTAAATCTTCCACAATGGCACCTTTTGACTTTCTTCTTCCTCTCCTCCGCTTAGCATTTTTCGGAGCATCTTCCAACCTCTCTTTAGCACTCTGGAAAGACTTGTTAGATGGCAGCGAAATCACTAAGCTGCTCTCCACAGGTTTCTTGGGGATCATATGCTTTTGCTCCGGGTCTCTTATATGTCGATTCGGCATCTCTGTAACATAAGTATTTTGTTTCCCAGAGAAAAGTACAAGTTTAGAAATTGTGCCTTCTAACCCTTTTTAGTACTAGTTTTGAAGTAATGTAATAGACAATTTTACAGGTAGAAGATAGAGTTGAGTAAATGGCACAGTAAATTAGTTCCTTTACCAAAATTAATATGGCTTCAGTTTCAAAGGGAAAAATCAACTAGGGTAATTAGTATACTGACTTTACACCATAAAAATACGGCCAAAAGAACAGGAGAACATGAAAATTGAACAGTTTCTGAGTAGAGTTGAAATTTTTGAACATGGAGAAACAAAAACCAGGCAACATGCAAACCTCTAAAATAACCTTTCGTGCAAAATATTTAAATCCGAATTAGTAACATGACAACTAAATCCACACAGAGTTAGTATATTACAACTTCAACTGTAAATTATTTGTTAACCTATTTGAGTATATATAAAATAAAAAATAGTAATTGAAATAATACCACTATTCACCTGATTTCTGACAGAAAAGTAGAAATTTTTAACTAGAATTGCTCAGTAAACAAGAACAGTTCTCCTTCTCAAATCTAACCAGCTTCTTCTTCTCACTAGACCCAGAATAAGAAAGAATAGCATAGATTTGTTTGGTAGAAAGAAGACAAATAAACCCAGAACATAAACTACATTTTTTATATCACTATATTATTAATTATGTTCTGAACATTCTTAAACGTTATTCTACGTCAATCCCAACTTCACAAAAACCATATAATATGCAATTAACTATTTAATTAGTTACTCAAAAACTTACCCCCAACCCATAATTCGAAAGAAGTGACACAAAGTGCATGTATGGGAATAACTGGACTCGAGAGAGAATTTCCCGTGCAAAAACACCAATTTCCATGGTCAAAAAAGTGGGAAGAAGAATTTACTTTTCTTTCCATGGGGATTTACCTAAAAGAATTACATTATGTAATTATTTAATCATATGGTTTCAAAACCCCAAATGGCTTAGTGGTCCCCTATGGTATGGGAAGTGGAGAGACTTCCTTGGATTATTCAAAGGTTGTCCATTCTACACCCGAATTAATCATCCACATACGGGCAAGATAAAACGATGACACATAAAATTACACCCGAGTAGGATAAAAATTACCGGACTTAAATTTGATATCTGTTTAACAGTGACAAAACGGAAGGAGACAATACAGCAAATAGGGGAATATCAGTGGGCAAAAGGGTAGTGTCTGTTGTATAGAGATTTAGATAACTGAGGAGAGAGAAAGTAATAAATTTGGTCCACAATAACAATAGGTAGTAGTGGTGTAATTTTGTTGAGTAGTAACAAGACACAATGCATCTGCAATTCCTTAGCTGATGCTACTGCTTCTGCTCTTGTTATCATAACTGTAGCATTGTCAGCACTGTGTACTAAATTAAAGCTTTATTTTTTATTAATGGGCTGAATCTTTTCTCTCTATATTTTTCTTAACTTTGTTTGCTATTTTCTTGCTTTCCTTTTCCTTTGCAGGAAATTCTTTGGTTGAGGTTTGTGACCATCAAGTAAAGTGGGGAAATTTTTTTCACATAAGACACAACAGAAATGATTTCCCCATTCCACTTACTAGTATTTGAAAATTTTGTCAATTACCGAATACAAGTTACTCCCTCCGTACCAAAATAAATTTCACAACTTATTCAATACCAGGATTAAAATAAAATGGCTGTTAATCTGTTACAGAGTACTATACTTAGAACAAACGAAGAAGAAAAAAAAAAAAACCATATGTCAAGTCGTTTGTAATGATTGGGGACCTTAGGTCCTTAATCATGAAATCTACCTATCACATGAACAAGGATAATGTTTCAATAAAATGAAATTGTGATGAGATTTAACCTAGGACAAATCATTATAGTACTGTGGTCTTTGGCCACATCACAACCCATTTTATATTTTGGACAATTTTTTTGTACAAAATACTAGTATAAACAGTAAACACTGTAGGATGAAATTATGTTTTGAACTTATTGTCCTTTCACATGTTTAATGTGTAGAAAAGTCAGTGAGAGTCTTACAGCACCTACATTAATACAAAAATACATATTCAAATGGAGTCCCTGTTACACAATAATACAAATTCAGTCTCAACAATCATGACAATTGACCAACTAATGCAGAGTACTGGAAAACATCACCTAATTTGTTTTATTTTAAAGATTGAACTTTTAGGGACATGATACCAATTAATAACTTTGGTTTAGCAATAGGTAATGAAAAAAACACAATCAACTACGGAGTAGCTCCTAAATAAAGTTGGGCACCTTTCAACCTATACTCTAATACAATACTTCCTCCGTTTTTAAATACTTGCTCCATTTCTCCATGCACGGAGTTTTAAGAAAAATTTGAGAAAGTAATTAAATATGGAGGTAATGGGGTAGTTGAGAGAATTAAAAAATTGTAAAAAGCAAAAGTAGTGGAAGAATAGAAGGAGAGAGAGTATTATGTGAAAAATGAATTAAATATTGTAAAAGCTTTCCAAACAAGGAAATAGAGCAAGTATTTAAAAACAGCCGAAAAAGGAAAGTGGAGCAAGTATTTAAAAACAGAGGGAGTAATACTCAGTCGGATCGGGCTAAACCACTGAAGTGGACCTACACTTAACAAAACAGACAAACCCGGATTTCAAACAACATAAAATTTTGTCATTGATGTCTTAAGCCTGAAGCCCAGTTCTGCAACTACAAACAAAAGTCCAAAGACCAATTTTCTATTTGGGCCGTTGGTGCTGTCTCTCTCATCCCTCTCTCCCACTGTCTTGGATTTGTACTGTCCCTCTCTCTCTCTCTCTCTCTCTCTCTCTCTCCCTTCATCAGCTCTATGAGTCTCGTGTAGTCTAAGTCCAGAACAATGAGTTGGTACTTTTTTGTATAAGAGTCGACCAAATTATAACTGGGCCACTAACGTCCTCTTCAGAAACAAAACAAAACTAGCAAGCCCAACAATAATAGTACTATCTTCCACAAAACAGATGATAAAAATTTTCTTCAACAACAATTATTGATTTTAACAATCCAACAAAATTGTAAGAGACAAACAAAACTAATGCTATACTACATAGCAATATGATGGAGAAAATCTTAGGTATGGTCTGGCATTTGTGACATTATGTTTGTATATCGTCTTAATCTCCAATCACTGTTAAATGTTAACGAATTACCATCTTGATCACCGTGGCAGGTACACATACCCTCTGGCTCCCCTACCCAAGAAATGGTATGTCAAATTGTCAAAATAAGTTGCTATATGGAGTATCACCTCGTTTCCGAAGTCTTTGTTCATCTTAGCCTTGAGAAACTCAAGATTCTAACTCCCATATTACGCTTCCAAAAGTCCAAATTAGACTAGAGTGCATAATGCCAACCACTAGACGAGTCTAGATCAAACAAATATATTTTGATGACCCCAAATTATCCATGTGATAAAGCTTAAGCGAGCCTCCCTTCCCAACCAGATTGACATGTTAAGTGAAGTTGCCAATTAGTAAGGAAATGTGAAGCAACTTTCTTAGGTAAATCCCTTGAGTAAACGAAAATGACCGAAGCATGATAACCTTGGGTTTATTTAAGTGCAGTTCTGAACACCATCTTTTAAAGCCAGGTCTTGGTACTCAGAGATAAAACAGCTTAAACCAGCTACAAGTTCATCTGATTATTAGTTACAGGTACTTTATAGACTCACTAAAATGGTACTATCACCATCATTTTCAACTTCACCACAACTCAAGCTAAACTCCAAACTTCAATTAGCAGTTCAAGGAGTACAAGACTACAACCATTAGTCCCTCAATCAAAAAATTATAACCATTAGAACTTGAATCCTTTGTAAAAACAAAAAACAATTACATCTTGACATGAGTTTAGATATGATAAGTACGTCTTGGCTAAGTATGTATTATTCTATAGAGATAAACTTCCACCTTTCACTTAATGAATACGTCTTGACTCTTGACATGAGCTTAGACATGACAAGCACTCGGTTTTTTTTTTTACTGCCAAAATATTAGGCAAAATCTACTATTTGAAAGAGTTGCAACTTCCTTTGTTAAGCCACATTGGTTAGATAACTAAATAAGCTATAATCATAAGGAGTGGTACCAAAAAATGATGATTGATGACATGCTGACATTGAATATACAAAGATCAAATGACTCTTCAGCTTTAGAATTTTTTAATGTAATAATGAGCCAGTCTTAAATATGAGGACATGACTTAGAATTTACTACAACCAAACATAGTATTAAATTCAAGTCTCCAACAAACGGGTTACCCTATATCAAGTAAGTGAGGAAGATTTAAGATATCACATTAAATTTTAGCTACATAAAGTAAAGTTATATTAATGTATAGGACGGCCCATAACTCTAACCCTTGGTTCTTCCACTACATGTATGATGTGAGACAAGCAATAATCACTTTGCAGCAAAGCATGCAGAAAAAGATAATTTTAAGTTTTCAACCCTTCCCCCCAATACTAAAATATACAGTACTCAGCAATTTTATTTTTTTAGTTCTACCAATTTTATTTTTTTTGGGTATGTTATACTGTTATGACACCACTACCCTTCACAAAATTCTACCTCAAGATCTTCCCCATACTTCACATAGGTTTGTTTGTCATTTGATATAAATGCAGTGTTTCTCTCCTACTTTTTGGCTACTCACATGAAAAAATGGCACATATCTTCTTTTTAGTATACGAAGACCCACATAGAAGTGATGAAGAAAGGGCTCAAGCTAAAGTATCACCCATAGTATAATATTAGATCTCGGTTGCATCATCGTTTCACAACCACACCGTTTAGGATTTTAAGCTTGCCGCGAACTTAATACTAGGCTAGCGCTACAATAGTTGCATACCATCCACCCACATCACCCACGAATATGGTTTCGTGATCATTACTTCCTTATTTGGTACTCCGTACTCAGAGAGAAACGTACAAATGATGCGGTAATAGTCATAGAACTAAAGGAAACGGAGGGAGTGACTTTAAAAACAAATCAATAAGTAAAAATAGGAGCATCATGATTCAAGCCTTATAGACCCCTATGACCCAATTTTTTAATTTTAATTTTTTAAAAAAAGTTTTTACCTTGGGCATGTTTAATAAACCGTAGCATAAGCTACTAATAATAGCCAAACCCACAAGAACACGCAAAAAAGGTCACTCCACACATGTGTTTACACACCAACATATCAATTTCTCTCTCTAAATAAATAACTGCCCCCTCTTTTTATTCACTCTCACGTTCATATAATAAGCTCAATAAATGCCAAAACAAAAGAATATCCTCGCACACGCCTTCCTAGTTCTTCTGCTACAAAAGATATGGTAGCGTTTGAATTTTATTAACCCATCTAAAAGGACAAATCCCTAACAAACAAATTTATAGAATTAAGCTTCAGAAAATACCAAACAGCTACAGATTTGAAAATGAAATTACATAATCTAAGGTAGTAGTAGCAGTAAAAAACAGGACTGTTGTTACTTGTTACCCAGTCTCTAGGGGTGAACTAGTGTACCACTTTTGCTGACTATATTTGTAATTTTACTATCAGATAATAGTTCCTTTGTCCCAAAACTTTTGCACCTAAAAAAAAATCTCATTCACATTTACTCTATTTTATTTACTACGTACTTTAGTCAACAAAATCTCACTATTTTGTTATGGTGTGCTATGCTTATAATCACCTTTAACCAACGGAATCTCACTATTTTATAATACTTCCTCCGTTCCTTAATACAATACAATGCCTCTTACTCTTTATTATGTGAGGAATAAATGCTCAAAAGAGGCATTGTATTAAGGGACGGAGGGAGTACTTGTTAACAAATATGGAGAGTATTACCTAAAAAAATGTACATTTCTTTAAATTCCTCTTATCAATTAAGTAATCAAGTATACTCCGAATTTGCATACGGAGTACATAGTGAACAACCATAAAATTATATCTACAACACACCAAATAAATTCAAAATCTACTCTGTAAATGACTATAATATATGGAGTAACATTTAAATCTTTTGTAGCGAGACTAACCACTATGTCCACACTGTAACACCAAAATATCAAATTACTCCGTAAATGACTACGGAGTAACACACACCTTTAAACACGTACTATATTAATTACTCCGTAATAAAAAGAGAAGAAGATAATAAACAAACCTTTAGCTATGATTTAACGTCTCCTCAACTTTATAAACTTAACCAGCACTAACAGCAACAGCAATAGCAATAGCAGCAGAGGCGTTTAGCATTAATATCTGAGCAAGTAGCTAGCTTAGACTGTTGGAAACTACGTCGTATAGTCTCCTCTTTTGATAAATATTCTACTCCAATCTCTGAAACTACATCAAAAACTGCAGCCACTTAGTCGACCAAGTTCTAATCGTATTATTTGTTAATGGAAGAAAATTAAATGCGATCAAAAGTAGGAGAGAGAAAATGAATCAATTAAGTAGCGCAAATCTAAGAAATATTTAGTAGTAGTAATAGACTTGTAGCAGCAGCAGTATTATACAGCCATTACTGAGTAGAGATCTTGCAGAAATCAGAGTTGACATTGTGGTTTTGATTGCGACGTCTTTTTTATTCATTCATCGTCTTTTTTGAATCTAATACGAGTAATTAATATTTCTAGTAATCGAACATGATATATGAACAATTTTTTTTTTTAAAAAAAAAGTATTAAGTTACGAAAAAAGCATGCACTAATTTAATGTCGTTGAGAAATAGCTGGTCATTGATTGATTTTTACAGAAAAAATTGAAAATCTGGAAAATTTGCGGATAATCATGATTAAATTTTTGCAGAAAATTTAATTATAGTGGAAAACTGTATTATTAAGGAAATTAAAATTGACAAAAACTAACCGTAGAAACTTGGAGAAGAAACAAATTATTACAAGTAATGAGGAAATCAAACAGTGAAGATAAAAATGGAAGAAGATGGAAAAATAGGAGAGAGAAAAAGAAAGAAATACCTGGGATTGAAAAAACGAAGGGAAGAAATGGAGGGAGAAGCTAGAGCAATTAGGGTGGGGAGGGGAGAAATGAAGTGAAGTGAGTAGCAGAGAGCACTAACACTGAAACCAAGTGAAAGGGAATTTTATGGGGATAAAATGGAAGCAAGTGAAGTTGGAATTAGTGATTCCCTTTCTTTATTTCTTTTTATACCACTATCATGGAGGTTACATTATTTTTTTATTTACAAGATGATGTTTCATGTGAAATGGTTTCACGATTAGACCAGGTATTAGTCACGCAAATAACTATCAGTATATTTACATCATGCATAACTTTTTCTAATTTTTAAATATAAAAGAAGAGGTTTCATGTGAAACAGTTTGACGATCAAATCAGGTATTAGTCATGCTAATAGCGTATGTATAAATTACACACAATCTGTGGTGTATATGTTACTGATTACCATATTCGTTTGTGGGAATAACTTTGGTTATATGGAGTAATTAATTTATGTATTGTTTGACCGATTAGCTGGTAGCTGGCTGATATATAACTTATTGTATTATGAGTAACTGACTTGATTAGCTGTATTATATGCTTTGATTAATTCTGTAAATCCCCTATTGAATACCAAAATAGCTCATTGTAATAATTTCTCAAACCACTTTTATTATAAAATCGGGTTGAACATCATTTTAAAATTAGTTTATTGGACTTCGACAAATAATTTCTTTTCCAAATAACAAACCTAGTTGATTGTGTGATTAAACTTTCTATAATTGCTCCCCAAAAGTTAAAAGCTATTACTTCGATCATATATTTACAAATTACAATCAAGGCCTTAATTATATATCAACAAGGTTTTGGCATAATAGCTAGTATGCGATATATTAAATTGTGTTCCATATGATAACTTTTACACTATACACGCACATACCTGCTTAACTTTTTCCGTGTAACTAATACCTAATCTAATCGTCTGATACAAAATACTGCGAGTTCATACTAATTTAAATTAATTAATTGTTTAAATAAGTAAGTTGCTTTTCTGAATATCCAGAAGCACGCAGTTCTGTATTCAGGAGGAGAGGGGAGGGGTCACTTTTGATAAAGAAGCTTTAAAAGCATAAGGAGGAGAGCAAGTAAAAAAGAGAGTGAAACTTTTTTTGAAATAAAAGGCGTGCAATTACCATTTGAATAGAATTGAATAAAAACAACACAACACACAACATCTTTTGAACATTTTGGAAACTGAAAAAGCCCCAATTTTTATTTCTATTTTTTATTTTACAAAAAATAAAATAAGTAAGAAAAGAAAAAGAAGGGAATAAGAGGGAGGAAGTGAAAAAGAAGGGAAGTGGTGTTTAGCGGAGGGTAATTAATTAAGCACTTCGATAAAGCTGCTTCGGTTATAGAGATTCCTATGTAGGGAAAGGAGAAAATTATTTTATATTCCACTCCCCTTTTTAAAAATATCTTTTTGGATTTATCTTTTTTATTTTTACACAAGTTCTAGTATTAATTTGTGTATTATTATGGCAAAATGCTAAAATGTAGTTTTAGAAAAGAAAAAATATATTCTGTAGCTAGTCCATATTTCTCCGTCATAATTTTCAATTTTTATATATGGTTGGCCATATTATGTGGCCGAGGTTACTTATTATTGGGTTACTTAGAGTTACCCAGTCAATTAGAGGCTACTTGTTCAGGGGTTACTTGGGCTATGTTCTCTTCAGCTTAATTTCAGTCCAGTTCCCAATTTCCTTCTCTCATAAACTAATCATTTCAGCTCAGTTTAGTTCAGCTCCAATCAGTTTAATTCAGCTCAGTTCAGTAAATCAGACTAAGGGTCTAATCTCTTCAGCTTATTTTCAATCCAATGCAGTTCTGTTCAGCTCCAATAAGTTTAATTCAGTTTTTATTTTAATTTTTTTCTCTAATAAAATATTTAGTTTAGTTTCAATTCATTTCAGCTCAGTTTGATCAGCTCCAATAAGTTCAGTTAATCAGAACAGACCCTAAACCCTTGGTGAGATAAAATTTGAAACTTTAACATTTCTCCCAAATCTAATCATTATCCATATCATTTTATAACTAAAATAAGGTTTATACTTCCAAAAAGGTTTATATAAGTTCCAAAACTAATTAGTCCCAAAAAAAAAATGCTAAGTATTTGGTCATGAATATTGATAATTTACCAAGATTAACAACATAAATTAATTGACCAAAGTATTGACACATTCACAACTAATCAAGACTTGCCTTTTAGAAGGACATGATCATCTGGGTGCGTCTCCAAGCTGTTGAGTGCTCACTACTTCACTAGTAAAGTAGTAATAGTAGACTAATATGTAGTCCTCACTACTTCACTAGTAAAGTAGTAATAGTAGACTAGTATGTACTCATCGTACGTAGAGTATAATAACGTGGTTAAGGTTCGTGGGCTAGGTCGGTGATCTAAAGGCAATTAACTTAACTAAATTATAACTACATTACCACTAGTTACATTGTTTAGTAAGTACGACTATTAATAATTTATGTTGATGGGAATAATGTGAGGCTAAATATATAATTGATGGAAAAAGAAGAGAGCACGAAGATCAAGAGAAGAAAGAGAATGTTTGGGAGATGAGAATATATATAGAAAATAATAGAGATGATAAAAATCGTTTGTTGATGTAGTTGTATTAATAATAGCAAAATGCTTAACATAGCCCTAAGGGTATATATAAGCATTAAAAATATTTTAGAAAATTGTTTAAATTTTGAGAATCATGAGAAAAAGACATTAATTACACTAATTTATGCGTATTTTTGTCATAAAATCCTAAATTATACAGTATAATTTTAAAAGTATACTTAATGCTAATACGTAGCCCTAAAAAGTTATTCCCTCCGTCCCAAAAAGAACGACCCATTTGGGTTGATTACGCGGGTATTAAGGAAGTTAAGTAAAAAGAAGTAAAAGTATATTGGAAAGATAAATTTACATGGGGTTTGTAAAAAAATAGAGAGAGAAAGTAATAACATAACATGGAAAATCAAATTTTTATATGGGGAAGCTAATTTTGCACAAATATTATAGCAAATTGGTGGGTGTATTTAATGTAAATGGATCATTTTTTTTGGGACAAAGTTTAGGCCAAATGGGTCGTTCTTTTTGGGACGGAGGGAGTATATATATAGCATTATCCTTAATAAAAAAACTAAGTGAAAGATTAAAGCCAAACAAGGGGAACTGCTCGAAAGCAGACGTGAGGCCACTTTGGTAAAGGCGTGGACGCTGGCGTAGCCTTCGAGGCTACTATCCTCTTCCCATTGAGTAATTAAGGATTAACATTCTTAATTAATGATGGTTATGTAAGTACAGTAATTTATTTACCTTTAGCCCTTTTACCTACCATGTAAGTCGGTTTTTGGCTTTTAACCCTTTTATCTAGTGAAAATATAGTGGATATTGTCAGCTAGTATGCGGTTAAACAAGTTAAGTGAATCAACCACAACTGACTATTAAAAAAAGCTAAATTTGATCGATTATTGATGGTCGAATGTGTACACTTGTAATTAGGCAGTGGAAGTAATCTATTTGCCTTTATCTTGGCACATATATTGATTTTCAGCCTAACTTTTGTTTCTTTATTCAGTGAAAAATAAAACGATGAATATTATCAACTGATCAAACAAGTCAAATGAATTAGCAAATAATGTACTGATAAGAAAGCTACATTTGATAGATTCTGACTGATGAAGAATACACTTATAAATAATCTAGTATATGATGAACGTAATAATGTATGTGTTTGCCCTTTCCCAAACACATATACACTCTCGTATATATTAGTTTTTGACTTTAAGTCTTTTCAACTGGTCAAACAAGTTAAGTGAATTGAGCAACATGCCACAATAAGTTATACTCCCTACTAATTCCCAATATTACTAGTATTTGCTTCTACTAGCTACTAGTGGACTGGCCTACTTAATCGAAGAACTCACATGGTGGAAATCAGTTCAAGACATTCTTGTGAGATGAAAAGTTGTGGTGTCAAGATCAAATGATGAACAAAAAGACATTTTTTTTTAATTCAAGTACATTATATTATGCAAGTTAATTATTTAAATATAAAGGCATAAAGGAGATTGATAAATGGTTGAGGTGAATTCGATCATAGCATATTTGAATAAGGTATATAGTTGAATGATGACAATTCATGAAGAAAACTATACTACCAATGTCCTTTGCATCATTACAAAGTGCAATAAAAATAGCCAATACTCGTACTCACTGTTTCAGTTGTGCCTAGAATAGCTGATTTGACCCCTATATTTCATTCTAATCCATTTTGTCGGTACGGTACTATATTGATACGGAGCGTATTAATGCTGCAAATTAATTAATTAAAATGAGAAAATTGAGTTTAAATGATTACATAGTTTTAAAAAGTACATGATTAACATCAATATCTAAGGGCATGTTCTCTCATGTTGAAATTCAGTTCAACTTAGCTCAGCTTAGTTCAGCTCAGTTCAGCTCCTAATTTCCTTCTCTTATAAAATATTCATTTCAGTTCAGCTGAATTCAGTTCAGTTCAGCTCAGTTCAGTCCAGTTCAGTTCAGCTGAGTTCAGTCAATGAGAACAGACCCTAAATACGCAATAGTACTCATACAACAACAATGCATTGCATTGAATTGTAACATGCATGAAACTTACTACGGAGTACATACATTCACATAGTGTACATATATTATTGTGATATATTTTCCATATAGATCTTATGATATTATATTCAGGATAATAATACATTTTAGTGATATTCTAAGATAGATTTATGGAAGTTTATACGATAGAGTTTATATTGTATAGGTTATCTTTTTTAGGCTATAAATATTACCCAAGATCATCAATACAATGCAAGCTATTCTCTCATAAATAATTTAGCAACATATAATGATCATATACGAGATTACGAGTATATGATTAAATTAAAAAGTGCTTTTAAATTCGGTAATATCTCAAACACTAAAATCTCCTCTGATCTTGGCTCGGATTTTAGTATTTTAACATGGTTCACTATCGAAACTCTTGTATTATCCACATGTGAGTTGTCTCTTACGATTAGCTTCTGAGAGAAAGCATAGGTAAAATTTCACCTTATAAGTTAGTGGAGTTGCTCATACTCCCCTTGGCCACATGATCGTCTACAAATTATTACTCCGTACATTTATCAATGAGTTCCTACTATTAAACGATGTTAAGGGAACCTGAACCTAAGTATATATAGTACTTACTCACGTCAAAAAGTGGTCAAGATCAATCTAATCATCTACCTTTTCTTTAAAATTTTTCTTTATGTTAGTACATACACTAAGTTGATGAACTACGGAGTACCAAACATACAATTCCACATAAATAAAAAGAAAGCAAAAACACATAGACGAAACAGATAATGATATATGCAGATGATTGCTTTTATAATGCAAAGAGGACTGAAAAAACAGTTTTAAGGGTAAACATTATATATAGTGGAAGTTAAAGGTTCCAGAACAAAGACACAGACTCACTCCTTTTCATATATAGTGTTTGCTGTAAAGTTAAAAGCATTGTTTAGTGGATGGATGCATTTATTCATCATCTATCTCTTCCATCAATTTTTTTGATCCCACCATCATATCTCTCATCCACAATAAATCCCTGATAATATATGATTGCATATGCATGATCAATGCTCCTATTTTAATTAATCATCATATAGTATATCTGAATATTCAAGAAATAATTATGAACTATCATGATGAAGTGTATGTGTATATATACATGCAGTGATCTTTTCACTTTGCCATGGCTTATAGGTAAAAGGCGATGTCATACAAGATTACAAGTTAAACGAGATACAACCTCACAAACATATTACGTAATATAAAAATTAACCAGTTAACCTATATTTGTCACACACTTTCCAATTAATTAATCTTTCTGGTTCGAGACAATTTTTCTTATACACACACATCGACCAATCAACATGATTGTTATCAATATTGGTTAAGAATAGTTAATCTAACGATAAATTAGTATTAGCATTGAAGTATAGCACTGAAGGGTTACCAATGATATTTTTCTTTTTTTTTAGTGTTCCACCCGGTTCACCTTTTGGGTTAATCCGGATTTGAGGATCAGTTCTGGATGATTAGGTTTCAGTCCTCTCTCAATTGTTGTTGCGGGAGATCGAATACATGTCCTCTCTATCAAGTGTAGTCTCAATCACCATTACACCAACATCCAATTGGTAGGGTTACCAATGATATTGACAAGATATATACTCCGTATATATGCTATATAATCACTAAAAAGGAACTAATCATGCAACCAATTCAACTGTTGATTAAATTGTATGTTAGTCTTTTAAGTTTTGTTTTTGCCTGATCAGATTGAAGTTAACGGTTTACTCGTTCAATTATAGTTCAAAGCAAGTATAATTATGAAAAGCATGTCTTTTTGTCTTGGATGAAAGTTGATGAAAATGTACGTGAAATGACTTTAGACTAAGTAGCTAGTAGTGGATGAAACTAGCTAGACAGCTAAAGTGGGGTAAATAATTATATGATCGTAAAGAAAATTTGATGTACTCACGTAGTATAAAGGAGTAACTATGATAGGTGTGATGGTTATTTGATTTGTGTTCGTCCTCTTCTTTGACTGGTTTTTAAGGTTAAAAAAAGTTATAAAGCATGCAATATAAAAGAGACAACTTCTGCTAAAAATTTAGGGCATTTTCTTTTATTCGTTCTTATCATCTATTCAAATGATGAGTACAATAAAAGGATGCATGGAGATAAAGATCTTCGATCTTCTCTTCAACTTTAGTAGCTTTGGTGTACTTGCTCTAGTCACGCCGTAGTAAAATTGTCGTGTCACTTTTAATCACTAATATCTTTGAGGGATGATATGAATTTATCGAGGAAGCCAAAAACATCTCATATCATGAATGATCTCATATGCTTATAACTTTATAAGCAACTAAATAACTAATGCAAGTTATATATCTAGCCATTTTTTTACATGAGAAGTTTAAATTTAGTTTGTTTTTTGATTCTTTATTGTTAGAGGATCAAATCAACCAAATGCTTTGATTAATGATAAAAGTCTAAGATTGATTCATATGTCTATTAGTTGTTTTGCTCATTATTACCCACCGAAATATCAATATATATATGGTTATGAAGGCCGCGTTTCAAAGTCAAAACTCATTTTGATGCACAATGAGGCAACAAAATCTAAGATGATGCGTGCAGAGTCTCCCGTATATGTACTCCTCATGGGAGTGAGAATTCAAGATTAAAGTACACATGAACATTGCAATCTTATAAAGATCCGTTAGAAAAGCTAGCTTATGTTGGTTTTCCCTATTAAGATGATTAACAAATTATGTAACAAATTTTGGTTGATAAACTATTATAATCAATAAATCTTTTTAGCCCAAAAAGTACTTTTTTGAAAAGATTTATGGGGTTTAGGAAAATGAAGATGGATTTGTAGTTATGGCAAGGAACAAAGAGACAATATAAACTTTAAAAATCATTGAATGATACCCGTGAGAAATTGTGTGCGAAAGTGAATATATGATGTTTTTCCTTTATCACGCTAAGTCCTACATAAATGGGTTCGATAGCATAGGATCCTATCATGAGTCATGAACTTGTATGGACATTCTAACTACCATGCTTTTGCGTAAACACATACTTTCATAGTTCAAAACTTCAAACCATCTCTTGTATGGATTTCGTGTATTGGTTCCTAAACTTATCATGCGTTATGATGTCAATCCCTTTGTCACAATCTCGATCTCTAGAATTTGTCACAATCTTTCTCGAATTGTTATATCATGTGCGATCGATCAACCCGATATTTTTCATTGTGACCAATTGTTTGCAACCAATTGAGACGTATGTTGATAGGTATGGAGAACGACTTAGGCATGTTCCTTTCCACTTAACTATAAAACAAAATTGTAGTAGAAATAAGAAAATTCAGAAAAAAAAAAAAAAAAAAGAGTTAAGTTCTAAAATATATAATTTAACTTTTTATATCAACAAATAAGCAGACTTTAGCATAAATAAGTTTTTCCAACAAAAAAAATTGAGTACAATACATACATAAGTTGAGTAAACCAAAAATCTCATCTTAAGTAGAATTTTCTTTTACTTTCAATTTGTCTCAATCACTCAAAGGAGGAATATTATTGAAATCAATTTTCCATTTTATATTTGAAGGGTAGATTTTATAGTGTATTAGGAATTAGGATGACCTTTTTTTAAAAAATTTTATTTTATTTTTTTATTTTTTATTGATAACTTATCCTATTGTTGAGAGATAAATAAGATTCTATTAGAGATTTAGAGATGATGCAAATTGTTGTTGTGTCTTATTTATAAATTAGGTTAGACATTGGAAGATATAGTACTAAGAAAGACATATTGCGGTCTTGTGGAAGAGAGCTTTCTCAAGCTATGAATGGGGACATAAGAGATTGGTGATAGTTTTGGCAGCACATAGCATGTTAAATTGAGGTTTTATTTATGTCCACAATAACAAGTTATGAATTTATAAATTCAGACCTCCTCCATCACAAGAAATGGTTACATAGTCACTACGGAGTATATGATTATATCATTCCTAACATAAACCGTCCTATTCATGAAAATAGGTTATCAAAACTCATACTTCTCCAATCTTGAAATAGTGTGTCGAGTATATTAATTTGTTCCACATGTGAAAATTTCAAGTTCTATCTCGCGCAATTTATGAAATTGAGCTGTTTAATATAGATTGACCGGCTAAAATCAATTAATTGTAAATAGCACTCAGAAGATTTGAATCCATTTGATAAACAGACCTGGGCCACACCCGACACAACTGTCCACTTTATACAACTAAGGAGGTTCCACCTCAAAACCATATGGCAATGAGGGGAGTAGCCCCTTAACCTTATAAAGTGGACACAACATTCTTATTTCTTCAATGTGGGATACACATTCCAATACAAACTCAAACTTATAAACTCAACCAATTTGGGATAACACACCACTCACATGTGGGTTTACTCATGGGCTCAACACCATTCGATACATATACACTTGATTACTTGAACAACATAGTTTCTCAAATCCTTTACTTAACAAACCTTCAAAATAAGGCCCAATTCAACAATTCCATTTATCAGGCATTCAGCCCAATTTTCTTTTCTTTTTTTTTTTTTTTTGACACAAACATTCAGCCCAATTTTCACCCTCCCCAAATTTGTTAATTTTTGAATGAAAATACAATCTGATTTTGATGGAGCCAAATTAGCAGAAGAAGCTCTCAGAAAAATGACAATAGACGATGACAAATCTGTTTACGTCGGAGGACTTCCGTACGATTGCTCGGAATCCCAACTTCGTCGTGCTTTTGATTTGTACGGCTCCATTATCGCTGTTAAGGTTTTTCTCTCTCCTCTTTTCAATCAATTTCATTTTTCTAGGGTTCATTTTTCAGCATTGTTGCCTCAATTTGTTTTTTTGAAATTTTTTGTATAGATTGTTATGCGAATTCCTTGAATTTTTTGAGTTCGTGAAATTTGTTGAGAGTTGTAAGTTTGGAGCTTTTTTGATTTTGTTCTTAGAATGAAATGATAATCAGTGTGTAAATTGTGTAATGAAGTCAGTGATTTTGAACGATTGGAGAAATTGGATTAATTGCTAGTCTGGTATGAGAAAATTTACATGTGAAATTGTGGAATTAAATTATATTGTTGGATTGCCGAATTGTTGTGACTGAGAATGTTGCAATTTCTGGATTGGACCATATTTGATTTTGGTTGAACAATAGGCATATTTTGGGAAATTAGCTGTTCTTGTTCCAAGTAAAAATAAAAAACCCAAAAAGGGAAAGCGGGCCGTATGGTAGGAGAGAATGGGATAAATAGGCTAGTGTGGTATGAGTTTATGCTTAGAATCATGTTAATTTAAGTACGTGTTATGAGAATATTGTCCCTGCTTGGTACTTGGTTGATGTATAGAGGGGCGGTTTGCAATCATCTTTGTTTTAATTTAGGTGTGGTAACCCTTGATTGTGTCATAGTAATTCATGAGGAATGCTGAAATCTTAAATAGTTCAAAAGTAAAACTTCGAGGTAATTGGAAATGACCATATTTGAATAAAGATTACCATGGTCTCAACCAAATTGTTTTGCTAAACTATCATTTACTTATGTTACCATCTTCCCATTGTATGGAGTATGAGTGTTTGACAAAATATAAATATCTTAGTGTTAGTGTCTTAAAACACTATCAGTAAATTTCTTTGAAGTTGGACATCGAAACACTTTCCTTAAAGTTACCAACTTAAAATAGAATGGATAGTTGAATTAGCATATTCTTTTATGTTAAAGAAATGTGATATAGTCTGTTAGACATCTATGGATAAAATAACTTACGTGCAACCCTTGAATGGAGCCTTGCTTAACATTTTGGGCTATGCCTATGAAAAAGGATTTATTTGCAAAGAATGATATGGGCGTGGGTTTAAGCGGTAATCAGAATTTTTATATGTAGGATGTTTCATTATAAATTTAAATTGCTACCTTTCAATTGCCATACATATTACTAAATCAACTGATATATTAGGGTTCCATACTCACTCTTTAGGGACTAATTGGCTAATTGCTGTTTGTGGGAACATATATTAAAGAGGACTGCTAATTATTTGTTGTATGATAGTATTTGTTCTTTACTTCCCTTATAAGCCATATAATTCTGCTACTTTTACTTTGCATGGGCTTTAGTTCTTCGTTTGCCTGGTATAAAGAAAGGGCTTCCCTCGAATTATAGGAAGGATTAAGAAGGAACTTGAAAATTCTCTATCATCAATATTGAGATGATGAAGTGTATCAATGTCACTTGATATTTTATTTTCTGAAAGAGGCTTACTAAGGTATTTATGTGACCATAGGCTTCATGGTTAATTGCTTGTCCACATGCTTGCCTTTTGTCTGGGCATCAATATCATCTTTAAAATACTGTACTATTTTTGATGGTTATTTGATTTTTGTATGTTTTAACAAATAGATAATCAATGATCGAGGTGTGGGAGGAAAATGTTATGGCTTTGTTACTTTCAAAAATCCTCGATCAGCGATTGAGGCCATCAATGAGATGGATGGGCGGGTGTGTTTCTTATCTCCATATTATTCATACTTTAATTGAGCAAAATTCAAGGAGTTGGAGTAATTTTCAGTACTCACTCTTTGCTTTTAATTCCTTTCGTTTAATTTCATTCCTTCAGACTATTGGTGGTCGAGTTGTGCGGGTTAATGGAGTAAAGTCAAGAGGGGCTGGTCCGAGATCTAACTTTGATCATGATAGCTTACGACGTAATCAGAGGGAGAGTGTTTTGGATTATGATAAGCGCAGAGGTAGAGAAAGGCAGAATGACTTTCAAAAGGACAGGCAACATGATGATTCGCTAGAGCATGATGGAGAAAGGGAAAGAAGGCATGATAATTCTCATGATCGTGATCAGTCTAGAGATTATTTCCAAGGAAGAAATCGAGGTCAAAGCAGGGATTTGATAGACTGGGAACGGGATCGGGGACGGGTACATAGCAGAAATCATGATCAAAATTTGGAAAGTGATAAGGATTTGAATTCTACTCAAGATAGGGAGCTTGATCGAGTAGTCACTGATCATGATAATAGGCTTGACAAGAGCAGAGCCCTACATACAAAGAGGAAGAACAGGTAAAAGATCATATACTTTGTATAATTTGCTGCCTCTCTGCTGCTGCTACATTATCAGTGCTAAGCTATTTGAAAATGAGTACAATGAGACTAACAAAAATCTTGTACTGATTTAAAAATTTTGGGTCCAAGCTCAAAATCACCGTAAAGGACTTTTAAACAAATTTGAGGCTGAACAGTGACCTGGTTTGTGACTAGTGTTTTTGCTACATTGTGACGGCTATTGTGATCACGACCATACCTTTTTTGAACATTGGCTTAGAATGGATGATTGCTAGTGCAAACATTTATCATGCACCTGGCTCTTGAAAATAACGTACTTTTTTTTTTAAAAAAAAGTATGGTTAACGAACATATATCATATATTACCATGACATAAAATACATGAAACAAAATACTCCCTCCCTGACTCCGTCCCCTTTTGATAGTCCCTTATGGGCAAATTTTAGTCCCAAAATGTTCACCCCATTTACTTTTTCCAACAACCATTAATATTAATTTTTTTACCAAAATTCCCTCCAATTTGCAACAATACTTGTGTAAATTTAAATTTTCCATGTAAATTTTGTTTTCCAATGTACTTTTATTACTTTCTCTCTCTACTTTTTTGCATACCCAATGTTAATTTACTTTTTCAATGTACTTTAACTATTCTTATTTGTGTTTATTGATTCCCGTGAAAATGCCCATAAGGGACTATCAAAAGGGGACGGAGGGAGTAGCATGTATGTAGTTCAAAATAAATGAGCATGAAAATATAAAAAATTATCAGGCAAATCTTATAAAAAGGACATTAAGTGGGAACACATTATAATTACTTCTCATATACCTTTCAAGTTTCTCATTTCTCTCCCTCTCCTCCTTCCACATCGATAGATATGCTGTATTTTCTTCCCATTGTCACATATAGCTGATATGATAGATGCTCTCATACCTTGTACCTTACTCTTTGGGCCAAATATGTTGTTGTTCATCATCAAGTGTAATCTGTATGCTATATTCTGCACTACAATTTACTTATCATTTTTTTTTCCTGGATGCATTCTGTAGATGTTAGTTTATTTAGAAAGCTACTATGTACACATTGCTCTTCCCCTCTTCCTTTTGCTTCAGTACATCCTATCTTTCCTCGTTTATGTCTAATATAAGTTGGTAATGTGGAAAGTTTTATGGTTGATTTTCTCCCACTTAAGTTCTAGATCTAGGACATTGGTGTCCAAAGAGACAATCATTAGTGCCAAATGAATATTATGGTATGAGATTGAACATTATGATTGTGCTTTTGAGTAAGTGGTAATTGCATCAGGATGGAGGAGCAGTGACCGCAGGGGAAGGAACAGGGTAATGGTGGGATTTTAGTTGTGTTGGTGCTTGTGTTAGCGTAGACCTGCTCCTTTTTGTTTTTCTCTTTATTCTTGGGTTCCCTTACCCTGCTCAGAGCAGGAGTTTCATCAGAACTGGGGCAAAACAGCAAAAGTAGTTACTGCTCTTGATTCTAGAGTAGGGTTTTGGGGCAAACCCTCCTTTCCTCATGGTTACGAGAAACCCATCTCTAGTGTATTGAAAAGGTGCTCCTAGAGTCCTAGGCAAGGTCATTTCAGTGAGGCTCATCTGAGGAATGCTGTGTTGCTCTAAGGCATACTGAGTTGCACGTTTTGATTTTCCGTTAAGTGCACCATACTGCTAAAAGGCTCTGAAGCATCCTTATCACCTTAGTGCACTTTATTCTTTTTGTACATTGCTCATATCCGAGGGTTTCCTTTAATCCATCAACCTAACATCAAGTAAAGTTTGGGCGGTTTATAATTCTTAGTAAGAATAGTAACTAATACCTATACTCAAATAAACAGGGCCTTAGTATGTGGTTAAATTTGTTGGTGATGTTTATATGCTGTGCTCTATATGTTGTAGTCCTTTAAGCATCTCAGATGTTGTGAAAGAATAAAAAAGCCATAGTTGACAACATCTCTCTGTTCTTTACATTTTTTTTTTCTCCCCTGCTAAACAGCTCCAGTAGTCATGACCGACATAGTAGAGATTTGTCATCAGAATCAAGTGATTATCAGTACCAGGTGAGCTTATTTCTTAAGGGTGGACTATACGTGAATACAATTCATTAATTTTGGCTAGAAGATGTCATTGTATCAACATTGTGCTTCTCTCTTCTCTATTATTAGATGGAAGAGCAGCTGAATGTGTTGATTAAAAGACGAGAAGAACTTCAGAAGGAGGTCTGTGTTCAGACTAGACTCTTGTGACTTTGCCAGCAAGGCAACACCAATTCGACGTAATACCTTTAAATTTTCATGTTGCTAGTGCTTAGGACTACTCATCAGTCATCACTCTTATTTGCATTTGAGGCATTGAGCACTAGCAGTGTTATAAGGTATAAGCTGACTGCTATAAGTCTCAAATTCTTTCATTGTAAAGTGCTTGGCCTGTGAAGAAAGCAAAGTGATAATATTGTGGGAATTCCCATAATGTCTCCTATTTAGAGAGAGAGAGAGGTGATTGTGGAGTATCATATGGCATTATATACTTGTAGCAAGAAAGAGAAAGAATTTTGATGCTTTAACAGCAGTTTGGTTTTTATTCTAATGAAATTCTATTGATCAAAACCTTCAGAAAAGCTAATGGCCCTTGATATGTACCTAGCTGATGTTTTTATTTTAAAAATGCATGGGGTTGATCTTTAGTCTTAAGTTTCACATGGACTGTTTCCTGCAGATTATTTTTTTCAAATTGAGCTCTTGTTCATCCTCCTACTCTTAGATAGACTTATTACCAGTAATCCCTATATTAAAATTGCTATATAGCCTCAGTATTTAACTTGTCAAAGATACTCATTCCATTTATTAATCAACACAAGGTTATAAATCACACGGATCACAATTCTGAAAACTTTTTGTGTTGCTAATTAATTACTTCATTTCTAGTCTGAACCATGCTGTTTCTTTACATATTTAAATGAATATTAATGTCAAAACTAACAAGAGACTAATCTATAACTTTATCAGAAATCTGACATGGAGCAGAGTTTAGAAGAGAAGAAACAACTCATAGCTGATTTGGAGAAAAGATCCCAGGTTCTAAAATTCTCTCTTTCTGCTGCTTAGCATAATCAGATAGTTTATTTTTGTTGTTCTAACCTTTGACTTGATGGTGATAACAGAAATTGGAAGATTTGTTGACCTCTGCAAAAAAACAATCCTCAGTGCGTCAAATGCGGTTGACTAAGGTATTTGCCTGGATGGATAGCACATTATTAAGTTTTGAATTGTGCATTTGAAGTCAATTGTGCCGTGGATTACTTGCAGTTACATAAAGGTTTCCAGGAAGTAAAGGAGTGCGGTGAAAAACTGAAAAGTTCTGAAGAAAAACTCCAGGTCAATCCCTTTTCTTTTCGCCATTTTACTAGGACTTTTTTTTTTTTGGATACCTATTTTGTACTAAAGCATACCAGATAATCTGACTAATAGAGAGTTGTGTAGCATGTGCGTACTTGATGAGGAAGTATACTCTGAAAATAATTTCTGTTTTTTGCTTGAATTTATTCAGTTTGAGTCAATAGCATTTTAGGGTTTTCTCCTTTATCCAAATAGGCTGCACCTCCCCCCACCCCCTCTCCTCTTTGCAACAAATCATAACTTATCCGTCAAATTCTCCGTCGCCTGTGTTCTCAATCTCATATGCTGCTGTGTATTGGGAACAGAGCTATGGAGATACATATGGATTTTGTATGAACTTGAAATATTGTCAGTAGAAAATTTTCTGGTCTTCTGTGTGAATCGCAAACAAGTGATGAGCTTATATTTCATAACGATATTGTTATGGAGTAGCTATTAGGGGCCTGGGAACCTGCAATCTAATCTAGTAGGCATGAGAACACTGTGGCATCCTGTGGCCTGGATTCAGCATTGCTCTTATCATAGGGCTTCTATATATGATGTTTGGATGCAAGAAAAATAATTTACTGTGGTTTGATGTTTAATCAAGTAGTAATGATTTTCAAAAAAAAAAAAATCAAGTAGTAATGAACTACCTTTTAGGAGATGTGTTGTTCTCATAGACTAGACTTTTCCAGGATCCATGTGATAATGCTCTTACTATATAAGTATATATGTCCTTTGCTATGTGCAGAAACTTGTAGATTCAGTGAGGATGGAAATTGATGCTGGTGGTGATCTTGGAGCAAAGGATGCCAACCTCACAAACGGCAAACTTTGAGAAGCCTCTATATGTCTTTTCACAGAGTAAAACAACAGCTCTTTTGCTGTTTGTTTCTTGTTATGTACGTAGTATATACAGTAGAATACTTTTCTCTCTTTTTGTACTTGTCGATCTTGAAATTCAGGCAGCCTTGTAGAGAACCAGCTCTCCAGGCACAATGGAACCTGTAGATTATTGGCATCGCCATTGTGCTGGATTTTGAAACCTGTATATAGCAACTTCCTGCTCTCTATGTTGCGCTGTGTTATTGAACGCTTAGATTATAATGGGAATTTTCTATGGTTACCTTTAATGTCAAGATATTTGTCTATTTGAGACCATAAACAAGCACACATTTGATGAATTTTGGGATGCTATTTGTACGCTCTAATACGGTGCTGAAACCATCAACCTTGTGACAGAAAACATGGGTAATGCTACAAAAAACCACACATTGAGATCTTAGGGCCTGTTCTTATTGACTGAATTCAACCGAGCTGACCTGAACTGAACTGAAATGAAATGAAATGATATGTTATAAGAGAAGGAAATTAGGAGCTTAACTGAACTGAACTAAATTGAACTGAGCTGAACTGAATTTTAACGTAAGAGAACATGCCCTTACTCATCCTCATATTTTCGTGGTAAGCTAAGAAATCTTGGTTATTTGATTTTAGAATTTGTAGAGACAAATAAAATGTAATAAATACAATAAACATCCATATTATATCACCTTGCGTTTAAATAAAAATATGACATAATAGAACGAGATCATTTTGAGGTATTAAGGTTAAACACTATGGTTAACTTTGACTATTTCAAAAATTTATTGATATAATATAACAAATTTTCAATTGCAAAGAGGATGGTGGGATTAATATGCATTGAGGTATCAAGGATGGAACAACCTTTTGCTTTTTTAATTGCAGAGAATTTGGTGAGATTAAGGGCCTGTTCACATTTACTTAATTTCAGTTCAGTTCAGCTTCAATCAGTTCAGTTCAGTTCAGTTCCAATCAGTTCAGTTCAGCTCTTAATTTCCCAATCACATAAAATATTCATTTCAGCTCAATTCAGTTCAGTTCAGTTCAGTTCCAATCAGTTTAGTTCCAATCAGTTCAGTTTCAATCAGTGCAGTTCAGTTCAGTTCAGCTCAGTTTAGTAAATATGAACAGGCCCTAATAAGCATTAAATAAATGTTTGGTGGTTAAGTTTTTTCTCCAGCTGAACCTTGCTTTGTGGCGCCTAAACCCAATTCATTCCCCCCATTTTCACTCTCGTTTTTTTGGTTTGCAGTGACATGACTAGGGCTGAGCAAAACTACCCGAAAAATCGATTCGTAACCGTTCCGAAAATTAGGGTTTCCGATCCGATAACCATAACGGTTCGGGTACCCGTTCCGATAATTTGTTATTGGATATGCTTATGTGTATCATTTTAAAATAAATGGTTACCCGATCCAATCCGATAAGCATTTTTATTTCTTTTTTTCCCTACTTAAATCTATTAATATAAATCTATACTTTTACTTTACTTCATAATCACTTTATAATATCAATGATTAGTAATATTATTAATTAATTGGTCAAGATCATATGGTATTGTTGTTAATTAGTTGTAAATTATATCATAATAACTACATAATTAAGTTTAATTATCATTATTGGATATCTTATTGGGTACCCGATAACCGATCTAAAATTCGGGTATCCAAACTTATCGGTTCCAGTTATGGGTATCACTTTTAGTGATTTTGGTTATCGGGTACCCGAACCGTTAGTACTAACGGTATGGGTACCCGTCCCATGCTCACCCCTAGACATGACGACTTCTCATTGAAAGTGTATGTATGGTCCACACACACTGTATGTGTTTTATTTCTCCGCTAATATGGTGCAGAAATCAACCCTCTGATAGAAGATATGGGTAATGCTTAGCCATTGCAGTCCTGCTTCATAATTTGTCTAGGTAAGCTAAGAAATTTTGGTTATTTGATTTTAGAATTTGTAAAATGAAATACATATAACAAATCCACTACTACTATTATATCACCTTACGTTGTAATCAATATGACACAATAGACCGATGTCATTTAAGGTGTTAAATTTAAACATTATGATTATCTTTTACTACTTCAGTATATTCCCTTTGTTGCATAAAATTCTTGTCATTGTTTTTTTTAAATTGTTATATGATCAATGATCACATGTACCAACTTACATTATTATAAAATGTGTTTTTCTTGATATTCCGTACTTCATACGTGTATTTACATTACGAAAAAGAATTTTGTACTCCTATAACACACAAGTGCTAAATTAAGATGATGCTTTATTCCACATAATCACGTTAGTTATCATTCAATTTTCATCCTTCCAATAATACCCTCACATTCAAATCACAATCGACTCTCACAAATTCAAATCGCAATCCTCAGCACTTTCCCTCCTTTCTTCCCCTTTCTCCAACTTCTCACTGCTCCTTCAATCTCTCTCCTCACTCAAGCTTCATCAATGGCGCCCAAAATCCCTAAACCTCCGCAAAAACCCCTTCAACGCCCCAATAAATCTCAACCAATTCAAAATCCTACGAAGCAGCAGCAACCGCAAAACCCTAGCATCAAGCGAAATTGGTCAATGGCTGATTTCGAAATCGGAAAACCCTTGGGAAAGGGCAAATTCGGTAGAGTCTACCTTGCTCGCGAAGTCAAGGTTTTTCCCCAATTTTCCCCAATTTTTTTGCAGTAGTAATTGTTTGTTTGTTCAATTGTACTGAATTTGTTTTCGATTTTCGATTTTGATGGAGCAGAGTAAGTATATAGTGGCATTGAAGGTGATATTTAAGGAGCAAATTGAGAAGTATAAATTGCATCATCAATTGAGGAGAGAGATGGAGATTCAAATGAGTTTACGCCACCCGAATGTTCTGAGGCTTCATGGGTGGTTTCATGATGAAGAGAGGATTGTTTTGATCCTTGAGTATGCTTTTAGGGGTGAAATTTATAAGGAACTCCAGAAATCAGGTCATCTTCCTGAGGAGCAAGCCGCCACGGTATAATCTCCAAATTCTGTTTAGTTTTTTCTGAATTGTGTAAGAATTTTGATGATTAATTCTGTTGAGTTTCTAAGGAATTTCGAGTTTTTGCTGTCGAAATGATGATTTAGTTGCTAATTTAGTGTTCTAATTTTGAGATTGGATAATGGATATTGATGGATTCACAAACTAAGAGACATTAAATAGTGTGATTGCGAATGAGGGTTTTCGATGTTGGATTCTTAAGGGAGTGTCTAAGCTTCAATAATATGGAAGTTCTGTATTATTTTGTTCATTGGTTAATGAAGAATACAATGCTGATATTTGGGATTTCTTTTATTTTTTCCTTAATTGAATTTTAATTTTCAGTTGGGCTGAGCTTGGGTTGCTTCTTTATTGAATTTTGGGGGATTTACTTTGACTGTTTATGTGAGACAGTACATTGCGAGTCTAACGGAAGCATTGGCGTATTGTCATGACAAGAATGTCATCCATAGGGACATCAAACCAGAGAATTTGTTGCTTGATCATGAGGTACTTTTATGACTTCTGAGTAACTTGCTTTGCTTTCAATTTGGCTTTATTGGGAATGGACTATACTATTGTACTAATGTATGCATCTTAGAGTACTTTATTGTTTGATGTCCTATTATATGTATGTTTTTCCTTTGGGATTGAGTTGGTGGATCATTGTAAACCATTGAACTGGTAGAAGTATCTGAGCACTCATTTCTCGGTCTCAAAAAAACAGTTTTCATGGCTTTAGCTTTACTCTCATCAGTAGCCCGTTTCTACAAGGGTGTAACAAAAAAGGCGTAGAGAGTAGCAACTGCCTTTGGTGCAATCTGTTACTACTTACAAACATCTGTAGATATTTTTTTTTTTTGCTATATTTTGCTTGGTTATTAGCTAAGTGATGGGTTTCTTGGATGAAGATGAATAGTTTTGAATTCTATTTCTTTTCAGGGTCGTCTGAAGATTGCAGATTTTGGTTGGTCTGTACAGTCAAGAAACAAGAGACACACCATGTGTGGAACTCTTGACTATCTAGCACCAGAAATGGTGGAAAACAAGGCCCATGATTATGCAGTTGACAACTGGACTCTGGGTGTCCTTTGTTATGAATTCCTGTTTGGGGTACCTCCATTTGAGGCTGAGAGCCAACGTGATACTTTCCGGAGGTAAGAAGAATGCATTAATGTTTTCTTTTTTCTTTTAAAAAAGAGTATATAGGTTGAGAGCCTGGCAGCCTGCTACTTAACTCAGTCTTTTTCCTTTGTAGGATTATGAAGATTGATTTGAAATTTCCAGACACACCCCAAGTTTCGTCAGAAGCCAAGGATCTTATTACTCGAGTAAGTATACGCTTCATAGAATTTCCTTGGAAATTAATGGACCTCTTAATTTTATTTTGGAGTTCCCTTCAAAAAAAAAAAAAAAAAAAAAAAAAAAAAAAATTATTTTGGAGTTTCTGATCATGTGGTTTTGACATCTTGCAGCTTCTGGTAAAAGACACATCAAAGAGGCTCTCTCTTCAGAAGATAATGGAGCATCCCTGGATCCTAAAGAATGCAGATCCCACTGGCATTTTCCGTAAATAGTTCTTTCACCAAGCAAGCAAGCAAGTCAATGGTTATGTACACAGTGCTGTATCAAGATTCAACAATGTATTAGTGATCAGATCTGTGTCAAATGTGTAATTGGGTATGTACATTTGACACTTTGTTTTAGACTAAACACTTTGAAATTCTCATGGAATTGTTGAGTATGATATTTGGATGCATAGCCACTTATATGTGTCTAACACCAATTACCTGGCTTTCCAATACATTCATGTAATCGAGACAGCATAACCTGTACATAATTAATTATCAAGATTTGATAATGCAAAATGTTTTAAAATGTTTAAAATGTTCTTCTCACTTGGTAAATATATTTGGCATAGAGTTCTTGCTTACCTTTCTTTGGGACAGAGTAATTTACACACTTGTGTTTCCCATTTGTTTAACTTGTAATCTTCTTTGCCATTTTTGGTGCTATTTATCTAATTACCTGTATACCAATAGAGAAATTTTTGTGTGCTGCAATATTTATGAATTGTCAGAATTCTGAAACAAGGGGAGCGTGCCATTGTGTATTATTTACTTTCCTCCATATCCTATGAATATTATGGTTAGCTAGGAATGCTAATTGGGCATGTTTGGGGTGATAACAAGCTGAAGCTGGAGTTCATCAATTCGGATCATTGCACTTTCACTCAAGTTCAAGCTGAGTCTTAATTTTGTTTTGAGGCCTTATTTTCAAGCGAGCTCAACCTATTTAAAAAATTAACTTGAGCTCAATGCCCTTGTTAATGCCCTTATTGTCCATGCCCTTCAGATTTTTGTCAATGCCATTGTGCCCTTTTTGTCACTACTCCAAATTTTATTTATTTATTTATTTATTTATTTATTTTTTTTATCAAGCTTAGGCAGTTTAGCTATAATTTGTTGAGATCCTCATTAGTAATGTTCAATTTGTTAGTACCCATATTACAATTTGATTTCTATAACTATTCATAAAATAGAACGCAGTATTATAAATTTCAAGCCTGTTTATGAGTTGTATAAGCTAAGCTTAGCTATGCTCAACTCAAGATTCTCTAAATTGAGCTCAAGTACGTAGCTTGCAAGTAAGAGGGCTTGTTTAACCCCTACTCCCCTAGCATGTCCTACTCTGTCTAGCTATTGATAGCTTTTGGGTGGTTTGTCTAGTTTCCTTGTGGTATAGAGAAGCAGGGGCTTTAGTACCTTACTCCGTATATTGAAGAAATGGATAGTACATAAAACCATAAGATTGTAATATCCTTTGTATATATGAATATATATGTTTAACATACTGTTACATATATAACATCTCTTTTTGGAGCCATTAAGTTTTAGGAAATAAAATTGTTGCATGAAATTTAGTTGGAATGTGCAGTTTTTGTATTCATAGAAAGTAGAGCTAATGTATGATTAACATGAGTATACATTAAATAGTGTATTATGTTAGATTGTTATCTTTGGCAAAAAAAATTATGCTTCCCTCCCTCTTTTTCTCTTTAGACTTTTACTTTTTCTTTTCCCCTTTTTTTCCTCTTTAGCATTTCTTTTTTCATCTTATCTCCTGGATAATGTTCTTCTTTATTTTATTATTAACATTTATATAAGTTTTGAATATTTGTTCTTGCATGAGCATGAGTTCTTTTAATTCATTTTTCTTAAAATTTCTATCTTAGGAAGCAGGGCTGAGGGATATGGTTGGCATTGGCCAGCCCTGTCCAAGGCATTACATGACCTAAGTTGGTCTTGGTTTGGCCCCATATGGGATCGAGTCAGTATTTGTCAACGGTCAAGACAATACTAGGTTAGGCTAGGATGATACAACATGGGATCCGGAAATAACAGAAAATCTATGCCTAGGCTTAAAAGCATGACACTACCCAAACATGTGAAACAGCACCCCAAACTTGATAGCCTGACTCAAAATTAAATTGGCTACTGGTGCCATGGCATATGCCTAGCTAACCTGATGGTGCTAGGCATGACCTTAGTTATTTTCCTGGTGCAAACCTTAGTTAGCATTATTTTCTAATGGTTCAATGTAACTTGTACCTACAACACATACTTTTCGAAACAACTTTTTGTATTACTTTAAATTGATGATTAAGGTTAAGTTGTACTCTTATATGTCCTCTCAAGACTTAGATGATAAGAAGTCACTTTGTTAATTGTGGGGGCTGAATGCTTGAAACTGTCATAGAACAAGTTTGCCACTATGGGTTCACAATAATTATCCAATCATATGTTCTTTGGTCAAGGATTGAGGTCCCTTGGTCGCCAGATTATGCGTTTGCGTGGGTCCAAAGTGTGTGGAATGGAGACTTAAGTTCTTGGAGAATGAGCCAAGAATACATCATGATTGTCTTGACCATTTCAGGATATGATTTCCAAAAACAGGAACTTTCCTTGTGCCCTAAAATAATTTAGGAAATTAAAAAAGTTTCTTGAGGTTTTTTGATTTTTGACTAATGAAGTGTCATTACTCATTATAGCCTTATAGGTTCTCTTTCATCGCTTTCAATCTTTAGTTTCTAATCATTACTAATTAGTAATTATGTAGTACAGATCCCATACATTTTATGCCTTATTTCATTGATCATTTGTTCAATTATTGAGCTCTGTGTTGAATCTTGAGTGCTAAGATTGTGAGGATGTGTAACAAATTTACTTGGGAGCAAATGCAGCCTAATGTGTCTACCCTTGCTAGCAGATTTAAGGGATTACATAGCGATTTATGACGTATATACTAAGAGAAGGCGGCTATTTCATGGTAATGTAGTCTTCAGACTGCAATTGTAGCAAATTTACCCCTATGGTGTGGGATTAAGGATGGTAAAACCATAGTAGTACAGGGTTGTTTGTAAATAGTTAATACCTTGTCACTTGGCTGTAGGAATTAGATTGTAGTATGATTATATGATTTCTTTTTATTTAAGTCGTTACTAGCAGAATCACTTGCATGTTAATTTCCGTGATCACATAATTTAAGTAGCCTAGATTGTGATAGGTTTTGTTTTGGAGGATCTTACTTTCTTTGGTGAATTGTGCCTTAGCATGGAGAATAGTGAACTAAGCATGTGATGTAACATGAAATTAAAAAGGTGAAATTTTTCATAACGTTGCAAGGCTTTGTCTTTGATTTAAGCAATAGTATTTTTTTTTACATGTTGCAAGGCCTAACTTTTTTACCATATGAGTTTATACTTTCTATCCTTAAAAGCATGAAATTCCTCCCATAACTTTTTTTTTTTTCGTATTCATACTCCTAATTCCTGGGATTGAGGATTTACATTTCTTAGGAACTTGGGCTCAATTTACCTTGTCTTTTTTACAGTAGTTAACATATATTCAAGGGCAAAACTGTCAACATAACCAAAATTTATTGGCTTCATGTAGATCTGTACATGAATTATATCACTAGATAGTGATTACTGAATAGGAAATCGAAGAACAATATGTAAGTTAATAAAATGAACACTCACTCTCTCTTTATGCCTTCTTTAACCTCCCTCTCTACACATAATAATTCACACAAGAATCAGAACAAAACTTGAAAAACCCTAATTCTAACCCTACAAACAGTCATTAACTAGAATTTTAATGTAATCTGGCTTCCATTACTCTCCTCACCATCATCTCTTAATGCTGCCAGCTTCCTCCCTTCTCCTCCATTCTCCCCGCTTTTGCCTTTCCAGCTGCTGCAATCTGACTTCCCATCTTCGATGCTCTCTGACCGGTCACCGGCTCGTTGAGCATCTGATTCCGGGGAGCTATGAGTCTGTGTGTGAGAGGTAGTCTTGTACACATGAAGCTGGTGATGGTGTTGCAGGGCTGGATGGTGCAGTGCTTGTGGGGGTGCTACTGGTTGTGGATAATAGTCTGGTGGCACTGTAGGTGAGCAATAGTGTGATGAGACTTGAGTACTTGGGTGAGCACTGTATATGGTGGGTGCACCACCATGTGCAGCAGCAGCCGCGGTGGCGTATTCGGGTGGGACCCATATTCCTCCTAAGACAACCAGCTGTGGTGCTTGCCCTCCTACTGCTTGAGGACTTGGGCTAGGTCTTCTGGTGTGAAGTCTATATTTCTGCATGTTGGTAAAAAATACAAAAAGTTACCACAAACTGTAAAAAACATAAAGAAAAGTTGAAGACCAAAAGAGTAGAGACAATTAGTATATGCTCTGCACTATATAGTACAGTATCAATGTGTATGTCATGATTGCATGTTCAGAGAAAGATTGTTACCTGGAGGTGACTTTTCACTTCATCATTGGTTAGGCCATCAACCTTCATTAGCTCCCTAATTTGTTTAGGGGTAGCTACTGTTTACAAAGATAAGCAACCAATAGTCAGTTAATTATCCTTGTTTTTAAAAGCTAATGATAGTGACATGATCAGTTTTAGACATATTTAAAACCACTTCTAAATAAACAATCTGCATTATATTCTAGGTTGTTTATGATGATGATCAAATTATTATAGAAATGAATATGTCATAATGTTAAAAAGATAATAATTACCTTGTGAACCACCAAGCATCTGAAGGGCATTGACAAATCGTCGGTGCAAGTCCGGTGACCAACACCGCCTTGCCTTCCTGTTTGTCTGATTTGTGGTAGTGGTGGAGGTTGTCGCGATAGGTGCTTGACTATCTGTGGAGGCCATGCCAACTATCGCATTTCCTCCTTTGCTAGAATTATCACTCCTTGATCCACTCAATCCATTTTCACTCTTGTCATCTACCTCTCTGTCACTTGATGCTAGGGCCAAATCTGGAAGTGGCCTTATGCTTGAATTGTTAGGAACTGAGTTTCTTTCTTTTGCGAATGGAAGAAAAGCTCCTCCATTTCTTTGTTTGGTGTCTAATGCTAGTTTAGGACTGCTGACACTGAAGCCAGTATCAGCTTCAGATTTAGGCAATGTCGTCGAGGACTGTTGCTTGTTCGCGTCTCCTGCAGGGCTCCATAGCTGTGCAGATACCATCCAGTTGGCCTTATCAGAAATGTTTGCTGTCTTTTGGTCAGACCCTTCTAAGTTAGAATGTTTGAGTGGCATAAATTCTTCAAGAACTGGCCTTGCACCTTGATTAGTTATTCTGAAAGATTGTAACTGCTGCCTTGATGCTTCCATGGCTGATGAGCAAAATAAAGCTATAAGTTATTAGACTTTTTTTAAAATGAACTAGAATAAAATTTTCAACCCTAGAAAGAAGCAAATCTTAATTTTCTTTTACTGTCTGATTCAATTTTTTACTTTGTCTGATTATATATGTTACTTTCTAGTGTTATTTTTGTTTGGAATTTGTTTTTTTGATTTTGAGTGAAGACTAAAAGCCTAAAATAAAAGTTGCATGCAAAAAAAAAGAAAAAAAAAGCCTTATTATCCTCATCTTTGTTTGTGAATTAGGGAAAAAAGAAGAAAAAAAGATCAAAAGTATTTCACAATAAATCCACAAAGAGTAACTGTAATCATTAATTTAATTAGATTGCTTGGTTTTAATAACATACTGATTTGATTATATCCATTGAATAATTCATTGGTGGGTACAAAATGCAGTGTTGAAAAACATGCAAAAGAATGAGAAAAAGGAGACAAAGAAAAAGGAAGAACTAGGGACATGAATATGCAAAGTAAGGCTAATACAGTACCATTGGTGAGAAGCTGCATGCAGAGGGGAAGCTCACGCTTGAAAGCATCAATCTTATGGCGCTCTTCCTCGAGGCGATTAAGGTATTCTTCTAGCTTGTTGGTGGCTTGGTCTGTTGGGTTATTGTGATCACCACCAGCGCCGAATGATTTGAGTAGCATAGAGTAGCTTTGAGGTTTACAGTCAAGGCTTAGTTCTGATGGAGATGCCATCATTTCACTTATGATTATAACAAAATATTTAGTGTATATGATAAGATGGTTTTATTTGTTGCTTGGTGATATATATGTATATATTTTTGTGCAATAAACTTTTTTGGTCTCAAATGTTGTTGCTCTTATAGAATTGAGGGAAGCAAGGTGGCCTTCTCCTTTTTAGGTTATGAGAGAGGGAAAAAGGGATAGGATGTTGTTTATGAACACAAGGAGGATCAACTGCTTTTAGAGTTGTGTTCGAGGGAGAATAAAGTGGAATTTTGGGGTGAGAGTGAGAGAAAGAGAGGAAAAGGAAAAGTTGAAGAGAGATAAAAATTTAAAGTGGAGGAGGAGGAGGAGCATGGTAACTTCTTGCAAAGAGAGCAAAGGCAAAAAGCTCGAATTTATGATACACGCTCTAAAGTCCAAACATAGTTAGATTCCGTACTATCCCTGTCCAGATATAGTTGTCACGTTATGGTGAGTTTAAAATTCTACTAAACTGTTAATTTTGGAGTTAGGGAATAGCTATTTTACGCGTATGTTTGTATACAACGTACGTACAAGTGTAAGGAGTGAAGAGAATCAAAGGGGGGTCATGTGGTTGCTGAAGCCTTTGTAGGGATTTTTAGAACCTTTGGACGTTCTTCCCCTCTTCATTAGCTGTCCGAATTTCAAAAAATCACTAATTCAAAAGATGATTCTCCTTCCTCTGCCTCTGTTGCCTTTTTCTCTCATTTTACAATTTATCTTTTCCTTTTTGTTACCATCATTTTTACCTTTTTTTTATTTATTGGTTATATGGAATAGTTTTTATATTTGTTAATATGAGCTGAATATACTGATTTTTGCAAAATGTATATTTCTTTGCTCAGCTTTTATCTCTATAAGCTCCTATTTTAAAATCAAAGAATTAAATTCAAAAAACCCTTTTCATGAGAAAAATATCTCTTTTATTGTACAGTATATTTCTTTGGGAATGAAAAAAATGCTAGATAAGCTTGAATCTGCTCCATTTGTATATTCATGGTTTATTTGGCCAGATGCTCTGGACCATGCTATGAACTCTCTTTATATATTCTCCTTTTTTTTTATAATTTTTTTGTGATTATCTATTTATATTTTTAAGACAAGATGTGAAAATGATTTTTGTCCTTTAATTTTACACAAGTATAAAAAATGCAATTTAACTTGTTATTTGTATGAGCTTAGATCTAGAGAATATGACCATGTTTTTTATAATTATATATTGATGCTTTATGTTTTAGCTAGGGTTACGATTTAGCCTTCCAAAGAGGCATTGTAATATCAATATTACTATACATCATAATAACGCTTATAAAGTGCAATGGAAAATATTAAGAAATTACATATGTACTTTCACCCGTGCATATACGTGCCTCACTTTTTTTTTTGCGGTGTTAGGACATTGAACATACGTTATGTGCTCTAACATTTCCTATTTATTTATCTTTTTGTATTTGGTATCAGTCATTCAATTTTATAATTTTGGGTTTTAAAAATGGTGCAATGCATGTTTGTGAAAATGTAGATTATCGTATACAGTTGGAACTTTGAATAAATAAATTGTTGTAGGATAGACACATTTATATTTTGTTTTACTGTACCTATTTTACAAGAACATGGATCAAATAGGTATCCAAGTAAATTTTGAAGCTTTTTATAACAAAACTATATTATTTTTTAAGAGAATCAAAACCATCCAGAATAAAACTTTTTCTAAACTTTTATTTAAATATATTCATTTAGGTAAAGATCGTATTACTTAGAGGTTTAGGGCCCACTTAAAAGCAAAGTTAAAGATGAAATGGATTCGATGGTCATGATTTACAGATCATATGTTAAATTCCCAACCAAAAGTAACTTGCTTAAAAAATCACAGCAAACCCAAAAAATTATATTAATCTTTAAGAAAATAAAAATAGAATAATTAAGGGCAGATGTCAGACATCCATACGGTTAAGTACTAATAGAACAAATTATTCTCATATTATATGGAATTATGGATGATGAATTATATGATTCTATCTTTATTATTTTTATTATTTGAAGAGGAAATTTTATCAAAAAAACTAAATATAAATGTGCTTTTAAAGAGCATATACTATTGTCATCTGTTTTACTAATTTTATGCTAATTATATATCATGTAAAAAAAGTAAAATAATACTTAATGTCGAGTATCTATCAACCATTCAACTTTCTTTTTTGGTTTCAAAAAGTAAAATAATTATTCAACATTTGAGAAAGAGTGAGAATATATAATCTACTTGAGACGTTCATTTTAAGTTTATTTTGTTTTTATAAAAGAGAGAGAATAAAATATTTCATTTGATGTAAGGAAGGAATATCTTAGTTCCAAAATTCTGCGACTGTAAATTAAGGACACAAAGCTTAAATAAAAAGAGAGATTGGAGGGAAAAACAGCCCAAAAGATTGAAAAAAAGAGGGTTTTGGGAATCTCTTCTGCTACTTAAAACTTTAGTGAAGTGGGTGGGAAGGTAAGTTGATTCTCTCTAAACATTTGACTATTTTTTTGTTCGTAATAACACGCTTATTGATTTTTACTTATCTGAACTTACCTGCCGCCTAAACTCATAAATCTTTGTGCAAACTTAATTTTCCTTGGATAGTGGTTATAAGGTAAACAAAACATGGCCTAACAGATTAATAAATCGTGTGCAACACCTAGGTCTGGACTCCATTTCCACCTTGATCTTGCGCGTGGTGCTATGATATTACTATATAATTGTATTGGTAGTAAATTGGCAATGTAATTTAGAGATTAATGAACCTTTTTTTTTTTTTTTTTTTTTTTTTTTTTAAATTTAAGGAAAAGATTTGAGTATAGTAAATGATGAACATTCTGGATCTAGGTATGGTATTTTTTTTTTTCTTGCCTCTTTCATCTTTAGGGACCATACATTCATGAAGGAATGCTCATGTTATGTGTTGAATCTCAAGAAGATTTGAAGTTAGCCCACTTACACAGTCAACTATGCACCCTTTCTGCTTCTTTCTGGAAATTTGTTTTATGCTTAGGAAAATTCATGTACAAGCCACCTGAAGTAGTCATCTATTATGTTTCTTTACCTTCTTCCTTTTTCTATCTTTTTTTTAGCTTTTTAATCCATTATATTGCTCTCTTTGTTTTTTTCACAAAGGTTGAAAGAAACATGCTTATATTAAGAAAGTAATCAATCAATTCAAATTAAAAATCTCAACCCATTTTTTTACTTGTGATGTGCATAGGATTTTCTTAGACAACATTTGTATGCAAATTTATGAATGTACCCTTCTCATTATTTAATGATGAGTTTGAAAGTTCGAGAAGTATCTATGTCTCGTTTTTATGTTAGAAGATAATTAATAACAAGCATACATGATGTGTTTTTTATTTGAGCTACATGTAAATTGAGTGAGTATATTGTTGTTTAAAGAATTCGTGTCATGTAAACAAGTTTTATGTCAGATAACGCCTTTAGATATGAAGATAAAATTAGGCCCTGTTCTTTTGAGCTTCTAAGCAAAGCAGAGTAGAGCAGATGTCAACAGAGTAGAGTAGAGCAGATTTCAATCAGTAGAGTTGGGCTCAATAGAGTAGAGTAAATATTAAAGCAGCAGCTCTAAAGAACAGGGCATTAGTTGTAAATAAGGGGGAGGGAGAATTGAAGTGGGGATAGTCATGAAAGTTAGTAAAAGGAGGGAGAAGGGTGGTGCATGGGTTTGGGGTAGTGAAAAAGGTAAGAATAGATTACATAGAGGTGAAAAAAGAAAGAAAGAAAGAAAAATGAAAGAAAGAATCGAATATCTTTTAACAGCAGAAGAAGAGAGAAAGAAAGAGAAAGAGTGGCAATAATGAAAGAGAAGGTTGGTCGCTTTCAGAAAAATCAGACTTCTAGTACAAGCCTCCAACATCTTCCTTTTTCATTCTCTAGATTCTTTCTCTCTCTTCTTTCTTCTTTACGAGTGAGTACTATACTATGCATGGTACTACTACTACTACATCACCTGGTTTGTTGTGAATGAATGAATGAATGATATAAAAGAAAGAGAAAGAAAGAAAGAAAAGATTCTCCTCGTGACACGCGTTGAGATATTCTCTGCTTAATCCAAATATCATCCTTCTCTGAATATCCCTTTTGTCTCCTCTTCTTTGTCCTTTACTCCTAAACCTTCATACACTATACCCACCTTCACCATTACAGGCATTACTTTGTGTACGTACTTACTTCAGATTTGTTCTCTTCACCTGAAATAAGGTGATTTAGGGTCTGTTCTCATTGACTGAACTGAACTGAGTTGAGCTGAACAGAACTGAACTGAAATGAATATTTTATAAGAGAAGGAAATTAGGAGTTGAACTTAACTGAATTGAACTGAATTTCAACGTATGAAAACATGCCCTTAGTCTGGATATTTTAAGATCTGATCTGCTATGCTATGCTATGCTTTGAAGGTTTCTAATCTGGTCTTTTCTGGTCTGAATTTGTCTGATAGAGTTTGATTCTTGTCATTGTGCAATTTAATAACTTTATTCGATCTGGTCTGAACCAAAATCTGAATTATTACTTTTCTAGAGAGTTGGTTCCAAAAAAACACGTCGGGTCGTGCATTGTGTAACTTGTGTGTTACTCGTATTTTCCTTGTTAACTATCTACTACTATAAGATTGGAGGTAATGACTAGTAAGCTTGTTGGCCATTTAAATAATATGTTGTGTAAGGTCAAACTTTCGTGTCTAGGGTTAGTCAAAATTTGCCCTGTATATCAAAAGGGTGACCATGGCTTATGTCTTATTTGAAATCTTGTAACGAGCTCTGTGGTATCGTGTTATGTCGTGTTTTGTGAACATCGTGTTATGTCGTGTTTTGTGAACAGAATGTGACCTAAGTGACCATGGCTTGGCTCGAGCCACATACCCATTATGTCATCACTATGTGCCTTGCTTATATCTAACGTGAAATCTTCTAACGAGTTTTGTGATATCATGTTATGTTGTGTTTTGTGAACGCCTAAGCATTGAATATCAAGAGTTAAATTGAAATAGAGAACACTTCAAGCTAATTTTGGATGAAGCGACATATTTTTTGACATCGAATAATCATCTTGAGCCATATCTTGATTGTTTCATATTTTAGTCTATTGTTGTCAATCATGATAAGTCAACAAATATCATGTCTTCAGAATTTTAAGTACAATTTCAATCAATTAATCGAGTATATATAGGATGGTTTTGGCAAATCTAACTCTATATTCACCATTGCTGTTTGGGGTAGTTCCTCTTTTGGACATGGGGCAAAAAAATGTCCAAAAATAACAAATTTAAAAATCACTATAGTCTTGGTACTTGTAATAAAAGCTTTATGAAGTGAACTAATTAACATGTACAGTACGATAGTACTACCATTTTCCAACTTTTGGTTGTTTTATAAAAGGTTTTAGGTTTGTCACATCTATACACTTGGTCAACATATAGAAGTTTGTTTCGGATTTTAAACAAGCTGTAAACTTTATAAATTTTTCATACAAAGTATAATTTTAATTACAATCTCTCTTTTGTCAAGAAAATAAAAACAATAGTATACGTAGTATTTTGTTTTTTTAATCATTGTGGTGATCAATTTCATTTAATTTATGAAAATATCATTTAAGCTATAAAAAGGCCAAAAAGTTTGGTTTTGAAACAAATATAAGTCTAGAAGACTAGAAATAATATTTTCATATAATAATCCAATAAATATTTGACTAACGATTGAGATAGTTGTTAAATTTACCTAGTAAAATCAAATAAAAGTATTATTTTATAGGAAATGGAGATAGTATAAAGGGGAACAAAATTAAAGATTAAATATAATGAAATTTCAAAAAGAGGAAATGAAAGAAGAAAATTGTCCATTTGTCCTAATGAAGTTATAGTAAGAATTTAACTTTATTGTTAGTCTTTTCCCCCCACTTGAAGTTCATAAATAGATTCCTTGCAAGTCCACCCCGCAATGATTTTCATGAAAAAAGCCTATTTTTGAGGATTTACCAACACCATCCTTTAAATAAAATAATACTAAATAAATAAATAAAAATACTACGTATTAGTTTTCCTTCAATTCGATGCATAAATTTTTGAAGAATTCAGCATTATTATCAAAGGATATGATGCTCATATAATCTGTTTATAGTGGAAAAGGCCATACTTTAATAATATAAAATTAGAAGAATCTAACCCCATATTATTGGTGCATGAATTACAAGTTTAATGTTAATGCATTTTCTTCTATATAAGTCGTTTCTTAGAATATGCCTTGATTCATTCAATGTACGTTGTAAAGCTTTATCGTTTTATTCTAATGATAGTTAAACATTGTGATACATGATTTATTTTCATGTAACCATGATACAAGCCATTGTCTAGTGGTGTGTGATTCGTTGATGTTGTATGAAAAATCAACTTTTACTTATTAATTTTCTGTTTTAGGGCCTGTTCTCATTGACTGAACTTAGCTGAACTGAACTGAGCTGAACTGAACTGAAATGAATATTTTATAAGAGAAGGAAATTAGGAGCTGAATTGAACTGAATTTCAACGTATGAGAACAGGCCCTTAATCTGCCCCTATACCTTTTTTTTTCCTGATTATTTAATAGGATTTTGTTACAGTAATCATAACTTGATAAGGGATAGGGTTATGTATAAACATTAAATATACATGTATATTACACTCGTAAATCTACAATATCTAAAATTCTAAATTCACAAAATATTGTAGTACAAATAGATTTCAAACTCGGGTTAGGAATATGCCTTTAATGAAAGGTAAAATACACTTTAATAATTCCAACTATTAGTGATTTACTTTAATTTTAATAATCCCAACTAAGGTTTATCATCTAATAATCCCAACTATTGGGTATGTTTGCATAGAGTAGTCCCAACCGGTCAACACAAAGTCAATGACTTATTGTAACAGGTAACCAATCTACGTGTCAGCACGTGATTAGTTTAAAATTTAAAAAAAGGAAAAATAACCTCCTAGCCACCCGTCCCACCACCCATTCCTTTCCACCACCACGAAGCCCAGACCCAGCCCAATCTCCAGCCCGTCGACCGTCTCCCCTTACCCTTGAAAATGACCGACACAAGACCCTCCTTCCTGACCTTTCTTCCTCTCGCCTCATCTGTGGTTTGACGCGCCGGAAAACCCTCTATTAACCACCCCGAAATCCCAGCCTCGACCCCGAAAAACCCCTACCCACCCCGAAAAACTACCTACCTAGCCACCTCCCTTCTCACACTCAAGCCCAAATAGCCACACAACCCCAAACAACCTCCACTCCTCCAACCACCACCAATTACTAGCTGTGCACAAACTTGACCACCATAGCCATGCAACTCACAACTCCAACCAATTCAAGCATTGCTGCACAAATGGCTGATGAATTTGGGGGTTGGGAAGGCCTCGGCCGTTTTACGAGGGTTAGGGGAGGTCGCCGACCGGTTTTCGGTAGCCTGGGGTTGGGCCTTAGGGTTTCGCGGTGTGGGAGAAGAGGGAAGAGGTGGCTGCCTCCTGCCTGGCTGGTGGCTGGGGATGGGTTTTGGGTCTTTTTTTTAAAAAAAAATATTATATTTTTAATTTACAGCAATTACATGCTGACATGTGGATTTTTTTTATAAAAAAAAAAAATTTAACCCTTTTATTATCGTTCATTGGGACTGCTCTAGGCAAACATACCCATGGTTGGAATTATTAGATGATAAACTTTAGTTGGAATTATTATGTAAATTGCCAATATAATTGAAATAATTAAAGTGTATTTTTCCTTAATGAAATTACCAGTTAAGTAGTTATACATGCTTTCGTTGTTATACTCCAAAGATTCCCTTTTAATACACCTATCTTATTATAACCAACTTAATTATTTGTCCTTCATACTGTCAATATTACTACTACAATTTATTACCTGTATTCTACTTCAATATTTATCATTGTCTATCAAGTAGTTCCACTTTCTATTTTTAGTGTAGGTTTTTTTTTTTTTTTTACCCATATCTATTCCGTTTTACCATTGTCTCTTTTTTACCTCATGATTTATTCACCTTTTCATCTCGATTAGATTTTTTTTTTCTTGCTTTATATACATTTTTCATTACACACACCCATTATTTTCTTACTTTCCTTAAGTTCTGAATCTCCGTGTGACTATTAAGGCTACTTGGCTAGCCATATTAGGTCCAAGTCCAATGTGCCATATAGGAATTTCACCAATCTTTGTTATTAAAAAAAAAAAAAAATTCCTTATTAAAGTAATAAAAATAAAGATGGTCCATTGCAACCGTATATTTCTACACAAGGAAAGCCTAGTAGATACTAAGAATAATCTATAAAATCCAAAAAAAAAAAAAAAAAAAAAAAGATATGCAAGTACCTAAGTGTATTGGATTCTATTCCTCTTTATCCATAACCCTTTGTTGGATAATCACGTACGTATATCAAAAACTTAGAAAATCAAATATTTTTAAAATTCCATTCAACTTAAATTCAAAGTGAGTGACTTAATTGAAAAAAGGAAAATATAAAGTATGTTCTTTATTTAATTTTTGCATGTACATGAAATATTCTTACCTTTGCTTTAATTTTGCGGAAAGAGATTGATGTCTACGTTTACGGATTATAATGCTTCTTTGTCAAGAATCATACTGAAAATATTATATACTGATTTGATGAGAAGTTTGATTAATTATGTTTAACTAAATTCCCCAATATTGCAATATAGATAGATAGAATTTGTTCATTTTTAGGGACTTGGTCATTCATTTGATGATTGCTAGTTGGTTGGGTTTTGATTTTTTTATTGGATGCTTTCCTAATTTTTAATTAATTTTTTTGAAGGTTTTTTTGTCTTACTTGATCTTCTTTGATGGATTGACTATGATGGTTTAGTAATTAATTTAATTAACTTTGTTCTAGAACATATTTACTATATTCGAAGTCTGACTTCGTATAAAATTACTCTCTTTGTTCCTTAATATATTGCAACGTTATCTATTTTATAATGTATAGGTATAGGTTTCTCAAGTTTTAATTTATTTAGTTAATTTATTCAAAAAAAAATATTTAGTTATGTAATTACAATTTCAATGGTCTCATATTTGTGTTAAAATTTACAAAAAAAAAAAAAAAAAAAAAAAAAAAGAAAAGAAAAGGAAAAAGGATTAAGGAAATATTATCACCTTGTTTCCTTTGGTATATAGCTTAGTGTTCTTGGACTGCTTACTAGATAGTACTCCCTCCATCACTTAATACAATTCTTCTTTCTCTTTATTATGTGAGGAATACATGCTCAAAAGAGGCATTGTATTACGGGACGGAGGGAGTATTACTCGTATAAATTGAAACTTAAAGAAAATAGCTATGAGAAATATAATTACTACTACAATTTTTATTTATTTTTTATACAGTGAAGTAAACAAACAAAACTCCATGATATTGTCAATTAAGCTAGAGAATATAAGATGCAAATTTTGTAAAATGTAACAACTTTCTAATATAGAGTATAGATACGCCAACATAAATTATAGCCAATTTAAGAGTAATAAATCTTCGTTCGGTGTACCTTTCACCTATTATCTTGATGCTTATTATGGGATCCTCTACACATTGCCTCTTGGGCTTCGTTAAATTCCAATTACATCAATTCTCAAACTTAAAACGAAAGATGGGCATCGTGCCATGCCGTGCCGTCGCGGGCCGTGCCGAGGTTGGGCTCGTGCCGTGCCGTGCCAGCTTGGTGGCGGGCCGTGCCAAGTTTTGGCACACCCTAGCCCACGGCACGGCCCACGTGCTTGGCGTGCCGTGCCGTGCCGCGGGCCACCACGGTTTTTAAATTTTTTTTTTATTTTTAAAAATATATATATTATACAAAATCGATATATTTATATATTATAAAAATAACGTGTCGGCGGGTCGTGCCAGCGGGCCGTGCCGGCGTGCCGACGATTGTGCCCATGCCGTGCCGTGCCAAATTTCAACATTTGTGTTCACGGCACGGCCCACGGCCCATAAGTGGGCCGCCGTGCCGCGCTGTGCCAGTGGTTGTGCCGTGTCGGGCCGTGCCGGAATCGTGCCGGGCTCGTGCCAGCACGACCCATGCCCACCTTTACTTAAAACCTTACTCTATTAATGTCTTTTATATGTTTGAAAAATTGTCAACTTGAACAATCTCAACAATTAGCCATTTAATTAACTTGATAAATTCTTAACTTTACATACTATATGTAAAGATATAATTAAATTTTCTCAAAAAATTAAAAATAAATAACCTATTTAGAGATTGACTATTACTAAAGAACAAGAATAGGTAAATAGAGAAAGAGCAAAAAACAGCATCTAAATAAGCAAGTTGAAAAGGGGAGAAGAATAGAATTAGAATAAGAATCACTCTTGTCGGCCTCTTAGCAAAAGATAACTCTTTCTTAAAGCTAATTTTTAGATTGCAATTCAAGATAGGAATTTCAAACCCTCTATTTTGTTACAAATAATTGCATAAATAAATTCATTCATAATGCATATAGTTGACCATATAGTATATTACATTATTCTAGTATTTTTGATTTGTTGTCGTAGGAAGAGGCGTGGAAGTACAATTTTATATTTATAAAATAAGGTAAATAATATTAATAATTTGTAAGAAATTAAATTCGATACTGAAATTGACAAAAGCACTAGCACACCAGCACCAATATGTTGAAAAAATTAAAAAAAAAATATAGAATTTAGATAATGGATGTATCTTCTTCCTTGTTATACTTATATTCGTGCATCCAATAATGCATATGCACAAAATCCATAGAATTGAGTATTGGCATCTTTGCCTTTTAAAGTGGGGTCTTGTATTAGTTGCTACTATACAAGAGACGACTAGAATGACAAAAGATTGCATGACCAAATTATGTCTTTTTTCATTTATCGAACAAGAGTTCCTCTTCATTTAACGAGACGTCTAGCTTCTTGCCGCTTCTTATTAAGAGGTTTATTATAATATGTTTTTTTTGTTTAGTTAATCCTCTCGCGCTTATTGGAAACTTAAGAGAGAATGAGGGGGTAATACCGTAACTACCATCATATTGCTAGATGTACTGTGTGCATGGTACATTGACATGAATTTTTGTTCATTTGAAGCTTTCTTGAATGCGCATATAAGCAATGAATAATCTTGCTTAATAGTTTATCAAGATGTAATCAAATTTGCCACTTTCCCTATAATTTAATGGCTCAATGAAGGATCCTCAAGAATTCCATAAATCTACAAATTCCAATTTTTGTATCCTTATTATTGACATCTAAATAGATGACACTTTTAGACAATGATAAAATCTATATGTATATCCATGTAAATAAAATAAATTAATTTTTGTAACTTATCATGTGTCCACAGGTATAAGTTAGAAAATCATCGTTTAAATATTACTTTTTTTTGCTCTCAATTTTTCAAACAAAGGAGAACATGGTAGTTAAATATTGTTGATTAGTTGTAGATACCTTGACTAGAAGAAAGTACAGTCTAAAAGCTCCTCAAAAGTTTACATGTAAATTGACAAAAGTTAACATTATTGTATAACCAATTAACCATAATAAATATTTTACCTAAATTACTCAATAATTTTTTTAAACACACGTAATGTAGCAATGTAACATGATGCACATCATGATCTCGAATAATTTGCAATGTCAACTTGTCCCACGCGATTACATGACCAATTTTAATGCTACCCAATTAATTATGCGCTGGATTATGTGACATAAGAGTCCAATATAAATGACCAACATCTTCTTTTGCAGCTGTCTACTTGGGTGCAAACATGCTGTGTCCAACAACATGTAAAAGGCCTACTTTTTGGCATTGTTTTGTGCTGCTTCTTTAACACAACTGAGCAGGCCCAACCAACACTGTTATAGTTATATTAAGGTCTTGAATGAGGCTCTATTTCTCCTCATCTTTTCAGTTATTTCATCCTCTAAGACAAGATAATACGTACAAGGTAAGATATTATAATAGTTGTATAAGATAAGTTTAGATCACGTAAGACACGGGCTCTAGTTAAAATAATACTCCTATTAGATATATGATATATAGGTGAAGAAAACATTGTCTTAGGGCATGTTCTCATTAACTGAACTGAACTGAGCTGAACTGAACTGAAATGAACTGAACTGAACTGAGCTGAACTGAATTTCAACGTAAGAGAACATGCCTTTAGTGATTGCTTCAAAACTTTATTTTATTTAGTTATTTAGTCATCTGATCAAAAGGTTGAGAGAAAAGAAAATGAAACGAGATGGATGTGATTAGGAATAGGTTTTTGGGATGGAAATGTAGCATCCATTTTACAAAATTGCCAAGGAAAATGGTAAGAAAAAAAACGAAAGAATTGACCTCCTTAACAACCTACACTAGTGTTAGGATAAAATGAGAGGATGAAGGAAAAGTGCGACAAAATCTAAATTGAAAAAATATGCGTTTGCCGGGAGTCGAACCCGGGTCTATTGCTTGGAAGGCAATTATCCTAACCGTTGGACTACAAACGCAATCGATGCTATAAGATTGCGTAAAGAGATTAATATTATACACAAATACCAGAATAATTTCTATACATTCCAATCTTTTTGTTGTTCTTTGTTTTTTTTACATATAGATTAACGTTAAATTATTTGGTTGACTGATACAAGTGTGGTACCTTAAACATTAACGTGTATGAGTATTATGATACTTTGCATGTAACCTTAGTAGGTTAATTTTCTTATATTGACATTATTACTTATTGGTTTTACAATGATAAGATGTCACGTATGAATTCACAATGAACTTTATTATAAGTGGTTTTTTTTTGTGATACTCCTTTTCCCTAGATCTCCAACATTGATACCAATGACATACATTAGGTTACTTTTCTTATATTGTTACTGTATTACTTAGCTAATTAGTTTTAGAATGATAAGGTGTCACAAATAAACTCACTATGACTTAATAATTATAAGTGGTTTTTTGTATTGCTCCTCTTCTCTACATCTCCAACATTAATCACCAATGACATTAGTTTACTTTTCTTATATCGTTATTACTTATTGAATTGGTCTGGTTTTAGAATGATATGATGTCACAATGAACTTTATTATCAGTGGTTCTTTATTTACTCCTCTTCCCACATCTCCAAGATTAATTATCAATGACAAAAAGTTATTTAAAACGTGTTTATATTGTTACATTTATTTAACTAGTCGTTGGAGCACGCGCTACGCGCGTGCCCCCTGACGGTAAGATATGTAAATATCGTGGTAATGTTTGAGTTTTGTAATATTCGTTGTTGTGTTCGGGTTTAATAATTGCAAGGAAACATGAATTTGTAACAAGGAGTAGTAATAAGCTTTCTATGGGGAAATATCTATGAAAAAACAATTATTAAAAGTGAAGTTATCTAGAATTGATTTGAATTAAATTATACCATTGTTTAAGATATTATTTTAAAACGCAATACGATTTCTTATTACCTAAATAAATTTCGAATAGCGTTATTTTAAAATAATTGTGATAAAAAGGAGTAGTAAAAAGGAAATGCAATATTAAAGATTAAGGTTATGTAAAATGAATTAAATGTAAAAGATATAGAATTGTATTGTTGTTTTGAAAATGTAGTTTATGAGAATGCACTCATTTGGCAAATAGATCAATGTGTTGACTATTTTAAAATATGTTGCTATTAAAGTAGAAGATGAAGAATTTAGGTGAATGGGAAGACCCTTCACAAAATACATAAGTTTACATGCTATTTAGCTCCTGTTTTATTGACAAACATTTCTATACGTAATTCTGTTTTAGCGTTCATTATTAAGCACATTATTAAGCACTAAAACCTGTGTGAGTTGTACATTACAACTATTTCTCTCATTCTTGACTTTAATTTGTTCATGGAAGACAATATTGAAGGGTGTTCTTCTAACATCAAGGTTATTAGTTGCAAAGAAAGGGCAATGATTAAGTACAACATTCATCTAGATTGGTTGGATCGGTATCTTGATCGATCATGGCTAGCAAAAGTTGATGAATGATGTTCGAAGTATTAGTTAGAGATTACAAAAAGATGTTAATAAGGAAGAAAAGAAAAGAATCAAGTAAGAGCGAGATGAGTTAAGTTGTTTTGGAATGAAGTGACACTATACACTCTCTCTCTCTCTCCTTGGTCTTGTCTCTTCGTTTCCTTTTTTAAATGTTTTATTTTTAATGGCTTTGAAATATATATATGCCGCATTTCTCCCCTTTTACTCATTCCTTCTATTATTGGCCGAAGCTCTTTTTCTCACCATCTTTCTTTCTTTTCTAATCTCTTTTGTTCATGTTCCATCTTAAAAAAGGCCCTAAAATTATAGGTTGCATTTGCTCTCTCCCTCTCAATCCTCCTTCTCCCCTCGACCTCTTTATCTTTCCCAGTTTTCTTCATCTCTCTTTCTTTTTACCTCCACCTCTCTTTTTCTCTCCTAGCCCCCCCTCTCTTTTTTCTCTCAAGGCCCTTTTGTCTCTTATCGTTCTATTTCTTTCTCTTTTGACCTCTCCTTCCCTCTCTTAGTCCTCTTTCTCGTTCTTTCTTTCTCTCTTAGGCATCTCTCTTAGGCATATATATCTCTCTCTCTCTCTCCCTTTACTCCTATCTCATAGTCCCTCTATCTTTTCCTCTCTATTGGACCTCCTCTATCGCGTCCTCCCTTTCGCTCTCCCCTTCCCTCTCGACTTGCTCTGTCTCTTTTTCAGCCCGTCTTCTCTTTCCCTTCCCTTGGCCTTGTCTCCTTGTTCCGTCTAACTCATTTCTTCTTTTAGCCGAAACTCTTTCTCTTAATCTCCCTTTCTTTTGTAATCCTTCTTGTCCTTATTCTATCTTTAAAAAGGCTTTAAAAAATTATACGAAGTATTGCACTTGTTGTCCTTCTACCCTTGGCCTCTTTATCTTTCTTAGCTTTTCTCGATCTCTCTCTTTCTTTCGGTGCCCCATATTTCTTTTTCTCTCCCACCTCCCCGCTCTCTCTAGGCCCTTTATCTATTTTTGTGTAACTGCTTCCTGTTTTGACTCATCTCTCCCTCTTTTATCCCTCTTTCTCTTTTCTCCTAACTCCTCTCTCATGGCCCTACTTTCTTTCACTGTCTTCTAGACCTCCTCTCTCCGGTCCTCCCTTTCGCTCTTTCTTCCGGCACGCTCTGTCATTTTTTCGACCCGCGTTCTATCTCCCGGGTTCCTTCCCCCCTCTCTCCCTCACTCCTATTTCTCCCTTATCTCCCTCTATCCCTCTCTCATCCTCTCCTTCTCCTTCTCACTCTCACTCTCTCTTCCCATCTCCCTCCATCCCCATCTCTTTTTAAAGCTAATTACTACTATGGTTATATAGACAATTTTTTTTTTTTTAAAAGAGCACTTATTGATGGATCTAGCATGATCCTTGTAAAATGTTTGTGTACTATGTAGTGCTACAAATGTTAAGTTATTTTAGTGGTGTCCGTAGTTATTGTAATTGTTTAAATATTTAATCAAAACATACTAATTTATCAAAATTTAAACATATGTACATATAATCAAGGTGTTAGGGTCGTTATTGAATTGTATGTTGTTTTCTTTTGAACATCTTACTTAAAGACGACATCATTATAAATCTAAAACAAAATATACTATATATGATTAAATTTAAAACAAAATATACTATATATGATTATAAATTTAAAACAAAATATACTATACGAAGTATATGTTTTCTTTTGACTCATCTCTCCATCTTACTTGTTTATGGCGTGCTTACAAGAAAAATCTATGATTAAGTTGAAGGCAAATATTGAGACAATAATCAACCTTAATTTTAAATAGTTTTACAAGAATATACAAATATTAGACTATTATATAATAAGCCTAGATAAGAATTGTGAAAGGACACATTGAATAGAACTCTGGTGAAAAACATCTTGGTTGTTGTAATCCTGATACAAATTTAAAAAAAATCCATTTAAGAAACATGATATAACCATACTATATATGTTAGGTTGATCACATCTAGTCATCTAATTAGCTTAGCTGATTATATCAAATAACTAATCACATCAATCTTTTAATTTGATCATATAATTTGATAGATGTAAGAGCATTTGAAATTTGATTAATAATTTTAGTAGTTTTATACCTATGCAGTGGATACAGTGGATGCTACTCTATATCTTTAATACTTTTCTCTGTAATAATATCCCTAAAATGTTACTCTTAAAGCATACTATAAAGTCAAGATATTCCAAAAAGCAGACTTAAAATTTAAACTTATCCTTATCACCACTACCTTCTTACTCCCATCCTCCTCTCTAACTTTTATTTTATGGGTAGAACAATTCAACACATGAGGTATTTTTATTATGCAAGCTGAAGTTTTTTGTTAATTTTATGCCAATTTTGACTACAAACTAAACTCTCAAAGGTCCAAATTGACTCTCAAAACCTTATTTATATAACTTTTATTTTTTTTATATCATTATTTATAATAGGAATAGTTGTGTTATAAGTAGGTAAGCATTTTTACAAATAAGATAAGTTGCATGGAAAATACTCGTATGTATACAAGGGAAAAACGAAAATAAGAATATATGAGTGCATTGGAAATGCCTTGCGAAAGGTATGGATTTGTATGCCTATAATCCTCTTTTAGGAGCTCATCTCAAAGCAATAAAAGTCAAAACATTGGAATTAAAAAAATACTCGTATTTTATAATCTTTGGATATAATCGGATTTTAGGAATAATTACACCTACATACAATGTAATTTGCCTATTTGAGTAGCAAAACATCAGTCAGACACAAATACATTAACTTCATAGAGTCCTTTGGTTGTCTATCTTCTGCTCTAATAATCATCTACAAACAACAGCTGGGTCTAAGTAACCTCCAAACAACAGCTGAAACCGCTCCAATAACCATGACCAAGACAAGGAGGTCAAATCCACCACCAATGCCAACTGCTACACTTGGGCCTGAGGTACAAAATGAAAACAGTGACCAACCCCATCCACCATAGAATGGATACCAGGGCCAAGTGGTGGAGCTGCAAGTGGATTCACATAAAAATAAATAATTTTTTTTTTTTAAAAAAAAAAAAAAAACACACACACACATGCATTCTAATTAAAAATTTGTATTGTTGAACTTTCTTTATCGATATCCTATACTACCTCCAATATTAATTTCTTCTTTGGATAATACTAATGTTAACTACTATAGATACATTTTTCGATTAAAATATTAATCACATTAATACAACCAGCTGCAAGACAAATAATAAGTAGAGCATATCCCGACATCTAAATGTTCCAAAAGACAACTGTAGCATACTATAAGAAATCACACAATAAGCATTCTACAGAAAATTGTGGGTCTTCCCATGAGAGCCTGTGCGAGCAGCCATAAGAAAATGCATGCCAATAACTAACCAAAAAGGCATAACATATATAAGCAATAACCAAGTTCATTATCTATCATGCTTGCTAAAAAGAATAATGTGCTGCCAATTTCTCTAATCTAAATATAAATGTACTGTATAAAGCAAAGCATAAGAAGATGAGAGGTTTTACCAAAGCAGTATATCTTAAGAAACAAACCCAAAACCAATTCATAAAACCCACTAACAGCAATATTCTAGAATTGGAAAAAAAAAGGAGGGGGGGGGGGGGGGGGGGATGGGAATTTATAAAGAACCAGAGAAGCATCTTGGCACTCCAAAGATTTCCTGCGCATGACTATACTTAAAATTATCTCAACATGAAAATAGATAAAAGTAATTAACTTCATTTTTCTATAGCTTTAATTTTATTGTTAAGGACATGCATCAAAGTAACTATAAAGCCCAACCATCTTCATGAAACAATGAAGGAAAAAACAAAGTTAATTATTATAGCATTCATATTAGTCTAAATGTTCTGAAATATGCAAGTCTATAAATTCTTTCTTTAAGCTTGATAAGGATACTTGTAATATTTGATTTAATATGTAAGCCCCAATATAATCTTCACACAATCACACTTCTATTTTCTCCTCTTCTCCCCCCTATATAATCAGCCTTCTATGTGCTTTATCCCTTTTGTTTGTTTCTATAGTCTACACCCATTTCTAAAAATTTAATTCATAATAAACAAAATGTCCTTAATCTCCAAACCAAGTGTGATTGTGTGACTTATCTAGGAATGAAGTAACATTACATCAAACCTCATTTTGCTTATCTATCTTGACATCTCTGCACATCGCTTCACGTGCAATCATAACCCAATCATATGAAATATCCATTTGTGTCTATATTAGAAATTTGAAAGAACAGTAGCCTGAAATCTATGTTAGTCAGTCATAGGGTATGAATCTCAGCCTCTCAAGGCATGCATATAGCAGACAAATCAAGAAAATTTTAGGAAACTGAAATGAGAATAGTCCCTATTCTAAAAGATAGTTACACAAATATATTAAATAAAATATTTTCTTTTTTACTCTAGGATTAGTAGATTTCTTAATCAAAAACACATCGCAATCGTTAAAATCTATTTATTTATTTATTTATTTATTTTTATTTATTTATTTATTTTTTTGCTATAGGCATAGCCAATGAAAATTTGGGATGGTCCTCTCAGCACTATACCTTGTTATCCTATTCCATCTTTTCTTTGCAATAGAAAATAAATAGTAAGTAAATATGATAAAGGAGGTTCGTAAATCGTAAATCAAGGGTATATAAACATACTATGTAACACATAGCCACAAATGATAATTAGCAAAGTGGGGATGACAAATTTGAATTCATTTTCAACCATCAATGCCTAGAATAAGCTTAAAAGGAAAAGTCCCCCCAAGTAGACAGCTCCTTGCTTCTTGCATATTTTCATAAGCTTAGCCGCTTGAGCATTACTTAAAAGAAGCCTTCTAAAGCAAAGCACATAGGCAAAAACAAAAAAGCTACCTAGGCATTAAAAAGGTACCTGAATCACAAATGTTCTCTGAAAAGGGCTCTTATCAGTGTTAAGGGGTGCACAATAGAAAACAAATTAACATTAATCCAACAACCACAACTCAATATAAAGAATGATCAATACATTGGATCTCAAATTCATTGATTAGCCAAACAATCGTCTAGGCAGGGATCACAATTATTAGAATTAGGTTTCTGGTAACATTTCTATTTCGCATAAAAGCAAGAAGTCACTCACAGAGTTCAAGCTTCTCTGAGATTATCTTTGATCTTCTCGATCTCCTCCTCTTTTTCCCCTGGAACTTAACGAAGCAGGCGAGCAAGCGAGAGACCGAGAACTACAACTCAGTTGGGCTGGGCTGATAGATTTGAGCAACTGTGCATTAAAAAATATAAAAGGCATTTGCATACAACCTATACAAAATCCTACAAACACAACAATCAAATAGATTCAAACTTTAACATTTCACTTATTCATTGACACGTATATTCCTATTTTCTAGAACAGTAAACCAACCTCAGAAGAACAAAAGGTAATAAAATAAATAGCAAATTTTCAACCAAATTTAAAACAGATTATCAATACTATTGAATGTAAGAAAGAAATCTAAAATAACACAAGCATCACTAACTCAACCCTATTACAACTATAAAATTAGTCATAATCACACTAAACTTAGATCTTAATCAACCCCCCCCCCCCCCCCCCCCCCCAACCAAATTAATAATACTAATTAAAATTAGAACTCAAAAGTGAAAGGAGAGAAAATAATACCTGGAGATCAGAGATAACGGCATCGAAGAATCAACAAATTACCTGTCAAGCTGCTTCAATGGAGAGAGAAGATCAGAAGTTGCTTAAGTTGATTTAACATAAGAACACATAATAATAAACAAAATTCCAAACCGAATTCAACAATAACGGTGCAAATAAACCCAAATATAAGGAATACCTCCATAGCTTTCTCCTGAAATGTAAAATTATCTCCTCTTATAGTGTGGGAACCGTTCGAACCACTCCAGCAGAAACTTCAAGGAGTCCTGAGCTGAGATCCATACAAAGAACAGTCTACAACCATAAATGATTCTATTTTTTTAAAGAATATAAAAGTCCACGTCATATATGTTAAAAGCAGAGTAATACCTGTTCTTTTGTCTCCATGAGATAGCAAATCAGATGTAGTGTTGGAATATGAAAAGCCAACTCCAGCAGGAAAATCCAGAAACAAAATATTGGCAACTGCATAAAAAGCAAATGATTTTAAAAAGAGCCCCCTTCAAGATCAAAATAGCACAAGACCGTACCTGTTCCTAATGATCATACATTTAACATTAACGAATCTGGCCATTACGATCTTAAGCAGAGCACAAGCAAATTGAACTTGTTTACAGCTTAAACAATATATTTACAGATGCAATAGGTGTCAATTAGGCCCAGCATTATCAATCTTGATCTCTTTATTAGTGCTGAATAAAATACATGGCAGTTACCGTGCAGAACCAATTGCTAGACATTGGACAAGATGTAAAAAGCATATTTGGAAATGAAACATATTCTCTAACATGTTTGCTGCTAATTTTTTTTACCACTCAGGACCACAATGATTTCAAGAAGAAACTAAATAGGATACAGTTGACATGAAAAATTACAAGTTCACTCATCAACCCATAATAGTCCCAATAAGATATACTCCCTTTGTCTCTAACGGTTCTTCTTACTTGGACAGTGATTGCACACAAACAGAAGTCAAAACTGGAAGAACTTCTAGAGACAAGGAAAGTATGTCCATGTCTTTGTTAGGTCTTTCAAAGAAATTAGAAAATAATACTTTGGACTTAATACAGAAGTACACAAAAGATTGGATAATCACACTGATTAAAAAGAAAAAAAAAAGGGGGGGTGTTAAGTTCAGAAAATGGGGGGAAATTTGCTCTACTTGACTGTAAATTTAAAACCTTTAGGGAATTGAAAATGCAGAAAACATACACACATAAATTAAAGCAAGCTGGGAACATAGGCACGAAATCACTCGTCAATACTTCTCGTGGAGTATCCATTAAAGTGAATTGTAGTCCTTTAATTTTATGAATGCAATTAGAGAAAGATTAAATTGAGGTAACTAAATCATGTGTGTAGAACGAGGACAGTGGGTTTTCAAATTTTAACCTTTAAAGTTTGGGTGCTCAAAAGTATTACCTTGCAAACGTGCTTTTAATCTTTTATGTGCTTCGATACCCAACAGTCTTTGCATAAGCTCCAATTTAGGTACTTTTTTTTTTATTTTTTTTAATTACATAAGCTTCAATTTTGATACTTGAAAGACAAAGATGATACAAAGAGGCAAAAGAAATTACGAGTAGAAAGGAAAAGATATTTTATGTCTCTTAAAATGTATTGGTTGATCTCCCTGTTGCATTAATGGCGAAATTCAGTGTGAACCAACTCTTGACTTCTTGCATTGGGCGTTTATTGATTATAGAGGGAAAATAAAAAAGTTTACTTGTTGATAAGTGATAACCATTATAAAGGGTAACTAACAACAAAACACTTCATCAATGTGTATTATAACCACTCAAAACTCTCACCAATTCACTTGCCAATTTACCAAAAACAATTCGAAGTTTACAATTCAAATTTCTCAATCAATCAAAGTAAAATTCCATCAATTCCACAAAACACAAACAAACATCAACAATATCAGAAAATTTTTCTAGAAATTAAATAAATTGAAAAAAAGACCGAACATCCCATAATACCTGAGTACATTCACCTCAAACTCGAGTCCATCAAACCTTGCTCCATCTTCTCCTTCCGCCTATTTTAGAGCAAAAATAGAGAAACAGGAGGACAAGAAAAAAAAGCAAAAAAAAAAAAAAAAAAAAAAAAAAAAAAAGGGAAAAAAAGGAGAAATAAACAAACAAAAAAAAAAGTCAAGATTCATATACTCCATAAAAGGTAAAATCTAATTGAAGGGAAGAAATGAAATTGGATCAATTAGAACAAGAAAGAGAGAAGAGAGATAATTATACCTGGAGATCAGGAAATCATCTTCCTCAACCTAGAACAAGAAAGAGAAAGGAACCTTAGCAACCGCGTCGCCGAAACCGGAAAAATCGAAACACTGAGAAGAATCGAAGCCCCATAACCATCATCGAAGGGATTGATGATCGGTGGTTTTGAGCTCATCGCCATTGCTGTTGAAGGAAAACATATTTTCTCTCTCTAGGTTTCTCTCTCCTTGTTCCCCTCAGCCTTTTTTCTGAGATGAGAAGAAACAGAGCAAAGGGAGTAGGAAAGTCGGTGAGGATTCAAAGGGCAATTTCGGAATTTCATTATATTCGGGGGTGTTAGTGTAATAACACCAGAAGTTACTGTTACTAAGTTCCCATTTTTATAAGGGTTATAGATTATGTCAAAAAAGAAATTATCAATTTTACATAATTAATAGGGATTTATATACTATGATCTTATGAATCAATGAATCAAAGACCAAAATCATGATCATATCTGTAGAGATTGTCACACCTTTTCAAATAAATTCTAGAAGGTAAATCACTATCAATTGCAAGTATCAAGTGTGATTTTGTAATTTTTAGATATTAATACTAATATATAAAGTAAATTAACTTGATTATAGATCACATTTTGTGAATGTCTTTTGGCCATGTGGCACCTCCATGTTAAAATAATCTCTTTATATATATCATATATGTTTGATTCCCTCTGTATATATACACAATTGTTTTCCTATGTTTAACCTCTTACATTAGTATAAACTCATAAAAATTACATCAATTTCCAAGCAAAAAAAATTCTTAAGCTAAAAAGAAAAAAGAAAAATGAGGTTTTTCAAAAGTTTTCAAATTGAACATAGAAGAAGTTCTTGTAGTAATTCAGATGAAAATAATCAAAGTGAGACTATTGATGAAATTAATTGGGCAGCCCTAGAAAGGCTACCTACATCGGTAAGAGCACATTATAGTTTTTTGCATGGAGTTGCAGGTGAATTCAAAGAGGTTGATGTTAATGAACTTAATCTCTATGAAAAAAAGGCTTTGTTGAATAGAATGGTTAGAAATATGACTCAAAATGAAATTTTCTTGCACAAAATCAAGTCTAGGTTTGACAGGTGAATTTCTTGTCCTCCTTCAATTTTTCGAGTTTTCGATATCTTTTTTCTTTTACTACTGTAGTTATTTTACGGTGTAGTTCATTAGGATAAATGTCGTATACATGTGAACCTTCTTACATAAAATCTCTTTTGATTATATTTTAATTTATTGATGTAAATGATCTTATGCCTCTCTATGTTAAAATGTGTACATCAAAAAATGATTTTGTACATTTGAACTTTCTTACATAAAATCTCGTTTGTTTTAAGGATGTAAATTACACTATACCTTATTATGTAAAATTGTGTATATCTTTTTTATCATGTTAAATTATAGTTATTATGTTAAATTACCAACTAATTTGGTGTGTTGATGAGATAGAGTTTCCTTGGAAATTCCATCAATAGAAGTTCGATTTGAGAATCTCAATGTTGAGGCGTATGCTTATGTGGGTAGTAGAGGTTTACCTTCAATCTTCAATTCCTTGGTGAATATGGTTGAGGTATTTGGATTATTAAATTTGATTATTTCAGATTTTTACCATTTTTCCAAACTTAATATTTGCACTCCTTTTTTGTTTGATGAGATAATGAAGACATGTGATTTGATTCATTTTTAATTACCATTTTAGGGTGTGTTAGATTGCCTCCATATACTTCCAAGTCATAAGAGGAAATTGGAAATTCTTCAGGATTTTAATGGAATCATCGAGCCTGGCAGGTAAATCTCATAGTTTTTTTGTTTGTTACCCTTAATGTTTAATGTCCTTCATTGATTTTTACGACAACTAGTTATATATGCACACGATCCGTGTCTCACATTTGGTCACCAATTTTAACTTCAAATGCATGTCTCACTTGTCAATAAACTTAAAAATGTGTAAAAATGACTCATTAAGTCATGATATATTAACACTAAAAATAAAGACATTAAGTAAAAGAGTACTTTAAAAAGTAATAAGGATTTTTATAAGTAGAAATCAAACTCCTTATAGAAATTTAGTGATGTAATTAGATACATAAATAGAATGTTTCAAAAACCGCATTTGTATTATATTTAATCCTTTTTTTTCCCCTCTAGGATGACTTTGCTTATTGGTCCACCAAGCTCAGGAAAGACTACCTTATTATTAGCTCTATCCGGTCTTCTCGATTCAAAATTAAAGGTATTACCTCTATCTCTGTTTATTGTATCTAACTAATTATAAAATACTCTATACTATCACGTGTAAAACAATTATTTATCACGTACAATTTTCATTATTATTCAATTCAAAGTGTTATTATTGTAAATTGTTACTTTATATATTTTAATTAATACACAATTATGAATTTTGGATAGTGATCAAGAAAGCACCAAAGAAGTAAACTCAATACTCCTCATATATAGACATATCTAAAAACCCCTAAATCCCTAATGTATGTGTAGATTATTTAACCCATTTTTTTTGTCTTATGTTTTGGAAATGATTTGATTCTAGTGCACAATATACAAAACCTATGAATTGCATGCAATTAATAATCACTTCGTATTTATCAATAAATAATTAATGTTACATCTTACATATGCATGCATTGAATTTCTTAAATGATGAAACTAAAATGAATGGCTATGCACAAATGCTGCATCTTTTTTTTTGTTTTTTTTTCCTTTATTTTTGTTCATTTTAAATTTTGAATCTGTATAAATTTAAATAAAAAATGGGTGTAATATGATCAGGTTTCTGGAAAGGTGACGTACAATGGACATGAATTACATGAATTTGTTCCTCAGAGATGTTCAGCCTATGTTAGTCAAAATGATGTCCACATTACTGAATTGACTGTAAGAGAAACTTTAGGCTTTTCCGCCACTTGCCAAGGAGTTGGTCATGCTTATGGTACGTGCGTGCCGTGTTTATTTTATCCCAACACATCCTATCGATTTCTCGATTTTTATTATAACTATCTCCCATCGGATTTGATTGTCATATACTAATTAAGTTTAGTTTAAATTACACTATTAATGTGACAAATAATTTTTCCAATAAGTTATTCTTTGGACTAATACTTATTTGTACTTGTTTCTGTTGTATAGAGTTGCTATTGGATTTGCTGAGAAAAGAAAAGGAGAAAAACACTAAACCAGACCCCTTACTTGACGCGCTATTAAAGGTTGGTTAAATAAAAAAAAATATATAATTTGTATGTTATTCGGAGTATTGGGTAATAACTATTGATACATTTGTACTTTTGACTTGTATCATTGGTACGCAATTGAGCCTTTAATATTTTTTCGTACATTTGTATACAGGCGTCAGCTATGGATAAACATAGAAAATCTTTGTTCACTGAATATATTCTTAAGGTAACAAAATCTTGATTTCATAAAGCTTGAATATACTAGTCTCACCCTAGCTATAATTTCTAAATTTTTGTAACATGCAATAAATTTGGTTCTCAAATTTGATTTGCTATGCATGGTACATTTTCAATGATCCAACTAAACATATGTTTTTCAGGTTTTGGGGCTGGAACAATGTGCTGATACACTTATAGGTGACCAAATGAAAAGGGGCATCTCTGGAGGTCAAAAAAAGCGAGTTACTATAGGTAAAAAAAAAAAAAAAAAATTTGTTTTACCGGATTCTCTCTAGTTACTAGACCATCCAACTATTGCGTTGAGATAAGGGGAGGTTAAGATCCCCCTCTTATTTCCTTAGTCACTAGACGGTCCAATTACTGGAGAGAATCCTGGTCCATAGTCTTACGCATATATAGTAGTATACTAGTATACTATATATATATATATAACTTCAAAAATGTTTTATAGACTCATTGCTACATAATCTTTGTAATGATTTTTAAACAGGGGAAATGATGGTTGGTCCTGCAAATGTGTACTTCATGGACAGCATTTCAGTTGGTTTAGACAGTTCTACGACGTATCAAATAATTAACACAATCAGGCAATCTGTACATATAATGAACAAAACCGCCTTAATCTCTCTACTTCAGCCTCCTCCAGAAACATTTGAGCTGTTTGATGACATAATTTTCATCTCTGAGGGGCAGATTGTGTACCAAGGCCCTCGGGTTTATGTTCTTGAATTTTTCGAGTCCATGGGTTTTCGATGCCCTGAACGAAAAGCCGTTGCTGACTACTTGCAGGAGGTACTTATACACTAATGCACCATCTAAATCATGCAAGTTTTAGGCCAAAGTAATTGCAAAACATAGAGGAACATATTATTCTAGGAAAGTTTTGCTCAATTAGCTATAAATATTATGACAGGTTGTTTCGAGAAAGCATCAAGCACAATATTGGGCGCGACAAGATGAGGAATATGCTTATGTTTCTACTAAGCAGTTTGTTGAAAAATTTAAGGAATTTCATGTTGGAAGAACAATTCAAAATGAGCTTGCTGTGCCTTATGATAAGTCCAAGAGTTACCCTTTCACCTTAACTAAGTCGAAATTTGGAGCTAGGAAGATGGTTTTACTCAAAGCTTGTTTATCTAGAGAACTTATTCTCATGAAACGTAACATGCTTATCTTTGTTTTCAAGACAGTTCAAGTAAGTTACCTTGATTATATTTCAAATTTCATATTGTCCTGTAACATAAATTCATGTTGCATTATGCTATCGCGATTAAATTGAAGATGAAGCTAGTCCATTATTACTAAACAAATGCATATTTTTGAAATTAATCGCGTACATTTTAATAGTTCATTGTTATTTTTTAAGTCTGTTCAATTTTTTCGGGGTGGACTCATTGCAGCTCACGGTTCTTGGATTCGTTGTTGCAAGTGCTTTTGCTGAAAATAAGAAAGAACATAGTACAATCGAAGATGGGGTAGTTCATATGGGAGCTCTCTTCATTGGACTAGTCACTATTATAATTTCAGGATTTGCTGTTCTACCTATGACTATTAGCAAACTTCCAGTCTACTATAAACAAAGGAGTTACAAATTTTTCCCTTCTTGGGCGTATTCATTTCCAACATTGATCCCTGGGATGGTTGTTTCGAGTTTTGAAGTTATCATTTGGATGATTACAACTTACTTCATCATAGGATTTGATCTTAACTTCTTCAGGCAAGTTCCTACTGATGTTTCTGCTTCATTTCTTCTGATTTCAGAAGTTTTTTTGCTAACAATTTTTTTCCCCCCCTCAAAATGTCACTTGTTTCAGGTTGTTGAAACATGGTCTTATCTTGATACTATGTGGGCAGATGTCTTACACTCTCTTTAGATGTATCGGTGCCGTGACAAGAGATTTTTCCATTGCAATTGTAGCTGCAAATCTTGCAGTCATGTGGCTGATGATTTTCAGTGGCTTTGTGTTAGCAAGAGGTAACACTAGAAATCATTTGACATATCTGCTCAAAGTCAGAATCTTGCTTTCCAATTGACTGTTTTTTTGCACTTCTTTTATAGAGGCAATGAAGAAATGGTTACTCTGGGGTTATTGGACATCTCCCTTGCTATATGTTTACAATGCCATGGTCACAAACGAGTTCCTCGGACATTCATGGCAAAAACATGTAAGATCACTGTTCTGCCTTCGTTCTTTTCACCTAATTTCCACTTATTAGTCCTTACCAGTATGTATCTGAAGTTGTCGTTCATCATCTGAACTTATTTTAACTGTAAACTGAATTTGGTAGTAGCCCTTATCTGAACTTTTTATGACTAACAATGCACTTATGCACCGCCTTTTTAAATTATTGTTCAGCATCTTCCAGGATCAAATATAGGACTGGGAGTGACTGTCCTGCAATCTCGCGGAGCAATTACTGATCCCCATTGGTATTGGATAGGTGTCTCTGCATTGATCGGCTTCATAATCTTCTTTGCTTTGCTTGCTAATCTCGCGCTTGCCTATCTCAAACGTAAGCCTAGTTTTTATTCCTCTCTATTCTACATTTTCCTTTTGAAACCTTGATTATAAACTAATCTTGTAACTGTTATAAAACTAATTGATTTCTACCTCCACAATAGCATACGGGCAGTCATCAGGCTTCATCTCCGCAGAAGCTGAAACATCTACTGAGGCAGACAGTATAAACCAAACCAGAACACCGGATAGTGGTAAAAGCACTAGCCTACCTTTCACACCTCTCTGCATGACTTTTGAGAACATCATATATTCCGTTGACATGCCAAAGGTAAAATATTGCTACTAATTGTTAAAGGCGTTCATGATCTAACCATGTACATCATGATAAAATTGAACTGTTTTTATGTAATGTAGGAGAGGAAACAAAGGGGAGATCCGCATGATCGTTTGGTGCTACTTGATGGAGTAAGTGGATCATTTAGATCTGGTGTTCTGACCGCCTTAATGGGAGTAACGGGAGCAGGAAAAACCACACTATTAGATGTTTTGGCAGGAAGAAAAAACACAGGACATATAGAAGGGAGCATCAAGATTTCAGGCTATCCAAAGAAGCAAGAAACTTTTGCTCGAGTTTCAGGATATTGTGAACAGAATGATATCCATGTTAACCTCATGACCGTCTATGAATCTGTCATCTTCTCTGCTTCTCTTCAATTATCCAAAGATATTAGCTCCGAGGCTAAACAGGTAATTTCTTTTTCTTTATCTAGTATGAGAAATTCTCAAATAAGTGTTAGGATATGTTAGTCAGACTTCTTTTCACCTCAACTATCCGTGTTAGATCCTTCAAACTGACATGAGTATGAAATATCTACATTTCAAACTAAATGTTGAAAACTTCTGTAAGATAGTCGAGTCTAACCCTTGGACATTTGTATCTGATAGATCAGTATGTCAGTCTGAATGACATTGGCATTAGTTCACTATTAAAAGATGAAAAATGGCAAAGATGCCTTTACAAATGGTTATGCAAAATTTTCGAAACAAAATAAATCCGTCTTTTTTCTATCAAAAGGTGCTTGTGTATGGTACATTGTTAAGAGAGAATAACATACAAGTGATTGAATGAAAATTTCAAGATAAGAGGTAGTAAAACAGGTCTAATGTTACAGAGTAATTTGCATGAGAAAGGGATGCATGTAGTCAAAAGTGTCAATTTTTTCTGCTCTTAACACTTTGAGTCTCTAATGCTCTAATTTTTGTTTCTTGCCTTAGAATTTTGTTGATGAAATCATCGAATTGATCGAGCTTACAACAATAAAAGATGCATTAGTAGGAATCCCAAATGTGAATGGCCTTTCACTAGAGCAGAGAAAAAGGCTAACCATAGCAGTAGAGCTGGTAGCTAACCCTTCCATAATGTTCATGGATGAGCCTACTTCCGGCCTCGATGCAAGGGCAGCTGCAATCATCATGAGAGTTGTCCGAAATACAGTTAACACTGGGAGAACTGTCATCTGCACCATCCATCAACCAAGCATCGACATATTCGAGTCCTTTGATGAGGTATATGGATAAAAATATCTTCTGTTATGACTTCAGTCTATTCTTTGTTGTTTTTATATGCATGATTTATGACTTGTTTTTTGTTGTAAATTTCAGCTTTTTCTCTTGAAGCAAGGAGGCCAAGTGTTGTATGCCGGTCCTATAGGCTATCGATGCCACCAACTTATTAGATACTTTGAGGTAGGCATTTACTTAAATGATCTAAAATATACATCCTTAAATTTTCTGAAAACTAAAAAAATTTCTCCCTAATAATTTTTTTTGAAGGAAATCAATGGAGTACCTAAGATGAAAGAAGGGTACAATCCTGCAACCTGGGTGTTAGAAGTGACATCGCGAACACAAGAGGAGCAACTAAGACTGGATTTTGCTACCATTTATATGAATTCTGAGCTTTACAGGTAAGGTTGTAGGAGTTTGTGATCAACTTTCAACAATATATGTTTTTTTTTCCTTGTGTTAACAGCATTTCTCTTAGTAATATAATTCTGTTTTCCCCTTCCTTTGCTTTTCGTAGAACAAACAAAGCATTGATTTCGGAGCTTAGTACACCTCCACCTAATTCTGAAGACCTTCATTTTCCAACATCATATCCTCAAACATATCTTACTCAATGGAAAATGTGTTTATGGAGGCAATACAAGTCATACTGGCGAAACATAGCTCATAACGGTGTAAAGTTCTTGATCACATTAGCAGCAGCTTTCATGTTCGGGGTTGTCTTCTGGAACATTGGTTCCAAAAGGTATAATACTCGATCATCCCATATATATCCAAGTTTACCTCAGATTTATAGTAACTCTTTCAAGACTTTAGCTTACTAATGATCATTTATTGTTATTTTGAAGGGATACTCAAATTGATGTTGTTGGTGGAATTGGTGCAATTTATATCTCCACGATGTTTATTGGAGCACAGACTGCTGGTAGTGTAATACCAGTTATGAACAGCAATAAACCGGCATTTTATAGAGAAAGGTCATCTGGCTTATATGCTGCCATACCTTATGCTCTGGCACAGGTAATTTCGACGACTTACTAGTTTTTACAAGAAACTGATTTATCAAGTTTGGCAATAATGTTTGTAGCTTTTTCTTTTTTGTTCTTACTTTATGTTACATAATTTACAGGTTGTGATTGAGATTCCTTATGTTATAGCACAAACGACCATATACGAGATCATAGCCTATGGGATGATAGGGTTCGAATGGACAGCTTTGAAGTTTTTTCAAGAGTACCTCTTCATGTTACTCTCACTATTGTGTTTCACATATTTTGGCATGATGATCTCATCCGTTACTCCTAACCAAGAAACATGCAACATATTAACTAGTCTTGTGAACTCGATTTGGAATCTCTTTGCCGGGTTTGCTATTCCTCGAAATGTAAGTAGAGTCGCATTTTGTTACACATAACAAGTTGTTATGATATGCTGGTTACAATTGTCATGCTATGCATTACTTAGCAGTTAGCTTTAGTACTAGTCATAATTGTTGCACTAATGATGTTGATGTTGTATTCGTTTGTGTTGGTTTCTATGTGTAGAGGGTTCCGGCATGGTGGAGATGGTATACGTTTGTGTGCCCGGTGTCTTGGAGCATGTACGGGATGGTAGCTTCTCAATATGGAGATATAGAGTCCAAGATTAGCACCGGGGAGACGGTGACCCAATTCATAAGGGACTTCTATGGGTACAAATATGAATTCTTAGGAAGTGTGGTTGTTATCATGGTTGGTTTTAACCTACTCTTCATTTTCCTACACTGTTTCGCCACCAAGTGGTTCAACTTCCAGAAAAGATGAGAAATTTCAAGCTCTCAAATTAAAACTAGGCGTAATTATGAGTAGATTATCTAGCAATTTACAAGTGGTTAATTATGCTGCCAAGATTAGGTTTTTATGTTAGCTCTTTCATCACCTATTCATGAATGGTTTTGTATTTTAGTAATTCTAGTAAAGCAGAATAAATGTACTTGCATTAGAGATAGACATTATATCCTCATGAAGATGTTTGGCCTCGACAAATATTTTAGTCACTTAATTATGAAAATGTCACCAGATGCACCTATTTCTAACTACACTCATGTGTCGTATGAGTAATAATTTCCATGTATAACGTAAGTAAAAAATTGATCTACAAATATGTACATTAGGGTGCCATCTTTTACCGACTACGGGCACTAATAAAGTTCGACAATCAAAATAAGTTCGGATAAATTAAAATACCTCGAGTACACTTATTAACCATGAGAGATCCTAGATCACCACCTTATCCTTCAATTCCCAACCTTTGTTCTTATCAATTGCATGGCTTTTCTATCAATCAGCCCAACATTAAACCTCTTTAATCATAAACTCAGAAATCCCTCAATTTCTCTCAAACTAAACACAACCCATTTTCCAGAAAATCATACAAGTAAAAGATCTTGTTTCACAGTTTTCTCTTCTCTTTCCAGAAATGGGCGAATTTCAGAAGCTGTTCATCTTCTCTCACAATTGCCCAACAATGGCGTCCAAATTGGCCCTGAAGTTTACGTTGAATTATTACAAGGATGTGCAAATTTGCCAGATTTATTTCTGGGTCAGCAAATTCATGCGCTAATCATCAAAAAAGGTGATGTTTTTGCAAGAAATGAGTATATTCAGACCAAATTAGTCATATTTTATGGAAAATGTGATGAATTAGAGCTTACTAATCGTATGTTTAGCAGATTATATGTTAATAATATATATTCATGGACTGCTATAATTGGGCTATATTCTAGGATAAAATTACATAAGCATACTTTGATTTGTTACTGTGAATTTCTTGAAAATGGATTTTATCCTGATAATTTTGTGATTCCCAGTGCATTAAAAGCATGTGCTGCTGATCAATTTCTAGGGTTTGGGAAAGGCATTCATGGGTATATAATTAAAGTGGGTTTTGATGAGAGTGTATATGTTGCAAGTAGTTTGGTTGATATGTATGGAAAATGTGGTGTTCTTAAAGATGCAAAGAAGGTGTTTGATGAAATGTCTGAGAGAAATGTTGTGGTTTGGAATTCAATGATTGTGGGTTATGTACAAAATGGAATGAATGAGGAAGCAATACAATTGTTTTATGAGATGAGAACTGAAGGGGTTGAACTGACTAGGGTCACTATGTCGAGTTTGCTATCAGCATCGGCGAATTTAGGAGGAGTTGAAGAAGGTAGGCAAGGGCATGCTCTTGCCGTTTTGTATGGTTTGGAAATGGGTAATATCTTGGGAAGTTCATTGATTAACTTTTACTCTAAGATTGGTTGGGTAGAAGATGCTGAACTTGTGTTCTCAAGGATGGTGGAGAAGGATGCAGTTACTTGGAATTTGCTGATTTCTTGCTATGCTCAGAATGGTTTGGCTGAAAATGCTGTTAATATGTGTCGGTTTATGAGATTACAAGGGTTAAGATTTGATTGTGTGACTATGGCTTCTTTGATTTCCGCTTGTGCTGATACTGGTGACATTAAACTTGGTAGGGAAGGGCATTGCTACTGTATTCGAAATAACCTTGATACTGATGTTGTTGTTGCAGCTAGCATGGTCAATATGTATGCTAAAAGTAAGGAAATAGATTATGCTAGGAGAGTGTTTGAATACTCTTTAGAGAAGGATCTTGTACTATGGAACGCGCTTTTAGCTGCTTATGCAGAACTAGGCTTAAGTGGCAGAGCCCTGGAGTTGTTTTACCAGATGCAGCTACAGGGTTATCACCCAAACGTGATAACTTGGAACTCCATCCTTCTCGCACTCTTAAGGAATCATTTGGTAGATGAAGCGAAAAATATGTTCTTACAAATGCGTTCCACTGGTATTGAACCTAATGTGGTAACTTGGACTACTCTTATAACGGGTTTGGCTCAAAATGGGCTTGCCTTGGAGGCAATATTGCTCTTTCAGCAAATGCAAGAATCAGGAGTTCAGCCTAATACCATGAGTCTAACTGGCGTGCTTTCAGCTTGTATAGATATGACATCTTTGCTGCTTGGAAAATCAATTCATGGATATGTCATGAGACGATGTTATGAATCTTCTATAGAAATTTCAACTTCTTTGGTGGACATGTATGCTAAATGTGGATGCATAGCTCATGCAACGAAAGTTTTTAATATGAGTTCAGACAGAGGATTAGCGGTATACAATGATACATGGCCGAGCTTTAGATGCTCTGGCATTATACAAGCATTTGCAAAAGCAGCACATAGAAACTAATGATGTAACCTTCACCAGCATCCTTCAGCTTGTAGTCACGAAGGATCGGTTGACAAGGGGTTGGAAATTTTTGTTGATATGTAAAATGTATAATAGGGGGCCAAAAAAGGAACATTATGGTTGTTTGGTTACTCTTCTTTGCGGATGTGGTAGTCTGGATGACGCTATTACGATCATTTTGACTATGCCATTTGAGCCAGATGCAGAAATGATAGGATCACTATCTGCATACAAGGAACATGGTCTGATTGAACTTGGGGAATATTGATGTTTTGACATACTTCAACTTGAACCCGATAATACTGCAAACTATGTAGCACTTTCGAATGTGTGTGCATCTGCTGGGAAATGGGCTAAAGCGAGCATTAGAATGAAGAAATTTAATGAATTCAAGGAGTTTGGACAAGAATCCTGGATGCAGTTGGGTTCAAATTGGGATTGAAGATCATGTATATGTTGCCAGTGATAGATCGCATCCTCAAAAGCATGAAATCGTCAATTTGGCATGATTCTTGCATTGTTAGAGGCAGATATGAGACTGAAATACACGCGGAGTTCAATCTGGGAATTCATTCCTCTTAACAGTGGTGTTTCAGTTATGATTTCACTAAGGTGGCATAAACAGAAGAGCAATCATACTGAACTACTTGAAAATTAAAGATGTTAGGCAAGAAAAGCTAAGGTGTTGCTCGGCAAATTTGGTTTTAATAGTTGTTCTGCTTATTGATACTCTGTATAGATTGATTGTCAATATAGGTGTTCAACAAGCTGTTGATAACTTGATATTGTAGATTTTGGCAAAAAAATTACACTCTAATCTAATGAAATGATACTCCAGAAGCTATTTCTTATGCAAATACACTCTAAGCTAATGAAAGTGAGACTTCAAATTCAAGAAAAACTTGGATCATGAGGGATGAGTCTCCGTGGCATATTTTATTGATCTGTTTGATGAACCATTAATGTATACTTTAAAAGTTGTTGTCGAACATGCCCTAAATTGATATAACTTAATTATCGGTAAAATAAATAATATTGTGACGATTACATGCAACTTCACTACACGTGTCACTCTTGCCTTAGATGTCTATTGATAATAATTTAACCAAAAAGTGATTTTCTGTTATATGCATATTATATATTGTTGATGACATATCTCATTGATTTGCTGTATTAATCATACAAATGAATTAGGTATGAGCAAGTGATAAAATGGACCATAGCTCCTTTTTATAGGAATAATCCTTCTCAATTTAAGTCTTATAGCACATGGAAGGAACCCTCTTTTGTTAAAACAAATTATATTCTTAATTTTCCTTGCAAGAAAGAATGATTAAAAAGGTTGGATAAAAATTTCTTTTGTTTTGTTTTGGCAAAAAGAGAACAATCTTATCTCATCTCATATTATTATTCAGTTTCCTAATGCTTGTCTTCTCTGTCAGTATCATGCAGTTGGTATATTACTTATTGTTGCTGCTGATTTTTGGTGTGTTGAAAAGCTAGCTAGCTTGCTTACTCGCTCGCCGTATCACCGTGGTTATTTTCTCCGGTACGACCACACATCCACACTATTTACAAATCAAAGAGATCAATCTATCAAGCTATTGGTCTTGGAACGTTGAACAACCCTAATTTTGTCGTTGAAACTTCAACTTCTAATCACGTAATAAATGTTTGGTTGAATAATTAGCTAAAAGTAGTTTATTACACCATGTAGATGATTGATTGCCTAACACTCACGTCATAGTTTTTTTTTTCTCCCTCTTATAATCATAGCTATTGAACCATGCAACTTTATTATGGTTATTGTGGAAACACCAAAACTTGTCACTAAATAAATAGAGTAAAAATAAGGTGACTTTGTTTACAAGTTCTCCATATTTGCCACTAAATTAGGTGAACGGTTAGGAAATTAAATGATGATTATGGTCATGGTTACAGAAATAGTATTTGTCAAAAGGAAGTCATCATAATTTTGGATGAGTTGTAGATGAAGTTGTTAATAAGAAGTATAAGCCTTTAAGGCTGTAATATATGGTCGAGCATATGGAGGCATACTGGCTAATTCTGAGTTATATAAACTACAAAGTCCATGTTAATTAAACTTTCACACAATATTTATAATCAGATCTTAGACTCGATCAGATGGTTCCATCCCTAAATAATCGCCCACATTTAATTAGAGTTCATTTCACTTTTAAGAAATGTAATACGAAGTATAAATTATGAACTACGAGTTAATTTGAAAACACTTTTGTGTCAGAGAGTGCTCAAAAGCAGGTATATGCATACACTTTCTCCCTAAGAAAGCAAAAAAATTTCCTCAAGTACGCTCCAATGAACTAACGGTCCAATTCAACAATATATATTTTTTGGTTTGCTATGTAACATTATTTAGTAAGTTATTAAACTATATGAATGGTAACATTTTAGATGGACCATGGAATAATCATGGATACAAATGATGGTATCATATGTTAATATCCGTTGAGAGAGACATATCCTGCAAGCCTAATAAAGATCTATGATTGAAATTTTTTTATATCATAGAACTTTCTTTTCTTGTTTTATATTCTTTTATTATTATTAGTTTATTGCCATGAATTTAAGTTCATAATTTATTAATAGAGGATGTTCTTTAGTGTTGGTCTAAGTAGATTTCTGTTATGTTGCTTTCTTCGTCTTTAAACCACTAAATATAAAGTTAAAATAATTGGGTTACAAATCTTCTTCACTTTTTATTATACACGACAATATGTTCCGTTATATAATGTAGGATTTAAAGCCCTACCATTATGTAAAGTACTTAAATTATTAAGCCTGTAATTATTTATTATTTACTTTAGCTTATGATTTGGAGAGTTACAGTTCTTATATTTAAATCATGGTTTTTTTAAATGATAGAAAATAATAACCATAATTATACTAAAATTTGAAATAAACGGCTATTTGAAAGACATTGTTTGCTCATGAGTACCACGGGATGACGAACCATTTCATGACGAGTTGTGCAACACATAGTGTTTTCATTGCATGCATCATACATAAATGTAATAATTAAACTTATCTAGCAAGTATGATGCATAATAAACACACAAATTCAAAGGAGCGTTGTGTAACTATGTTGCTTCTACTTTATGTTTATTTATAAGAAATAAAAATGAAGAGAAATAAAAATTAATAAGCTAAGGGTTGTTCAAATTGTTTTTCTCGTAAATTTAATCTCCTTTTGAATGGGTTTTTTTTTCCTTGACTCCTTCTATCCTTTTCTTCTTTCCTCCGATCTCCCATTTGTTCCTACAAAGTAACAACTACATTGATACAGTTTATGTAACACTCGATCTTGTCATAAGAATAGTTGCAATAATATGCCTATTGTATACAACTTTTAATTTGCCATAAATATAAATATATAATCATCAATCAATCTCTATCTAACTATAAAATCATCTAATTAGTTATTGTAATACTTTTATCAATAGCAAATAACATAATGTTTTACATCTATACTAGACTAACTAGAGCTGTCAAAAACTGACCCGACCCGAGAACCTGACCTGAACCGGCAATGATCTGAACCCAACATGTACCCGGACAATGGGGTGAAACTAGTGACCTGTAACCCGACCTGAACCTGACCTGATGTTAACCGACAACCTATTTGATCTAATACTTTTTGACCTGAACCTGAACCTGCACCCGACCTGAGAGTAACCGTCAACCGATTTAATTCGACCCGAGTACAATCTGAACCCGAACTAGTACCCAACCCAATTAGAACCTGTACCTGAGTCATGGTAGGTTTAATAAAATTTATATGCCATTTGTTCAACTTATAAACTGGTACAAATATGTAAACCCACAATCCGATTCAGCTTGCATACCCTTTGGTCTCTATTACTCATATATAGGTTTAATAAAATCTTGATAATGCGTATCAAATTATGTAAGGCGTAATTATATAGGTTCAACTTGAGCACATCGATATTTATTGGAATTGAACTTGAACCAAAACCCAACGAACTCAGCACTCACTCGAACCCGAATGTACCATCTATTAACCCACTCAAACCTGACTCATACACAACCCGAACTTAAAATTGAATCCAATCTTAATTTGGCTCCAATTGAACCCGGGGACCCGACCTTAACCGACAATGATCTGAACCCAACCTGTAATCGAACAATGGGATGGATTATAGTTTTCAATTTTGCCACTTTACGCCATCAGCCCCCAAAACCTAAAAATTTCATTAAAAAAAGTGGATTATAGATTTATAGCCATCAATTTTGTAATTTTTTGACCTTTTTTTGCCCGAAAATAAAAATTGTCAGGTTGTTTACCATGGTCCCTAATACCCCCTAGATGCCCAATTGGGTTGGTAGAACCATCCAATATGTTGTGAAACGGTCATTTTACCCATTCGAAACTTGCACCGATTTCGTAAACTCAAGCCTACCACGGACGTTTATGACAACATATAATGATTATATATGGTTTCAAACGGCAATATATGATCCCGAGATGTATCCCCTAGGGTCTCAACACTTTTCGCCACCGGGTCCTTAAATCTCAAAATTTCCTCAAAAAGTGTGGATTATAGTCTTCAATTTTGTAATTTTTTGAACATTTTTTCGCTCCAAAATAAAAATTGCTGAGATGTTTACCATGGTCCATAAAACTCTCCGAAAGTCCAATTGGGTCAGTGAAACCATCCAATATGCCCTTAAACGGTCATTTTACCCGTTCACAACTTGCAGTGATTTCGTAAACTCAAGCCTACCACGTACATTTATGACAACATATAATGATCATATATGGTTTCGAACAACAATATATGACCCCGAGATATATCCCCTAGGGTCACAACACTTATCGCCACCGGACCCCAAAACCTCAAAATTTCCTCAAAAGGCGTGGATTATATCCTTCAATTTTGTAATTTTTGAACTTTTTTTTTGCCCGAAAATAAAAATTGCCGAGATGTTTACCATGGTCCCTAATATCCTACGGAAATCCGATTGGGTCGGTGGAACCATACAATATGTTCTGAAACGGTCATTTTACCCGTTCTCAACTTGCACCGATTTCGTAAACTTAAGCCTACCACGGACGTTTATGACAACATATAATGATTATATATGGTTTTAAAAGGCAATATATGACACCGAGATATATCCCCTAGGGTCTCCACACTTTTCGCCACCGGGCCCCCGAAGCCTCAAAATTTCCTCAAAAAGTGTGGATTATAGCCTTCAATTTTGTAATTTTTGAACTTTTTTTCGCCCGAAAATAAAAATTGCCGAGATGTTTACCATGGTCCCTAATACTCTCCGGAAGTCCAATTGGGTCAGTGAAACCATCCAATATGCCCATAAACGGTCATTTTACCCGTTCACAACTTGCAGTGTTTCGTAAACTCAACCTACCACGTACGTCTATGACAACATATAATGATCACATATGGTTTCAATCAACAATATATAACCCCGAGATATATCCCTAGGGTCTCAACACTTTTCGCCACCGGGCCCCAAAACCTCAAAATTTCCTCAAAAGGCGTGGATTATATCCTTCAATTTTGAACTTTTTTTTTGCCCGAAAATAAAAATTGCCGATATGTTTACTATGGTCCCTAATATCGTACGGGAGTCCGATTGGGTCAGTGGAACCATCCAATATGTTCTGAAACGGTCATATTACTCGTTCTCAACTTGCACCAATTTCGTAAACTTAAGCCTACCACGGACGTTTATGACAACATATAGTGATTATATATGGTTTCAAACGGCAATATATGACCCCGAGATATATCCCCTAGGGTATCAACACTTTTCGCCACCGGGCCGCGAAGCCTTAGAATTTCCTCAAAATGCGTGGATTATAGCCTTTAATTTTGTAATTTTTGAACTTTTTTTTGCCCGGAAATAAAAATTTTCGAGATGTTTACCATGGTCCCTAATACCCTCCGGAAATCCATTAGGGTTAGTGGAACCATCTAATATGCCCATAAACGGTCATTTTACCCGTTCACAACTTGCAGTGATTTCGTAAACTCTAGCCTACCACGTACGTTTATGACAACATATAATGATCATGTATGGTTTCAAACAGCAAAATATGACACCGAGATATATCTCCCATGGTCTCAACACTTTTCGCCACCGGGCCCCAAAACCTCAAAATTTCCTCAAAAGGCGTGGATTATATCCTTCAATTTTGTAATTTTTGAACTTTTTTTTTGCCCGAAAATAGAAATTGTCGAGATGTTTACCATGGTCCCTAATATCCTCCGGGATTCCGAGTTGGGTCATTGGAACCATCCAATATGTTCTGAAACGGTCATTTTACCCGTTCTCAACTTGCACCGATTTCGTAAACTTAAGCCTACCACAGACGTTTATGACAACATATAATGATTATATATGGTTTCAAACGGCAATATATGACCCCGAGATATATCCCCTAGGGCATCAACAATTTTTCGCCACCGGGCCGCGAAGCCTCAGAATTTCCTCAAAATGCGTGGATTAATAGCCTTTAATTTTGTAATTTTTGAACTTTTTTTTGCCCGGAAATAAAAATTTCCGAGATGTTTACCATGGTCCCTATTACCCTCCGGAAATCCATTAGGGTTAGTGGAACCATCTAATATGCCCGTAAACGGTCATTTTACCCGTTCACAACTTGCAGTGATTTCGTAAACTCTAGCCCACCACGTACGTTTATGACAACATATAATGATCATATATGGTTTCAAACAGCAATATATGACCCCGAGATATATCTCCCATGGTCTCAACATTTTTCTCCACTAGGCCTTGAAACCTAAAAATTTTCTCAAAAAGCGTGGATTACAGCTTTCAATTTTGTAATTTTTGAACTTGTTTTCCCCCGGATATAAAAATTGCCGAGATGTTTATCATGGTCCCTAATATCCTCGGGAGTGCAATTGGGTCGGTGAAACCATCCAATATGTCCTGAATCGGTCATTTTACCCGTTTGCAACTTGCACCGATTTCGTAAACTTAAGCCTACCACGGACGTTTAATTATGACAACATATAATGATTATGTATGGTTTCAAACGGCAATATATGACCCCGAGATATATCCCTAGGGTCTCAATACTTTTCTCTTACGGGCACCAAAGCCTCGGAATTTCCTCAAAAAACGTGGATTTCAATTTTGTAATTTTTTGAATTTTTTTTTTCGCCCGGAAATAAAAATTGCCGAGATGTTTACCATGGTCCCTAATACTCTCTGGGAGTCCAATTGGGTCTGTGGAACCATCTAATATACCCTTTAATGGTCATTTTACCCGTTCACAACTTGCAATGATTTCGTAAACTCAAGCCTAGCTACCACGTACAAAAATGACGACATATAATAATGATCATATATGGTTTCAAACGACATTACATGACCTCGAGATGTATCCCTTATGGTCTTAAGGCTTTTCGCCACCGGGTCCCAAAACCTCAAAATTTCCTTAAAAAGCATGGATTATAGCCTTCATTTTGTAATTTTTTTACCTTTTTTCGCTCGGAAATAAAAATTGTCAATGTTTGCCATGGTCCCTGATACCCTTCGGAAGTCCAATTGTGTCGGTGGAACCATATAATATGGCCTTAAACGGGCATTTTACCCGTTCGCAACTTGCATCGATTTTTTAAACTTAAGCCTACCACAAACGTTTATGACAACATATAATGATCATATATGATTTCAAACGGCATTATATGACCTCAAAATGTATCCCTTAGGGTCTCAAGGCTTTTTGCCACCGTACCTTTAAACCTCAAAATTTCCTTAAAAAACGTGGATTATAGCCTTCAATTTTGTAATGTTTTTGACCTCTTTTTTCCCGGAAATAAAAATTGCCGAGATATTTACCACGGTCTCTAATACCCTCCGGAAGTCCAATTGCGTTTGTGGAACCATCTACTATGCCTTTAAATGGTCATTTTACCCGTTCGTAATTAGCATCGATTTTGTAAACTCAAGCCTACCACGGACGTTTATGACAACATATAATGATCATATATGGTTTCAAATGGCATTATAAGACCCTGAGATATATCCCCTAGGGTCTCAACTCTTTACGCCACGAGGCCCCAAAACCTCAAAATTTCCTCAAAAAACGTGGATTATGCCCTTCAATTTTTTTAATTTTTTAACCTTTTTTTGCTCGGAAATAAAAATTGTCGAGATGTTTACAATGGTCCATAATACCCTCTGGGTGTTCAATTGGGACAATGGAACCATCCAATATTCTCTTAAACGGTCATTTTACCCGTTCACAACTTGTAGTGAATTCGTAAACTCAAGCATACAACTTACGTTTATGACAACATATAATAATGATCATATATGGTTTCAAACGTCATTATATGACCCTGAGATATATCTCTTAGGGTCTCAACACTTTTTGTCACTAGGCCCCGAAACCTCAAAAAATTTTCAAAAAGTGTGGATTATTAGAGCTGTCAAAAACTAATTCGACCCGAGAACTTGATCATAACCGACAATGATCTGAACCCAGCCTGTACTCGAATAATGCGGTGAAACTAGTGACCTGTAACCCGACCTGAACCTGACTTGATTTTAACTGAAAATCGATTTGATCCAATACTTTATGACCTGAACCCGAACCTGCACCCAACCTGATAGTAACCGTTAACCGATTTAATCCTACCCGAAAACAATCTGAACCCGAACTAGTATCCAACCCGATTAAAACATGAACCCGAGTCATGAAAGGTTTAATAAAATTTTATATACCTTTTATTCAGCTTATATACTAGTATAATTCTGTAAACCCTCAATCTGATTTTATAAAATCTTTTGTTCAACTTATATACCATTTGCTCTCTATTACTCGTATAAAGGTTTAATAAAATCTTGATGATGCTTGGTCAAATTATGAAAGGCGTAATTATATAGTTGTAGACACCAAATTGTGTCTCCCCAAAACCAAACCCAGTGATGAATACCTTTCGCGTCGAACCATAATCGAATGAGGTGAAAGTGTTGAAAGTCAAGTGTTGCGGTTAGTTTTTATTAAAATCCTTCTTTCTGTTTTCGAAAACCCACTCTATTTTATGAAAACGTCCAATTCAGTTTATTTTGGTCCATGATAAGGGTCCAATAATAGTGTAGTTGGATGGGGCTTGAAAAGACCTTTCCAACGATATATTATAAGCCCAATTCCGATGAATAATGAGGAAGTTATGGCCAAAATACTAAACTGGGCCCAAACCGGATTTTACCTACGACCCAATGATCATGAGAAGGGTCCAAAGGTTTAATCCTATTCCTAAACTAATTAGGATTGATTAGAATCTTCTATAAGTTTCTAAAATATCTTAATTATCCTTTTTTGAAAAGATAAGATCATGGAATTTGATTTGAATATAAACTTTCCTTTTTTAAAACTTTCCTAATTCTATTCGGATTTAAAGATGTTCAAAGATAGTCAGATATTATTTTCGTGCCTCATATATTTTATCCAAATTTTATATGGTTAGATAGATCTTGAAATTATCTTTCTAATGATATATTATAATAATAAATCCGAGCTATAACGAAAAAGATATTAAAGATATACGAAACTCTATCCAAAACTGACACCGTCCTACTATTTCGTCCATATCTTTTTATCTACAAAAGATTTTAATCTGATTCCAATTGCATTAGAAAGTATACTTCAAGAGATTTCCAACGACATATTATATGCCTTATTTGGAATTCTGGATCAAAAGATATGATAAAAACAAAATTCGCAAAAACTGCTGTCTACGAGTTTTATTTCGATTTGAATTCGGATTTCTTCGACCTTCTCTTTTTTCTTATAAATAGAGGTCTTATCTCCCCTTTTTCATTCATCATCTCTCATCAATTCTTACTCAATTCTCCCAATCAACTCTCCTATCAATTATTATCTTTCATCAATTCTCATCATCAATTCTCATCAATTCTTCCTTAATTCTTATTTTCTCTCCCTCTCTTTCTAAACTAGCTTTTTACACACAATTCCGCATTCGCAAGACTTAGAGTCTCTTAGCCAAGTTCGAAGTTGCCTTCGCCCTAGACGTGAAAGGTTGATAATTTCTGAGGGTTTGGTCAAAAACTAGTCAAAACTTTATTTAATTTGATTTCAATTTAATTCTTTAATTCTTTAATAATTCTTTATTATTTTCATTGAAGTTTACTAATTTGTGTATTTTGTTATTAGAAAGAGATACGAGGCTTCAAAGTATGTAATCTTATTACTCTCTTTCAATGTAGAAAGCATGTTTAGATTTGTTTATTATTGTTTATGATTCCTAGTATCATGTTAGGATGTTTTTTATGCTTTCTAGTATCATGTTAGGATGTTATTTTATGTTTTCTAGAATCATGTTTAGGGTGCCTTTACTTATTTCTAATATCATGTTATCATGTTAGTACCATGTTAGGTTTAAAGCTTTGATCTTTGTTGTTTAGTGACATGCTAGGGTTTGTTATTAATCTTGTTAGTATCATGCCTAGGATCTTGCTATTATTATTGAGCTTTATTATGCCTTATCATGCTATTATCATTATTGATTTATTATTATGTTGCTTGATTATATTTTGTTATTGCTTGATCACACCTTTTATGCATGTTAAAGGGAATTTGTACTTGAGATCACGCTTAATAAGATAATTAATAATTTGGTTTAGACTAATGTGATTTTAACTCAAGTGATCGCCAATAATAGTATTATTTGTGCATTAATTTCAACCAACATAGATAAACAGGGTAGGTTTAATACAATGTTTGTATGTTATTCGAAAAGCGCACATGAATACGAGCAGAACAAAGTAGAGGCCTATTTTATAGGGCGGGTCCTTTCTTTTGTAGATTGGATTCGTACCCTCATCCCCGGACCCTGTTTGGTTCAAGACCTTATGGAGTAGTTGACGGTCCTTTGGATTGTCTTTTGGGTTTACAAGTTCCTAAAACTTGTTGGCGACTCTTTTTGCTCTTTGTCTTTCCCTTTGGAACGCCGCCGTACTTTAGTGTATGATCACAGTGGGGTTCAAGTTTGGGGTTATCATAATACTTGAAATATTCCCTACAATAGTTCAAATTGGCCACATCGATATTTATTAGAATTGAACTTGAACCAAACCCGACTCAACACTAATCCGAACCCGAATGTACCATCTTGTTAACCCATCTAAACCCGACTCAACACAAACCGAACCTGAAATTGAACCCGATCTGATTTTAACTCGTATTGTACTTAAGGAGTTATGTCTTCGATAAGTGCAATTACTAGATATATCAAGGATCACTATTATGAAGATAATAAGTTCATTCTATAGGGTCGTCAATATCTGGTGCTGGATAAGATAATTGATTTTTGGGTTAGTTAAATAGCCCAAAGCCTTATAGAATGGATCCTATGAGGTCACACAACAAGGGTATTGGGTTAAACAAGTAAGAGGCCCATTAATGGGCCTCATGAGATTATGACATACCATGTAGAGTGTTGGGCTAGAGTAGTGTGTTTAGGATAAGGGTTTTGGGATTTTGTCATGGGCTCTTATTTAGAGATGTGATCTATAAATAAGATCCATGCCTAGGGTTGCATGTAAGCAGTAACAATCAACATACAGTGGATTGTGAAAAAAGCAACCAAGTCCCAAACCCTAAACATTCTCCTCACCTCACGGCCCTCCCCTCTCCCTTCACGTCCGTACGTGCGGCGCTCCTCGTGGTGGCTCGTGGTGTTCGTCGTGGTGGTTCATGGTTAGCTCGTGTCTCTCCTCTCCGTTGAAGGTTGATTGAAGCGTTCAATCACGACTAACTAGCATTAGTGGAGGTTTAATCTGTGCCCGTGGACCAAGTAGAGGAATCACGCTTGGGGTTCTTTATCTCCCATTGTTCTTGCTCGATCGCACGTTGAATCACGCTTCAAAGGTACAATTATGTGTTCTTTATGTGTTATGCATTAGATCTTGGGATTAGGTACTATATGAATATGATTCATGTTATTTCCGCTGCATAGTACCTATAAACTCCTACAGTACTCGACCTATATCCGAAAAGGTGATTGACACGTTATAACTTGAACTGAAATTGATTCGACCTGAATCTGAACCTGATCTGAAGCTAGATTGACCCGACATAACCTGATCCTGATTTAACCCGAGACCTAATTTGGCCCAACTCAAACTTGACTTGAATACCCGAATTGACTGCTCTAATCTATACATATGCCATTATCTGACCTAAGCCACCAAACTATATATATACTTTTGCTAGCTGAATGTTGGTATGAAAATAACAAAAACAAAAAGCAATCATCTCTTTGGGTGAACACCAAAAAAACAAAAACCTAGAGTTCTAGAAAATATACAAGATAGTTACAAAGTTACTTAGCAAACAAGAAGATAAAATCAATTGATTTTAACGTAGGTCAAAAAAAGAAGGTACGTTTGGTCAATTTATCATAACTTTTTTGTAGTAAATTAAATTAAATCACTTTCGGTGCACAAGTGGCATCTTATGCTCTCTCTCAGTCTAAGCCCCTCTCATCTCCCATGCACGTGCTTGCTCACCTCATTTCTCTTGTAAATTCTTCACCCACGCTTCTTTGGTGGCGCGTGTGTGTAAGTAAATAAAGGGCAAAAGAGGGTAAAACCGTAAATTTACAACTTTTACAATTTTGTAGCTGACAAAAATTCACTAATTATTTATTGTATGTAGTCTTATGGTGGTATTTAAAACATCGGAATATTAATTTTTTTTTTATATAATATTCCCTCGGTCTTTTTTTTTTTTATTATTATTGCATCACTTTGACAATTGCACTATTCACATATCATGATTGACTTAATTTTTTTACCTTTAAAAAATGAATAGATGTTATTATATTATATATCATTAGATTGGTCATAATCTCTAGTTTCATAATATAATTTTGTTACAATTTTTACTAATACACAATTAAAGATATTTATGGTCAAAATAGCATCTCGGCAAATATACCGATTAAACTGATGCATATAAAAAAACAAAGGGAGTAACCTTTTATGCAGGTTAAAAAGTTGGTCATACGAGCATGTTTTATGACAAGATGAGATAACCATAAGTTTATACGAGTAGTAATTAAAATAGTTCATTGTACGATGTTTTTCCCCTAACGTATCACAAGGTAACTTGGATGGGCTATGATTTACAATGCATTGCCTATTAATGCTTTACAAAAGAAAAAAAAATATATATATTGTGCCTTTTTATACACCTAATTAAAATCAACTAATTCTTCAACAAAGTTGATCTAATTAGGATTAATTTAATTGGAAAAAAAAATTGATCGATGTCTTAAGTTCAAACCTAATTGATAATGTATAGTTGAGAATATATAGGGAATTAGGAATATAATTATGCTAATTGTGCAATAGATGGGGACATTAAGATTAATAATTTAATACGGAGTAATGTTTATAATAAAATGTGATGTTTGTACTTTGTAGACATATCGATTTTGTTCATTTTTGACATAACAAGTTTGTGTTAGTCGATCAAGCTGTACAATAAGTCGTAGAAAAACTACTTGTACTTTCTTGCTATATTTGATGTGTACAATTAATTATATGTTTGGGGAAAAACAGTGAAATTTAAATAATTGCAAACCAAAAGATTAAAATAATGATTGGAACTTGAGCATGCTAGAGTGAAAAAAGAAACTCAATCATCAAATATCAAAGCATGAAGGTTCGAGATACAACCAAAGGAGTCAAACTAGGGTGGATCCACGGTTGATATATTGATAAATCACTCAATCAAATCCAAATATATAAACTAGAAAATTAATTTTAAAATTTTAAATATTATTTTTGTAAAAAAAAAAGTCAATAAATAAAAAGAATGGGATTTCAATGGGGACTATTTTGTCAGTAATGTGAATGGAGTAGAGTTAAGCAGGCCAGCCTGGTTCCCTCAACTCCCACATGCATACAAATTTCTCCATAGTGCTTCTTTCTTTTATTTTTTTCCCTCCTTTTTTTTAATTGTTTTTATAAAATTTACTTAAATAGATAAATAAATTAATTCATATGATAACAAACATTCAAAAATACAAAAATATAAATAAATACAATAAATAAAGTTACTCCTTATCAAATTTCTCCAATTATTTATTTCTTATTTTAACTTTAGTCCATTAGAAATCAATTTTTTTTAATCTTAAGAATAGCTTATTATGAGTTATGAATCTTGTGATCAATGGCTATCTTCCAAGCAATCACTGACAAAATGATTTTTTTTTTTTTTCATAAATTGGATTAGTTTAAACAGTTTAAAGACACTTTAAGTTGGATTAAACATAATTGTAGGCCTTACCAAAAGGATCATGTTTCCTAATTGATTTTTAGCATTTCTCCGTTTCTTGATACAATTATGTGAGGCCTTACCAAAAGGATCATATTTTCTAATTGATTTTTCACTATTGCAATTTATAATGTTTTGTACTCTATAAATTCAACTCTTGTTGACCTATCTAAATATCTACTAGTAATGTGTAAGTAGTTAAGTACATTATTACAGTACACATTGTTTGTAAACAGTTCATATTAGATTTTATTTTTTTTTATTTTTATTTTTTACTCGTATCATTTATAATTAATACCGTAGGAACATTATACCCAACACATGTCCACTTTGACTATCGACAAGATCAGGTACTTAAGAATTTTCAATTAATTATGCTTGGGTTTTACTCCGTAAAAAATTTGATAAAAAAGTAATTAAATGGCTGCTATCAATTCGTAGAAACTAGAAAGAGTGACAAAATAAGGCGTTTACACTTACCATTGACTTCAAACATTGAAGTAATATCAGAGATTTGTTATTTTTAATACAAAAATCACCGTACATTTATTTATTTATATGGTGCAACCAAGAGTATTTTGAGTACGACATATACCCTACACTACAACATTTTAAAAGGATGCCTGTTCGTGATGGGGTATGAAATAAATTGCGACGAAAATTAGATAAAGAATTTATTCTCCATAAAAGAGTGCGTTGGACAACAGCAAAACAGGAAATTGTTATTTGTTAGAATGATGATTGCAATCCTTGGGTCTTAAGTAGCAAAGGTGGAAGACAAGGAAAGCAAAAGTGATGCAAGCAAACACTTTAGAACAAACATAACTACACAAGCATTAAAAGTTATGGAGCAAAAATACTTAATTACAAAGCCTTGTTATTAAATTAAGCATTATTATATAACAGTACTAACTGGCAGATCATAACACAGTACTAAAAAACTTTATAATATAAGATTGTAGCAGTTTAAATAATTAATACAGCATGAACTGTAAAGAACATAGGTATATATAGATCAAAGACAAATATTCTGAGGATAATATTGCTATTTAATTGAAAAAAGAATTAAATAAACAAAGTTGAAAAATTAACAAAAAAAAAAAAAATGAAAATGAAAATGATATCCCTCCCAATCAGAGTACATCCACCAACTTATAATAAAATGGTCAAAAGCCAAATTCCAATAAGTTCATGGAATCCCAAAACCCTTTACATAAAAACAAACCATAAGATCGATCCCACCATTTTTCTTGTCTCTCTCAAAAACCATTTCACACATGTAATAGTGACCCCAATCTCTTAAAAAAAATAAAAATAAATAAAAAAAATAAATAAAAAAAAAAAATTAACCTCTCAAAAATATACTATTAAAAAAAAAAATTTAAAAAGAACCTAAAATGGTCTGTTTTCCTCAATCTAGCCTCATCTCCACAAATTTCTGCGCGATTTATACACTTAATTACGCGTTGTGCGCAATTTTTGTTCGAATTTCTGTAAAATAATTGATCAATGAGATGACATTTTGTGCCTTATTGCTCAAGGAGTAACAGAAGAAGGGGGTGTCCGAGACTCCATGGGCGGGGTATGCCCGTCAGACCCTTTAGAAGGGTCATCTGAGGACTGTCGGATACCATCATCGGTGTTACTTTCACTCCGGTTTATATCTTCAATCATCCGGAGTACCTCAGACATTGAGGGTCGTTGATCAGGCACGGTTGAGACACATGCCATTGCTATTTGCAAGAGTTGTACCATTTCCTCTTCAATATTGTGATATCTCATCAGCTCAACATCAAAGACCTCGGCTGTCCATTCTTCACGGACAACTGACTGTACCCACCTAGGAAGATCAATTCCATCGTCTCCTAATGAAGCTTGGTTTGGGGATTTCCCTGTAAGAAGTTCCAAAAGGAGGACACCAAAGCTGTACACATCGGATTTGTATGTTGGTTTTCGGGTTTCAACAACTTCTGGAGCTCGGTATCCAGCAATGCGATTGTTGGTGGAGGAAGTATTAGGGGAGAATATGTTAGAGAGGCCATAATCCGATACAGCAGGGTCATTGTTTGGGTGCAAGAGGACGTTGGATGATTTAATGTTACCATGAACGAGGTTGTTTTTTACATGAAGGTTATCAAGACCTCGAGCAGTGCCAAGGGCTATCTTCATTCGGTTCTCCCAATCTAGTGATGTGCGGCCTGCACTTCTGCTACCTGTATTTTCACAACACATTATATCAGTACAGTCGCTTGAATGAAGCAAAAGAACACATTTACAAAAAGCTGTTGCCAATTTGTAAAATTCATGCAAGTTGAACAATATGCAGAACTCCTAGATGATTTTTGTGATCGGAGTAAAAAGTCGCTCGTACAGAACCTTCTCTGTCTAGTTCAAAATTCTACTTATGGTTATCTTAAACAGGATACTTAAGACAAATAGCAGCAAACTGTTAAGCTAAATGGATGTACAGTGTTAAACCTTTTTTATCCACCTTTTTCAAGCCCCATTATTCTCCAAGTTCAATCATGTTCTACTCTCCCAACTTTCTAAGCCCTACTAATACTCCGTACCTCCAAGTAAAGGCAAGAAGGACCTCAGGTTGATACTGAAAGGATTTAGTGGAGTGTGAAGTATGACCCTTTGTAAGTTGCAATATTCTACATTCTAGCATATGTAGGTTGCACATTAGATTAGCAAGCCCTTTTGATAGATGACAAGCATGTTTGTGACCGGAGGAAGTGGGAGATGAGCGCACAAAAATACTATAGAATGACATGAAAAGGCAAAAGTTCGTTCATCACTACTCTGCCGACCCCTTTCTGCCCAAACCAGCAATATCCATATCTTATAAAGTTGAGGTATAAATGCTCACATAATCGCATATTGACAAAGCAACCTTCAAATGTGTTGTTATAGTTGGTATGTTGGACATAGAATTTAGCAAATAGGCACTACTTTCATTTCGATTCTAATGGAATTCCCATAAAAAGCAATGCTTCCCTTGGTCCCTCATCAAAATATTAGCTTGGACCAATTTTGCTTGAGAAACATTTAATGGTTGTCCTTGCAACATATTGCCTATATAACTAGTTTTTCCAGAAGAATGTTCGATAAATATAAATGAATTCACAGCAACCAGAATCCAAATCTTCAGTCCTACTTCTTAGGTTCTACACTTCCTACATTCGTGTTGATCATTTTTATCACTATCCAGGTCTCATTACTCAATCCAATCAAAACGAACAGCATACAAGTGACACATGAAACGTAGGACATGACAATTTTGTTCGGCCATGGCACGAACTAGACAAGGGATTCCTTACATTCAATTGTAGTGCCACTCCCTCCCTAGGAACTTTAATCTCCATTCTCCAACCAAAAGTGAGACTACCAATAAAACTTAGAGGATTATTAAAATGACAAAACTAATCTTTCGGTTCTCATTAACCAAAAGAAGTACAGCAGCCCCACGTTGATCATCAAAAGTGTCACATTATTTACCAAAAAACAGTTGGCTAAAGTTGGAAATTTTGCCTTGGGAAACTCCTTAATTTTCTCACCTATTTATACCAAAATCTCACTAATCAGCTTTCTCAACAGAAAAAGAGAGCACCCTAAGTTTTTTTTCATGCTTTATGGTCCCAAGAAAGAAAATAAAAATAAAAAAAAAAATCAGGGAAAAGTCCAAATTGCCCTCAGAGAATGGGATTCACAGAATGTCAGAATCATACAATGGGCAAATCATACTGAACACCTTCACAAAGTCTTTTTTTGGGTTTTGATGAAATTTTGTAACATGCAGCTTTTTTTTTTTTTTTTTTTTCTTTTCTTTTTTCCTTTTTCTTTTTAATCTTTTTAGTTGAAAAATGTGAGAGACATTGTTAGAACAGAGTGGCTTAACTCAAATCATTAGAAGTAAAAAAAGAAACCTAAGTCACAATGACCTTTGTCGGTGCCTAAAATCATGAAAGGGTATGTTACAATCTTGGTCCCAACTTCTTATAACCAAATAAAGATTAAATTTTAATCAATAATAATTTTAATTATTTTTTTTCTATATAAAAAAAATTTCCTCCTCCCATTGTTGTCCAGCTCAATTCTCTCAAGTACAAGTGTGATAGAAGCAACCAAAATAAGCAACAATCTATCATCTATGCAATTCAATATCCACCCACCACCAATAATATTCATCTTATCAAATAATCCAAAAAATAAAAGAATTTCATTCTATATTATGATGGCCAAGCAAGTAACTGTACCTAATCATTAAAGAAATGGGTATGAACTTTAAGTAATTAATTTCCCCTTATAGTTAATTAATTTAACAATACTCATACGAGTACTAATTTTCTACTGTTTTCGTCTCTAAAAGTTCAACCTATTTGGACGGTGTATTATCAATTGTCCAAAAATAAAAAAAAAAATAACTAAAAATAGCAATGTAATTGTAATTTGTAAAATGTAATGCAATGCAATAATCTCAATAATAAAAGAATTAAAAATCCAAAATATCATACCGTGTAATAGAGCAGACAAGCTACCGGCGGCCATGTAATCATACACTAGCAATTTCTCATCTTTGGAGAAGTAAAATGCTCTTAGTGGCACAACATTTTCATGCTTACACTTTCCTAGTGCCTCCATTTGTGTCTCAAATTCCTTCTTTCCGGCCACCACATCTTTGAGCCTTTTTACGACAACCGTCGTCCCTTCCTCGAGCACCGCCTTGTAACTCGTTCCGACACTGCCTTTTCCGAGAACCTCAGCAGACGCCCGCAGCAGATCCTCGAGATCGAAGCTGTAGGCGCCGCCGTTGACGAACACCAGCCTGTTCCTCTCCCCGCCCTCGGGGCCGGTGCCGCTGGTGAGGTCGTCTTTGGAGGACGACGTCCCAGCCTCCCCGGCCCCGCCTCCTCCTCCTCCAAGCCCCACCGCCCTGGCCCCCGCGACTCCCGCGGCGGGCCCTTTTAGGGCAGTAGCCTTGGAGGACTCCCTCTTCCTCCTCCTCAAACAACAGAAAACAAGACACAACAACAGTAGCAAAAAAGCAGCTGCAGCTGCTACTGCAATACCAATAATTGCTCCCTTTGACAACTTCTTCTTACCACCGACCTCGGCAGGAGAAGACGGAACCACCGGCGACGGCGACGGTGACGGCGACGGAAAGAACGACGAGTTACACGGCTGAAGTGGGCCACCACAAAGCTGTAAATTCCCGGAAAACGAAGCTTCTGGAAACTTCGAGAGACTCTTTGGAATAGACCCATTTAAATAATTATTAGAAACATTAAAATCGATCAAATTAGCATTGATGCTTGGAATTTGACCCGAAAAATTGTTATTTTCCAAGAACAACCCATTTAAGGAGGTAAGATTGTTGATAGAAAACGGTATTGGACCAGAGAAATTGTTGCTAGACAAGTCAAGACGAGTCAACCGATTCAACTGAGTCAAACTCGCCGGAAACTCGCCGGAGAATTGGTTTCTTCCGACGTAAAGCGCGCGAAGAAAAGTAAGGTTGGAGAAATCAGAGGGAAGATTTCCGGTGAGACGGTTATTGTGAATGCTGAGAACACGAAGCTCGGACAACCGTCCGATTGTGCTCTCCGGAATCGGGCCCACTAATCCAGCGGCTGGGAGACGAAGCGAGTGAACATGGGTCTTAGCCGGATTACACTGAACCCCAACCCAGTTACAAACCGAGTCAGACGAGTTCCAATCAACCCGCGACGCGTGTGGTACCTTAGAGAGAAATGCTTGGAGAGCTTGCTTGTCCTGAATCGGCTCCGAATCGGAGCACTCAATCAGCAATAGTACTAGTAATATCAACAATGGTGACAATCTCAGCCTCATTTTAGTGGGTTTTGAAGAGAGAGACAATTGGGTGGTTAAAATCAAAGAATAGTTGTAAATGGTTTCATGAAATTGATTGTTTGGGTTTGGTCCGATGAAGAACAGAGCACAAACCCATGTGAGAGAAAATGAGTGAAAGTAAGGAGAGAGAAAATAAAAAAAAGAGAGTGTATCACGAGAAGAAGAAAGGAGGAGGAGAATGGAGAGAGAAAATAGAATTAAGGTCCATCTTTCTGCTTTGCTGGTTATCAAGTGAGGTTATAGTGGTCTACTCAATGTTTTTTTTTTTGGTGTATAAAATTAGGTTTGTAATTTTTGAATTTAAGAAACTTCAGACAATTATTGGGTTTTTTTTGTACTACTATCACCTACTTGTATAGTTGTATCTATTTTTTATTTTACTTTTTGATCTTGCAGTGGTGGCGCGTTTAGTTTCTATTTTGGAGAAGGTGGAGTCTTACGTTTTCAATACAGGACGCTTGCGCGATTGGTGTACTTCCTCTGTTTCTTTTAGGAAAAATTGTCAGGAACTACACGCTTAATGGGGGTATTTGGAAACAACTACCCACTAACAAATTTTATCAAAAAAACTACCCCCTTAATTTAAAAAGTTAGAGTAGCACTACCCATTTGATTTTCCGGTGAGAATCTCCGGCGCGTGGGCCCACTTTTTCAATTTTTCTCTGAAAAAACACGATGCAATGACAAATTGGACCTTAATTCTTAACCCTAGGATAACCAATTTGAATTAAAAGCAACAAATTCAACTAATTTCAAATTATCCCCAATTTCTAAGAACCCTAATTTTTCTAATCGTGACACCATAACATCAAAATTCATAATTAATGGATTTAAAGAGACGAATTAACTATGAATTGCATACCCTACTTGTTTTCAATTCTTCAATTAGGGATTTTCAGAAGAAAAATTGAAAAAGTGGGCCCCACACACCGGGCTTTCTCGCCGAAAAATGCAAATTATGGGTAGTGCTACTCTAAGTTTTTAAATTTAGGGGGTAGTTTTTTTGATAAATTTTTTTAGTGGGTAGTTGTTTCCAAATACCCCTATTAAGCATGTAGTTCCTGACAATTTTTCTTTTCTTTTATACTCGTAATTTTGTTTGGACTTTTAACTATGTGTGTTTTTTTATCTATATACGTTAAATAAAAAGAATACACTAATGATCAAGCTATATTTCATAGTTCATAGAACGGTAAAATCAACTGTTGCAATTAAAGAAGAACGGAATAATGTGCGATCCCTATATTCTTGATCAAAATTTGAATCAATTGTACTAGTAGTATACTTAAAAACAAAGTGAATTTCTTGATCAAAATTTAAATGAGTTGTACTAGAATATTAAAAACAGAGTGAAATGTTTGGTGCAAAATAATTGTGGCGCGTGGAAAGAGAAGACTGACAGAAGTGAGAGCTTTAGAAAGACGCAAAGAAGTAGTGGCAAGACAGTAGGCAGAGGTCGGGGAACAATGAAATGGGTACGGGTAAACGGGTTACTGGGTTAGAGTTTTGTAATGTGTAAGAAACCCATTAATATAATCCGTATTTGTTACTAATCATGATTATAATATGCGTGTTTTGTGTGTATTCTCAAAGGAAGGTTAGAAAATTAGCAATTTGGTGAGAATTTTCATGTTGTGTTCTTTGTTAAAATTAAGTATGACAGTTGAATTACTTTTCTTTCACTTCACATGACTAATTGGTGATGAGAATTATGAGTTTCGTCTCTATTATTGGGTGCCTAATCTCTTTTGTCCAATCATTAATTATTTTGTTATATTTTAACTTTGTATGTGCTTTTTTACTACATGATTTTTTTTTTTTAAAAAAAAGAATGTATAATTGGTTAGTTGATACATAGTTTTCCTTATATACTTTCTATATTTTCTTTCACTTGAAAGTTGTAGTATATAGAGTGGTCTTATAACACTCGCTTTAAGAGAATAATTAAAATAGGTAAACGCGCAAACTATTTTATCAAACGGATTTTTACACTGAGTAAAGGGTGCCTACCTATATTATTATGTGTGTAAATAAGATCAAATTACAGGTCATGGAGTTGTGTATGCTCAATCTTTTAATTTTATCTTATGTGATACATGAATATTTTTACAATCCATAACAGTTGTTTTGATTTGGTGTCATCAACTATACATGCATGTAAGACACTTTGTAACACCACCAAGATTTGAGCATATCATAATTATTGTATGTAGTGATGTAAATAAGATTTAGGGTCTGTTCTCTTACGTTAATATTCAGTTCAGTTCAGTTCAGCTGAATTCAGTTCAGTTCAGCTGAATTCAGTTCAGTTCAGTTCAGCTGAGTTCAGTTCAGTTCAGTTCAGCTGAGTTCAGTCAATGAGAACAGGCCCTTAGTCTCAAGTAATAGCAGACTAATAGATACATCATTATCCTTTATTTGATTACTAATGTATAATACCACTTTATTTCTTTATTACATAAATTTTTTTTTGTATTTTTTTTTGTCCATGGCTACATACATTGTAATAATATATCAATGATACTTTGGGATATCATAATTGATATCATATCATCCCAAATTTGCATGAATTTTTTTTTTTTTTCTTTTTTTTGAAAGAATCTCACATATCTACTAAATGCAGAAATAATATACAAGTATATCATAAATTTGGAATATATGATAAGAGTATTTTGGATAACTTATAATTGTGATATCCATATATCCCAAATTAAAAACACAAACTTTTAAATAAAATGGATGTTCAGTAAATTACTGAACATCCGTTATAAATTGACAATAAAAGGCGCAAAAGTTACACTAAATCGCACAAAAGTTACACTGACATATGTAAGAGTTATGTATGCTTCATTGATAAATTTGACAAAAGTGATACTAAATTTGACAAAAGTGACACTAAATTTGACAAAAGTGAACTCGATGTACAGTAAATTACTGAAAATCGGGTGTATACAAAAGTGATTAAATTAAAAATATAATATTATGATCTCTAAATAAAATTACTACTCGTGTAGTGGGAAATGATTTTGGCACACCCCTCATGTGAGAGCACAATTTTCTATGCTTTTCTCACATAGGGATGTGCCAAAATAAATTAAAGGCGTGCCAAAATTAATTTCCCGTGTAGTGTATTCATATCTACTCTATTGAAGTTGTTCATTAAAGTCTCCAACACGAATATAATTGAACATGCATTATACATTTATACTTGACAGTTGATACTCTACAGTCGCACAAATTTCAGCATGAATTAATGCATTATATATAGTTATGTTGAATCAAAATAATATCAATGTTAGTTGATCATCACCATGTGTTTGTTAATTTTTTTTCCCGCTTTTTCTCCCTCATCTATCTGTTTTTTCTCTTCTTTGAAGATCCATGTGGTGGTTTTGTCAAATGACTCAAATCAATGAGGAAGGAAGCTAAGTAAACTTCGACTACAACATATAAGCATCTTGTTATATCTAATATACCTTCTTCGTTTCTGAATGTTTAACTAATTTGACTATTGCATGCACAATTTGAAATGCACATTTTTTACTATTAGAAACATTTTTTTTCCTCATCTATATGTCAACCAAACAAACACTGAGGGCCTGTTCATATTTACTTAATTTTAGTTCAGTTCAGTTTGGCTTCAATCAATTCAGTTCAGTTCAGCTCGTAATTTCCTTCTCTCATAAAATATTCATTTCAGCTCAGTTCAGTTCAGTTCGGCTTCAATCAATTCAGTTCAGTTCAGCTCATAATTTCCTTCTCTCATAAAATATTCATTTCAGCTCATTAGCTCCAATCAGTTCAGTTTTGTTCAGTTCAGCTCCAATCACTTCAGTTCAGCTCAGTTTAGTAAATGTAAACAGGCCCTGAGTGTGGGTGTGTTAGCACATGCCAAAAACAAAGCAAAAACAACTCCTTATTAGCTAGGAACATGCTATATTAAATTAAAAAAAAATAAAAATAAAAAAAAAACAAAAAAAAGGTGTACCGATCTAGCCTTATCTTGACCTTTTGGTCACCTGATCAAGTTTCTTTAGGGGCAACTTTAGGGCAAACCGACAAAGTAAGTATTTTCTGATCCTTTTTCATTCTCAAAGTGTCTGGCTAGTAACACCTTGAATAAGTAAGCCTAATTCCATCAACTAATAACGAATATGAAATAGTAAATAAGTAAACTAACACTTACTAACGAATTTTCTTTATATATAAAGCTTTATTATATATCATTAATTGAACAATATATTACTCCCTTGAATAGTTGATATAACAAGTTTTGTAATTAAGGGCCTGTTCTCTTACGTTGAAATTCAGTTCAGTTCAGTTCAGTTCAGCTGAGTTCAGTTCAGCTCCTAATTTCCTTCTCTTATAAAATATTCATTTCAGTTCAGTTCAGCTGAGTTCAGCTGAGTTCAGTTCAGTTCAGCTGAGTTCAGTCAATGAGAACAGACTCTAACTTGTCCATTTTCATTTTCATTAAACTTTGCATTTATTATATTAGAAGGAAAAATAAAACTTGGTGAGTAGGTATAATATTTTTGAAATTAGCAAGAGACGTAGCCCGGATTTTCTCTATTTAAACACCCCCTTCCCCCTTATTTTTAAAAGTGAAGTTGTATTGTTTTCTTCCTCTAATGTGTACCTTTCAATTATAATTCTCCACATAAAACTAGAAAGCGATTGACATCAACATCATTAAACTTAAACCTTACGGTTATTGATAATTCTACATAGATATTTTGTAAGTCTATATTTATAATAAGAATAAATATATTTTTATCATCAAAATCATAGTCCTACGTACGTACATTATGAATTTGTTAGTTGTGCATAGTGAATTGAACTTGTATTTGAATGGTTCAACTTTGAGGTGATGTTTAATGTGGATGGAATGTGACATAACCGCTTTTACATTGGCTAATATTCAAAACACTTCTTCAAATACGTGTTTCACTTCGGATTTGTTTTCTTCACTTAAAAGTACGAAGTACTGTAGTATATAATAAGGCCGGTTTGGTCATAAATGGTCTAAATCTCTTTTATTTGATTGGTGTCATTATTTGAATAAACTTCAATTGTAATTCTACAATTGTATTGAAAAACTTTTTCAAGTGGTATGGTCATATGGTCTCTAATGTCTTATTAATTTCGTTTCAATGTATATTACGGAGTATCCAATATCAAATATTCACTAAATAAAAAATAAGCAAATGAAAGAAAGAAGATTAAATCTGATTAGATCTAATTGTTTTAGGTACAGTCTAATAATTTTGACAAGAATATGACTACTTTTTCTCCATTTTTTGTTATATGTAACAAAAAATTTGAATATAATTTGGAAAAATACACAACTTTGTTCATTATCAATTACTCTCTCCATTTCTAAAAGTTCCTCTTATTTTGGTTAGTTTTGGAAAACAATCATTGTCCAAATATTAAAATAAGCAAATGAAAGAAAGAAGATTAAATCTGATTAGATCTAAATATTTTAGGTACAGTCTAATAATTTTGACAAGAATATGACTACATTTTCTCCATTTTTTGTTTGTATGTAACAAAAAATTTGAATAAAATTTGGGTAAATACACAACTTTGTTCAATATCAATTACTCTCTCCATTTCTAAAAGTTCCTCTTATTTTTATTATTTTTGGAAAACAATCATTGTCCAAATATTAAAAATTATTTTAGTCTACTTATGGTATGTCCTAGGAGTAAAGATGAACTATACAGGTCCAAAAAGTGACACATAATTATTCAATAAACCTAATTATTTATCTTATGTGATTAGATGGTTAGGTGGATTGAAATGATAGAAATATGTCCATTTGGTGTCACATATCATCCATAATTATAATTCGAGATTATGTTGTGGTTAATTAATCATGTCATGACCTATTTATATGTGTACTAGCTGATGGCATAGGTTGGAATGCAATGAAAAGAAATGGACTTTTCCTGCGAAGTTAGTTTGATATAAATGTAACTAAAAAATTAATAAGTTTTTAGAAAATATGGAGTAGTCCTCCAATTAAATTAATTTGTGCTCTAGTGTTACATAGATTATGTTCGAATATGAGTCAATTTTGTGTGTGTTTGATCAGTTTGAATCATTTTAAGCACAAGACAATTGTAAGTTACTCCGTAATAAATAATGCCTCAAGGGCTCAAGGTGCATTCATCATCTAGTATGGTGCTCTTGTCGACAAGTGCAAGACACACGAGGTAAATGTCATTTACAAGAAAGCATGTGGTGCGCTCTCTCTTCAATCTTTACCGGACTAAATTAGACTTTTAAAAGTTATTAAATCAACTTATTTCGACTCTATCTTGGCCCATAACATTTTTAATCAAACTTTGTCAATTTGAATAATTTTGGGTTGAAGCCCTCGTTCAAATTTAAAAAGAAGAAAAAGTACTTCCAATAATCTCGATATTGATTATCTTACTAGTAATTCATCACTTGGTACAACTTAATGTAGCACATACAAGGTTTATAAAATTTGGCCAATCAAATCAATTGACATCTATAGTTAGAATAACATATATTATAGATTTTGGGGAATAAAATTGCAACAAGAAAATGTCAATTGGACAATAAGAATAAACTTAGCATACATGATTCTTGTAGCCTAAACCTACCAAACAGTCCTAGCTAGTACTCAACTAGAATTCTAGAAACGACCCTCCCCATGCTTCATGTTTCTCCCCTAAAATTCAGTTACTATATTCTTTCTTGTGTTATCTTCAAATACTAAATTGGTGTATGATTAGTACATTACATTGATTGATTGGATCGGAGAGCCCTTTTTCTTTTAGCAAAAGTAATCAAGAATTCATTTAAATACAGGAAAATATTTCCTTATTAGTTGTCAAAGTTTGGAAATTTTAAGAATTTAAAGTTTATATACACGTAGTATTGAGTGAGTCTATTAGACCATAAGTTCACCCAAAAATTGATATATATGTTTAATAACTTATTATTGAACAAATATCTAGTTAATTAAAAAATAACATATAAGCTTCTTCAAAAAAAAAAAAAAAATAAATAAAAATAAAAGTAGTAAAGTCTTTCAAATTGATATTTAAATGAGATTTATAAGATAATGAATGATGTGTTCATTTTTTTTTTTTACATTTCTTCTTTTAGTCTTTTGTTTATACATAGTTTTAGCATAAAATAACTTGACTTACTTAGTCTGATTGTAAATATGACATTTATCTGAGTGGTATTGCGTTTACATATTTTGAAAAAAATATGTAAAAATTAGTACGGAGTACTAATCTAAATTGATTATAAGAAAATGACCTTATTTTGACTATGAAGATTGAAGAAGACATCAGACGATCACTTTAAGACACTTTCTTAGTCGGGGAGTTGGGAAATCAATCAATCTAGATGTAGGTTGACTACTAAAAATAGCTAGCTTACCTCACATCCAAGCAATTAAGCAAGCTTACCACACCCAAATGCTGTTTACTTTCCTACAAGAAATTGACTATATCCTTGCCTTAATTTCTTTTGGTCTACTTAGGATATTCCGGTTATATTAGATATTTTTATATTCTGATTGTAAATATGACATTATTATTTCATAAAGTAGTACGGAATATTACGGAGTACATATTTAAAAATATAGCACTCCGTAAATTTGATTGTTTTTATTCATTAAAGATGAAAAATGTATATAATGTTTAATGCTCACGGAGTATACAATAACCGTTATCAATAAGTAGCCGTGATATTAGATTGGGTGAACCCTTTAAACAGTATTTATGGGCTTTTGCTCAGTAACGTACGAGGAATTCTTGGACTCTAACTGTTAGAGTCACACGTTGGTATTTCACATGATACCAACAATAAATTATATCGATACCAACAAAACAACTTTATGTTCGTTGGTATCATTGAATAAAGGTGGTTGGTATCATGGTGATACTATCTAAAGTATAATGAAATACCAACATGTGTTATGACATTATTTTTTTCAAGTACGGTAAAAGTGAATGGACGATTATGCCCCTTGTTAAAGTCATTTATGACTCTAACAGTTAGATTCCTAGAATTCCTCGTAACGTACCTATCAAATTCCTCATTAAGGAGACCAAAATTCTTAACTAACGTTGAAAAGAGGGAAACATGAAACAAAGTGAACGGGACTTCACTTTTATCCTGCTTACTTTTCCAAGCAACAAACACTAACATGTAAAAACTTGTCAAAGCAAGACGAAAGAAAAAAGGAAAAGAAGAGGTAGGTAGAGAGAAAAAGAAGAATGCTAATATTTTTACTTAAAGCAAATTATTGTTTTTTTTTTCTTCTTAGGACACTTTTCACTATTAATATATCTCACTCCGATCTTATCATTATACTAATGTATAAAGCAAAATATCCTTTAATGATTTATTTAAAAAATAACAATGTGTATAGAAGTTCCGAAATACTTAGTGTAATTACAACATTCATGATTAAAATTGTGTTAGCCAAACATAAGAAGTCTCTTAGTGAAAAGATTAAACATAACAGACTAACAGAGGAAGTAAGAGTCTCATAAAATAGATACTCTGTAGTAATCATATACGAAGTACTTCAGTCTAACAATCTTGGTTTAATGTAAGTTTGTTTTTTTTTTTTTTTTTTTTTTTTTTTTTTTTTGGACAAAGAGATCTATTAATTAAAAAAACAAGATTACAACCTAAGCTAAGTAAAAGGAAATAAAACACCACACATACAATAAACTCTAACACATACAAACTAAACTAAAACAAAACAAACGCTGGTAAAATGTGGCTTTTGCACTTGATGGAGGCTTGATTGTTGGACGAAATCCACGAACGGTAGTGGTAAAACTTGTCAAAACAACCGACACCTGTGGTATGCCTTGACATCAACCCATAATATCTGTTGGCTGCACTGAAGAAGAAGAAGATAGTGTAGAGACTGGGGTAGAAACCTTGAAATGGAACCAAAGGACACCAATAGAGCTTGACAAAACATGGGAAAAGTAAAGAGAACGAGTATCCATGGCCTGATTGAGAGAAACTTGCGAGCAAGACTTGATGCTCACAATAAGAGCAATCCCAATGACCTATAGTCAAGTGGGATTCTTGGCTCATTACTACAACTTGAGTCACATTTCCTTGTGACTCAGTACCCATTTGAAAGGGTACGGTTGGTCTATCCTCCTTGAATGGGATAAGACACAACTTCATTAGAGCGCTATGAACCCCCAAACATTGTGTAAGGGGAGCCTCTTTCAGATAGAAATTTTTTAAAGCAATGACTTTAAAGATCATTGCAAACTGACAAAGGGAATAACCTGTCCTTGTTAATTCCCTCTCGACCCTCATATACTCAATCAAAGACCAAGAAACATAAAGTTGCGTTCTGCCACAAACCACTGCTATAACACTACCCATAAACACCCTGCATTCTAAACCCTGCAAATCTGCAAAGTGAAATACGCTAAAACCCTTTCCCAAAAATCTAACCCTATAGAGGAAAAAACATAAACATCCCAACCCCAAACCCACAAACAGAAATAACTCCTGTGTAGTAAACCAAAGGACAAGCACCTGCCAAGTCCGAACAGCAAAACCCCGAACTACCTCCCTTCGCCCCTGTATTCACCAAGGAGTAAACCAAGAAGCAAAACCATACAGCCTAAACCATGGATAGCCAACTACAACTTCAAACAAAAGAACTCCAACTATAAGAAGCCTAATTACCAGACTTATTAGGGAAAATAAACTAAACAAACACAACATAAAACTAAGAGAACACGAATAAGGCAAAAAAAAAACTGACCAAGAGATTTAAGGCTAAACTAACTAGAACAAGGAAAAGGAATACAGAGGGGAGTGACCAATTAAGCTGAAAAACTACCTCACCGGCGGAAACACACCCGAAAAACTTCGGTCAACCGTCAAGGCCAACGCAAGGAAGCCGTCTCACCTGAATCAGACTTCGATTAGCGAGAAAACCCTAACCTTAACTTCACCTTTACCGTCGGGAAAACAATTAACGGAATTCCTTTCGACGGCGGCGTTAAGACTAGTCTTGACTCCTTGTTTCGTTGGAGAAGAAGCTAAACCACTTGACGACACCAAAAAACAAGAACCACCGATGAATTAGGCGAACAAATTTGCTGTGGAAACTCCTTGTTTCCAATTCCCAAACAAACACCTAAAAAAATAAAGCAAACTAAAGCTAGTAAAGAAGACCAAGACTCGCCGGCGATGGCTAGGAGAAGAACGTCGATCGCCGGCGAGCAGAGGATGAGAACAGGGGAAGCGGTGGGGAGATAAGGTTGGGGGTTTTCTAGAGAGAGAAGCTGATGGTTTAATGTAAGTTATGTAACTAATGTCGATTTAACTTTAGTACATAATGTTCAGAACATGAAAAGAAGACTCAGCGGTACGAAATGTCATTCTCCAAACTAAAGAACTACTGTGAAAAATATGGTTTAATTTTACAATCTCCTCGAGGCTCAATCCAGGCCAACCTTCTTCATATACGCAACAAACATCAATAACAGAGGGAACAACTCACAAAAACGCACAGGCATAGGGAAGTTCAAAATGCTTCATATGGGACTTGTGCTAGGGCAATATCGCAACTACCAACTCGTGACAAACTCCCCCCAACTAAGCCACAAACGTCCTCATTTTGGCTCTGCAAGGTTAGTTCCACGGCACTAACCCTGCGCAGAACATATTACCAAAGCCTCTCTCGTATAACACAAGTGAGATGTGCTGCTCTCCTCTTTGACACATACCAGGTCTTTGAAAGTGTAAAAAAAAACCCGGCAGTAATAAGGGAATGTAATCTCTCATATAAAGAAATGAAAAACCCTTATACATAGAAGTTAATTAGATTTTGTCAAATGGGTTTCAGGTTCCAACATCCCTAATATCCTAGCTAATGAAAGAACACAAAATTGCCAGTTTCTCATAAAACTCTACTTGCTAGGGAATACTACAAGTCCTCTCAACAGCAGAAAACTACAACTAATTGTAATTGACAGGATCAGCAAATGCTTCCTTAAATCGAATCAACATCATAACAGTTTAATGTTGAATTATCGAGGTGCAGTGTACACCTGCTGAGATGCATCATACTGTGGATAACCAGGCTGAGGCTGGGGTGACAGGGTTTTTCCATAAGCAACAGGAGCACCAGCAGGAGCAGTAGCATAACCACCAGATTGAGGGGCCACTGCCGACTGGTCATAACCAGTTTGAGTTGGAGCTGGTTGAGCATAGCCTTGTGCCACTGCAGGTGTGGCACTGTAAGCTTGTTGTCCTGCCGCTGCAGCATAAGCTGATGGGTCTACTTGTCCCTGATACCCATAGGTTGCGGCACTAGCCGCTGCAGCTGCAGCTTGATCGTTGTAGCTCGCTTGTGCAGTTGGTGGATATTGACCATAACCTGTGGTTGATCCAGCAGTTTGAGCATAACCAGTGGCTTGCTGCCCATAAGCAGGAACAGGCTGGGCCGCTTGCTGTGGGTAACCCCCTGCAGCAGGTTGGGGTTGACTATAGCCATCGTTTGCTACAGGAGCAGAACCATAAGGTGCTTGTGGATATTGCTGCTGAGGCATGTTTTGAGCATAAGGCTGAGCTGCAGAAACAGGAGCTTGGTAAGGTGTATCTACAGCAGGTTGGCTTGCTGCTGGAGGGGCATAACCCTGAGGAGGGGCACCCTGTGATGGCATGCCATAGGGTGGTGGTCTATTGTATTGCTGTTGAGGTGCATAGCCTTGTTGTGGTGCATAGCCTTGTCCTGCATAAGGTTGCTGCTGCTGCATTGGTGCCTGTGCATCATACTTCGGCTCTCCATACCCATGACCGTAACTTTGAGCAGATGGTGCAGTTTGGGAGTATGGAGTAGGGTGAGCATATTCTGCACCTCGAGGCTGGGGGTAATTGTAATTTGCTTGAGAATGAGGAGGTGCCATCGATGGTGGGCCAGATGCATGATGACCTGGCATGTGTGTAGAGTGTGGAGCAGATGCCGGAGCATTTGCTCCATGTCCTCCTTGTCCGTAATAATCATATCCACCGCTATGAGAAGGTGGTCCTTGAGCTGGTGGTCTTTGCTCCCAAGAACCAAAGCCGCTTCTTGGAGGGCCCTGTGGAGGATAATTTCCATAAGGCTGAGGTGGGTATTGCTGATTTTGAGAAGGATAAGGACCTCGCTGGTGATAGTCGTATGGCATTGACTGACCGCCATGAGGGCCACGGGCACCCCACTGAGGACCACCGCCAGGTACTCGAGGACGATAACCCTGCTGGCTATAGCTATTGCTAGAGAATTGTGATGGCCTCCCAGGCATCTAGGAAAATCGAGAAGAAAGAATTAATAGTTAATATATTTTCATAAATCAAGGTCTTAATATATAGACAGTGACAAAAATTGCTTAAAAACCATAATTATAGCAAATTGCCATGTGATATCAGAACTGAAAATAAATAATCATGATAGAATCGGAAACTAAAGAGCATGAAGCAACAGCAATGGCAGAATTCAAGAAACTTAACAGGATTGACAATCACCTGGACAGGCAAAAAATAAGCCTACAACAATTATTTATATTCTATAGCATGAAAAGTAAAACACAAGATACCAAAAAAGTGTGCAATGGCATGCCTTCATAACTGAATTTCTCAAAAGAACCCTCTGAATACAAGAATACGCAATTAATTGATACGTAAACAATTATCAGTTGTAGCACAATGACAAGCTTTGACATTCGTGAAACTAAACCATGAAAATATCAACGCAACAGGAGTTGAAATAAGTAGATGTGTTCTCCACTGCTTATCACCTTGACTAACTTACTATGTTATAGGCATGAACAATACTAGCAGAGATTCATTCAGAGCAGTGATAGCAGCAAGCTGGGACCAAACATAGAGGGAATAATTAAAAAGAAAATACATTTCTATACACTAAAATCTGCATGCCTTGCATTCTTCAAGTATTTGTCTGATACATATGATAAATTACATGCATCCACAATCTGAGAAAAGGAAAAGTGAAAAGATAACAAGTGAAATATTCCGATCTTTCATATATAACGGGACTTGTATTTCAAAACTCTCATCCATACAAACAGGAAGATCATCAGTCAGAATTGCTTTCTATTAATACATGTTTTAGTACATGTGGCACCATAGAACACTGAGGTCTACATAACATTCTCTTGGTAAAAATCATTGTTTCCAGTTTCTAAGTCTCAAAGCAATCTTACCAACTAGTAAAATCCAGCAATGGCGAGACTTAACGCCTGATACCTCTCTTCGGTGGATGACACTGAAATTTGGTTGCCTACTGATACACCAAGAAACGAATGCTGACCGCATTTGGAAGGCAATAGCCATATCTGCATTTTTAAAGCCAACCAGTTCGCAGTCGGAACTTTTTAACATATGAATGGAATACAAGATTTTTCCAGTTGCATCAAGTGATCTTGGCATGGATTATGTATCATCTTTGCAAACTCTCATATAGATCTATCTCTCACTCTCCAGTCAGTATAAACTACAGCATAGTGAACACCCCCCTTCCTCTCCCAATGAAGGATCAACAAGTCAGCTATCCAAGTGCCAACTATGATATGTATGCTACCCATTACAAACAAAGTCAACCTCTTCATAGCAAAGATAACATTCTCCCACATAAAAAATTAATATAATAAAAAACAAAGAAGCTTCTAAGAAAGCAACATACTGGACTAAGAGTACTACAGCACTACAACAATCATAATAAAATTCATTAGAGAAGTTTTGTTACTTGTACGGTAGTTTTTAAACTGAGTATAATACTAGATGTAGCAATTAGGCTCTTGCAGAGGCAAATCATCTTGATTAATTTGAATTAAAACCCCAAAAAAGAATTTTTGGAAATAATACGTGAATGTAGATGAGAGACTACAGATAGCTCATTAGGTCAAAAACAATGAATTATACCTAGATAATGCAAGTATACATACAGAGAACAAATACGATGCCAAAAGGATTGTTTTTACAATTAAGATGTACCTTCAGATATCTTTTATATTTTGATAAGAACAGGTGTATCTCTTGATAAAAAAAGAAGTGACTTGCAAGATGTATTATCATAGTTGGCAAAAGGAAGAAAGTCAGCATGTTATGCAACTTACATCAGAAGAAATTGATGTCAAGTTGTCAGCTTATGTAGGCTACACAGTATGACATCCATTAAGTGTAAGAAGCAAGAATACAAATTTAAAGCCCCAGCTTATCTCAATTGAACAAATACAAGCCTACGGGTGGATCAGTAAATCAGTACTGAAGCATTTGTTCCTATAACTACTAAAACAGAGATTTCAACTGAACATAAGAATCAGACTCCACCCTCAATAAAACTTTGTGACATTCATAGCAATTAAGGAAGCTGCTACAACAATTCATTGTGTAACTAGAAAACTTTTTATGTGGGCCAACAAGAATAACAGGTACAATAGTGACATGCTAACCTAAATCAATATCAAACACTTGTATCAGAAGTGCCAGCACATACATAAATACATAATCTTAGCGCATAAATAATAATGATGTAGAAGAGGATACAGAACAGATAGTACACTCAAACCTATATTATTAAACCAAAAACTCCAAAACAAATATAGTAGCTTCTAAATAATTATGTAACAAAATATTTAGATTATGGCCATTAAATACCTGATTCATAACTTCCTTTATGAGTTCCCGGGCTATCTCCAATTGTTTCTTGTCACCAGTAACTTTCACCTTTTTCTCTTTGGATTGGTCCCCAGGAAGATTTTGCGGTATCAACTATAAGCAACAATTGGAGGTTCAGATAAGAAAACTTTTATTTTCTTGGAGATACAAGTTATCAGAATAAGATATGCTTAATAAGTCTATTCGAACATTATTTTTATGTGAGATACCTGGATGCGTGCACCAGATCTCGTCTGCAGATTCCTAATAGTCTCTCCGCCCCTGCCTATAATTAAACCAACCTGCATGACAAAAATGAGTATTCAATAAGAAAGCAAGAACTCCAGCAGACTTAAGACAGTTTAACACAAGATAATTCAAAGACCTTTTACAAGTTCAATTATAATATGCTAGCTTTTTACTTTAATTTCAGGTAGGCTTATCAAACTAGACTTGTCAGATTTTGATATGTACATAGATTTCACAAGCTATCATTTCCCTATCTCAGCTTTCTACTACTCAAAATTGAACTCCTTTTACAGAGATTATTCATCTTAAAGTAAGTATACAGTGAAGAATTACAAGGAAAAAAAGAAAGGAAAAAAAAGAAGTGTAAAGCTTAAATTACTTTGTCAGCAGGAACAGGTATCTCAATTTCTAATGATCCAGAAGTAATAGCAGCAGTAAAACCCCTAGCCACAAGGGATGGTGAGCCTCCAGCGTCAGCCTGCAAAAACAAATATAAAGGGTTTAAAAAATAAATAAATAAATAAAAATAAAACCTACAAATATGAGGGGGAGTGCATGGAAGAGACCCATAGCAATAATACGCATGCACACACTACAATTAGTCTTAGACTTTCACTTATTGTCCATTTCCAACAGGTGAAGACCAACCATTCTCTGGCTTTAGACGGGACTGAATTCAAACAGCCTTGTGACATTGTCTCAGCTACTAATTTACTGGACAGCAGTCATTGGTCATCACATTTCATATTAACACCCAACACATCCTCCTTATCCAGCCTAAAGATGGGGCTTCTTTGAATAGAGTAATGCCAGTGTAGGTGCATTATCATGACTAAATGCAACTTTCTCCAGTTCACATTTTGAGCTCACAAAAACTGCTAGATTACACAATTTTTTACCATGTTTTTCAAAAAGCTAAATTGATCAAGACAACCTCTGAAACAACAAATATAAGGCCTTGTTATTATCATCTTCAAATGTAAGGGAAAAAGTGCACATCAGTTCAGGTAACTTCAATAAAGTACGCATACTTTTAGTTATTAAAGATCAAGATACAAGGGCTTCCAAGTTCTATCTATGCTATTCCTAAACCCCAAAGCAAGGAAATTCTATGTGACCACATGTCACCCCTCTCTAAAGATGAAAAGGCTCTGCATCCATGATGATGTACTTCAGTAATCAGTCTAATCACTTCCCATAATAAAAGCGAGTCTACAAAAACTAGAACCAACGAATTTTTTATTTGACATGTAAATAACTTAAGCGCTATTCTATACTCCATTTAATGCTTTATGGTATCTATCTAATCAAACCAGCCTATAACATTATTGTATCTAAAAGATACAAAAAAATTTAGAAAACTAAAATAACCATTTAATTACATTCACAAGTCATCATCATTTAAAATTTAATTGTTAACAAACAATTCACCTTCGTACATTATTTACATAAAATCGCCGAGGTGATTAGAGGACATGGAGAGAGAAAATCTTGGTTGAAAACTAGACCCATGTAGTCAGCAAACACCACCAACTAAAGAAACATGGCAGCAATAAAAAAAAAAAATTAAATTTTTAAAAAAAAACTCAAACAAAGAAAACATAATAATCTTTGCAACGACCATACCTCTGCTATAACATCCTTTATAAGACTCTCAGCCTTGTTTAAACTTTGAAGTGTCCCCTCAAGTTCAACCGGCCTAGTTGCAGACCGCGGATCAGCTTCTGCATCTCTAGTGATTTGAATCTTGGCCCCTGAATTCAGCTGTAGATACTTTATCGTATCTCCAGACTTTCCAATAAGAACTCCAACCTGAAACATTGCAGAATCATACTTGAAATTCATTACCAAATTAACTGCTCTCAATCTAGTCATTCCAATAAAATTATAAGGAGTAAGCAATAAACGCTACAAAGAAAAGCTACTCAAAGTCACCTTATTATTCGGAATCTCAATCCTTCGAGTCATGCTTTTATTACCAGAATCAGGATATTGTTGCTCAGTTGCAACATCACCTTGTTCTGCACCTTCAGTGGCAGTCGTTTCCGCACCTTCAATCGGAACATTCTCAGATGAATGTATCTCAGCATCCTTCTCTTCCGAATCACCGTCTTTGGCATCACCTTTCTCCTCACCCTCAGCAACGGTAGGTTCCGTTTCAGTAACTTCTTGAGGAACCACCTCTTTAGTGCCTTCCTCACCACCTTCCTGATCATCAACAGCCGCTTCGGTACTCTCAACAGCTACCTCGGTTTCGGCATCCACCACACCATTCCCATTCTCCTCTTCCGGCTTGTGTCCGTTCTCACTTGCTGTATTTCCCGAGCAACATAAAAGACATCAATGTCAAAAACATCAATTCCAAGATAAATGAGCATATTACGTACTATTAATTATAATAACATCATCAAATTAACTCAAATTCAGCACAAAATAACATTGAGTAAATTCATTTCCTACAAAAACATCAATCAAAAGCAAAATCCAGCAATTTTTCAAACAATACTCTTTGCAAGAATCAAACCTAGACAATCAGCATTTGATCATCATCAATGTCAAAATTACATAGCAAACAAAATTAAACACGAAAATCAAAGCAATAAAGAAAAGGGAAAAAGAGAAACTAAGGCAAACCTAAAGAATCAGGCTGTTCATCCAAACGAAGGCGTTTAGCAGGTTCTTCGCCGCCATTTTCAGCGTCAACAACCTCGTTGTGTTCGCCATCAAGCTCGGCAGTAGAATCAGGCGCCGCTTCGTCAAGAGTAGGTTCCTCCATATCTTCGAGCTTACGTTTATGGTGGTGATCGATAGGAGCTTCGGAGAGCACAGCAACAACCTCTTCTTCCGCCATTGACGGATCTTGAAGAAAAAAATGGAGGAAGATTTTAGGGAGGAGAGAGAATTAGGGTTTACAGAGGTTGGAGGAAGAAGATAGAGAGACAAGGAGAAGATTGCGTCAGTAGAGGGAGTGGAGTTATTTATGCTTTTATATTTATGCAAAAAAAAAAAAAAAAAAAAGGATTTGAGATATTTTTCAGTGAAATAAAAGAGAAATGGGCTATTGTTGGTTTTGGGTATTATATGGGCTAATCTATAATATAATTGTAGAGTGGATCAATGAGGAGCCTCCAAAACCCCAACCAAGCCTCCTCATTCACTCCCGCCTAATTATCCTAATCCCTCCAATTTTCCATTAACCAATCTAATTTAAATTTAAATTTCAAAACAAAACAAAACAAAAAAACAAAACTTTCTAACTAAATGCGTGTAGCATACTATCATATTCTGATTATATAATGCCAATTTTATTATGTATTGTAATTTTTGGTGGAAAATTATATTAAAAAGTGAAATTGTAATTTTCTTTTTGGTTGTTTTGTTTAATTGTTATGCGTACATACTTTGAGATTTTTTTTTTTTTAATCCTACTATAAGTTATAATCCTCCGATATCCTTGAACAAAATCGAGAATTTGCTGATTGGATAATAAAAGTTGGAGGAGGAGTAATAGCAGGAGTGTCCATTACAGAGGAAGGTGAACCAAATTGGATTGAAATATCACGTGATTTTTTTATAACCAATGATGAACATGGTTTGCAAAATCTCATTAACTTTGTCTTCCCCAACTTGCCTTCAAATTACACGGATTGGGAGTACCTCAAGGATCGTGGAATTCTAGCACCAACAAACAATGATGTAGATGAGCTAAATTCGAAAATTTTATCAATGTTACCAGGAAACGTGCAGAGATACTATAGTTCAGACACTTTGGGTCATACAGAAGATGGTGGGATCCTTGATAACATGGAGCCTATGGAATTATTAAACTCATTAAATTTGTCAGGTATTCCTAATCATTGCTTAGAGTTAAAAGTTGGTGCCCCGGTAATATTGATGTGAAATATGAACCAATCCATAGGGTTGTGCAATGGAACACGCCTTATAATCAAGAAATTGGGCTATAGAGTGATTGAGGCACAGGTGATCACAGGTCCAAGAGCTACAGAATCAGTTCTAATTCCGCGAATTGATTTAACACCCTCCAACAAGAAGATAGATGTCCCTCTTAAAAGAAGGCAATTTCCATTAAAATTAGCCTTTGCCATGACAATAAATAAAAGCCAAGGACAGACGTTGAGCAAAGTTGGCATTTTTCTCCCTAGGCCCGTGTTTAGTCATGGCCAGTTATATGTTGCAATGTCACGAGTTACATCTCCTTCCGGGCTAAATATCTTAGTACAAAATAAGAAGGATGTTTCTCACAGTTTGACTAAAAATATTGTGTATAAAGAAGTATTAAACAGTGTAAATGTATGTAGTTTTGTTATAACATTTACTTAGTAACTATTAGCAATGTTTGTTTTAGTGTTATTTCAGAGCTATGCTTTTTTAAAAAAAAAAATATATATGAGCTATTAGATTTTTTTAAAAAAGCTATTAGATTTTTTTGTCATGTTAATGCTACCATTTTACTTTATTAAAGATTTATTTCATTATCTATACTATTTGTTTTACCTTTATACATGTGCGAGGTTGGATCACTGATTATTATATGAGAGTCGATTATTTTTTATGCCCATGCCACTTCAATAATGTTAAAAAGCAGGAAATGAACACGAGATACACACCATATCATTGTATTACCCTTACGACATTGAATGTGAATATGAGAGTGTGTTTATTATGGATGGTCACTGAACAAAGTACAGCTAGAGGTACAAATTATGTCCATCGTTCATGGAGTATGGTATTCATCGACTCAGAGGTGATATTTAGCTAGAGGTACAAACAATACCCTAGATTGTGTCCGTGCAAAATGCACGGGATATATTAGAAAGATATTAAATATGAAGTATATAATATAAGAAAAAAACCTCATTCACTTACAATTACGTATATTTAGCTAGAGGTATTAAACATATATTTAGCTAGAGGTACAAACAATACCCTAGATTGTGTCCGTGCTAATGTGAACTTCCACTATTAAATATATTTTAAATATATGTTTGCAAACCATGTTTACTAAAATTAAATATATGTCGTAAGGGTAACACATACTAAATTTAATTTAGTATATTTCACTTTAGCTAAATATATGTTTGAACTCCATGCAGAAATATAATTGCAAATTTATTTCTCATTTTTGTTCCAGAAAAATAATCGTTGAGCATACACACTGATTAGAATTAAGACGAGATCCAAATTTTCCGAAAATTAATAATTGCCGTTGGAAGTGAAGCTTGGACCTGATTGCTGGGAGTGAAGCTTGGACTTGATTGTTGTTGCAGCTGAAAGAGACGAGTTGGTTGCGAGCTTAGTAGGTTGTAGACAAAATGGAATATGATATTAAATATCTAGCTAAATATACAATATTTTTTTTTCTTATATTATATACTTCAAATTACGACGGATGGACACAATCTTATATTTTTTTGGTTTTTGTTGTTATTGTGTTTTGGTTTTATTAAATACCATTTGCATCTATATATTTTGTATTTTTTTAATTCTATCCTTAATTATATCCCGTGCATTAGCACGGGCACATTCTAGTTGTAGTAGTAGACTAGTAGTGTAGTGTTTTTTTGGGTGAAAATTGTTTTGAGACAACAAAGTTGAGCACGTTTTGATTCGGCATGTTAATCAATCGGTTAGATTTTGAGTGTGGCTATGTTCGATTTTGTAAGAAGAGGTGTGATCACTACAATTGTGTGGAGTAAGTAAAATAAATCGGTTGAAGCTTAAGATAGGAGTAGATAAATTTGATCGGATGAAAAAATAAGATTGTAGATCAGATGCGAGAAAAGAATTCATATTTGATTATAACATGTATAACATATACAAATGTACAACTATAGAATTAACCAATAGATGATAGATTATCGTATAAAATCGAGCGAATTCAAAAGCTCGTGATGAGTTATTTATGGAATATGTTTTAATGTTAGATTGGCAGGTATTATTTGGTGTGAGCCTAAAATGGACTTAACTAGATGAAAGTCCGTGCGATGCACGGTTTTTCATATATAAATCTCAAGAAAAGATATTTTTGTATTTGATTATTTTACTATATAATAATTTCAGAAAAAAAAAACCACATAATAATTTAATTAGAGTGTTATTGCATATTACAAAAGTATAATTTTTTTTTGTATATGTAATTTATAATGCGACTTTATTTATTGTTGTTTTGTATTTTATTTGTGTTTGTTAGTTATATGTTGAATTTAAAAATATGAATATGATATTTTAAAAAAAATGTAAATATGATAATTTATTAGTTACATGATAAAATTTTTAATGTGAAAAGATATTTTCTTTGTTTACATATTTTAATCCTAAATCATTATTGGTTGGTTTATAAAATAGAAATATTAAAAAAGTAATAAAAATATGTATACAATTTATTTCTATTTCTTCATTCACACCCATATCTTTTCCATCTAATAAAACTGGATAAATAAAACATACGTTAACAAAATAAAATTTATATAAATTAAATTTATAGTCTTATAAAATAAATTAATATATTTATCATGAGTGATTTTTTTTTTGTGAAATTGATCTAAAAATTGTAATTTTACAAAATCAAAGCTATGAATTGAAATTTTTTATTAGTTCCCAATCGCCGCTAAAAATTAAGTTAATTTGATATAAGCTACCTAAATCACAAAAAATTATTTTAACCATAAAATTAATTAATAAAGACTAAAAAGGTATATAAAAAAAATTAACAAATGTAAACGATTTATACAGATATAATACCTCCTCGTACTTGAATTTTTCAATCATTTTTGCCCAAATTTAATTCTCTGATTAAATTAGATCTGCATGTAAAAACAAAATTCAGTAAATAAAACATAAACATATAATCATTAAGTATTCCAAATAAACACAATGTAAGCAATAATCAAAAATAAAAATAAGAATTAAACTAAGAATTACGCAGCCATAGATGACCTAAAACTGACACAAAACTCTCTTTGATTTGGTTTTGTATTGATATGAAATTTTATTGGTGTTGTAGGATGTGTCAATTTATAGTGGTCGGCATAAAAAAAATATTAATTTAATTATTATTAAGGAAGATTTTTTATTTCTTATCATAAACACTGTCAAGATTATCTTAGTTATATAAATTTTATATCTATAGATGATTTTTTTTTAAAAAAATAGATAATTTTTAGTTTTTTAAATAAATTAATTCCTTATAAATCGCTCTTCGTAAAAAGATAATTTTAGTTTTTTATATATATATATATATAATTTCGTGGGAAGATTCTTTAATCTCATTCGTCAGTTTTACCTAGGTGGCAAGTGAATTTTTTAATTTTAAAATAAAATAGATATCTATTTTTTAATTGGTCAAAAATATACCTTTGCTTATGTGGCGCGCCGAATGCTCTCCAAAAATGCCTACTTTATTTATATATATTTGGCTTGCTAAAAAATTGTCAAACATTAAGTGAAGAATTTGAAGATCACAAAGTCTACTACATATAGGTATAAAAAAAAATGCCGAATTACCTTATCATCTGAAGTAAAATCACATCCATATACAAGAAATTTTTATGGCATGGAATGATTAACACAAATTGACCTAAACGTAACTCACAAAGTTGTCCTTTTTCCTACACACAAGTATGTCCTTTAGTTTATTCTTCTCGTGAATCACAAAACTCTAATATACAGTAATCAATTAGTACTTACAAAAATAGATTAAGAACATCAAAGTTAATTCGTTTTTTTTTCTTTGTAATACACAATAACATCAAATTCGTGCCCGTAATCAAAAGTTCATGTAATCACCAAAAAAAAAAAAAAAAAAAATTCACAAATTGCCTCTTTGTTGGACCTTTGGTAGATCAAAAATAGCGATCTTAGCATACCAAGGAGATGAAAATTTTACACTACACCCCGGTGTAGCTTCTGCTACCTACACCCCCCTCCCCAAGTGACGTCATTTTGCACATATAATATTTCAAAACTGAACAAATTTTATTAATAGTTGTAAATGAACATACAATTATTTATAAATGAACATTTAATTAAGGAGCATTATTATAGATGAAAAATGTATAAATTTATAATTTTGTACTTGTTATTGAAAATTTTTGAAGGTAGCACACACTCCTTATTGTAATTGTAAGAATCATTTCCATGAAAACTACAACATAGCACACACTCTTATTGAAATTCCTTATTAAATTTGTTAAAATAACTAATTCAGTATATAATTGGGTGCTTTAATTAGTAGTATAAAAATGAACTTTTAAGTATATGCACATATTCATTTTAAAATTAATGCATTTACTTGTTGATCATGAATAAGAACGAAAATGAACATTTATCAATACGTAAATTAACATTTATATATAATGAAAATGAACATTTATCAATACGTAAATTAACATTTATCATCTATTAAAATGTGAATGACGTTATACTAACATATAAATGAACATTTAACAAAATGAAAATGAACATTCATAAAAATAAAAAAAAAATTGAAGAAATAATAATAATAATAAAAAAAAAATAACTACGAACTATAATCTTTGTTTCTATTCTCTGAAACGGTTTCCTTCGCTCTGCAAACAAAACTGAAGAATGTACAGATATAATTTATTAGTTCTTCAATAAAAATTGCTAAGATTATAGTATAATATTTACATTGATTTGCATTACTATATATATAAATGAAAATTATGAATTTCATATGATCAAAAGATTTCATAGTATGCATAAGTCAGTTTCTCAACTCACATGAATGAATATTTATGCATTTCATAAATGTGCATAACGTATCATAAAAATGAACATTTTTTATTTTGGCATATAAAGTCAAATATAAACTCAAATAGATTCAAATATACAAATGAACATTTATAATTCAGTATATGTTCATATATTACCTCGGAATTGTAGAAATGTTAACATCTATACCATAAGTTTTAATATCTTTTAAAAGTTTTTGATCTACAATAGGAGATTTTTACAATGACTATGTAGTAATATATAAATAAATATTTGTATTAATCATTTATTTACATGTGAATGATTGTATACTAATATATAAATGAACATTTATCAAAATGAAAATGAACATTTATAATTTTTTTTTTAAAAAAAAAACCACTACGAACTAATTTAATTAATGCTTACTTTTCTCCAATTTTTTTTTGATGTTCTTCTCTGAAGCTATTTCCTTCATACTGCAATGAAAAAAAAATGAAATACTTCATACTCAAAATTCAAAATGTACTTGTTCAAATTACTAGTTTTAAAACTAAAAATAGTAAATGTTCCTGTAACACAATTGCAACAATAAATTATAAAAATTAGGGTTTATACTTTTTTCGAATTAAATATGAACAAAATCACTTACTCCTTTGAATTTCGACTTTGATTTGTTGAATTATGTAGCAATTGAACAACTTTTTTGGATAATTTGTCGCAAAGTTTGTTGAAAATTTTGGATTATAAAATTCTGAAAATGGGTGCAGAGAAAGAAAATGCAAAAAATGGGTGAGGAGAGAGAAAGTGAAAAAAGATAAATGGTGGTTGATTTTACTGTACAATTGCAGAAAGTGGGTATATGAGGGAGATTGTTAAATGCATTGTTTAGAGGGGGGTGTAGGGTGTGGTACCTACACTAGGGTCTAGTGTATACCAATTACCAAGGAGAAGTTCACTTCCACAAGTTCCATTAAATTCATGCAAATTGTGTTCCCCATTCAAATCTAAAACGACCCCATAACTTCTATCAGCCTCTCTGATCTTGATAATCAATTCAGTTGTAATTTTTCGGATGACTTTAAGCCTCCTTATCTAAAAAAAATCTCCCATTTTTAACATTTTGCAACTCTCTTTACCCCACCAATTATTTCCCAACTTGTCAAAAATAGCATGATACGTTATTGATAATTTGATACCCTAAACCTCCCATCTAAAAGACTAAAACCCCATAATCTTGCTTGTTTTTATTTGGGTTTTTCTTATCTCTGAGAAAATTTGAATCCTTTCAATGGCATCTATGTCAAGATGTGTGTTAAAAGACTGTAAATTTCAGCTTAATGATGCTGTTTATTACAGACCCAATTCCTGTTTTTCTTCAAGAATTGTCCAATCTCATTTGGGTATGTTTGATTTGTAGATTTCTTATCATGTCTTGCTTCATTTTATTAGTATTGGGTTGTTCTTATTTGCTTTGGAATTTGCAAGTTATGATTTTATTATGTTGTAATATAGTGTAATTTGAATTGTTTTGATCAACAGATTTAAGACATGGATTATCTTCACATGAAACTCAAATGACTTGTGTTGCTACTACCCAGAAGAAGTCATCGAGTCCTATTGTTGTTCATCCTACAAGGTATGGTTCTATGTTGTGAAAAATTGAAAATTATGTAAGCTTTGATGTCTTGATGATTGTGTATTATTCGATTATTTGCTGTGCAACTAACCATATATGTTAATCAGCCATTGTAAGATATTGTCCTGTTTTCGGAGGTCGTTGTTCGGAACCTTAGTTTGTTGAGCTTGCAATGTCCTTTCCCTTTTTCGGAGGTTGTTGTTCGGAACCTTAGTTTTTTGAGCTTGCAATGTCCTTTGTTTTTGGAATGTGGATGTTTGACTGTTTGTATGTGAGATTGATTATGGATTGCATATTACTACCCTATTGGAGAAGGGTTCTGGCTCAAGTTTTAATGAGGTTAAATGGTTGGAGGTGTTGAATGTTATTTCTGTGGACATTGATTTGGTTCATGTTCCAAAAAATTAGAGATTTAGTACTCCCTCCGTCCCTAAATTACATTCCTCTTTCTCTCTATTATGTGAGGAATAAATGCTAGAAATAGGAATGTAATTTAGGGACGGAGTGAGTAGTAGATAAATGTATTTAATGTTTTTAAAAAAGGCAATTATTAACTGTTTTTTTTAAAAAAAGTTCTGTTGCATTTTAATTTATCTTGAAAATGTGAATTGTCTTTATCAGGCAAATAACCTCCGTGTGTAATGGTTTTTTTTTTTTTTTTTTTTCTTTTTTGGATGGTGATTGTCTCACAAAAATATTTAAAACAAGAACTTTTACAAACGGCAGAGAAGTATCTCTTACTTGCATTATTGTCCATAGTTGAATTTTGTTATCCATAGTGTTTAGGTCAAGGCTTTAGTTAAGTATCATACACTTGCTGAAGGTTAAAATTTGTGGAATGGCAGATTATGGACTGGCCTTGAATTTGAGTGTTCTTTTCTTGCACATGTTAATGTAATGACAGTTGGTTGGCTGCAGATGTAGGAGCTCCCTATTTCTCTGCAAGGCAGCAACAGACTATTCTGGAGATGTTCCCAGCAATGTCCCAAAGGAAATGAGTCAGTATGAGAAGATTATCGAGGCCTTGACAACTTTGTTTCCTGTCTGGGTATGTCTTATTGAGTGTATATGTAACTGTGTGTCTAATTAATTTGTTGCAAAAAAATGATGCTAAATTGATCAAATTATAACTGTGGTTGTGCAATCTATTATGCAGGTCATACTGGGAACAATTATTGGCATTTATAAACCTTCTGCGGTAAACTTGTTAAATTTACTGTCTTGTGCTACTATATGAAAGGGCATAAATGTAATTATTAGTATAGTGAAGTATATTTTTGTATAGTGACCTTTATGGAGTTTCTCCTGCAGGTAACTTGGTTAGAAACAGATCTTTTTACTCTTGGTTTGGGTTTCCTCATGCTTTCGATGGGGTTGACTTTAACATTTGATGATTTTAAACGGTGTTTGCGGAACCCATGGACTGTAAGAATAATTTTCAGTCCATTCAAGCTTCTATAATTACTTTTAGAATGTAAAAGGTGGTAACCTTTCCTAGTGAATTGTTTTATGTTTCCTCCTCATTCAGGTCGGAGTTGGTTTCCTAGCACAATACATGATCAAGCCTTTGCTAGGGTTCTTAATTGCATTGGTATGTCTTGATCCACATTCCAAGTATCTGATGTCCTTCTATAGGCTTTATAAACTCACTTTCTAATGATGGTGTATTGTGATGCGTTGATGATAAATGAATCTGCTTTTAGATGAAATGAAATCGAAATATGATAGTGATTTTACTAGGTGTATACATGTTACTATCTGTTGAATGAGTTCTGTAATTCATATTTGCAAATAGCTTCTTGCAATGAGTTCTGTCTTTTGGCAGGTGTTCCCTACTGCAGTTCATTGTTTATGTCAAGTTATTGTGGTATCTATCAGTTTGTCGATTTAAAATACCTTCTCAATGTTTGTGATACCTCTTTATATGAAGTGATTTTGGTTGAAGAAAATTATTGGAACCTTAGGGTTTTATATACTTCGTATAATATATATACTGTTCTCTTTCCTTCCTAATAGTGAGTCTGTTTTGTAAGAATTATAGAGTTTATTTGCATAAGATATTGGTTTAATAAACACAATGTAAGCTACTTTTACTGATTGTCATTGATCTTGTACAGACTCTGAAATTGTCCGCACCTCTTGCTACTGGTTTAATTCTTGTTTCATGCTGCCCTGGAGGCCAGGCATCAAATGTTGCAACCTATATATCAAAAGGAAATGTTGCACTCTCAGTTCTTATGACAACGTAAGTTCAGTTTGTTAATGTACCTTATTTTGCTATAGATGAGGGAAATCTTTTGAGCTTGAGAAAGATCTGTGGGATAAACATGTATTATGAATAAGCTTTAGGACATAAGTTGAGTCTGCATTTGGTTAAGTGTTACTTATAATACCTGTAAATTATGTTGACACCCAATGACTTTTTTGGTTTATGATATCATACTTATACACCAGGAACTTGCAGTGAGATTCTTATTTTTTAAAGAAAAATATCCTTGTTCTTATTCTTTATTTAACTATATTTAAATATTTTGTGATATTTATAGGTGTTCAACCATTGGAGCTATCATTATGACTCCACTTCTCACTAAGCTTCTAGCTGGCCAACTGGTCCCTGTTGATGCAGCTGTGAGTCCACTCATTCTTAAATCATAAAATGGTTCAATCACAGCTATTCGATTTTAAAAGATTTTGGTATTGTTATGGGTGTGAGAATCTGTACTAAAAGAAAGAGGCTAAGTTAACCTATTGGCAAATCGAAAGAGTAAGGAAACAGAGACCAAAATAATATATGAGGCCATAAGTCAATTGAATGTTTAAACTCTATGTCTATAAAGAGAGAGAAAAAAAAATAGGGGATAGACAGGACAGAAAGAAAGTAAGGATTACAAATTAATGCCTCCAATTTTATAATTCTTTCATTTCTCTTTATTCACATTGATAACGTAGTTGTTACCACTGAGAGAAAATTAATCGATTGTTAATGTAGTTGTATCACTGAAAGAGAGAGTTTATTGATTTGTTGAGAATAAATCTTGAGAGGCCAGAGAGGAGAGTTAGCGATTCTCAAGCTAGTAACTCTCTATATGAGGAGCCTGAGGCTTATGAATGTTGTATGTATGTGTGCATGCTAATTGTCGGTGTTTGTCTTCACTGAGAAAATTAATCGATTGTTTCCTCTTTCTAGGGTCTGGCTCTGAGCACTTTCCAGGTTGTCTTGGTACCAACAGTTATTGGAGGTAACTTGAAGGTGGCATCTAGCCATTATCCTTTATGATAGATTTTATTTGCAAATCGTAGAATATCCCATGGGTTGCAGTTTTATTGCCTAGTATGACTAATTGGGTATCTATGATGGCATTAGAAGGGGTTAATTGGTTCAGAAACAGCCTCTTTACTAGTTTTGACAGGTCAAGGCTAAGCTTGCATGCAATTTTGGCCACCCTAGATCCCACCTATGGCAGTAGTCATACTGCATTCTGTTGTACTTCTTATAAACTGAGTCCCAATTAGCTTACTTATCTCAGGCATGAATTTCCCAGCCCTGCAGAAAGTGCAGCTATATGGTTTAGGGCCATCCCCCTTAAACTAACTCCCACGTGAAAATTCCTTGGGAATTACGATTGGTGTAACGACTATCATATTAGGTAGATTGATCATTGATTTATCAGGGACCAAGAAACAAGAATTTTTGGCTGCTGCTGCTGTTGTGACTTGTTTTGTCCCTTTATGTATGAAAAGTACACATATCAGTTAATTCCTTCCACTTTAATGCAGTACTGGCGAACGAATTTTTCCCCAAGTTTACTGCAAAGATTATCACAATAACACCTCTAATTGGAGTGATCCTCACTACCTTGCTTTGTGCTAGTCCTGTAAGTTTTTCCATGATGCAATTTGATTTCCCTTTGGCAGTACCTTGACGGCATCATATAAGCTAACTCTCCTTTTATCCCTATGTGTTAGATTGGACAAGTTGCAGGTGTCCTGAAAGCACAAGGACCACAGCTGATTTTGCCAGTGGCACTCTTGCATGCTGCTGCCTTTGCAATTGGTTATTTTGTCTCCAAATTATCATTCGGTGAATCCACTTCTCGTACTATATCTATAGAATGTGGAATGCAGGCAAGTTTCTTCTCCCTTTTTCCTTGAAACTCATATTGGACAAGTGCTATTTCTTTGCCTTTTTTTGTTGTATGTTTAATATTTCGGTTTAAATGCAACACATTTTGTTCTTGATCTGCTGATTGACACATGCTACATAGCATGAAAATTGTATCTTGCTTTGAACATGCTTAAAAGCTTTTATCCTCATTTCTTTCCTTCTTTATTCCCCTCAAGCTGTCGGCTTTTTGTGTATGAGCACATATAACTGAATCGTCATAATACTATGTGTACTTCATACAGAAAAAGCTTCTGTTGGCTCAAAAATAATCAATTCTGGATATAGTCCTTATGGTGATGCATACTAGGGGTTAAGGACCTTAAGGCTTCATTCTACTCACCTGAAATCCACCTATGTGAACTTACCTGAAATTAATTAGCTTAATGCCTTAGCTTTTTTTGGCCTTTATATGAACTATATCGACCCTTGTATGAACTCGTCTGTACCTATTATAAATTTAACTAGGGCTCTTTTGTTTGGAGAGAATATTTGGGTACTTGTGAGAACTTTATTAATCTTTTTGTAAGGTGAATAGAGCCAATCTACTTAAGTTGATCTTTTTACATGAATGTTGCAGAGTTCTGCACTCGGGTTTCTACTGGCTCAAAAACATTTCACAAACCCACTTGTTGCTGTCCCTTCTGCTGTGAGCGTGGTTTTCATGGCGGTACATGATTCTGTGCTGAGTCTCTGTATATTTAAAAAAATTGTCTAGTTGCATTCATCAAACTGAGCCATTGTTCCCTCTTTTGGCCTTACAGGTCGGTGGTAGTGCTCTCGCTGTTTACTGGAGAAACATGCCCATTCCTATTGATGACAAGGATGATTTCAAGGAATAGAGCAATCTATCTCAATTTGATCTTGGGAGTCTTTTTCTTTGCCAAAAATGGCCAAATCTAGGAGCCATTCTTTTCTACAATTCATTATTTATTCCGTTGGGAATAATGAATTTTGTTTAGGTAATTTTTTTTTTCCTTTTATATTAGGTACTCAAAATGGTGATGTTATTCCTTTGCTTCTTCCCCCTATTCCCCTTCCTCGACGCATTTTTAGGTTTAAAAGTAGGGGGGTGAAGAACAAGTTCATAACGACATTGAAATGACATTGGAGTATTTCTCTTGTATTTTTGACCCATTGTTTACAAAGTTTTGCCAAACTCTAAATGTAGATTTGAATAAAATGTACTTTGATAGGTGATTTGGCGGCGTGTCTACATTGACAAAATATATAAGGGGAAAGCCTCATTAAAAGTACCTTGCAAGCCCATGAATCTGTACATTACAATGAAATCAAAATACTCTAGTTCAAGTTGTCATTTACTGAACTGAGCTGAACTGATTGAAGCTGAACTGAACTAAACTGATTGGAGCTGAACTGAACTGAACATTTTATGAGAGAAGGAAATTAGGAGCTCAACTGAACTGGTTGGAGTTGAACGAAACTGATTAGAGCTGTACTGAGCTAAAATGAACTGAAATTAATTAGCTGAAGTGAACAGGCCCTAAGTAGTTTATAAAAATACAAACCATTCTTGTCGGATATCACCTTCTTTAATCTTTCCTTTTATAGTCTTCTTATACGAAATATAAAATACTACAAAAAATTAAAATTACAAAAAAAAAGCCTTAAATTTATACATGCATTAATATTGTTTAGTTTGCTGTCTCCCAACTTAATTTCCTCTACAAATTATAAAATTTTTGCGCATTCTTCTCCTTTCTAAATTATTTGTTTTTTTTCCAATAAAAACATTTATTTTAAAAAAAAATACACTATATAAATCTATAAACAATTCTTGCATTGTACGAGCCAAAAGACTTATTATAAAGTATTCGTAGCAGATTTTAATTATCATGATGCCAAGGGTCTATCCATTCCAATTATTTTCATTTCTTCTATACTAAGGATTTAAAGCATGAAATTTTAGATATCATGGTGCCACGTGTCTACCCAACCCTAGTAATTTTTGTAAAATAGAAAATTTGGATATTTGATACCACGTGTCTCCCCACTCATAATGTTTTCATTTTCTAAAAAATAAAATAAAATACATTTACAGTATTTTAAAATATTTTTTTTATCATTCGTGATACATGTGTCTACTCACTCCAATAATTAACATTTCTATAAAATCAATATTTTAAAATAGGAAATTTTAGATATTAATATCAATAAATCACGTGTATCCCCATTCATAGTATTTCCATTTTTTTTTAATATCACGATATTAAAAACCATTGTATCAAACCATAACCTCATACACGTAAACCTGACCCATTTAACGGCCAAGATTCCCCTAGAGATTGGGGGGGGGGTGTTAACGAAATCCCTACCTCAAGTTCCGCCAAGTGAGGAATGACCTACATGGTGCTTACCAATTAGCTAGACCAAATACTGTCCTTATCACTAGACTTGGTCCATTCTAATGTTAATTGGCTACTTCTATCATTCTTAACCTTTGTGCATTGCACAAGATTGAAAAAGGATATACACTGCATACAAAAAACCTAAAATCTATGTGTCGCTATTAAGTTAGTCAATTACCGAGCAAGGCCGTAAATCCTAGAGGTTTAAGGTTCGTTGCCAAGTGAGAGTGCTTGGGGGTGGAGTCCCTTACCTCCTCCTACTCTCAAGCGTTTGCCTCGCAAATACCGGATAAATAAAACCGTGATTATTGAAACCTAATCAAGGATAGCCCGGATAGGTTAGCTGATTACTAAATTACATAAATAACCTTCTAAAACAACCGTCCCAATGACGATCAAAGTATTATAAGAAGCAAATTCAGAGCAAGTCAACTCGATTTCAGTCCAAGAAAAAGGGGAGAAAAAACGAAAAGAAATGAGGTTGTTAATCCCTATAAATAAGGTGTAATCAAATAGGAAGAACCTTCCGTGTTAAGAAGCAGAACAATACTGCTTGCCTTTGCTATTAAACCTTTTTCTAGTATTCAACTAAACAATTCTACTCTTCAATTTCATTTTTCTGCAAAAAAAAATTGAAGTTTGGTGATTCTCAGCTTTTCAACTATGTCTCAGTCATCGCAGACTAACTGGGAAGCCGATAAAATGTAAGTTTTTTATGCTGAAATTCAATTTTATTTCTCATCAATTTATTGGGTTATTGGTTCCAAGTAGTATTAATTGGTAAAGATTGAATCTTTATTGGGTATTTTTTGTCAATTAAGCTCTTGATTTTTCATTAATTTTGAGTTGGGGTTAATGGGTATGGTTAAAATTAAGCCTTTTGATTGAATTTCTTGTTAGGTTTTGTGTTTATTTGCTGATATTCAATCTGAATTTTGTTGTGAATTTTCTAATGGTTGTTTATATGTGATTGTAAATTTAAATTAGGGCTTATTATTTTAGGGGCTGGTATAATACGGAGTATTATTGCAGAATTAGACAACCCAATTAAATGAAACCAAATTTGGATTGTACTATTGATTTTAAATTAAAATTTAGGGTTTCTAAGAATTTATTGCTTTTTTTTACAAAAGTTATGATTTGTTTTTTTGTTTCCATTGTTGGTTGTATGATGAGTCTTATTACTTGGTAGTTGCTTGGGTGACAGGTTGGATGTGTATATACATGATTACTTTGTAAAGAGGAAGTTACATGCTTCTGCTAAAGCTTTTCAGCAAGAGGGAAAAGTATCTACAGACCCTGTTGGTAAGTGAAGCTTCAAGAAAGTTATATATACTGTATATTAAAATACGCGCTTTTTAATTGTTATTCTATGGCTTGGTGTTCCTTCTTTTGATTTTGTAGCAATTGATGCTCCTGGCGGGTTTCTCTTCGAGTGGTGGTCGGTATTTTGGGATATATTTATTGCAAGGACTAATGAAAAACACTCAGATGCTGCTGCTTCTTATATTGAGGTGTGATTTTTAGCTCGTCTTGTGTTAAAGGGTTATTTTTATCCACTTTTGCAAACTGTAGGGGGTAATATTGTTAGATTTCATGGATTTAAGTTAGAAGGGGGTCAGGGAGTTTATCGTTATCTTTGTTTCTAGTGAAAATTCATTTGTCGGAACTTCAATCAGGGGCTATGTTGTGTACAAATTTGTGTATGTTGAGCTGCATAATGATATTGGCATGACTCCTTGATGTATAATGATATTGGCATGACTCCTTGATGTATTATATATTTCCTTCTAATAATTAATCTGAAAGTTTAAATTTGTTTTTCACTGATTTGAATTTTGCTATCGTATAAGTGTACTCAGTGTCTCAGTAAGTGATTTTTTTTTTTTTTTTTGGATTTTGACCAAACGGAAAACCTAAACGTCCAAAAGTACTGCAGTTCAATGGTTGTCACTGATATTAACAGATTAGCTCCTTAGAAGAAAGTTTTGCGCTGAACTTAGAGTCTCTTTAGTTCCATTCCAGGGCCCTCAATAACTAGAAATAGAGTCAGAAAACTCTTTCTAGAGGGATTGGTTATAACTTGCTCCCTAGTGAATCCTTTTCAATTTTGTTGAAGATGGATGAAATTTGCTTAGAGTCTCACTCATTCCAACTATAAGATTGAAGCTAGCCGGGGCCAGGAGCCCCTGTTTTACTGTAATGCTCCCTTCTACCGTTCATTGTCCATAAAGAATCAATATCTTTGAATTATATGGAAATTACCTGGCCCTAGAATAGAACCATAGATCTCTTGCTGGGGTGGGTTCGATAAGCTTTCAATTTTATAAACGCTGAAAGACAATACCCAATGATGTTATTTTCCTCCCTGGAAGAGATTAGGACGCAGTCTAGGCCTAGGCTTGTTTTCTTAGAGTGGTGGTGGGAGGGTAAATGTACTTGAAAGGACAACTTTGCACACACTGCTCTACTACATTTTGGGCCACATAAGAAGCTGAGAACTGAACCATTGATCTCATGGACCATGGCTAGAACGTGGTAGCATGTTCTTGTAAGCTTGAAGGTTCTTAAATAAATCTATGGTTTCTTCAATTTCCTTTTAGATTTTTACAACTACAGTGCCAAAGCATTTTATTTTGTAGTACAAATATTGGGTGTTAGATACTCACCAATAATGTATCACGAAAAACAAGTTTCTACTAGGAGATTTTCCTTGTCCATAGAGGCAACTAAGCGGCAATGTCTGGATTACAGGAGTTAGTAAGGTGTGAGAAGGATTCTTACACCTCATAGTAATGGGTTATGTATGCTTTAATTCATCCATTTTGAAGGTTGATTAATGTTTTATCTTTGCTTCTAAATGACAGACTCAAATGTCCAAAGCAAGGGAACAGCAGCAACTGCAAAAATCACAACAGCAGATGCATGTGCAGATGATGTTACAAAGGCAGGCACAACAACAGCAGCAGCAGCAGCAACAACAACAACAGCAACAACAGCATCATCAACAGCAACAGCATCAGCAGCAGCAACCGCGGAGAGATGGAGGCCAACTTATGAATGGCAATGCCAATGGAATTACAAATTCTGATTCTCATATGAGACAACCTGGAAGTGCTAGTGCTATGGCTGCAAAGATGTATGAGGATAAATTAAAGCTGCCAATTCAAAGAGAAGCATCAGATGACATGAAGGTAATTGTATAGTGAACTTTGTGATATCCTTTTCTTTCTCTGAAATTCTTGAAGGTCTCTCTTTTTCCCAACTTCAGTCAGTAAGTGAGGCCCTTTTTTTTCAGCAAAGGTTTGGGGATAATGTAGGCCAGCTCCTGGATCCAAGTCATGCGTCAATGCTGAAATCAGTTGCTATTGGTGGCCAGCATCAAGGGTAAATTATGTTCAATTTTGTTGTTGATCATCTCATTGGTTTCTTGGTACTGCTATATTAGCTATTGAATTGAGTGTCTACTTCTTAAGGCAAATGCATGGGACTCCTGGAAGTATGTCTGGGAATCTTCCGCAGTATCATAGTCGGAGCCCACAACTTCCCCATTCTATACAAGTATGTATGAGTTCTCATAATCATCAAGGCTTCTTGAGTTCTGACATGCCTTTTTATATATATTTTTTTTATTTTGCGGAGACTGAATGGCCTTGCCAAAATGTCTTCTCGATTTAATAGTGCTCATACACTATCTCTGTTTGATACAGGACATAAAACCTGAGATGAATCCCATGATTAGTGCTAGAGTGGGTGGTCCTCCTGGTCCAGATGGGTCTTTGATGGGTGTTCCTGGTAAGTTGTTTAGAAAGCTTAGAATTTTTTTAGGACACTTGTGCAACCTGGTAAGTTGTTTAGAAAGCTTAAAGTATAAGAGTCTAGAGGTTAATGTCTCAGTATGTCTTAATATTTATGTTACTTTTTTTATGGGAAATTTGAATGAATATATTCCAATAAATTACATGAATATGTGAGTTGATATGCACCTGCTGTTTCAAGAACTTTATCCCTCTGTATTGATCATTTTCAGCCTGAGATTACTAAATGTCATGTGCTTGGTTGTTGTCTTGTTGATGACAAGAAAAATTAAAGCTTCATATCTGTGATTCGATCCGTCATTGTTTCTTAGGAGATAGAAATTTGTATTTGTGATCTATGAGCGTTTTGGAATACCACAGTAAATTCGCACTCTAATTTATATATGAAAATTGATTTACTTGTGGCAATCAGCTACTTCATCCCAGAATAGAGTGTCTTTTGCCTTTTGATATCATGAAGATAGACATTAATTACCACTCTTTTTGTTCTTTTATATAAGCCAAATTTCTAAAAATAAAAATAAGTATAAAATGCTTAAATAATATCTTATATTGTAACTTATATGCTTTGTGGAGTAGTAATCTTGTAGTATATAAATAATTAACTGGTTACCAATTTCAAGTCTAAGTGGAAGTTTATGTTTGGTTGGAGGGACTTAGGGAGTATTATTCTTTCTTATTTCACTAGCTTAGTGATTTATTTTTGTTACTTTTGTGGTTCATCATGATAGTTAGATGCATATGTTGCAGGATCAAATCAAGGTGGTAACAATTTGACATTAAAAGGGTGGCCACTCCCAATGGGTGTAAGTCATCTTAATGTTCTTCACTCTTTCTTAAATAATCAATCGATCTGTTACTTGTTCTCGTTTGTATTCTTAAAGTTAGAAATGTGATACTGTATAATCTTTAAATTCAAATAATACATGTGTCATTGGCTCTTCTTGTGTTTAATTTCAAGCTGACTGTAAGCTCACATCCACTGGAAGCCACTGTGCTTGTTTTACATAGCCTTTCAGGATTATTCATAGGATATCACTCCAGAGGGGGGAAAAAGCAGCCATTGATAACTGAACTTAGCTAGGAGCCTAGGACGACTTGGTGTGCACTTTCTTGTTTCATAAACAGTGGCACTCTTTTCTGCGATTTTTCCTCTCTTCCATGTCTCCACAGGATTTTAACTTGGTACTCCGAGGATGAATCTGTTTATGCACTGGTCAATGTGGTCATTATTAATATGCTATATTTCATATTATTGTGTAAAAGGTCCCTCTCGTGATTTATAGGTTTCAGTCTTACCGTAAATAGTTGAAATATTATGCTTCATGTTGTAGGCTGCTGTTATTGACTTGGTTTATGCCATGTTATGAATTTTAGAATTTTGATCCGCTGCGACCTGGGGTTCTTCCTCAGCAAAAATCTGTGAATCAGTCACCTCAGTCTATGCAGCATATTCAGCTGCAGCAACACCTTCTCATGCAAGCACAACAGAACTTGGCTTCCCCATCATCCATGGATCTCGAGACGAGAAGGAGAATGATTCTTAATAATAACAGAAATGTGAGTCTTGGGAAAGATGGACAGCTAAATAGCGTAGGCGAAGTAGTCCCAAACGTTGGTTCACCAGCACAAGCTGGTTGTCCAGTTTTGCCTCGAGGGGACTCTGATATGCTAATGAAGGTGTATACTTGAAGTTATGCATTATTGCATTGTGTTCCTGGCGTGTTATATTAACATATGATTTTTTTTTGCAGCAACAGCAATCAAACAACCAACCTCAACAACAAAATCCTCAAAATGCACTCTCTAGTCAGTCACCTCAGATTTCTAACCAACCTGATAAAATGGGCTCTGCCAGCATGACAATGGATGCCAGTATGCCTAATTCATTTCGAGGAAACGATCAGGTTTGTAATTTTGTGCTTCAAAGTTTGGATTTCTACACAATATTTCATTGTTGTGTATGAATGATGCTCAGAGGCTATGCAGAATCTATGTTATAAAAATTCTTCATGTAGTTGTCTTGTTGTTGAACATTAGATAACTGTGCTGCATCACAAATTAGGGTGCATTCTCTTCATTTATCTGAGCAATCACTTATATTCTACCTTAACTTATCTGAACTTATATTAACTTATCTGAACTCATATGAACTCATCTTAACTTGTTAGAAAAGTCGTAATTATTAATTGAGCAGTTGAAATTGGGTAGCCTTGTTGGCTTTGCTTATCTTGCTTAATTGTTTGGGTTTGAATGTAACTTAACCTATTTTTCCTAAATTAAAGTTAAAATAGGGTAAGGAGTTTGAAATCTTAATCACTGCACTCTACCTTTTAAAGAAAATATTTTCAAGCCGACTGATGTGGACTGGCAAAGAGTAACGATTAGTTTGGAATGGCCATAGTTGAGAGTGACAATTATATTACAAGAGCAGATAAACATGTTTTCCAAGCATGATCTTGAGTTTTTTAATGGCAATTACAATTTTATTTAATTTTATTCTATTCTCAGACCTACCTTATTGATGCTTTCATAGGGCATTGGTACCCCTACTCTCTTCCATTATCTAAGTGTTTTTATTTTTTTTTATTTATTTTTTATTTTTTATATTAATAATTTTTTAGCAGGCACCAAAAGGTCAAATAGGGAGGAAGAGAAAGCAGCAGCCAAATTCTTCAGGTCCTGCTAATAGCTCAGGTACTGCAAATACTGCAGGCCCTTCCCCCGGTTCAGCACCTTCTACACCATCAACGCACACACCAGGGGATGTCATGTCCATGCCAAATTTACCTCATAATGGTTGTTCCTCGAAGCCTTCTCTTGTGTTTGGCTCTGATAGTGTGGGTACACTCACATCAGCCCCAAATCAAATGGTAAGCAGCTTCTATTTCTTGTCAAAATTACAAGAATTAGATTGGAAGAAGGAGCTGTTAAGATCACTGGTAGGCAATTGAAAGTGGTTTAGATATGGCAACTTGACCTTGTTAGTTGAATCTTGAAAGTTTTGCTTGGTAAACAAGTTTGACTAGGATTTTATATGATTCTTATATTGAACTTGTGATGGAAGTAGTGGAGGTTTGGGTTTTATTTGGTGAGAATATTGAGCTTATGTTGTGGATGTCTTTTGGATGTGATATATGAAATGTTGTGGTGGAATTGCAGGCTGAAATGAACCGCTTTGGTGATGAAGCAACTTTGGATGATAATGTCGAGTCATTCTTGTCCCATGAAGAGGTAGATCCAAGGGATATGGGTCGTGGTATGGAAGTCAGCAAAGGTACTTGTTTTTCATAAGCAATTTTTCCATGCATTAAAGGTGCATCCAGTGAGTACAAGTAACATATCTTCCACTATTATAGGTTATGTATTCAAGGAACTGGCCCTTATTCAAGCCAGTACGAGCAAAGTCAATTGTTGTCACTTCTCCCCAGATGGAAAGCTGCTTGCCACTGGTGGCCATGATAAAAAGGTTATTGCTTGGGAATCCCCCCATCCCCCCTCTTTATATGTATATATATATATACACACTTTTTATGTCAGGTCCATTATAGACTTTGGAGTGTTGAACATTGTAAATTGAAACCTTGTGCAGGCTGTGTTGTGGTTCGCTGATACTCAAAAACCAAAGTCCACTCTTGAGGAACATACTCATATGATAACAGATGTTCGATTTAGTCCAACAAAGTCACGGCTGGCAACATCATCTTTTGACAGAACTGTCAGGGTCTGGGATATTGATAATGTTAGTATACACATGCTCTACTTCTTATGGCCTCTCTTGATGCTTAGTAGTTGTAATATTTTCAACTACATCTAGGACAGTAAATCTCCTGTCATCATCTTTATTTTTGCAGTTTGCATTGATGCATTATAATTTAAAGTTCTTGTTTCTGCAAAGTTGCAAATTATGCATGGATTTAATGCAGATAGGTGGAATAGGCGTGTTCAAGCTTAGTTCTGCTTCTGTACTAGGGCACTAAATAAATTCTTTTTGGCTAATTTCCCACCCACTTTACCAATAGTTACAATGAAGTTTGGCAGCAAGCCTAAAAGATCTCTATTTTCATCTCTTCTAAAATTTAATATTTTAATAGGGGGCAAATGTTCTCCTTATTTCTTGTCATCTTATCTCTATCTCTTTTTAGGAAAGTGTTGCTACTATTTGAATCATGACGCGGGAAATTTTTATAGTTGGTTTATTAGATAGCTGTCACTATTGAAGTTTGATTTTTTAAGTTTCTCATGTGACTTTTAAACATCTCTTCTTTCAGACTGGCTATTCGCTACGGAATTTCACTGGTCACTCTACCTCTGTTATGTCGTTAGACTTCCATCCTACCAAAGAAGATCTAATGATCTCTAATGATTCAAATGGGGAGATTCGAGTTTGGAGTATCAACAATGGTAGTTGTCCTAAGGTTATAGAGGTATGAAGTGTGACATAACTCCATATTCTATACTTTTGTGTCACATGAGTTTATTGAATTATTAATTTGCTTTCAATGTTTCAGGGTGGAACAGTTCAGGTCAGATATCAGCCTCGTACTGGCAAGTTGCTTGCTGCTGTGTCAGAGCTGGTTGTCAACATAATTGATATGGACTCATACAGAGTCGTAGAGCAACTACAGGTGATGATTCTTCTCACTAGTATTTAGTTGTATTGGTTTGGCTTGTATTCTGAGCATAATTTGCTGATGTTACTGTGGCTCATTTGATCTTGCTAGTATAGTACTTCGTAGTATGTAAGATTTTAAGGTAACAATTTTAATATGGAACTTAAGATTATAGAAGCAATAATATCCGTAATCTGATTGCCTGAATTTATTCTGTATCAGGGTCACTCTCAAAAATTTCATTCAGCCTGCTGGGATCCTTCTGGTGAACTTCTTGCATGTGTTAGTGAGGATATGATCAGAGTTTGGAGTGTTGGTTCTGGCAGCAGCAAATGGCGATGTGTGCACGAGCTGACCGGCACTGGCAACAAATTCAACACCTGTGTTTTTCACCCTGTTTATTCTTCTCTTTTGATAATAGGGTGTTACCAGGCAAGTTTCTATCTCTCTCTCTCTCTCTTTTTTAATTTTTTAATTTATTTATTTTTTTATCCATGGATTTCCATGTCTATCCTACATTTAACATTTCTATACTTTCCATGGAGTAATTATTTATTAGAAGTGTCAACATTTCAGCCTTTGTTATGATAAAACAATCACCACGTAATTTTACCACTTTATTCTATGCCATAGTGTTGCATGGGCATTAAGAACCACAAATTTAGGCATCTTATACATCAAGATTTGACAGTAGAATTTTGCAATTATATCAGCTGGAGGGAGAAAAAGAAGAGGGTGGGGTGGGGGGAAGACTATATTGGCCTTGTGGCGTCTTAGCATAAAATTTAAAATTCCAGCTAAAACTTTCATTCTGCACTTGGAAAGTACCCTTTGTAATCTTTAGTAAGAATCTTTCCTTAGAATATCAGATATAGGCTTCGTTTGTTTTAAGAGAGTAATTTTTTGATTCTCCATTGAAATAAATTTCAAAGGAAAACACAATTGTAAAAAAAGTTTTCTTTTGTTTGTATCCTTACAAGAAATATCGTAGAAGAAAGGGGAAATAAAAGTGGAAGGTAGAAGATGGATGAGAGGAGAGCGACGAGATTAAGGAGTAGGGAGGAAAATGTGGCATACTTACATTTCAAAAGGAAAACATTTTCCTCTCTTGGGAGAATTATTTTCTACCTTTGGGGATATTGTTTTTCATCATTTACTAACCAAACAATGGAAAATGTGAAAGTCATTTTCTTGAAAAATGTTGTGTCAAAACAAACGGAGCCCGGGAGCCATAATGCCTTTTAATCTAGTTAAGAGGCTTCAACTTTTTAACTGTATTTAAATTCACAACTTTTATTCTTGCCAGAACTTGGAACTCTGGAATATGGCGGAGAACAAGACGATGACATTGGTAGCGCACGAAGGACAGGTTACTTCATTGGCTACATCCGTCTCAGGCTTGGTTGCTTCTGCTAGTCATGACAAGTGTGTAAAGCTCTGGAAGTGATTGGGCTCACATGTTTTTTTGGAAGACCCGATATTTTACAGAGACTAGACCGACTTTGTTTTTAGAAACTTGTTCCTGGAACGTGTTTGAAATTAACAATAGAAATCATGTTTATATTCCTATACTTAGAATCGAATTGTCTTTTGCTTAGTGAATAGGATTTTGGATAGAACATGCTTGTATTTGTTTTTTCTTCTAGTGCTAACTCAGCAGTTGTATGATGATACTAAACAAGCTGTCCTTTTCTTTTCTATAAAACGAAATAACTTGTTATACTGAGTTGCAGGATATGATCTAATTTTCCTAAATTGTAGATTGCTGTGGATTAGTTTTAAAGAATTGCTTCCTCTTTTGTGGTTTATACATTAAAAAAAATATTGTGATGCGAGATTTTGTTATATTTATCTTGATACATTTTTATTTTTTTTTGAACGGTATCTTGATACATACTTTAATAATATCAACTTGTATAATATTTACATAAAATTAAAGAATACAATGTCGAAAATGTGCATTTGGATACTTGAATCCCCCCCAGGTGCAATAGTTGGGGAACAGAACAGTGAATGATAGGTACTCACAAAGTCACAATGGAGGAAATTAGGTTGAAGTCTAAATTAATGCTTTGTAAAATCTCTTTTCTTGCTTGTTCAATTTCACTCCATTGCATACCCTCCCCCCATCTCTCAAAGTGATTAGCCTACAAACTCGGCTGAGTTGACTTGTGAAAGATTCCGGTCTAATAGCCTAAATAGAACAATTATTTTATTTAACTAAAAAAAAAAATTCACCCCATTGCACGATGTACGTGTACAATATTTACCAAGCTAGTCTACGGTAAGGGGTTGAATTTGTTGTTTAATACCATTCATGTCACAGGTTCGAATCCCGCCAAGGGCACTTTGAGGGGTGCAATATTCTTGCCTTTCGGATTTTCCCCATTCTCGAAGTATAGTAATTCTGGAAGAGTTGAAAACATGTATGGAAGGAAATTGGCAATGTTTATTAGTATTTAAAAAACTTTTTATTATTACTGATGTTGGATGGGTCTGAAATGCATATTTATTTCCTTCTAGCATTGCAAAACAAATTGTAATCAATATGTCCCAAAGTATAAAATCAATGGCCTATATGTATGTAGATTTGCTATACAGATAACTCATTACATGTCTCTTTAAGAGCTGATTGTAGAGTGTTCTATCACCTTTTCTGGAAATTGAATGATTTTATAGCATAAGCGAAAATGACTGCAAAAAACAAACAGAAACTGGCTACCAAGATACCAGCAATGCCCACAAAATCATTCCTGAACCCTAAACCATCTCTCAGCAATTGGCTAATAGGTACCGTACGAATCCCGTCTGATAACTTCACCAGCGTGTTATCATCACCGTACTGTGAGGTAAGAAGACCGTAAAGACTCCAGGCCACCGGGTTGAGCCAGTAATACCACCTCCACCATACAGGAATTCTCTGATGTTGAAAAGATTTTAAGTTAGTCACCCTTAAAAATACAGGTAATAGTATCCTATAAAAAAAACATGAAATATTGGTGCTTAATAAGGGTAATGCTACACATCTAATACCACACCAATAAAAGAGTCTTATTCACTACACTTAACAATATATAGAAATTTTTACCCCATAAAGAGTTACTGTAAAATATAAATAGGGGCACGAGTCAACCTTAAATCGGGTGTATATGCCTTTTTTAAAAAAATAAAATGTTGTTTAAATCTTAGACCTTTTAGAAGACAGAGTTTCCATTTTCATAAAGGAACATATCCGAGGACACAATTCCCATTAGTACAAGACTAGAGATTTTGATTTTAGTGCACTGTACCTTGTAAGGGATCATAAGGCCACTGAAGAGGTTCCATAGCATATAGAATGGAGCAGCTATTATGGCGGCGACATTGTGATTGGGTGTTATAGCAGTGGTCATCATTCCGAAAAAGGTGAAGTATAGTACAGTGAAGAACGCGAAGAACATATACCAAATAAACTTTAAAGCTGTCCATTCAAATGCAGCCATGGCGTAGAAAACTGCTGCATAAATGACTGTCTGCACAAAAACATAAGGAAACTCTATTGCTACCTGCACAATCGACATAGGAGGCAAAAATTCAGCATTAGAATATATTTCCAAGAAAAAAAAGGATAAATCAGAGATAGTAGTAAGAAATACCTGTGCAAATGCAAACGGTAAAGCTGAATACAGCCCTGCAGCTCTCTCTCTGTAGGAAACAAATCTTTCAACGGAAACAACAGGCTGAACTGCTGTTCCATTTGTAATTCCGAGGAAGAGTACTGCTGCATATAGCGATCCCATTGCATTTGTAATGTCCTGCTGAGTTTCCCTTCAAAATTTTCAACAAGTAGTGTTAGCAGAAGTACTTTATCTTTTGCCATAAAGCATTTAGATATTGTTGATAAACAAAAGTGAAAGTCCAACTAGTATACTTTTTAGAGCCAAATCTCCAACATATTGATCCAAGCATCAGTGAGATGATAATGGTGTAGAAGAAACGAACTGCTGTGTACTGAGGATTCCGCCAATAAGATAGATTTTGCTTCCAAAGACACGTCAGGAACTGATCAAAGAATGATCGAGAATATTTGGTTGGAAAAGATATATCTTTAGAGTTACTAGGTGGTTTGCTGAGACGATCAACCAACTCTTTGTTATACCTGAGCCAAAAGAAGGCGGCCTGTTAGGCAAGAGTTAAACTAATGATGAAAAATCAAGCTAAAATAAAAAATAAAAGCTGCACATACTGAAATAGCCGCGAACTTTTGTAGATCTCTGCAAAATCTACATCAAGGCGTGCTTCTTCTGCCATTGAAGTAACATCAAGCATCCATGCTGCGGGGTTATAACCAGGCTTGATCTTCTGCACCCCTTCCACTGACTATAAATTTACGAAACAGTAAGGATAAGATAACATTTTAACAAAAGTAACCGATTTATAACTATGTTTGAAACTTCACTAACCTCAAAATAATCAATAAGTTTGCAAGATCTTGGTCCGAGTGGGCCAGCATAGATGACTTGCCCCCCGCGCTTCATAAATAAAAGCTGCCATGGATACAAATATTGGTGTAAACACACATTACTATCAATTATGCTTCAGAAATGAGGACAGTTTTAACTTCCAAGAGAGAAAAAGTACCTCATCGAATGATTCAAAAATGTCTATGCTTGGCTGATGGATTGTGCAGACAATTGTTCGACCAGTGTTTACGATGTTCCTCACAGTTCTCATCACAATGGCTGCAGACCTTGCATCCAATCCGGTTGTTGGCTCATCCATGAAAATAATTGACGGATTAGCAACCAATTCAACGGCAATTGTTAACCTCTTCCTTTGTTCCGTTGACAAACCATCAACTGCAGGTAGACCAATCAATGCTCCACTCAGGGATGTGAGTTCCACAAGTTCCATAACTTCATTTACAAAAGCCTGAAAAAGTACGCCAGAAACAATTATTCGATAACAACAACAAAAATGCCCAATAAAGATCTTGGTGAAGAGATATTAATTCATAAAGACCCACTAATACAATTTTAATACAATGGAAGCAAGACAGCAGCCTGAGTTATTAGTAGTCTAGAAAATTCAAATGGGAGAAAACACAGGTGACAGATACCTTTTGAGTCTGCAAGTCAACTTCAGGTGATAAACGTAGCCAAGCAGAAAACAGAAGTGATTCCAAAACTGTTAAGCATGGAGAATGAATATCATTCTGCTCACAGTAACCAGATACTCTTGCAAATGTTTCTTGTTTTTTGGGATGACCCGATATGAATATACTTCCTTCTATGTATCCGCCGGTTTTTCTACCAGCTAATACATCCATAAGAGTTGTTTTACCAGCACCACTGACACCCACCAATGCAGTGAGAACACCAGGCCTGAAAGACCCAGTGACATCAACCAGCAACTGTAGTCTGTCCTCTGATACGCCTTGTTGTTTCATCTCCTGTTTTAGCAGATGGGATTATTAAAAATTATTACTGAACCAAATGCATTCTGAAATCTAATTGCTAATTGAAGAGAAATTTGGGCCTTATTTTGTACTTACCAAAGGAACATCCACGTAGTAATTGACGTTATTGAATGACATTGACAGTGGTTGAAATGGTAGAACCATCCCCCTTTGTGTACATGGTTTTCCTTTGTTCGTAAGATCACAAACAGAAGAGAAAATAAATTTCTAACACATAAAATTAAGAAAGAATGAAACATATATGTAAAGTTACAAACCATTTAATGAGCCTGAATGCTGCAAGAATTCTCTCAACTGGATGACCACAGTTTCACCCCTCTTCTTCCTTTCCCTCTCTATGAATTCGGAATTAGAAATTACAGCTTGTCTCTTTCCAAGGGCTGATTGATTAGTAAAACATAATGTGATTAGTATAGTTGTCTCAATGCATGGCTCATTATCTACAGCTCCGTAAGTTTGAACTGAAGACGGAAGACAGGGCAGTATTCTAACTAGGATAGACTTCTACAAAAATTATAGCAGATGTGTGCTTACGATGAAGGTAATTAAGGTTGAATGTGAACATAACGTTGAATAAGACTGTATATGCAACCATTACACCTACTCCAATCCAATACCAGTAGCTTTCTGTGAACAAACTCCTTGATTTCAGTACTGCTTCACCAAGTCTCATATTCCCAACAAGCTTGAACAAACCAAAAAAACAAAAAAAAAAAAGCACAACAGTTAGAACCTTTTAAATATTATATACCTTGGGCTACAACAAATAATAAAAGAGATGATTACCTTATCCCAGGAATGACCACTGAACTCATTCACAGAAACTGCATTTTGACAGTACATGAGGGGAGAAACCCAGAAACCCCAGACCCACCAACGAGGGATGCTATCTGTGCAAATCAACAATTTACGTCAAGGTTGGATCTTGGAAGTCTATATATAGAGGTACCTGTAAAGTACTTATTTTTACCTCTTGAAATGATGTATCCACCTAGACCCATCACAACCAACATGGCAAAGGATCCAAATGTGTTGGCCACAATCATACTTCGACCTAAGGATCCCATCACACGGAAAAGTCCCAAAGACATCTGATGCAGGAGAAAGTAAATCAAGAACTGCTTAAGGAATCTGAAAAGAAGAAAAAGGAATAGTCAGTCAATAAGTGTTCATGCATGAAACTCTAAGGATCCAGACAGAATAGATGAATCCGCTTTTAAGCATAGATTACCTTATAATGTTGGGCTCATAGCCAATCACAAAATATGTGACGATCACCCAAACACCGGATTCAATTAGTGAAGTTGGAATGCTCAAGAGCCAAGAAGGGATAGAATAAACCCAACAAGGGTAGAAGTGCAAGTCTCTATGCTTATAGAGGACTGGAAGTTTCATCACTAGCATGGAGACCTCGGTAAATCCATTGAAAAGAATTATAACCATGGAGAAGTAGAGTGCACCAAGATAGAGGCCTCCATCATCAACTGTATTATGGTGCATCTTTGTTCGGAAGAATACTGTCATTGTAATGGTAGCAACAAAAAGCAGCTGCAAAAGTGCATGGGATGAAAAAATTAGAATAGAGTAGTTTACTATGAAGTTAGAAGCAACAAATGACAGAAACCTTGTTGGCCTCTGAAAGAATACAATGAAATTCATAGCTATCTTACCTGTATAAACTTAAAGACATAGATGAAAGAGTTCCTTTTCATTAGGAGCTTCTGCCATGAATATCCGATCTTAAGAAGTTCCCATTTCTTGACACCATATGGAGAAGTTGATAAAGCTGCAGGATGACTATTCCACTTATTATAAGGTGTAAATAGATCCCGGCACAGATTACTCCCCACAGAGAAAAAACGGAATGCTTGTGCAAATTTTTCTACAGGAACATATTGATATGCGCGAGAAAGATCAGACCAATACTGCTGTTGGTCCTTCTTTGATGTGACCTGTGAACAAAGTTTGTAATAAGTAACACATTCAGGTAGGAGCCTAGAATAATTAATTTAAGCTAAGGAACTCTACCTCTTGCAGGAAATCTGCAACATTCTTCCTCTCAGGACAATTAAATCCCATGGATGCGAAGAAATCAAGAACAGAATCGCGTGGTCCTTGATAAACAATCTGACCTTCACTTAACAGTATAACGTCATCAAACAGCTCAAAGGTTTCTGGAGCAGGCTGAAGGAGAGAGATCACTGTGGTCCCATCAAGTGCACTGGTTGAATGTTTGAGATACTTAATAATCTGGTAAGTAGTTGAGCTATCCAGTCCATTTGATATCTCGTCCATAAACAACACTCGAGATTGTCCTGCTAATAATTCACCTATAAAGCAAAGAGACCTCTACATCAGCAAAAAGGATACAATATCCAGCAGGCACTTGCCATCAATGAGAAGATACAATATCATAGTTAAAAACCTGTTGTGAGCCGCTTCTTTTGGCCACCAGAAATCCCCTTGATCATCTCATCACCAACAAGAGTGTCCGCACATATATCTAAACCTAAAATCTTTGTATAAATAGTTTTAGTGCTTTATCACAAAAAGAAAGAAATATCTTGTTGGTGTTACAAGGAAAGCATCAAAGTTAAGCTTAAGGTCACTTTTAGAAAACAAGGGAAACATTTTTGAAAACAGATTGGTTCTCAATCTAATCAATTCGATTATCTGCCAAAGATATAAATATTTACATTGTCTTAATACTGATGCAATGCATCACGCAAAATTAGTACAATACCTTTAGTATATAATCCACAAGAAGGCTTGTATCTTTTCCATCCAAAGACATAGCCTGCACCAGTTATATATACTACATTATTGAGGGTAGTGACTTCAAAGAAACAAACTCGCAAGCAAGGACTACAATACAGAATAAGAGACTGCATTAACCTTGATAAATATGTCAAGGTCTTCTTCAGGTTTTAGTCTAGATTGCTTCTCTCTTCTCGCAAGCTCCAGAAGCATATCTGTCATAATGGTTATACAATATACTACATCATCAGGAAGCAATATCCAACTATCGTGTCAAAATAAAAAGAAAGCAAGGTAGAACTAGCTTACCGTACTTGCTTCCAACACCTTGACAGCGTGCAGCAAATGCTAGAGTTTCCCTAACAGTCATCTCTGCTATATGGCAATCCTGTTGGCTTACATATGCTGATGTCCTCTGAGGAACGAACTCTCGGAGATCATGCCCATTATATGTGATTCTCCCTGACATCTTTCAATTACTAAAGAGATATTAGCTAGGAGGTCATACTACCACAACCATTTTGCATGCATCTCATCCAAATTGCACTAAACAAAATAGTGTCCCCTCTTCCAATTAAGTTGGACATAAATCCCAAAGTAGACATTAAGTTGGACAAAGGATTTACATAAATAATACTCCGTAAAGTAAACCAATTTGACACAGAGGAAGTACTCCGTAGTTGGAAAGCTTAATCAATAATGAGTGGTCAAAGTTAAAGTCGTCCAACTTTCAAAAGACCATATTGGACCTTCAATATATGATTTAGACGGAGCTTATATTATATAATGATATCATAATCATTCTTAAACTAATCGAATTAGAATCTTTGGTACCTGCAATCCAGGTGGAAGGCGTCCTGCAAGAGCTAACAGCAAAGAGGTCTTCCCAGAACTAGGAGGGCCTAATAGCAAGGTCAACCTACAATGTTTATATGTTATCATCAGTCAACTATATGTAAAACATTAAACAAAAAACTTAAGAAAAACAATGAAAGTTATAGTTTAAGCACCTGGAAGGTCTGATTATTCCACTTATATCATCCAATATGGTAATTTTTTTCCTCTTGCCCGGGAACATATGTAACTTCCTTAAGAGAGCCTTCGACAATGTGACAAATAATTCCGTGATTAAGACATTGATTGATAGATAATTAGAAACATAGTTAATATCAGGAATGTTAATCATAGTTTGTTTTCACCTCAGACATGTTGAAAATGAAATTTGGAATTGTTGGCAACGCCCTGCTTCCTAGATGAACATATGACTCTACTGTCAAGTTCAGAAAGCGAACTTCTACCTTCGGAAATTCCAAATCTACCCTGTAACACGAAAAATTTAAACGATTCAAAACACTAGCTTATTAGAGCTTTTCATTACTATACTATGGCATCTAAATCTCACTATAGTCTACATATCTTCAGTAAAACTTTACTATACATTCATGTTATAACAAATCGTTATAGTCAAATTAATAAAATGAATAACATACGATTAATTTCCTTTTTTATCATTAGACATATAGCATTACTACCTTCATTTTAACACTAATCGCGAATCCTCTGGTAACATAATTGATGAATTCGGAGTATTGACTCTAAAAAATTATGTAAATTTATTTTCTTCTCAACTAATTACTCTGTGAGCAGTAATTATTGTAATTGTTGGTATTTACCAAAAAAAAAAAAAAAAAAAAAAAAAAAAAAAAAACATCTCCAATTTCTCTGTCCTCTATTATTATTTGTCCAAAAAATTTCTAACCACTAGCTAGATTGAAGTATTCATTTTAGCAGTAAATACAAAAAGCTAACCACCTCTCTAGCTAAAGTACCTACAACCCTCTTTCCTCAAGCAATTCATGCTTCCAAAATATAAAACAAACAAAAATCATGCTTACATTTCTGTTCAATAATTCAATTACATTTTCAACAATTTTTCACGAACTCATTATATAGACCAAAAAAATATATAATTTCCGAAATTAATAATATCACATGCAATGGTACTAAATAAATCTCCAAAATCAAAATCAATTACTATGTTTATCCATTTTTTTTTTCCTCAAATTCGAAATTCTTTACAATTCTTCTGCAACACTAATATGTACATAGTATTTAAAACATTATCACATGATAATGTGTTAGATTTGTTGTATAGGTATATTAAAAAATACTCCCCCGTTTATTTATTTAATTAATTACCACATTTTTTCACTGCATATAAATTGAAAGAACAACATTATCACGTAATAATATCGTGTTAGATTCATTTCAATACCTAAATTAAAAACATCAACTTTTTATAATATTCATCGTTACAAAACAAGTACCTAATTGGAAAAAAAAAACACTCATTTCATTTAAAGACCGTGAAAAGACAAATGAAGCAATTATTATGAAACCGATAAGAGTAAAAAAAATTACGCTTGAAAACGGCGGCGCATTCGATCGAAGAACAACTTAGGATCATTCTCAACAGAGCTAAAAAGACGATCCAAAACAATCTTACGTTCATCAGCTTCAAGCTTACCAACATGGATCTCCTTGGTATCACCTAGAACATTCCGGAATATTCCACGACGTACCCTTGTGTACGTCGGAAGTCTCTGAAGTGCCGCCCATCTTAACGCCTCTTCATCCTCTCCTTCTTCTCTAAACGACTCCGATCTCGCAAACACATTCTCCGCCCCCGAATTCCACATTATTACTATAAAAGATCAAACACACGTTACAAATTAGAAATTAGGTACGTCTTCTCTCAAGACTGTACCCTTCCGTCTTTTTAAAAAAGAAGGAAGGGAGAGAAAATGTGAATGTGAATGTGAATGTGAATGTGGGTTAGATTGAGGTGAAAGGAGGATGAATAAATGGAAGGAGTTGAGTAGCTGCCATTGTAAAGAGAAGTATTTATTTCATTTTATTTTTAAAGGTGTAATTTCTGAAATAGTAGTAGTGGTGTAGTGTAGTAGTACTGTCTTGGTAGTTGGATTTTTTGGCCATGCAATAAATTTCTTACTTCCAACTTTCTTTCTATCTTTCTCCATCTCTTTCAATATTTTTCTCTCTCTTGTTATTATTATGACTTTACTATTGTTTTTGTGTGTGATTTAATTTGTGTCAATTTGTACACCCGTTGTTTATATCATGCCCATGTTATCCTTCTGGCTGGTGTAATAATTGATACAGTTTGTGATATTGTAGATAATATTTAAGGTCGAAAAAATAATAAATAAATAAATAAAGACAATGTTGTTATACTACCTTCGTTAATATTTAAAGTTGCAGATAATAGTTAACGGATGTAGTATGTAATTTTAAGGGTTAGATACAACTATACAAGTAATGTAATGATGTGATGATAATTGTTAAACTATGTTGATTAGTGTTAGATTGTTTGATCATTTGATTATTTATAGGAATATGTTACAAGACTTACAACCCTTCTAATACAATTTAGTTGAATTATTTTTCCAATCTTTTCTAGAATGAGTTTGGTGAGATTACATCCTGGCCTTACACACGCTTTTAAGTTAGAGTACTACCCAACTACTCTAGCCTCACATGATATGATACATTGTTAGAAACGAATCGTTAATCAACTGATTAATCCATGTTTAATTTTATAAAATGCGTTTAGTGTGTTTGATTTTATGCATCATGCATGAATCATCACCCTATACACACTTTGAATGTGAGATGTTACTTAATGTCCTTAATTAATAAATACTCGTCTACTCGTAGTTGCTTTGTTAGTTCAGTTTTGATAATTTGGTGATATTTCCCCTCAGTCTTCCCTACACATTCTCCACGAATTCTAGTGGTAAATAAAGGGGGCCACATTAAATAGCTGTTGTGACTTGTGAGTAAACCAATAGTTGAGGATGGCGAAGGTAGGTCCATTCTTTTTCTCTAATTTTACAAATCTTAACTATATCATTATCATAAATAAATCAACTAAACAAATCTTTCAGTAACGAAGAAAGTACTTACGAATGTATGATGATCCATTTTAGGCGCGTGAATAATAGATGCTATGTGTCATGTACTCATGTGTGCGCTCATTACGGGGCCAAAGATAATCAGTTAAACGCTACCAAAAGAAGGTACAAAAAAGGAGTAAGATAAAAGACTTAAATGCAATGGTTGAAGTATGAGTTGTGACGGTTGGGAAGATGGTGAAAATGAGAAATGAAAATCATGATGATTCTGCAACCGTTATTGGCTGGTTTTTAGGTTAAAAAGAGTAAAGGGGTTATAGCAGCAAACAACCTTGCTGAGGTCAGATGATAAAGCTATATGTCAGTTTCCTTCTTTGGCTTTGTTTATGAACATGGAATAATGGTGCTTTCAACTACAATCTCACGGTGTTTTTCAACTGAATTCTCATGCTATACTCCTTCCATTCTTTAAAGTCCTTATTTCTATTTTCCGTGGTCTTTAACATATAAATTTGTCTATTATTATCTTCAATTTCGTATTAGTTAAAATTACCACTCCGTATAAAATAAAGTTGATATTTTGTGGAGAAGGAAAAAAAAAATTGCAATGAATGTAACAATATTTCACATGTACAATACAATAAATTACAAAATATGGTCAAATATTTTAAAATGTTTATTGCTTATCAATATAAATAAATAATCCTAAAAGAACCGAAATAGTAGCACTATTATCAATCATCATTCTGAGTCCACAGTAGGAAGCTTTGCTTGCCAAGCTCAAGATAGTAACAAAGGTATAATGATGTTTCAATTCATATGTATGATATATATTGCATGGCCTATTCATGGAATTATTAGAAGTAAAACAACAATATTAGTTATCGGGAAAAACAAAAAAAAATGTACACGAAGGTTAGAACACTATTCTCTATATACTTGTACAAGACTTAGTTATTATTCCAATCAAGGTATAATAGCTAAGTAGCTAGTACCTTATAATATATATACTATACAATCAAGGGACAGTTCATGTGAAAAAATTAATCGTTATGGATGGCGTATAATATTGGTCATATTATATACAAGTATAAATGTATAATAATAATGGTGTCGAAAATGATGGGGTTAAAGATAGAAAAGGCCTTAATAGTGTTACACCTGGACAGTAGACATGCACATATTATACTCACCGCCATTGATCGATCTCCTACTAATAATAAGTATTTGATGCTACAGAATTATACTGATATTTTTTATAGTCTTACATTATTATTACATGACCAGAATAATATGCTCATTTTCAGTTCCCGGCTGGCCGGTTCAATGCCCTACCCCTTTTATTGCTTTGCTATAGGCCCGGCCAGGGTTGTATACGTAGTAGTCGTACGTTACTCCCTCTATCCTATATTATTGCACTCGCATTATTTTAACTTTTTGCACTGCTACCTACACATGTATTTGGGTTGATGAACCCTCCATCCCGACTATAGGCCAAGGAGTCAAGGATACATAACATTTTAAACCTTCATTAGTATAAACCAATTCGGCATTAGAGAATAATATGACTGCATGCTATGTTACTTGGACACGGCATTTTGGCCGGCATACCCGGGTCGATACGACGCGACACCGATCCGGGTATGAAATCCGTTCCGGATACTCCATTTTGCTCTCGGGTACGGCGGCCATTGAAGGAGTTGAAGCTTTGAAGAAGATGAAGACGGTTCTCAAACAATTTCGAAGATGAACACGGTTACGAGTTTACGACGGCCATTGAAATACTTGAAGCTTTGAAAGTTTGAAGAATTAGATGAGGATAGGAAGAAAGTGATGTTCAAGGAGGTTTTGTGACTGTAAAATTTTTACAGTTGAAGAAGATGAACCGTTGAAGAAGATGAACCGACTCTGAAGCAAAATTTTGCTATTGTATTATATTTACTTTACAGCTGTTAATTTGTGGGCAGTTGTTGTTTCCCAATAAAAGTGGTACAAATTACTAGTATTAGATTATTACTAGTTTGTTGGCACTACTTTGGCTTCCCGAGCAAGGTTTCGAGTGTTTTTCTTTTGAGTGTTTGTATATACAGTACTATTTTTGATATATTATGGACAAAAGTATTGGAAAAATCTTACAACTAAATTACTGAAGTATATTAAATACAAATAATATGATACACTTTATTAAATAAATGGAGTATATGTATAACTTTTATTTAATTTTTACACAAATGAAGTCTAATACTCTGTAATATTTTTTCAAAGAAGAAAACCGATACTAGAAATAGTAATTAGATGGAGTTTGTCTATATTTGAAAAACAAATGAATTATAATAAATGATATTTGCTACATTTTTAAAAAGAAACATTTTTCAAAAGAAATATTGTGTATAAAGAAATAAATTAATTTTTATTTGCGGCGTAGCCGCAAAATTTTTTATATATTTTTAATATAAAAGCTTAAAAGCTTGATTGATTAGTTCAATGGTTGGGAAATCACGCACATCCTAATTTTTATTTTTTACTAGAAAATGAGATTATAATTAATTGGTGAAATAAAAATAATTATAACTAGCTAATCGGTATCAACATCATAATATTTACCAATGATCGAATCAATTTATCGAATCAACATCATTATACTTACGTAGTAGTTTTAAATAAAACTAAACAACAAAGGAATCGTTTATAATAAGCTATTAGCTAACCTAATAAGAATCCAATAGAACGAGATTACCGAATCAATGTATTATCAATTTACCGATTGATCAATATCTAATTATGTATTGAAACAACATTAGTAAGCTATTGGCTAACCTAATAATATAAGAATCCAATAGAATGATATTACCGAATCAATATATTATCGAATTATCAATTGATCAATATCTAATTATGTATACAACATTACAAGAACAACAATAAACAAGAAAGGAATCGTTTATAATAAGCTATTGGCTAACCTAATAATAGAGTCAGATTACCGAATCAATGTATTATCAATTTATCGATTGATCAATATCTTATTATGTATTGAAACAACATTAGAAAGCTATTGGTTAACCTAATAAGAATCCAATAGAACGAGATTATCAAATCAATGTATTATCAATTTATCGATTGACCAATATCTAATTATGTATTGAAACAACATTAGAAAGCTATTGGTTAACCTAATAATAAGAATCCAATAGAACGAGATTATCGAATCAATGTATTATCAATTTACCGATTGATCAATATCTAATTATGTATTGAAATAACATTAGTAATAAGCTATTGGCTAACCTAATAAGAATCCAATAGAACGAGATTATCGAATCAAGGTATTATCAATTTACCGATTGATCAATATCTAATTATGTATTGAAATAACATTAGTAATAAGCTATTGGCTAACCTAATAAGAATCCAATAGAACGATATTACCGAATCAATATATTATCGAATTATCAATTGATCAATATCTAATTATGTATACAACATTACAAGAACAACAATAAACAACAAAGGAATCGTTTATAATAAGCTATTGGCTAACCTAATAATAGAATCAGATTACCGAATCAATGTATTATCGATTTATCGATTGATCAATATCTTATTATGTATTGAAACAACATTAGAAAGCTATTGGTTAACCTAATAATAAGAATCCAATAGAACGAGATTATCGAATCAATGTATTATCGATTTATCGATTGATCAATATCTAATAATTATGTATTGAAATAACATTAGAATGCTATTGGTTAACGTAATATAAGAACGAGATTATTGAATCAATGTATTAACGATTGATCAATATATAATTATGTATTGAATCAACTTAACGAACTAAATTATTGAATTAGTGTATGATTATTTGCTATCTCAATGAAGTATCCGTGTTACTTATATCGATACTACTATTGATATGGATATAATTATATAAAGTAATATAAATGTTTCAAAAAAAAAATATAAAGTAATATAAAAATATCCTTTCCAATCCTTCTTCCTCGGTTCCTCCGTGACTACTCTAGCTATTCTCCATGACCCTTCCTCTTCCCTCATTAACTACTGTCTACCACTCTTCAAATTAAACTCTTCCGCTTCTCCATATAGAATGGTTTTCAAAAACCCCTATAAAAAGAGGATGTTAGTAAAACACTCCACAAAATTTAGTATTTACAAGAAAATTTATCAGATCTCCAAATATCACAAGGTATGTTAGTAAATCAAATCAAATTCCCTCTAAACTTTTTTCTTTTTCTTATGATAATCTTCAATTATATCGCATGCATTATTTTCTATGATAATGTTTTTCTTATGATAATCTTTTTCTTATGATAATCTTCAAATTTTTATACTTTGTTATTATGATAATCTTCAAATTTTTATACTCTGTTATTTACTTGAATAATTTAATTGATTTGTTATTGTCTTATAATTTTGTACTCTGTTATTTACTTGAATAATCCAATATTAATTTTATACTCTGTTTTATACTCTGTTATTTGTATCCAGCATCCATGCCTCGGCCAACCAAGAATGTAGGGTTTGATGAAACACCATTATGGACTCATGTCGAGGTTTTGCGTGTATCTGCTGGTGGAGGTGGTAACAAGACGTGGAGATGCAAGTATTGCAACAAAGAAGTCAGTGGTTCTTATTCTAAAGTGAAAGCTCATTTGCTTAAACTTCCCAAACAAGGTGTTGCACCTTGCACAATAGCAGATGACGTGTATCGCGAGATTAAGAGGGAAAATGATGAAGCTGAACAAAAGAAAAGGGCTCATAATTTAAGCGTCAAACAGAGGCAGGATTACATCTCTCTCCCTGAAGGTTCTTAGAGTTATCATTTGAAAATATCTAATAGCATTTGATGACATTTGAGAAGAATTGAAGTGTTTTTTAGAGTTATCATAGTGCTGCCAATGATTTAGACATTTAGTTGAACAGTTGAAGAACATCTTTTGATATCTATATTGTTTTTGTATGACTCTGCTTGTGGTCTTTTATTACTTAGTCGGCATTGTTTGGGATATTTAGCTTTAATCAGTTTTAATGAGGTTATGTAATCAGTTTTATCTAGTTGAAGAACTTTTGTTATGCGTTTATCAGTTTATGTAATCAATTTTTAAATTTGTTGCACGAATTATCTATTTATTTTTTTTTTTAGAAAAATTATTGCCGTATCCGTACCCGAGTCCAATGTTAAGACGGTGTCCCCGTGTCCTAAATTTTTGAGAATGGCGTATCCGACACTCGGATACGTACCAATATCGGATACCCGTACCCGTGTCAATGTAACATAGACTGCATGTATAAATGATTACATGTTACATCTTCCGTTTTCTTCTTCTACAAAGTGGGCGGGTGTATGTCTAGTTAGTGTCAACTCACATGCGAGTTATTCACTAAACACATTAATACATTTTCTTAAGCAAAACGACTTTAATATAAGCACGCAATAATAAATTTTCGTACTATTTAGCCATATGCAAAGACCAGCGAGATGCTTAAATTTCAACATAGACATCCAAACTACAACATCCGTAGATATTGTTGAATGTTGATAGATAATAATGGGAGGAAAACGACTTATTGGCTGCAATAGTATTCTTTACCTATTTATATATCATAAATTTAATGCATAACATAATGTTAATAATTTGACTATATGTACACCACAGCAAATTTTGGTCTAATATGCATGTGATGTATTTGAAATATGAATCCTTACTAAAGTTATTCCAGCTTGCATGCTATCACTACAAAAATCATTATCCCTAATTACACCACGCCTTGTGTTATGTCAGACTAATTAAAGAAGAATTACATTAGCTAATAATGTTAACATCAAATTCAATGATAAAAATTAACAAATACATTATCAGTCTAACAGATGTCGGATGACTTTTTATTAATAAATTGATTTGTTTCAAAAAAAAAAAAAATTGACATTTGATTTGCATGAATGTTTATTTTCAAAATGTTAATCTTTCTAACTATAATTATTGCTAAAGTTATATGTTATAATTTTGCTAAATTAAAGTAGAATAACTAAAAAAACAGGGAGAGTACTTCGTATAGATAGTAGTAGATTAGTATACAGTATGAAATAAGCTAAGAGGAGAGAAGGAGACAAAAAGAAATAATTGTGTGTTTAGTGGTAGATAGTCTTCTGCCCATATATATGGCCATGAAGATCCTTAAATGAATCCACACCATTGTATAATTGCATAGAATTGTCATATTACCCATATATGTCATATTTATATGGGGCACGTGATACGTTTCCCCGACCCCAAAGTCGATCTTAATGTTGATGTACTTTGTATTTGTTATACGTATATACTCCGTAGTTGTTTGATTGACATAAAAACCATAAAAGTATAATTATATAGTATGTGAGTTGACCCCACCTCAAAGTATACACCTACTGTGCGTATTACTCCCTGTGTTTCTTATTAAGTGTTACATTTGAAATTATCTCGTGAGAGAAAAATGATCAAAACATAACAAATAAAAAGAAACGGAGGGAATTATCTTAAACGGAGCATATTGCTTATCAATATACTGTAATAAATAAAATCTAGTGTCTAACTAAAAAATTGACACGAGTACTTTAAGAAAATTCTTAATCGTGGTACCAAAGCAATTATTGGTCAACATTGAAGATAATTGGGACAATTGGTACTCAAAAAATTCATTGATCAGCGAAAAATTTTGGTGACATAATTGAATGTTCATTAATATAGGATTGCTTTACAGCTGACAATTTAGGTGAGATTATAAATAACGATCTATCGCAAGGTGCCCAACATTATCAGCAATCATCTATGTTTATTATTGCATGGTTAATATAAATTGGAACGTAATTTTCGTTTTAATGTGCAAATATACAAACTTACTCAATTTGTATCCTTACTATCTTTGTCAGTTTCTTATTGTCTAAAAACTCCATATTTACTACTGAAAAGTCATGATTTATACTGGAATTATGGGAAATAACAATTTCAAAATTGAGATCTGAATGAAAACATTGAATAATGGGAAATATTCTTATCAAATTTTTGAAGAGCATGGATTCATTAGTATGATGGGCATAAAAAAAAAAAAAAAAAAAATTCATGATAGACTACAAACAATTTGAAACTACTTGTATGAGTTAGTCTTCGATAACATATTGTATAATGTTATACAGTACTTCGTGAATTATTAACTTCTCAAAAATATATGTACTTCGTTTCTACTAAATTAATAATTTATCAATACTCATAATTTACTTCATACAACGTAGTAGTTCTTATGAGTAATCTGAACTAAACTACACTAGAACTTCAATATGTTGTCATACCTTCCAGCATTGTTCAATTGAGTAATTAAGCATGGGCATTTGTACATCCGTCATCCGTACATCATTCCTTCTGAAGACTAGAAGGCCAATTAAGGTAGCACACTTTTTGCCTACGAGCTGGGGAAAGCTAAACACACACTGTCTCCGGCCAAATTAGGTAGCAACTAAAGTGTAACCAGTAAGGACTGAGCGTTCACAGTAGTCAGGGTGGCAACAGTAAAAGGCGGGGGAGGATGGGGGTGGGGAGGTGGTGAGAATGGGCACATAATATTTACAAAACAAGATGATGGTGAACTTTGTTCTGTGCCTTGGGGTCTGAAATTCCAGACTCAGATTTCTCCTCTAACGTCTTTGAACGTTTGGGTCAGATATGAAACTAATCAAAGACCTAGCGATAAGTTCACTTGAAAGATTAGATCACAATTCACCAATATTAACAGATTTGAGTTTGGGACTTTATTTGTCTTCCTAAATCTCAGAGGGGTTGGGGACTGCCAGGCTTGGAATAAAGCAGCAATTGCAAAGTATGTCTGGTAGGTCACTTAAAAACTGATGTTTTCTGAGGTGAAATGGACATGTTTCTATGAAGCCATTAGTTGGTGGGAAAATAAATCCACCAGTAATGTCAGTTGGAGACTTGGAGTAAAGGAATATTTGCTGTATGAAAGAGAAACTTCAAAAGAGCCTATGCTAACGACGTTTGGACTGGAAAACTCAGAAGCATATCTATTCTATTGGTTCTGGGTCAATGCTCCTTAATGTCTTAAGTTTGTGTGGAACAGATAAAACATTCCTAAACGGCATTTCATCTGACGGTTTGTTAAGATTGGTAGACTAATAGCAAAGGATAGACTCCAGAGAATTGTAATTTGTCCTGATAACTTCTGTTGCCGTGTGAAAAACTGAAAAGGTAGCCTTATATATCAACTTTTCTTTAGATGCTGCTACAGATCCCGGGTTCTTAAACTTATCTGTAATTGCCTAATTGGATTCGAGTTACATACAGAAAGGGAGTTACGTTGGATTCTTTGTGGAGGGAAACTTATAGAAGCTCAAGGAAGAAGAGAAATCTAGGGTACGATGAAAGATATGGCTAGTTTGGTCTACAATCCTCTGGAAGCAAAAGATTTATTGTGCTGATGTCTGTGATAATATTAAGTCTCGAGTGATTACAAAAGTTGATAGTTGAAAAACTAGTTAATGGCGTAATGCTGAAAAGGAGTGGTTAGATGCTCTGAGATAACTAGATGAGAACCCCTTGATCCGTTGTCCTCCTCAAGGGTATGCCCTTGACTACTTGCACCTAATTTTTGGTTTTGTAAAATTGCATGCTTGCTTTAATATATATGAACCATATAACAAGTCCTTAAACACTCCCCCTCTTGCCCCCCTTAATCTCAAATACTCATCCCAATACATTATAGAAAGTCACCCTCATGACTCTCAACATATGTAAGCCTTTTCCCAATTATATAACAAATCATCCCAAGACCAGCTGGTTGCATTAAAAATAGGTGCAATCAGTCACACAAAAGTTTGTGCGCATTCTAAGAAACAAAGTTGGTGGGCCAAGCACAAGTTCAGAGGTGCAATACTCTAGACCTTCACTGAGAAATTTAACATTTATTATTAAAATAAAAATGTAAAGAGAACTTTCATTACCTGATGAGGATCTCTCCAAGATCTCCAGTCTTCTGGCCTTCAATATACTCTTCTGTGTTTGCCAGCTGCAGGCAAGTCATTAATATTGGAACAATCAGGCAAGCAGCTATGAGATACAACAATAGAGCATAAACAAAAGCATCCACTAATTCAGACGAAGTGTCATTGAAATGCAATAAAACAAAATGGCTTCTAGTAATTACCTGTAGATTCATGTATCCATCAACTGACACAAGATAACCTGCAAGAGGTCATAAGAAAAGCAATATCACATTCATTTCATCATGGCCAATTAAAATACCTATTACACCCAATAACTATGAAAAAGAATGGCAATCCCTTCTTTCATTTCTTTTTTCCTGAAAACCTATAGGTAAGCTTGAGAAAACAGTCGTGAAACTAAAGAGAAATAAGGGCAGACCTCATGACATGAAAACTAGATTTCCTGATCACAAGATAATTACCTTTGTACTCCATTCCCCACTTGAGCTTCACAATGACAGGTTTTCCAGTTAGATTGTTCAAGAAAGGTTTAGGATTTACTGGAACAGTCTGCAAAAGTAAGCACGATTATTAAAGATATAGTTTAAAAAATCATGGTAATCAGAAGATGAAACATACATCAATTTGGTGGAAATGAGGAATTCTACACTCTTGCAACTAAAACTAAATTACTACCCAATATAACTCTTACCCTCTTTCCCCATTAATGGGCTGAACAAATAAGTCTGAACTTCATTTTCAGATAATTATGTTCCAGACAATCAATGCTACAAAAATTCCTCAATGTATGTGGTAAATCATTTTCCATGCTGGTAAATAAATAGCAATTTCTTGTTCGGATAAGGCCATCATACATGAAATTGAACCAATTTTGGAGATTTGGGATCCGGTTTTAAATACACTTGAGATTGTAAGGATTGCATGTTGGGGTCATATAAAGTTGTTTGGAACCATATATGACCACTAGTCGGTCATAAAAAGTCCCACGGTAGCCTTAATTAAGGAAAGGAGGCGTAAATTGTAAATGGCTAAATTGACAATTTAAAAGGCAAAATGGAAGGTTCCAGCAACCCAAATGGACTCCTTGGGTGTCGTGGGATCCGGGGAAAGCACTCCGATCTCTTTCCTTTTCGGGTCCGGAAAAGGTGAAATTATTCACAATTGAAGGCTATAATCCACGCTTTTGAGCCAATTTCAAAAATAAAGTCCAAGATTGAAGTGAATCTGTGGGGTGTCTGGTCATTTAAGTTGGTTTGGAATCATAAACAAGCCTACCAATAGTTTATAAAGTTTTTAACTTGAACTACGTGGTAATGAAAACTACAAGAGATAATTGTTTATACTACCAACTTGACATCCCAATGTGTCGTGAATCTTTGTCCTCATTAATGTTGTTAAATATTCTCAAATTCATTGCTTACCAACATCAATCATGAAAAATGATATACCACATATATGAGGAACTTTTTGATACACCACATACATGAGAAATGTTTGTAGCACTAATTGTATGGAACCTAATGGGTCCGACGCTCAATGAATGGAAGTTAAAAGCCAAAATAATAATTCAGAATTTCAGACACTTTCTTGATCGAATAAGTTATGCTAAAATATTACTCCATATAAGGAGAATGCTAATGGGTTAACTGATGGAATCTACAAGGACTTGCAGAACCGGAAAAAATTATAAACATCTCAGAATCTCATATGCATTTCACCCTTCCACTCATACCATCCATACAGGGGCTGAAGAGCACCTTGATGTATCATTCAATTCATCTAGTTAAGAAGAAAAAATTTAGCAAACCACGACTTCACCTAACTTTGTTAGTTATATACTTATATTATAATGAAAATATTGCATTGCAAACAAATGATGTAACCCAAATATATTTGGAGTACTAATCGCAATGACCAAGCACTTGAAATGCTTTTTTTTTTTTTTTTTTTTCAATCCATCCCGACATGGACTCACTGTATTGAGCAAAAGCATTGCAAACATGGTTTCGGCTCATGATTCTCAATAGGGGCATAGAAACACTAATCAATTTTTGTCCATTAATTATGATCAATCAATCTAATTAAAACATTAGACTCTCACATTTACTACAAAAAGAAGGCATTAAAGAAGACGTTTTCATAGGAATTATATCAGAATTTTGACAAAAGAAAGCAAGTTCTTACCGCCATTTTAGTTTCACAGTCAAGAGTGTCCTTCAATTCTGGGAAAAGGGATAAAACCAAAGCCTGCAAGAGGCTGCAACACATTAGCAACCAAAGTTGACTCAATTATCAAAGTAAGCTCGAAAAAATGGTTAAATTCTTCAAGTAAATACAAATTTACAACCAACAATCCAATAATTCTTTTTGAAGAACCCTAAATCGAGTATGTTGACAATTAACACTAGATTGTGAAATTGAAATTCGATGGTTTAATACAACATGTTACCTCTGAAGCTGCTTTAATGGAGGAGAGAAAGCTTACGAGCCGCTTCAATGGAGAGTAAGCTTTAGTGGAGTAGAGAGAGGAAAATGGTGCAGCGAGGCAGCGCAAACGCGAAATAGGTCTTTTGTCTATTTCTACTTCTTTTCTAGTTAATAGTCGTTAACATGTGGCGCGTTTATATGAGGTTAAATGCATCATTTTGCCAGCTTTAGTGAGGGTAAAGTCGTCAACATGAATTAAATCCTTAACTGAAGACTACCGGCGTTAATCCTTAGTATTCAACACTCCGTAGAACAAATTTCATGACCCTGTTCTAAATTCCCCCTTCCAATTCATCTCCTCAAGTGATACGGTAATGGACACGACACTAAATTGGTGGAAGTGACTGTAATTGCATTTGGTAATTATCGTGGAGGCGAATTGCAGTTGGTAATTATCGTGGAGGTATCGTGGAGGCGAATTGCAGTACCAATTTTAAAGGTTAGAGGAGGTCGGGGCGGTGACTGAGAAATTCAGATCTCGACAACCATCTTCCATTTGTTAGCTCTGTCAAACCAAATAGTCAAACCTTCAATGGCCAGCTACAAACCAAAAACATTAAAATATTAAAAGATCTTCAATGATAACAAAAATGTCATCATATTTATGAGGGACGTTTCAAAATCGACCACCTTTTTTTTTTTGACAAAAGAACTATCAAAGAAAAAACAAGTTGCAATAGTTTAAAACAAACTAGAATTGAAAAAACAACAACTGTCGTCGTTGAGCGCAACAACTAGCTAACTAGTGAGCCAGAGAAACCCAAGACCGAGGAACCTTACGAATTTGACACGGCAAAAAAGACTCAACAACAGCCCGCAATTCCAGAGTGAGCCACCAAACCAAAATGTCCATTGGACCTGAATCGGAAGCAAAGAAAGAGGGGCTGCACAATCAGAATGAATCTGAATCTTCAAGAATCCTTTGCGAACCACCACCTGAAGACTGAAGTCCTCACAAACAAGCTTGTAGCTTAGAATGTAATTCAAGGCTTAGACCAAAAATTTAAAATTCAAGGTTGGGAAATTGAATTGATTGTATAAGAATTGGAACCACAATGGATTGATAACTGATTTAAAATTTATAAAGTATCCATTTATACCAATTATATTTTCCGATATTATCTCTAACAATTTTTTACTCCGCACATTCCATTGCTTCTTCCAATTTGATATGTATATTGCATTCATTATTCTCAATTGGATTTAATTTTGAAATGATAATTGTACTTATTAAGCATATCAAAAGGATGTAACTTTATTTACGAGTGACTTGCTTCAGATTGATGATGAGTTAGACATATCACTCTAATTAGCCCTACAATAAGAAAGTAATGTATTGTAAAAATACATTTACATTTATGTTCTAACGAATATAATAATTTTTAGTGATTTTTGGTTGGAAATTAGCAATTGAAAGTTACTTGCATATTGTAACGTAGTTGCAAAGATAAATTACACCATTTATTTATAAAAGGGTTGATTTGCAAATGTCACCAAACTTATGGGGTTAATTCACCACTTCGTTTGGCATAGCCCTATAAGTTCCTTATGAGTTATGGTTATTGTTATTGTTAGTTACAGTTTATGATATAGCCCTATAAATTACACCATTTTTTTGTTTTTTTTGTTTTTAGCTTATTGTTAGTTTTTCTATTAGATTGAAACTTCTCGCAAATCAATCTAGTCGGTGCGCTTCTTTAACACGTCACGATAGTCCAATCCAATATCGCAGTCTGGAGACTGGACAATGGCGGGTTAGATTAAAGCCCAACCTATCTTCAAAAACAACCTACCAAAAACACACAAAAATTGAAATTTCCCGGTTTATGTGTAAAACCTTCTCATTTCTGAGGAATCGATATCAATGGAGTCGTCGTCTTCATCATCACCATTAACAGAAAACTTGCTAAAAACCCTAACTAACAGAGGCTGGTGTTTCAATGACCTCAACCTTGATCAAGTTCGAGCAATCATCACCGTTAATTCCGCCATCAACGGTGATTCTTTCTCCGTTAATTCCTTGGAATCCGAGCTCTGTAACGTTGATTTGCGTTCAATTGGCGGCAAATCGTTACCTGATTCTTCTCTCCTTCGTAAGGCGTCTCAGTTTCTTCAACCTCCTAAAGTTCTTCAGGTAATTTTTCTCTCTCTCATCATCTTTAATTACCCCCAATTTCTAGGGTTTTTCTGGGTTCGTATTGAAAGTATGAAACAATTCAATTTAATATTTTTGGGGAATTTGGTGGTTGATTAATTGTCTTAGTATCTTCAATTGTTTTTCAAATATTTCTTCCCCAGATTTCTAAGGTTTTTCCATGTTTTTGTCTAACATTGACCGTTTTCATAGGTTATTTTTGGGGGTTTTAGTCCAGGCTGATTTTTTCCCCAATATTGTATTTTTTTTTCTTTCTTTTTTCTGAAGAATTTCTTTATAATTTGCTTTTGTTGATTGTATTTAGGTTTTGGATTTTGTAGATAGCTTCAGTGAAGGATATAAGTAGGAGCAGTGAGGTGCTTGGTTTTAAGGGTTCGAGCGACCGGAGGCTTCTGAAGTTGATTTTGAGTGATGGACAATCTGAAGTTACTGCGGTGGAGTATTCTCCTATACCGGCATTGTCCGAAAACACTGTCCCTGGAACCAAGGTTATTCTCTCCTATGATTAGTCGATGCTAGTGATTCGGTTATGCATTTGTTTTGGTTAGTTGATGAATTGGTTTAGTGATTGGCCTATGTTTGTGACATCTCTCAATTTGGAAGAATTTTGGAATGAGCAATAGTTCAGTCTTCAATTTTCACTCTACATCATTGCTTCATAGAATATTTGATGATTTTGTGAAATGTGTGGAGATTTTTATTGAATAATTATCTTGGCATAGGCATAGCTGCTTGTGGAAACCATCGATTGAATGAAAAAGTTGACAGACATATTGATCGAACAAATAGAAGGTGAAGAACGGTATATTTTGACGTTGGATTTAGTACATTGTCATCCAAAGTTATTAAAATTTGCCATTAGTGGCTGCTCCAACTTTGTTTGAAATAGATAGTACCTCTAGTTTTGATTATGTGCAATACATGGCTGTAAGCTTTGTATGTTGGAATGTTTCTTCATTGGAAATTCATGTTGCTAGAGAACAAACAATAAAGGAGATAGTATAATTGACATCAGCAACCTTAGGTTAGACATGCAGATATTTGTTAATCATCCTAAAAAAGAGATGAGCCTTAAGGAAGAAAAGACTTGCCTTGGTCTGGTTGGAATTCAGAGACTTTAAGTGTTATCATATGGATTGATATGTAAAGAAGAAATTTAGTAATTTCTGTTGAAATTGATTTTGATTAGATGCTGTCATCCAAGAAATGACATTGAAAACAAGTAGACTGTGCTCTTCATTTGTGTAGCTGTTATCGCTTATGGGCTATGGTATATGTTGCTTGGTGGTTATGGGGCTTATATTAGTTTCGTTTATCATTGGTTAACATTAATGAACGCAAGTTGTTGCTTGTTGTCAGGTCCGTTTAGAAAAGAAAGTGGTGGTACACTATGGTATTGTGTGCCTTACACCGGATGTGATTACTGTACTCGGAGGAGTTGTGGAATCATTGTATGAAGAGTGGCAGATGAACCAGAAGTATTCAGGTTTTGCCCGCTCCTCTCTGAGGCTAGGTCGAGAAGGTGATGCTGGTGGTCCCCCGCCGTTTGAGAAATTGCAGATTGGAGGTCCTAAACTTGGTTTAGCTCGTACTGGTATATTTCTCATCTTGCTATTTTGTTAATTGAGAATAGGAAGATATTATTGAGGTGCTTGCAATCTGCATGTCATTTGTCAAGCAGTAATTATTAATACATAAAACAGAGAAGGCTTTGATGCTGCTGACTGCCACCATGGTTAGGGCTTGGGTTCTGAGTTTAGGCCTAAATTTTATCAAGTGAAACAGAGCCTGTGTTGTGGAATACATTTGACTTATTACATGGATCAACTATTGCTGTAACTTCTCCTTTTGTTAAAATTATATTCCTTTGGTGTTTAATATACATATTACATTGGCACAGCGGCATCAGCTTCCAGGAACACCAGAGCTCCTGTTGCCAAGTCTTCCAGAGAAACTGATGTCCGGCAGGTGGATCAAAAGCAAGCCCGTAATGCTATAGCTGATGACGCATTTGCTAATCAGAAAACTGGTTCAATTTCCCAGAGAGCTGAAGAAAAGCCAACAAGCTCTGACACTAGACCAAAAGAAGGTCCAGCCTTTTTTGATCTTACTTCATATTAATTCATTCTGTCCATGTTCATAGAACCACATCGTGTTCATAGTTTCATACCTCAATTTTTTTCTTGTGCTCTCCATATTACTTTATGTTCACTGATAATAGATTGGTTACTATGATGATATTGACTTTATTATATCAATAAAACTGACTGAACGAGTTGGAATTTCTTGCCTGCCAGTGACGGAGTACATCCCTATTCAGAATCAAGCAGCTGCACAAAAACTCCTGCAAAAAATGAATAATCCAAACCATGGCAATGAAAGACATAGAGGTTCAAGGTACAAGGGAAGGGGGTATGAAGAAGAGAAACAGGTTTTCACTCTAGAAGAGTGGGAAAGGAGAAAAGCTGAGGGAAATCCAGCAGCTAGGAAAGAACCACTTGATCTCAGTCATGACGAGGCTCTTGCTTGGCAACTTCAAAACCAGTTTAATTTAGAAGATCAGGTGAGTGCCTATTACTCTCTTCAAAAAAGTTAATGCTCAAAATGCATTTTTGGGTGACTTTAGAAGTCTTCAAGATAGTGGACATCTTCTCTGATATATGCATCATTCGATCTATGGTTATATTTTCCTCTCTTCCTTTTCTTCCCTGTGAGTTCAATTTGTCAAACCTTATAAGATAATTAAAATTTGAAGTTATACTTTCTAATATTTCTCAAACATGAAGATTTAGGGCTTTTGTATTCAATCTGTAATGTTCCTTGTTTCTCCTTCAGGAGCAACGGGGTCCTCAGAGAAGCAAGGCAGAAGATATAAGGTTGAGCATGTTCAGTTTTGAAAAAGACGACAGTGGAGATCAAGGAATGTCTGGTTCAAGAGGGAGGGGAAGAGGGAGAGGAGGGGGCAGGGGTAGGGGTAGAGGAAGGGGTAGGGGAAGAGGGAGAGGGAGAGGTTGATGATGCTCTCTCCCGGACCTTTTTTTTTTTTTTTTAATAATTTTTTTCCTTCCTGTGTTAGTGTATACTCTTATAAAGTTTGTTTTTGAGTTCTTTTCTGGTTTTCCCTTAAAAAGGTTGTAACTATCTTGGGGTGAAATCTACAGCCAAGAACTATGTAACCCTTTTAATCAATATAATTTTTTTTTTTTTTTTTTTTTAAAAATCAAATGTCGACGAATTTTGAACAGGGAACAATTGAATATCGCCTACTTGTCTACTACTGGAGCTATAAGAGTCAAATAGACAACCTTACTCAACTTTTGGAGAACAATTACTTGAATTTAATGGTAAGGAATTATGCCCAAATTTCTACGATAATAAAATACGGAGTAAGGAATTATTTATGAAATCTAATTTAGACAACTTCTAATACTGATTATATTAGAAATTATTTACGTGATTGGAATTCATCTTATGACTTTGAGATCAGGCAATAGCCATAAAAATTAAGCAAACTTATGCCAAATTTTGCCTCTCTTAACCATACCGGGCTTGTCCGGGCTGATGTCAGATTGTGTCTATTCCGTTCTATTCCGTGCCAGCTGGGCACATATTCAAATCCAATACACGTGCTGACGTGATATGTAACGTAGTGCCTAATTGGAGTGTGTTCATTCATTTCAAGCTTGACTGCTTGAGAAATAAACGAGGGAAAAATAAAATTAACAATTTCCAGTACGACGGCTTCTTCGACCTCAACTACTCCTCTTCACAATGTGCTAATCTTTCAACTATATAACATGTAACTAACTTCATTTTCTCACAAATTTCCCAAAATAATCAAAAACACCAAGAAAAACGACAGAGAAAATCAATTCAATGTTCGAATCATCCGTAAAAATGGAGAGAGCTTTGATTCAACCTCTACTCGCTGCATTAATGGCGGCAATTATCGCTATTCGATCTTACAGGAAGAAGTCTCTCGATCTTTCTGGAGCTTTCTGCGGATTTCTCGTCGTCTTCATTCATCTCGCTACTAATATCAGGTTCAATCTCACTTTTCAAACTTCTCTATTTTATTTTTTCTGGAAATTTGTGTTTGATTGACTTCGATTTTGTTTATATTAGTTGATTTGTTGAAGATTTTTGTTGAATTTGGTTTTGATTGTGAAGTAATTTGGTGAAATTGATTTTCTAGGGCTGGAGTTTTGTTGTTAGTGTTTTTCTTTACTTCATCTAAGTTGACCAAAGTAGGAGCTGAGAAGAAACGTAAATCTGAAGCTGATTACAAGGAAGGCGGTCAAAGGAACTGGTATTACATTTTGCTTCTTCTCTAATTATAATTGCTTGTTACTTGTATATGATTTTGCATGCATTAGTATGCTGTTTGTTATGTTCATCTTTGACCGTTTTGCTAATCTAGATTAATGAAATAATTTGATGATAGAAATTTTTGGTAAAGAAAATCAGTTTTTCTATGAAATGTAAAAAATATGAAAGAGTCAAACTCAGCTAAGTTTTGACCGTCTTGTGACCGTGCAAAACGCGGTTGTATCAATAGAAGGAATGGAGAAAGGTGGTAGATATGAGAAAGGGAGTTTAGTAGGATGATACGTGTAAATTTGGTTTGGTAAATTCTAGGTATTGATATGTTTTGAATTGTGTGAAGAAACGAAGTATTAGATGTTGCAAGCTACGTGGATATGCTTTAAAAGATTGTGTTCAGGCAAAGGAGCAGAACTTAATTTGAAGTGCTTGAAATCGAGGTCTAAACAAATGTAACTTCAATGTATTGGAGCAGGGATGTTGTACTGTAGACCTGTAGTATATATTTGGCAGTAATTGAAATTTTATGGTTAATCATTATCAAGAATCTGCCCTTAGCTCTTCGGTGTGAGTAATTGGTCCTTGTATATTTTGTTTTGACCTAATTGTTTACTAATCCATTGAGAACAGTAAACCATCGGACTTTTCAGGCTTGATCTTGTTTTGACATTGATATCGAAAATTTGTTTCTCATATTAACTTTGGATTTATTTTTCTGGGAATATAAATTACTTTGAGGCATAGTAGAGTGCTTCATCTTGGATAGGAAGGATTTAGAAATGTGAATGGACTACTTCCAAAGTTTTGTGGTTATGATTGGATTCTAGCTGGATACAGTATTTTGAACACAGAATATTCTCCTAGGTTAAAATGTATAGATTTGTGAATTGTAAATAAGCAAGCAATGAGTAGTTATCATAAGTTCTGAAGGCTTGAACTCTTCGTTGTTTTGGTGATTTTTTTTTCAACATTGTACTGCACCTTATGCTTTGCCAATTTGCAGGATACAGGTGCTTTTTAACAGTGCCATTTCTACTGCTTTGGTTGTGACGATCTGGAAGTTGGTAGGATCGGAAGACAAGTGTTTGGATACTAGAGAATCTACTCTTATCACAGCACTATTGGGTGGCATAATTGGTCACTACTGTTGTTGCAATGGAGACACTTGGTCTTCAGAAATCGGTGTACTTAGTGCTGCACAGCCTCGACTAATCACAACCTTAAAGGTGACAATTATGCTAATTGGATTTACATAGATACTCAAGTTGGACTTGATTTTATAAATTTTAGCATATTAATAGTCTAACATGAATTGTCAAGTGTCAGTGTCAGTGTGACATAGGGTGATGAATGGATGATGCCATTATTATTATTATTATTATTATTTTTTTTTCCTTTTCTTTTTTTCCTGCAGATACTCTTTAGAATCAATGCATTTCTGATACTTTTCTTTAGTTGGTTATATTATATCGTTATACAAAGTATATTGGAGGTTTGAAGATACATTAGAAATGTAGACAATAGATTTAAGCGTGCCGGGGGTGCTGCAGCACGCATGATGCGTCACATGATTTGCATTTATGACGGGAGTACATTTGAGCATTAGTTAACGTAGTTGTTGGTATACATGTGTCTGATACTCTAATGTGTGTATGCATGGTTATTGACTCCCAGATATTATCTAACATCTGGCATTTTGTTATCCGAGTCATTCGGCAGATCAATGAAATTTGATTCTAATGTACTTGAGAATAGATTGCTTATTCTGATTTTTGTTTTTCCATGCCTATCAGGTAGTTCGGAAGGGTACAAATGGTGGTGTCACAAGAACAGGGCTCCTGGCAGCTGCAGCTGGAGGCGCTGTGATTGGACTTTCTTTCACTGTGTTTGGATATTTTACTATCAACTGTCCTTCTGATGTGGCTTTGAAACAACTTCTGGTTATACCCCTTGCAACATTTGCTGGACTGTTTGGCAGTTTGTTAGATTCTTTATTGGGTGCTACACTGCAATTCAGCGGATTTTGTACTGTTCGTAAAAAGGTAAATTTTGAAATAATTTCTGACAGTCCAGGTGTCTGATTGTGCTGATTATTCCAGATTCAAACATACATATTCATATAAAATGAGGAAATGACCTGTGTAAAATGTACAACATTTCAAGTCATGTTAGGTTCTCTTCACATATTCATTGAAAGCCTATGTATGCAAACACATTACTTTTTGCTTTTGTTGTACCTGTTTTAATCTACATATGCTTGAAGATTTTTCTACAATATCTGTCTCTTATTGCTTTTAATGTATTCTATCACTTTTGCTCTTCATAGAGTCCATACATATTGTTCCGCACATGTATCTAGAATTTTTCTGCACACTTCTTTCATACCTTTTGTTGCTGCTTCTCTTTTTAACTATCTTCGATTTTTCATAAAATTGATGAGCACCCTCCTACGGTGACTGAGTGGCCTGTTGTTGGACTGCCTTGCCTCAAAGGTTTCGATTTAGATATTTTTGCTGACTATAAAGAGTAACTGTGATGCTTATATTTATATGCATGTAGAATGAAAGTGCTCATGAAGTCTTAGAATTTTTATTCTTTCTAAGCTTTCGAAATCTCAATGCTTCTTTTTTTCTACATACTGTCATGCTTGTGGAATAATTGGCCATGTTTCTTGTCATAGTTATTTTGTAATTTCATTGATAAGAGAGAATTAGTTAGGAATATACTGACAATTTAAACAGTATTGCGATCACATTTATACTCTAGTACTGCACTGCTGATCTACTATGTCAAAATTTATACACATCTGCTTCAGCTTGCAGCTTTATCTGTGGAAGTAGTTCATCTTGAACATTTCCTGTGTAAAACTGAAATCTCTCTCACATTGTTACAATCTTAAAATTCATCATTTTGCATTTGCCAGCTTGCTTGATGATACTGCTGATAATTACTAATGAATTTAAAATTGCCAATTGAAGGTTGTTGGAAAACCTGGACCAACTGTCAAGCGCATAACAGGCGTTGATATTCTTGACAACAATGCTGTCAATCTTGTCTCAGTACTGCTCACCACCCTGCTGACTTCTGCTGCCTGTGTGTACATATTCTGAGACCGTAAAAATTAGAGAAGGATGCTTTTTGAGTAATGTCGAATTCCAAAATTCAGTTATACTATCTTCAAATTTTGATAGCCTATTCTCTGCTATAAGATGCTGAGTTGCTCTGTACACCCCAACATGAATTCAATAGCAAGCTTGATGATGAAATCATGAGGACTTCACAGGTTTTGTAGACCGAACATTGTAGTTAGTCTTTTCATTTTTAAACTTTTTGAAATAAGTTCACATGTACATTTCTTTCGTTGGTCTTCTGTTCTTACTTCTGGAAGATGGAAACGTTGATTGCGTTGTCTGTAAGAAATAGTTCATATGTAGGAAAGTTTGTTGAATACTCATTTTAGAATTGGCAAAGAATTCAATCTTGAATCTCCCTTATTTTTTATTACTTTGTATGAAGTACTTTACAAAACACCCAATCAACCACAGTGGTACTAGTATTACATGAACTTCTTGCTGAAATAAGACAGAACTTTACAAATTCAAACTGACAGCTAGAAACTAAACTCGACATAAGTATGATACAAACCCAGCTCAATCCAAATACGAATTCATCCACATAAAGCAGTACTATACAGTAGTACAGATAGTTTCTGTCTGAAACTAAGGTTTGTGCTTAACAGCAACAGCAGAGGATATCAAAGCAGCATTCGCAGGTTTCGTAACAGCAGAAACAGCAGCATAACGCAAAACAACTGCATTCAAAATAGCAGAAAAATGAGGCTTAATTAAACTGGATTTAGTTGTTAACTTGTTAACATTGAAACACCTACAATAATTTACTCAGCAGAAACAATTTATATTAACAGAATGCTTCCACATATATAGGATATACAATTACTCACAACTTGATTAAAATCATATAAATTATGAAAATTTTCAAGTGATTGAAGAATGAATCAAGCAAGTCCATAAAGTAAAATCTTGATTAAACTCTAAATTATTTTCTTAAATATAAAAAAATCGCGATAAAACAAGCTAAAGAAATGGAATGATAAGCAATATTGGAAGGAAAAGAAAACAAACGTTGCATAGATGCATCCTTTCTCTTCATGGCGTCGCTTAACATGATCTACGTATGTTATTTCTTGAGCTGGAGGTGGCTGATCTGAGTACATTTTTACTCTCGTTCTTTCTCTCTTCTGTTCGAAATTTAGTGATTGATTTATGTTTTCTGGTTATACTATGATTAACTTGAATTGGTTTATGTAGAAGAAGATTAGAGTGTTAGCTTCATATTTTGACAATTCTTGTTCTTGTCACACGTGATACAAGCCAATGAAAACATTCACATGTGTGAGATATGGATAACACATAATTAATCAATTCAATGCGATTGATTGCAAAGTAGTTGGTAGTAGTGGAAGGGAAATTTCTCCACAAATTATATTAAACCACACAATTGTTTTTTTGGACTATATTGTAATTTACAAATATGGTTTTGGTTGTATCTTTATTGATTAAGAAAGGGATAGTGACCTCTCTTCTCTTCTTTTCATCAAACCCGATTGTAAGGGCTTCCATCGGTTTTCCCTTTTCCTACACTACGATTAATTGTCAATCTTGTAGAATATTGTTTATTACGAGTACAAATTAGTCTATTAAGATTGCTATTAATCCGATTGTACTATTCGATCACTTGCAATTTATATGGCGATCTTTGCAAATAATATGAAACAGAGGTATTAATAAAAGGCGTTCCTAAATAAGTTTAGGTGCCACAAGCACAATTTGAACTCAAGACCCCGATTTTCAATACTATATTGCTAGTCACTAAGCTATACTATATTATGTCATTTTGTTAAAATTATATGTAATTAAGAATTTTAATCATGAAATTAATTTAGTAACTCGGGGCATCGCCCGAGGCCTAAAAACTAGTTATATTACTGGTGTGAAGTATAAAAATTTGATATCTAGGTACCAACTATCGAAAACTATCCGATTCTAATAAAATCCTATGTGATATTTTGTTTTGTATATAATAAGTAGAAATAGATGGTCAAAGTTTTATTTTTTTAGTTTAATCCAGTGAATAGTAAATTATAAAAAAAAAAAAAAAAAAAAAGGTAGAACATGTAAAAATCTTCGTGTATTAAAAAAATTGAGAATGTGTGGAATATTTTTTATATGTTATGTTATTTGTTAGACACCTCATCAAATGTATTAGGATCATCCCCAAAGAGTCAAAGGCAAATGAAACATTTGTGCCTTTACGGTAGTAATTAACAATTGGCAATTTGCATCAAAATATCAAATTATTAAAACTTTATAGTGTAACTTTTGGTTTGTTTTTTCTTAATTTAAAGAGATAAGCCTCAAACAATGATCTCAGAAATTTGGAAAACTTAAACCACTTGATTTTGTAGTACTTGTCAAAAACACCCAATCATTTACACAATTACATAGATGAACTTTGAAAAATACAATTCCTTTGATGAATTCAAACATGGCATAAATACGATACAAACTAATTTAAATCCAAATACAAATCCTTTGACTTTGAGTAGTGTAATATACAATTCAATTTATACACAGACTTCCTCCGTTTACATTTATTCTTGTAACATATTTGACACGTAGTTTAAATAAGAGATTAGAAAAGGTAAACGAACAACTCAACATTAATTAACTTTAACAATCCGATTCTTCTCCTTAAACCGGTGTTTAATCTTTTTTAGTTAATTTATTTGTTCACGTTCTCTAATTTTTTCCCCTTAAACTACGTGTGTTATTAGTACGTTCAAGGTAAATATTAACGGAGGAAGTACATAGTTTCTTTTAGAAACTATAGCTTCTGTTTAGCAGCAACAACAGCAGATACTGAGGCAACATTCACAGGCTCCATAGCAGCAAAAACAGCAGCACAGTGCAAACAAACTGCATTGATCAGAAAAACAGGAAAAAATAATTAACATAAACTAGTTGTATGTACTACTTGTTAAACTTATTATTAACCTATACTTATAGTGATAGATTTAAATCTCATCACTATAATACAGATATACTTAAGTAGAAACAATATTAACACAAAAGTTATTGAAGGGCAGTAAGAACGAAAGTAAACGATATATCGAACAGACGTACGCTGCATAGGCGACTCCTTTTTCTTCACGGCGTGACATAATATGATCAGTGTAAGACATTTGATGACTTAAGGGTGGCTTGTCTGTAGATGGGGTTTCGTCGTCTTTAGACAAAGGGGGTGCCTCTCCCTCATCTTTAGATATGGGTTCGTCGTCTTTAGACAAAGGGGGTGCCTCTGCCTCATCTTTAGATATGGGTTCGTCGTCTTTAGACAAAGGGGGTGCCTCATCTTTCAACTGAGGTTCTTCGTCTTTAGACGAAGGGGGTGCCTCAGTTTGAGATGAGGGTTCGAGTACCTCGTCCTTAGACGAAGGGGGTGTCTCATCAATTTGAGAAGGGGGTGCCTCATTTGGGTTCATACTTTATATTTGTTTGAGATTTTTGGTGATAACATTGAACTATGATCACTTGGTTTATGTAGTAGTAGAAAATGAATAACTCAATATTAATTAATCCAATGTCATATGATCTGTCATATACGTAATAGTTGGTATTCTTCTCCATTATATGATAATTAATCCGATGTGATTATGATTAATTATATAAAATCACACAAATTCATTTTGAAAGTAAGACTAATATTACAAATATGGTTTTGGTCTTCCTTTTATAGATAATTACAAGTATATGAAAGAAATTGATATGTTATACAAGTATGTTTATTTGAAACCTCATCAATAGCGTAGCTTAGTCATACCCAAAGACATAGGACAAATTTAAGGAAGCTAAATTAATAGATTAATACCTTAAAAATTATCAATTTGTCTAGAATATACAACAGATTAGTAATAGTTGTTGCTTTCATGATACATTAATAGTATAATTACTATAAATAATGTTATAAAAATCAACTAATTATTGGATTGATTCTTGGTTGGTGACATTTTTTTTTTAATTGCTTCAAAACAAGCAAGCTATTCAATGGGACCAAAATTGTAATGGACTTGTTTATATACTTTTTTTAATATATATTTTTCGATATTTAATTATAATTTGATTACAATATTAAGTAACGTAAACACTATGATAACTTGATGTTAGGTGAAAGTCAAGAAACTCGAACTTTGACCTAAGAAATTCAAGACGCTAGCTTTGATGATTAAAGACTCTGATAAGGGCAATTGATCCTTGTATTCGCGTAAAAGTGATAATAGGTTATCCCTGATTCCTCGTGCGACGCATGATTAAAATTAATTTTTCCTATAATTTATAATTGATGTTTTATTGCATTACATTATATAAAGTTTAGGATTAGATATTAAAATAATTTATAGTTAAAAATACATATGTAACACATTATTTACAAATTATAGTTTTTTTTTTTTTTTGACAAGATTTACAAATTACAGTTAATGATTTACGGATGCATATGTTAAAATAGAGAGAATATTGGAGAAAACAGCTTAGCCTTTTGTATTCTATTAATCACAAATATATACCAAAATACAATAGAATACCTAACTTGCCTAAAACTCCTAAACAAGATAAACTTTCCAAATATACAATATTAACAAATATGATAAACCAAACTCTAATAGCATATTAATAAAATCTTAACAAAAGGTGGAGTTTTTTTTTTTGTTTTTAAGGATGCATATTAATAAAATCTTAACAAAAGGTGGAGTTATTAAACAATGATTGACAATTTGACATTAACCATGAGTTGAACATATTCAACAAACAAATTAAATTGACATTATTCAAGTCCAAGTACTTGTATAAATTGTAAGTAACCAAAAAAATTGGCGCTATCCAAATCCAAGTAACAAGTATAAAGTGTAGACAAAAAAGATTTATGACATCACAATTTAAATTGGTGGCAAATTTTTCACTGAGAAAAGGGATAGTATGGAGGTTGATGATGTTAGTACGGAGTAATATTTATTTTTAGTATTAGTTATAGATTTGTAATTACTAATTAACTTTGTTGATTAAATGACTTAAGATGGCTTGAAACTTGAAAGATTGAGGATAATTAAATAAATAGATGAAGTCAGGTGATAGGTAACTTATTATTTGGTTATCGATCTCTAGTTCTCTACAGTACGAGTTCATTAGTTTGTACAAAAATGTTTACTCCGAATACCATATAATGGGTATTTTAAAGTGCTGTCAAAAGTTGATCCAATCCGAAAAGATCCGATTATTAACCGACCTGTTTGAACCCGAAAAAATGGTGACTGAAATTCGATATGGCCCGACCTGAAACCAACCCTAGACCTGACTTAACCCAAATATTTGAGACCCGAACCCGAACATGAACCGACATGGAGATGACTACACCTAAATATAACCCGTAAATTATTGACCTATACGAACCCGACCTGAACCAAAATGGACTCAAATCCGTTTTAAGTCAAAACTCGAATATATCCCAACCTGTTACTAACCAGATTCTCATTAAACCCTACTTGTTACTAAACCGCCTCGAATTTAACCCAACTTGTTATTAACCCGACCCGTTACTAACCTGACTACTAACCCAGCCCGAAATTCAACCCGATCGATCTGTTACTAACCCGACCCGAAATCAACATAACTTGTTATATTGACCTGACACAAATTTAACCCGAATTGAACTTGACCCATTTCAAACTCAACCTAAGTTGTTATTGACTTAATCCGATTTCAAATCACCTTAAATTCAATTTAGACCACCTTATTAATATTGATCAAAGTATAATTATATAGTTACGTTGTCACTTGTGTAGTTGTGTGCTTGTTCAAGCGAGTTACTATGATAAGTTCATTAGTTAATAGTTCAAACATACGACTCCTTACATAGATTAATTAGAGCTATTTGCTCATTTCTAATTGTTAGAATATATTAACCCAATATTTGAGACCCGAATCCGAACTTGACTCGACTTGGAAATGACCCGACCTGATTGTAACCTGCAAATTATTGACTTGAATCGAACCTAACTTGAATCTGAGAATGACTCAACCTGATTATAAACTGCAAATATTTTACTTGAACCAAACCCGACTCGAACTTGAGGATGACCCGACCTGATTATAACTCGTAAATTATTGACTTGAACCCGATAAAGACTCCAACTCATAATAACCTGTGAAAACCTGAATTGAACCCGACCTATTATTCACCTGACCTGAATGTAACCCGACTTGCTGACCTAAACCCGATCCAAACCCGATAATTAAGATGTATGACCCGATGTGACCCAACTCAAGCATGACACTACCTGAACTCGATCCGCATAGGTTACGACATTAACTCGAATTGACTTGACCTGACTCACACTTACCCGACTCAAACCTGACCCGTCTACCCGAATTGAAAGCTCAAGTATGTTACTTCCTCTATCTCAGAATATCTGACACATCGGTCAGTTTTGCATAATGCACTAATTTGACTTTATATTTGTATAATTAAATATTAATGAGAGTTATTTTAAAGATTATACTCCCTCCGTTAATTATTATGTGCAACTTTGGAATATTTTATATTTTACAAATAATACCCCAAAGTTGCACATAATAATTAACTAAGGTAGTATTATGAAACTTTATATTAACTAGTCGTTGGAGCACGCGCGTTGCGCGTGCCCCCCGACGGCAAGATTAGTAAAATTCGTTGTTGTGTTCGATTTTTGTGATATTCGTAGCAAGGATACAAGAATTTACAAGTACTAACAAGAAGTGATAAAGTTTGTACGGGGATATATTTATGGATAAACAATTTTAATAAGTTATCTACAATTTGTTAGAATTTAAAGATTTTTTTTTAAAAAAAAAAAACCGATTAATTTAGATATTATTTTAAAACGCTATATGGTTTCTTATTGAGTAACTTAATAATTTTCAAACAGCTCTATCTTAAATGATTGTGATAATAAGGAACAATAATAAGGAAATACAATTTTAAAGGCTAAAGTTATATAAAATGGATTAAATGCAAAACTTAAGAAAAAATTATGTATTTCTTTGTTATTAGTCTACATAATTGGTGTGATCTACACTTCTTCAAAGCTGTTTTTGTATTTGTATATTATTTCTTCGAGTTGCATAATGAATTTTAGTTTTTTTTTTTATTCTCGATATTTGTTTTGCCTGAGTGAATATACAATCTAATTTGGGCAAAAGTAACTGTCTTGGCAAAAAACGTAATGTTTTTCAATAATGTGTAAAATGAATTTTCTTTCGCTCTCTTCCTGACCTCCTCTCTCTCTCTCTCTCTCTCTCTCTCTCTCTCTCTCTCCTCCCTTTTGATCTCTTTTCATCCTGCCTTCTCTCTTTCTCTCTCTTCCCTTGGCCTTGTCTCCTTGTTCATTTTTTTAATAGCTTTGAAAATTATAAACTGTAGTTACTCCTCTCAATCATTCCTTCTTTTTTATTGGTCGAAACTCTTTCTCTCCTACTTTCATTTTTGTTCTTTCCTAATCCATCTTGTCCCTGTTCCTTATTTAAAAAGGCTTTGAAAATTATAAGTTGCACTTGTTCTCCCAATCCAAATCCTCCGGCTTCTTTATCTTTCCCAGCTTTTCTTTATAATTCTCTTTTTCCTTTCGGCCTCCTTCCCCTTTCTCTCTGTCTCTAGTCCCCTTTATATCTTATTGCTCTATGGCTATCTCTTTTGAACTTTCTCTCCCACTTCTGGGCCTGTTTCTCTTACTTTCTTCCTCTTAGGCCATCTTTCTTTCTCTTTCTCTTTTCTATTAACTCCTCTCTCATGGCCTTTATTTCTTTCACTTTATCCTAGACCTCCCCTCTCTCGTCCTCCCTTTTGTTATCTCCTCAGCCCCCTCTGTCTCTTTTTCGGCCCACTGTTAGTGCGGTCACTGAAGCCACCTTGCTCACCACGTCCACCACGCCCTTGCCCCCTTCTAGCAGAACTCCGACGATGGAAAGTTGACTTGAAGATTTCATGTACCTAGACAGCCTGCTCAAAAAAAACAACAACTATGAATCTAAAGATACTCAGGAAGGCAAGTTAAAAGATTCATTGACCAACTACCATGAAGAATTAAAAGAAATGACTATCAATCTCATTAGCTTGTACATACCACAAATTTACGACTCTTTTCCTTCTTCTCAAGGCTTCCATCTTTCCGCGGCTTTTCCTCCTCAGATATCTGGAATAGAAATTTAAGCAACGTTCATTTAAAAGATCTAAATTAAGTCATACAAGTTATTAAGTTCTGAACGCGAACAATTAAAACTCCCAACTCACCAGATTGACATCACTCTCAGTAACCTCTCCATTGTCTTCTGTCTTTGAAGTCTCTGATGCTTGATTCTTGGGACTATTTTTCATCTTTTGCTTGTCCTTAGCAGGTTTCTACACAACATTGTAAAATAACAAATACTCAAAATTGAACTCCATGTCTCCACATAGAGATACCGAAAATCAAAATGAGAATTAAACTCTCACCCATATCTCATCAATAGCAACAGGCTTTTTCTCAATCAGTTGCATTCCCTCCAATTCCTTGTCAATAGTCACTTTCCTCAATTCTGTCTTCTGCGAATTCAGCGCCTGTCTCTTCTCTAAGAGCAGCTTTTCATATTCATCCAGAGTCATGAGTGCAGCTTCCTAAATGACAGTAATTGTGAAAGAGGAAAATTGATTAGTATCTAAGCCATAGAAACATGCCATCTTACTGAGGTAACAGAACATATACCTTCATTTCTTCCTCTTTCTTTTTTTTTTGAGAGAATTTGATTTCATGGCTATATTCATTTTTCATACATTATTTTTTCTCTGATTTCCATCTAATTTAACATTTTACCAGAATAAAGAAGTGTAAATTGTAATACTTTAGTATCTGATCTTTTAGTTACTATCATTATTTTTTTAATAATCAGTAATTGTGGGATGAGTAAAGTCACAAATCGACCATGATGCAATAATATCTGAGTTTCTTCACCTCAAACTCGAATCCACCAAACCTTGCTCCGTCATACTCCTTCCGCCTGTTTTAGAAAGAAACAGAGAAACTGGAGGATGAGAAAAAAAAACACACACACAGTCAACATTCATAAAAAGGTTAGAACCAATTAGAACAAGAAAGAGAAAGGGGAGATAGAATTGTACCTGGAGATTAACAATTCTGTTACAAATCAGACAATAATGCTACTAACACAAAAAATCAACCCAAAAAAACGATAAATCACTCAAATTCAACCTAAATAAAACCACCACACAATCGAAGAAGGCACTAAAATTCAACCCAAAAAACGAAAATAAATAGAACAAATAATAACCCTTAAAATCGTCAAAAAACAAGAAATTTTTAATTTACTTACAATCTCAATAGCTAGATGAATCTATTAAAAAATATACTCTAGATACTACACTTAATTAATATGATAAGCAACAAAGTTTTAAAATACATGCAACAGACATACTATATCAATAACCACAGTGTCAAAATAACAAAAAATAATCAGTATACAAGAAGATGGACATGCCTGTTCCATCAGACTGAGAGTTTCAGGGTCTCTTGGTGGCCAGGTAAGCTCTTGATCTTCATCCACCACATGTTTGAGGATTGATTTCAAAACATCGGTAGCTGACTCAATTTTTTCCTTCACAAAAAGAATTAAGAACATAAGATCAAGCACTGAACAAGGTGACTGGATTGAATGGAAGGTTATCCCAATTAAAACAAGACAGTACATTGGTTTTGTGAACAAGACGGTCTGTTGTACACATTAGCGTTGCTGCCAATTCTTCATAATCTTTCAGGATGCCAACAAATCCGGGTCATTTTTAATGGAAATAAGAATCCACAACTTAGTATTCAACGGAAAAATAATGATAACAGTGAAGAAACCATGCTTTATCATCCTTTGATTTGCAGGTATCAGTTCTGGCAGCAAGCCGAATCCAGAAACCTTCACTGAAAGCCAGAACATTTCATCAACGAGCTGTAGTAGCTGTTACAAATAGAACCAATATCAGCTAGTGAGAAAACTGTCAACAGAACCAAAAATCTTGAACTGGTTGAATTTAAACAATTGCTTAAAACAAATTTGCTAATAAAACATTTTTGTTCAAATAATGATTTCTAAAGTACACTTGCACCAAAGAAGTGAAAGAACCTTGATCAACACTCACAAAAGCTCTATCAAAAGGGGGCTTATCCGCTAAATTCATACGCAGGCAAACCGAAAACCAATCGACCAAAATAAAGCCCAAAAATCAAAAACAAATCGATCAAATGAACCTCAATAATAATGAAGCAATTTCGCACAAATACACCCACAATACTACTCCGTAAAATCTCCCTATCTCTTATTACTAATTCAACAAAGTAATGCTTATTATGTTCAAACAATACTACTCCCTCCCTTATTATGTTCCTTATTTCCTAAGGATGTCTTCATGTTCTTATCGGTCTCATCATCATCTTGAACTATAGTTTTCGAATCATTGAATGCTGAAAACCAAGTAACAAATAAGATTAAGCAGTTAATCATAGAGTTGTCAAAATTAATTATGAACTTCAACAAAGAGATTAAGTGTGATCAAGTGATCTTACGATTTAAGTATGTTAATGCCACGATATATAAGATGTTGAAGACAACAGCATACCCCAAAAGAGCACCAATACTAATCCAATACCAATATTCTTCTTTAAAGTAGCCTTTTGATGCAAGGATTACTCTACCGATAGTTGGTTCATTTATTCTAGGATCTATATTAGGCTGCATTGATACAAAGCATGGTTAATACTACTCTGATAGTGTATTTAGTTGAGCACAAAAAATTACTACTCCGTAAAATCTCCATATCTATAACTAACAATTTATCGAAATTGAGAAGGGAGGGAAACATTCAAGAGGGGAAGAGAGCGCACTTACAGTGCTCCATCTTTTGTCAAGAAATTCGTTAAGAACCAAAGCATGTTGCCCATACATCATAGGAGAAATATAGTAGCCCCATATCATCCAAGGAGCAACATCATCTATAAAAGCGCAATACATGAATGATATGAATGTTCATCTTATTAGATATTAAAATTCAACATTTTGTGTGATGCATGGGATAATTAAAAGATAGGATAGCAAAAGAAATTTGTAATATTCTAATTCTTATCAAACACTATATATTGAAAGGTATTGTAAAGATCTTCTAATAATTGAGCCTGCATTAACACCGTACCCACGCACCACCACTGCCAACCTTCCACACCCACCTCTAACCACGCACCACCACTGCCAACATCCAACCCAAAACCACCTCTACCTACGCACCACCACCGCCAATCTTAACCCAAACAACCAGAAACTAAACCAAAATACAAAATTTAAATCAAAATTAACAATAACCCCACAAAATTACTCACTAAAAACAAACCACAAAATCAAACCCAAAATCAAAATTAGCAAAAATCAAAACGAAAATAAATCTGAAATTTAACAAAAATAAAACTGAAATTTAACAAAAACAAAACCCAAAAATCAACAAAAAAGCGAAACAAAAATTAAACCCAAAACGAAGATAAATAAAAAAAAATTATCAAACATTCGAATATGAGAATTCGGGAAAAAAAAAAAATCAAACCAAATTCGAAAAAATCAAACAAGAAAAAAATATAAAAACGAAAACATACCTCAAACCTTGAATGAACTTTGAATTTCACCTCGAATTTGGATTATAAAGCCAAATTCGACCATGAAAAGTCTAGATCTAGCCTTTTCATGGTCGAATTTGACCCTAAAAACCATTAACTTGTTTAAGCATGAGCTTGTGACGGTGGGGATCGTGGCGGTGCAGTGGGCTCGTGCTTGTGACGGTGGTTGTAATGGAGGTGACGGTTGAAGGTCACCTACCTAATGGAAACACTACATACACGTACGTTATTCTTCCATATCTCAGTATATAGAGCAGCAAAATCAGAGAATAAATTCAAAATAACAAATACAAATCAAATTAAATCTTTTATTTAGACAGATCTCCGCAAAATTGAACATCTAAACCCTAAAAACCAGGAAAAAAAACAAATAAAAAAAAATAAAGAAAACACACAAACCTGAGCAGCTTGGTAAGCATTCAAATTCAGCTTGGTGATTGCTGAATTTCGATTAATAATCTGAGAGCATCGATCACTGGTGTCTAAGGTTTCTCTCTCTAGGTTTTTGAGAGAGAGCGAAGGAAGTCGGTGAAAGGAGAGTTGAGGAAATGAGGAAATATCATCGGTCACTGCAACAAAAGCCAGGAAGACCACTTGCCCTGTTCAATACAGATGGCAAAAGCAAAGGGCTTAAGCAAGGGCAAAGTTGGCATTTCATTTAATTTAAGGGCACCTATGTCATAACACCAAAAAACACTATTCATAAGGAATAGTAGCAAAGTTTGCATTTTTATAATGGTTATGGATATCTAGTTAACAATATATTTTATAATAATATATGTTTTTATATTAGTAAATTTTTTTACTTAAAGCTAATATGTGAATAGTGAATAATGTCCAACGTCTCAAATATTTTAAAAATGGATTGAGTACTAATTTAGTTCTAGACCTTCTAGTCTCTTCCACCATAGACCATAGACCATAGACCATAGACCATAGTCCATAGTACTAAAGTTACACGCTTAGCTTTACATGAGCTGAAGTGTTCAATAAAAAAGTTGATCGTGTTAAGAGTTAATTAATTTAGTCAAGGTGTGAATGTCCACACTCCAATTTCTTCATTGCATTTAATGTAGTAGCCAACTCTAATTGCCACCCTCTAAGGTTATAGCCCACAATGTAATAGTGGTTCTTACTACTATAAATAGCCATGTAATTTCACTTGTATGATGCACAAAAATATTACCAAGAGTAATACATAAAAGTAGTAATACTTCTCTTATTACCTTCTTCTCTTAATCCTCTAATTTCTATATATTTCATAACACGTTATCAGCACCATCTTCAATCAGGTATACTTATACCGATTATCCAATTTTTACAAAGATTCAATTTCCTTCACAAAATATATTTTGAGGAGTATGCTCTATAGTTGCCCATATGGGATCCTCTATACCAGAAACTCACAATATATTTCTCCACAAAATTACTCCACATTATTAGCCATGTTGATTAAAAATGAGGATATCAATACATACCTTATTTATGATACTTAGTTTGGTAACTCTCATGCATGGTTATAGAAAGTAATATATAATTACTTTTGCATGTGGAAATATTTGTTGTATGCATGTTAATAGAGTAAATTTCATGGTCACACAAATCATGTTTATACTTACTTACTTGTGCATAATTACTAAAATGAAAAAAATGATGCAGCCTTTATATTTATTTAATTTTTTAGATTACACACTTTTATGTTTCTTTCAGTTTTCGAACCCTTGACCTCATGAATAGATTAGGGTTCTCGGACCACTACGGCTTGCATCCCAGTGTGATACTTATTTACGTTTGTAAATATTAATAGTTTGATTACGATTATTTTACCAGTCTACTAGAACATTGTATGATATTTTTACAGTAGTGTAAAGCTGAAACGGATAATTTACCCCCCTATAAAAGGCGGATTACACCCCCTTATTTCACCATACAAACCTTATCCCCTCCTTAAACTTTACCCAAATTATCTCCTCTTCTTCTTCCTCCATTTACACCGGTCATACACCATGTTCCCCGTCGACAACCGACAACCACCACACCCCTTTACTTTCGAAGAAGATTTAAGGAAATTAAAACTATATTTAGTTTTAATTATGGCCCTAGTAGTTTTATTAATGGCAATGATGATTTTCATCATTTTACATAAGTAGCGCTCGGTTTTTCGACAAAGGGAATTCATGCATGTAATCTCCGTAGTACTTCAAGTTTTTTTGTCTTCTAGGTAGATTATAAGTGCATTTTGTTATAATAAATGTTCCTTTTGTCTTATCATTAATGTATGTCATTAATATTAATATTATTATTGTTGTTGTTGTTGTCGGTGATATAGTAATAGTAGTAGTATTTATTGTTATTGTTATTATTATCATTGTTATTGTTATATTTGTTGTTGTCGTTGTTTACCTAAAGTAATTATCATGTTTAATTTTAGCTTAACTTTATGTAAATCATAATAATAACCCAAGGGGGAGAAGCAAATATGTTTTAAATGGATTATTATTATGATTACAATTTGATTACTTTAATTATCACTTGCTTAATTGGCTTAATAATAATTACCTATTTGATTGTAGTTAAAATGGGAGACTTGATGAAAAGACAATTTGACGTATTAGACTTGTCCGGACATAATTATCTTGAATGGACAGTTGATGCCCAAATGAATTTAAAGGCTCAGGGATTGGAACATACAATCAAAGAAATTACCATCCCAGGAAACGAAAAAGATGCCCCTGCTCAAGTTAAAGTTCCAACTGATCAAGAGAAAGCAAAAGCTATAGTTCTCTTAAGGCATCATTTACATAACAGTTTAAAAACTGAGTATTTAATGGTGGAAAATCCCAAAGAACTATGGGATAGCCTGAAAGGAAGGTATGACCACCACAAAAGGGTACTCCTTCCTTCAGCACAGTTTGAATGGACAAACCTGAGATTTCAGGACTTTAAATCTGTCAGTGATTATAATTCATCACTATATAAAATCGTATCAATATTGAGATATTGTGATCAACCAGTCACTGAAGTGCAAATGATAGAGAAAACACTCTCTACATTCCATGCTAACAACATTGTATTGCAACAGCAATACCGTGAAAGAGGCTTTGCAAAATATTCTGAGCTTATTTCTACATTATTGGTTGCTGAAAAGAATAATGATCTTCTGTTGAAGAATCACAACCTAAGACCAACTGGGTCTCAAGCATTCAATGAAACAAATGCTGTAGAAAGCTCAAATCCACCCGAGACAAATGTTGCTCATAGAGGTGGACGTGGAAAATATAATAACCGTGGCAGAGGTCGTGGAAATTTCCGCGGACGTGGCCGTGGACGTGGTTATGGCCGTGGTAGAGGCCAATTTCCCCCTAGAAACAACACTCAAAGGGGGCATCAACAAGGAAACAAAAATCAAGCCACCACAAAAGGAAAAGACACATGTTATAGATGTGGCATGACTGGACATTGGGGACGTACTTGTCGTACGGCCAAACATCTGGTAGAACTATACCAGGCTTCCATTAAAGGGAAAGAAAAACATGCCGAAACAAATTATGTTAATGAAGAAAATGTCCCTGGAATTAGCCTTGATGTGTCTGATTTCCACATAGACAATGGTGAAGCTAGTGGTGAATTTATCTTTGGAGAGAATAATCATGTTTAGATAATTCATCAATTACTATGATATGTATTATGTTTTCATTATGTACTTTTCTTGTATGTTTTTTTTTCATGTTCAAGTTATGTACTCTTAATTATTCATTATTAATAAAGTACGTCCAGTTTAATTATCTTAAACTAATCTTATACTTATTATTTTATGAAGATATGGATCTGCCCGAAGTTGGTTCCAAATTTCAATGCCTTTTGGACAGTGGAACAACACACACTATTCTGAAGGATAGAAAATATTTTTTAAAGTTAAAATTATTTCAAGCAAATGTTAATACCATTTCTGGGTCAGCCAAGCTAATAGAAGGTTCTGGAAAAGCTTGCATAATACTCCCAAATGGAACAAAATTAATCATTATTGACGCTTTATATTCGAGTAAATCTCGAAGAAATCTTATAAGTTTTAAAGATGTGCGTCAAAATGGTTTTCATTTAGAAACAATGATAGTGGATCAAAAAGAATATTTATGCCTCACGGCAGAAAAACATGGCAAGAAACATGTGTATGAGAAATTGCCAGCATATTCTTCAGGGTTATATCATATAGATATACGACCAGTTGAAATAAATTTGATATCTAACCAGAAGTTAGATAATAAGAATCTGCTAAATTTATGGCATGATCGTTTGGGTCATCCTGGTACAGGAATGATGCACAAGATTATAGCAAATTCAGTAGGACATTCAATTAGGAATGTTAAAATCCCTCGATCAGATGAATTAACATGCTCTGCATGTTCACTTGGCAAATTAATAATAAGACCATCTATGAACAAAATTGCTACTGAATCTCCAACATTTTTAGAGAGGATTCAAGGAGACATTTGTGGACCAATTAATCCTGCATGTGGACCATTCCGATATTTTATGGTATTAATTGATGCCTCAACTCGATGGTCACATGTAAGTCTCTTATCCAGTAGAAATGTTGCTTTTGCAAAACTCCTTGCTCAAATTATTAAACTAAGAGCACAATTTCCAGACCATACAATAAAAAGAATAAGGCTTGACAATGCAGGGGAATTTACATCCCAAACATTTAATGATTATTGTATGTCGATTGGAATTGTTGTAGAACATCCTGTAGCTCATGTTCATACACAAAATGGACTTGCTGAGTCATTAATTAAGAGACTACAATTGATTGCAAGGCCATTATTGATGAGATCAAAATTGCCTTCATCTGCTTGGGGTCATGCCATAATACATGCGGCAACTCTAATTAGGTTGAGACCAACTGCTTATCATAAGTTCTCACCACTACAATTAGTTTTTGGTCGAGAACCTAATATCTCACATCTAAAAATTTTTGGTTGTGCGGTGTATGTTCCTATTGCTCCACCCCAACGAACAAAGATGGGTCCACAAAGAAGGCTGGGAATTTATGTTGGGTTTGAATCACCCTCCATAATTAAATATCTTGAACCAATGACCGGTGATTTATTTACGGCCAGATTTGCCGACTGTCATTTCAATGAGACAGTATTCCCAGCCTTAGGGGGAGAGAAAGTGCACCCACGAAAGAAAGAAATAGAAATCATTTGGAATGCAACACAATTGTCAATGTTTGATCCACGAACAAATATGTGTGAACAAGAAGTTCAGAAAATTGTTCATTTACAAAGCATTGCAAATCAGCTGCCTGATGCATTTATAGATGCAAAGAAAGTGACAAAATCACATATACCAGCTGAAAATGCCCCTGCACGAATTGAAATTCCATCTGGTGATAAGATCACTGAAAATGAATCTCTAGCACGCCGAAAGCGTGGAAGACCACTTGGTTCAAAAGACTCTAAACCAAGAAAATTAAAAAGACCTGATGAGATCAACAACATTCCCCTTACGGAAGGTCAAGAAAGACAAAGTACAGATGAGAATAGAGAAAAAGATGATAATCCGAAAGGGGATGAACAAGATGACCATGACATCGATAACAATGAAACTTCAATAAACTTTGTTTCTACCAGGAATTATTGGAATAGAAATGATGTTATCGTAAATGAAATATTTGCATATTCCATTGCAATTGAAATGGCATCTGACGAAAATGATAGTGAACCAAGAACAGTGGAAGAATGTCGTTGCAGGCATGATTGGCCAAAATGGAAAGAGGCAATGCAGACAGAGTTAAAGTCACTCGAAAAACGAGAAGTGTTTGGAAAAATAACCCTTACACCAGAAGGTGTAAAGCCAGTTGGATACAAGTGGGTATTTGTGAGAAAACGAAATGAGAAAAATGAAATTGTAAGATACAAGGCAAGACTTGTAGCCCAAGGTTTTTCTCAAATTCCTGGGATTGATTATGAGGAGACATATTCTCCCGTAGTTGATGCAACTACGTTAAGATTTTTGGTAAGCTTGACAGTCTCAGAAGGACTAAAGATGCGATTAATGGATGTAGTAAACGCATATTTATATGGGTCACTCGATACAGATATTTATATGAAAGTCCCAGATGGACTAAAATTACCAGAAAACCACAAGCCTAGACATTTACTTTCCATAAAATTAAAAAGGTCACTTTATGGATTGAAACAGTCTGGGAGGATGTGGTATAATCGTCTTAGTGAATACCTTATGAAAGAAGGGTTCAAGAATAATCAAATCAGTCCTTGTGTTTTCATTAAGAGATCACAATCAGGGTTTGCAATTGTTGCAGTTTATGTTGATGACTTGAATATCATTGGAACCCCAAATGAACTTGAAAGAACTGCAAAATACTTGATGAAAGAATTTGAGATGAAAGACCTTGGACAAACTAAATTTTGCCTTGGATTGCAAATTGAGCACTTAAATAATGGTATTTTCGTCCATCAGTCTAACTACACCGAAAGAGTGTTAAAACGTTTTTTCATGGACAAAGCGACCCCAACAAACACCCCGATGATTGTTCGGTCTTTGACTATGAAATATGATCCATTTAGACCTCGAGAGGAAAACGAGGATGTCCTTGGTCCTGAAGTACCATATCTAAGTGCAATTGGGGCTCTAATGTATCTAGCTAACAATACTAGACCAGACATAGCTTTTTCTGTGAATTTGTTAGCCAGGTTTAGCAACGCACCAACGAAGAGACACTGGAAAGGAGTAAGACACTTACTACGATATCTACGAGGAACAAAAGATCTTGGTTTGTTTTATCAATCAAGGCAAGATGCCACCCTCATCGGATATGCAGATGCTGGATATCTATCAGACCCACAAAACGCCAAGTCACAAACTGGATATCTGTTCACCTATGGTGGAACTGCAATTTCTTGGAAATCAACAAAGCAAACCTTAACTGCGACATCATCAAATCATGCTGAGTTGATTGCCCTTTATGAAGCAGGACGTGAGTGTGTATGGCTAAGGTCAATGATCGGCAATATCCAAGAAGAATGTGGGATGAAAGAAGTAACTGAAAGTCCAACCATCATTTATGAAGATAATACTGCATGTATCGCACAAGTAACTGAAGGATATATTAAAGGTGATAGGACTAAACATATATCCCCAAAACTGTTCTTTACACACGATTTGCAGAAGGAAGGGAAGATAAATGTCCAACAGATCCAATCATCTGATAATCTTGCAGACTTGTTTACAAAGTCCCTACCTTCGAAGAGTGTTGAGCGGTTGGTCCACAAGATTGGGATGCGTCGTCTTCATAAACTATGTTAAAATCAGGGGGAGCATTATATGCACTGCACTCTTTTTCCCTTCGATCAGGTTTTTATCCCAATGGGTTTTTCCTGACAAGGTTTTTAATGAGGCAGTACACTAAAGCATATAGTAATATATTGTTGTACTCTTTTCCCTTAACTATGGCTTTTATCCTAAAGGGTTTTACCTAGCAAGGTTTTAACGAGGCAACATATACCCTATTCTGTATGGACATTCAAGGGGGAGTGTTAAGAGTTAATTAATTTAGTCAAGGTGTGAATGTCCACACTCCAATTTCTTCATTGCATTTAATGTAGTAGCCAACTCTAATTGCCACCCTCTAAGGTTATAGCCCACAATGTAATAGTGGTTCTTACTACTATAAATAGCCATGTAATTTCACTTGTATGATGCACAAAAATATTACCAAGAGTAATACATAAAAGTAGTAATACTTCTCTTATTACCTTCTTCTCTTAATCCTCTAATTTCTATATATTTCATAACAGATCGAATAAATTCATAAAGCCAATAATTTTGTACGGAGTGGAACATTATTTTATACTTTAATTATTTTTTTATGAGCTAAAGTCATTTTTTATAGCACATTAATCAGTAATGCACATGTTGACACACTGGTACACTTTATTTTTTATTAAATCAAAATTTCAAATTAATCAATAATTAACTCCTTTAATAGAATACTAGATAAGCCCTGTACGATGCACGGCATAAAAAAATTCATTGAAATAAATATATATTTTATATATGTCCCTTATATGAAATAAATTATAGAAACATAACTATTAATTTCCATTTGCAATGATATATAGATCTTATTAATTTTGAAGAAGAGTAAAAAATTAAGAAATCTATGCATTACGGGGTACTCTATAACCGAGAGAATTATATTTTGAAGTCAGATAGTCACTCATAAATTTATAATATAAAATATAGAGTATAATATAATATAATATAATATAATATAATAATAATAATAATAATAATAATAATAGTTTTACAAAAATGTTGTTATAATTTAAGGTAAAAAAATAAATAAAAATATATGACGTCAGCAATTGATTTAAGCGGGAAAATTTTTAAATCAAATTATAATTTTTTATAGCACATTAATCAGTAATGCACATGTTGACACACTAGTACAACTAACACAAGTACACAACAATTCTTAATTTTTTTTTACGAGTAAATCAAAATTTCAAATTAATCAATATTAACTCCTTTAATAGAATATTCTTCACCATTGAAGCTTCTTGATCATGGCTTCCGCTGCTGCTGCTGCTGCTGCTGCTGCTGCTGCTGAGTTTGTGAAAGGAAACATTTACTCGAATGGTGTCGCTGTTATTACTCTTGATCGTCCTAAAGCTCTTAACGCCATGACTTCAGGTCAAGCTTGTTTCCCTTTATATTCCTATGTTTTCCTCTAATTATTATAGTAAAATAATTAATGATACTTGATTACTTGATATATAATTAAACGTGATTAATCACATCATTATCACATTTTATGCGGACTACTTAAGTTCTTTGGGGGGACAGAGGGAATACGTATTAATTATCACTAACTTTTATATGTGACTAACCATTTTGGGATTACTCGTTATAAAGTTTAATCCGAGAGTATAATAGGGGTTAATCTGTCAGTGTTAATAGAGGTTTTTTTTTTTTTTTTTTTTTTATTTATTTATTTATAAGTGGTCACACGGGTGGTTAGCCGTTGTTACTTTTGATTTTGGCTATCGCGTCCACTAACTCTTTGTTAGTTTAATTTTGTACAGCTATGGACAATAAGTTCAGAAGCATACTAGATGAATGGGAAGAGAACCCGAAAGTAAAATGTGTTCTAGTAGAGAGTAGTAGTTCGCCTCGTTCATTTTGTGCTGGTAATTATATTAATTCATGTAACACTCAATCCAACTTCAATTTAATTTGTATCTTGTTTTCCTATTTTATATTAGCATCTGAATTGTTTCCATTGGATTTATGACCTGAAGTCTACTAAGCTAGTTGATATATACATTTAGGTGGTGATGTGAAGAGTATGACTGGAGCTCAAGATTTATCAACTCTGATTGAGGTTTCTGTTTAACTGTTTGTGTATATGTTGTGTTATTGTTGAGGCGTAGATAATAGCTAGCTCCACCGCGAATTCTTTCATTCTGTTGTTGACTTAAATTCCTTGGTAGGGGTTCACAGGAGTGTACACATTGATGTAAGATATCTGAGTACAAGAAACCGTACATCAGCTTCATGGATGGCATAACTTTGGGTAAGGGTATTGGCATATCATGCCATGGCCATCACCGCGTTGTCACAGAGGTGCTGTTATAATTTGTTGAGTCTTTACTAATTCTACTGAAGTCATTATTGCATATTACACTGTTCTGATCTTTCACGGTATAATTGTAACAGAGGACTCGTATAGCTATGCCAGAAAATAGTATTGGTTACTTCCCTGATGTAGGGTTTTCGTACATAGCTGCATACAGTCCAGGAGATGGATCAGTGGGTAAGTTAGCCTGTCTATTAGGACCGTATGATGAGAAGACCATGTTTGATGTTTCTCAAAATGGCCTAGCTATCATAACTTAAGCACAATGTGCATGTTGGAAAGTAAACATGACATAATATAGTAATCTGTTTTTGTTATATATGCTTCCTGTTATTTTATTTTTTTTTTTTCATCCTACAGGCGCTTATCTTGGTATGACTGGTAAAAGAATATCTAATCCGGCTGATGCCTTATACGTTGGACTGGGGACGCACTATGTGCCATCAAGAAACCTTGGTTCTCTTAAGGACTCTTTGTTGGCATCAGCTTTGTATGTACATCCTTTATTTGCTGTATATGCTTTTCGGGCAAGTGATGAAATTATAAGAATGGACTTAAGTTATTGCATTATCATCTCTCAAATGTTGCTGCATTATTATGTCTGCCATAGAATCTTTAACAAGCCGATTTTTGACAGCTCAGAAGATCCTTACCAGGATGTTGCAGCTACACTGTCAAATTACAGCATCAAGCCACATCATGAGCCACAACTGAAGCTGCTTTTGCCCTATATTTCTTCTGCCTTCAACGCGAACAACTCAGTAAGTGAAATAATTGAGGAATTGAAAAGGCATCAGCAGAGTTCTGATGACTTAGGTAAGCTACAATTCTGTTTTCTGTAGTGATCCTAGAGGTCAATTCTGTTTTCAACAGCATTTTTTCTTGGTGAAGTTCTAATAACAAGTCATGCCTTTTCGATCACACTCTTACATACAACCGTGATTTTGTTCAGTGGCTGGATGGGCCAAGGAGGCCTTGGAAGGGCTTAGTAGAGCAGCTCCATTCTCTCTTTGCTTAACACACAGATATTATGCTAAAGTTGCATCCGCCGTCAGAAGTAATGATGTTCATCTGTCTAATGTGAGTCAGAAAGCTTCTAGTTTTTGCTTAACACGCAGATATCATGCTAAATTTGTTTGCATTTTTTATTCTTATGTCCTGCTTGGAATCTAGCTGAGAGGAGTTATGAAACTGGACTATAGAATTGTTATTAGAACTTCACCAAGAAAAGATGCTGTTGAAGGTGTTCGTGCTCTTTTGATCGACAAGGATCAGGTCTGTTTACTTTTCCATTTAAATCATGTTCTTTTGCTCTGTGCTGCACAAAACTTCTATGTACAAAACATTTTAAGTATGCTCTAATTTTCCATTTAAATTATGCTCTATTATTCTGTGCTGCACAAAACATAATTAAATTACGCTCCATTTAAATTTTCAACTAGTTATGTGCAACAACATTACCAAGAATCCTTTGTTCTGGCACCAATGCAATTTTCTGTTGGAATGCCTTAAATTTTTAGTGGCACTTAAGAGTATCCTGCAAGGGGTTTCGCGTTTTCTTGTTTGTCAATAAACTGTTGCATAGATCTATTCTAACAGTTGTGGCCTTTTGTTGTTGAATTTACATGGCTGCTGGCAGAATCCAAAGTGGACGCCGTCTAGTGTCAAGGAAGTTGATATGCAGGAAGTTGAGGCTATGTTTGAGCCATTTGAGCCTAACATTCCAGAATTAAGGTTTAACAACTCTAAGGGGATTTCTCTTTCATCCAAAATTTGAGCCCGTGAGAAAACCCACATGTGAGGGGTGTGTTGTCCCACATTGAAGAGCGTAGAAAGTGTTGGGAAGTGTATCCCACATTGAAGAAATAAGAAAGTTGTTTCCACTTTATAACGCTAAGGGGTTATTTCCCTTAATTGTTATATGATTTTGAGGTGGAACTTCCTTAGTTAGTTAGTTGTAATAAAGTGAAAAGTTGTGTTGTAGGTGCCTCATCTTTGCAGCAGAAAATAGTTGCCCACAAATTGATACATTTTGTTACCCAAAACGAGACAGTTATGTTATTTTTTTGGCTTATTCCGACCTCAATTCTTTTGTTACCCAAAACGAGACACTTATGTTTTTTTTTTTTTGCTTATTCCGAGCTCAATTCGGTTCCTTAAGGTCTAAAATGGCCCTTGAAATAGTTCTCGAATATTTTTCGACCCACAAACCGAAGAAAAGTTGAATTGGGTTACAATATACAAATTATAAGAACTTTTGGGCTGCAATTTGTAAATGATTGCAATTTACAAAATATAAACTTTAAATGGCTGCAATTGACAAATTTTCTTTTTTTTTTTAATTACATTATTTTGTGATTTCACGCTTGTGAATACATTACTTTGCTCATTAATATCTTTGCCTTTTCTAGTCTCTTCCATTTAGGTTGTTTTTGGAGATTAAGTTACATGCTTAACTTTAAATGAGCAGAAGTGTTCAATAAAAACAGATGATCAAATATATTAATTAAGCCAATAATTTTTATACAGAGTAGAACATAATTTGAAGTCTTTTTTAATTAGCAGCCAAGTCTTTTTTAATGGCCATCAATGCACATGCTGACATACATTGATACAATGAACACAACTCTTATTTATTTATTTTTTCTTAATTTCAAATTAGTCAATAATGATCATTGAAGTTCCTTGATCATGGCTTCTGCTTCTGATGCTGACAAGTTTGTCAAGGGAAAAATTCACGCCAATGGCGTCGCTGTTATTACTCTTGATCGTCCTAAAGCTCTCAACGCCATGACTTCAGGTCAAGTTTGTTTCCCTTTATTTTCCTATGTTATAAATCACCTTTTAGTAAAATGATTATTGTACTTGATATTATATGATTGTCCAAAGAACGGAAATTCTTTAGGGGACAAAGGGAGTACGTATTATTAATTATGTATGATTGATTATACTAGGATGAGTGAACAACTCACATCATTGTGACATACGAACTACTAAGTAAAACCCGTGTACTAGTTTAATCTCCTAGGAATGTAAGGCTTGTTATTTTGTATTTCTTTTGCTTCCACTAAATCTTTCTTAGTTTAATTTGGTACAGCTATGGCTATTAAGTTCAAAAGCTTACTAGATGAATGGGAAGAGAACGCGAAAGTGAAATGTGTTCTAGTAGAGAGTAGTGGTTCGCCTCGTTCATTCTGTGTTGGTAATTCATGTTAAACTCAATCTAACTTCAATTTGTATATTATTTTCTTATCTTAGCATTTGAATTGTTTCGATTGGATTTATGACCTGAAGTACTATTAGTTGATATTCATATATAGGTGGTGATGTTAAGTATATGACTGGAATTCAGGATTTACCAACTCTGATTGAGGTTTGTGTACTGTTTTTCTATTTGGTTTATGTTGTGTTAATTCAGAAGTTTTTAAAACTCGAAAAGTTTTTATATAGAAATTTTACCTCTAGTGTGTGTATTGATTTCTTGGTGTTGGTGTTGAGTGTCACGGTGAATTCTTTCATTATGCTTGGTGTCTTTATTTTCTAGTCGTCTTGAATTTATTTGTAGATATTCACTGCGGATTATGGATTGATTTGTAAGATATCTGAGTACAAAAAACCGTATATCAGCTTCATAGACGGCATAACTATGGGTATGGGTATTGGCTTATCAGGCCATGGCCATTACCGCGTTGTGACAGAGGTGCTGTTATAATTTGTTAAGTCTTTATTAATTCTTCTGAAGTCATAATTGCAGATTACATTGTTCTGATCTATCCTTGTATAATTTTGTAACAGAGGACTCTATTTGCTATGCCAGAAAATAGTATTGGCTTGTTTCCTGATGTAGGGTTTTCGTACATAGCTGCAAACAGCCCAGGAGATGGATCAGTGGGTAAGCTAGCCTGTCCTTTAAGGATCGTATGATGAGAAGACCGTGTTTGATGTTTTTCAATGTGGCCTAACGAAACTCAAGCATAATATGTTGGAAAGTAAACCGAACATTCTAAATGTTCCAGTCATATCTGCTTTCTATTTGATTTCGTATTTATTCATCTTGCAGGGGCTTATATTGGTATGACTGGCAAAAGAATATCCAATCCGGCTGATGCTTTATACATTGGCCTAGGGACACACTACGTGCCATCAAGTAACCTTGGCTCTCTAAAAGAGTCTTTGTTGGCATCTGCGTTGTATGTACATTCTTTCTTTTAGTTCATCCAGTGTTGGTGCTACATTTGTTGTTGGAAAGTCATGAGATTCTAAGAATGGATTTAAGATGTTGCAATATTGTCACTTTTCTCATCTGCATTATTATGTCTGCAATAGTCTAATCATTAAAAATCCGACTTTGGACAGTTCAGGGGAGCCTTACCAGGATGTTGCAGCTACACTGTCAAATTACAGCATCAAGCCACATTCAGAGCCACAACTGAAGCTGCTTTTGCCCTATATTGCTTCTGCCTTCAACGCGAACAAGTCAGTAAGTGAGATATTTGAGGAATTGAAAAGGCATCAGCAGAGTTCTGACAACATAGGTAAGCAGCTATTCTGTAATCTGTTGTGATATCTAATGCATCCTTGTAAACTTGTTACGCCTTTTCAATCAATCACTCACTCACTCACAAGAGTCACAACCGTGGTTCGTTATGCAGTGGCTGGATGGGCCAAGGAGGCCTTGATAGGGCTTGGCAGAGGAGCTCCCTTTGCTCTTTGCTTAACACACAGATATTATGCTAAAGTTGCATCAGCTGTCAAAAATAATGATGCTCATCTGTCTAATGTGAGTCTGTATCTTCTCATTTTCTTCCCTTCTGCCAATTTTATGGACATATCCTCTTCAAAATTTGTTTCCTTTTTTCCTCCTCATGTCTTGCTTGAAATCTAGGTGAGTGGAGTGATGAAAGTAGAGTATAGAATTGCTATTAGAGCTTCACAAAGAAAAGATGTCGTTGAAGGTGTTCGTGCTCTTTTGGTTGACAAGGATCAGGTCTGTCTAATTTCCATTTAAATTATGTTCTATTGTTCTATGCTGCAAAAAGCATGTATGGCAGAATTAAGTAGTTATGTGCAACAACATATGGCATCAATTTTCTGCTGGAATGCGTTAAATGTGTAGTAGCACTACTTCCAGTGATCCTGGAAAGGGGTGTCCTGTCGCGTGTTCTTGTTGTTAATATGCTTTGTCAATAATCTCTTGCATCTATTCTAACAGTTATGCCCTTTGATTATGAATATATATGGCTGCTAAGCTAGCAGAATCCAAAGTGGACGCCGTCTAGTGTCAAGGAAGTTGATATGCAGGAAGTAGAGGCTATTTTTGAGCCATTTGAGCATAACGTTCCAGAATTGAGGTATAAGAGCTCTAAAGGGATTTCTCTTTCAGCCAAAATTTGAACAAAAAATGTATCCAAATATCCAACAATATTGGGACTGAGAATGAAATTGTGTAATAATATACAGTATATAATCGACAGTTCGGAATTTATTCATAACAATTTCATAAACCAATAACTAACCCTGAGATTAACACATTCTTTTCCAAAATTATAGATGTATATCTTCCAATTTGTATAAACTAAGGATTGGACAATTAAAAACAATCCTATTCAAAGAGTCATAATCATCAGCGAGATATATTGTTTTATGATGGACTAACCAGGCCAGGGGAGTTACGACTCTTTTTAACTACTCCTTGGTGGAGAGGCTGCAAATTGTCATTCAAATCAAATCAAACTAACAATGCCAAAAGAAATAGTAGATCAAAATTCACGACTTTCACATTGAACTTCAACAACTTTATAAATTGTGTAATTGCGTAGAAAGTACATTCGCTGACTTAAGTATCGTAGGGGCTTTCCCGGGTCACACCCCCGGACAACTAACTTTCTCAGACGTCAAGGCAGAGTTATCGGACATACCTTTGTCATGCACTCATGCGGACAATCTTAATTATTTTGGACGGATGGCGCAAAGTTGGAATTATTTTTGGCAATTTTTCCATTATAATAAAAATCAGAATTTTTTTTCCTTGTATTAAAGTAAACTAGACCTTACTTATATCGTTTTGGTTGTCTTTTATAGGATATTATAAGAATAATATTGAACAAATTTTGGGAAGTGAATACTTCATCAATGTATTGAACTTTGGGAAGCAGTGGCGGATCTTGGCCGAAAATATTAGAGGGGTCGGAATTTAAATATTTAAACTCTAGCTTGCTCAAAACTAATCACTAATCAGTAATCACTATGTCCAAATACTTTATGAGTAAATTTAAGTTATTTTAATTTATTAACTTATTAATTACAATTATTATGGAGGGCCGGGCCCGAATGGCCCCAGTGAAAGGTCCCCTCTATAAGGAAGTGAATACCTTAAAAGGAAAAATTGAATTTGCATGAATTTAAAACAAAGGTACAGTGTAAGCAATTTGCCTAAAAAAAATACAGGTTATTAGCAATAAGCCAATAATTGTTGCTTTCATGATACTTGATAGTATAATTAACGGTACTCATTATTGGTTAGGTAACTTGGGTTCTTGTTTGTTACCTATTTTTTTAGTACCCCTTTAAAAAATTTAGAGCTTTAATATATATTTCACATATATATGGTCAGCTCATTTGAACTTGATTTGCATAATTGTTGCTTTCACGATACATAATATGTATAATTTACGGTATAATTACCAACTCATTAGAAGTTGATTACAGTAGTATTAAGTAACGTAAAGACTAATTTTTAAGAAAAGCCATTCGAAGTCTTTGTTAATAACACATCCATGCACATGCAGACATACATAATAAACTCACAAACATTACATAAACTCAACACAATATTTCGATTTCAAATTAATCAATATATAATCTTCGATCTCTTTCTTCCTCGTCGTTGAAACTTAGCAAAGATAGCTTCTTAATTATTAATAATGGCTTCTGTTTATGCTGCCAATGAGTTCGTGAAGGGTAACGTTCACCCTAATGGCGTCGCTGTTATTACTCTTGATCGTCCTAGAGCTCTTAACGCCATGAATACAGGTCAAGTGTACTTTCCTTCTATTTACCTTTAATTGTTTCACCATGTTGTTATATGATTTTTATTGATAGAGGTTAGTTACTAATTGCATTTCAATTTGATTTTTTTTTTTTTTTTTTTTTTTTTTTTTTTTTTTTTTTTTTTTTTTTTGTAAAGTTAACCTTCTTAAAACTATGTGCCCTTCCTTGGGGACACAAAGGGACTGAGAGCCTATTGTAAGTCCTGCATGGTATAATAAGAGGCTTGATGGATTGATGGTAGAATTTGTTATATACACTCGGGTGCATCATACACCCGACTACCACAAGGTTTGTTTATGCTCTTCATTTGATGATTACGGTAAATGAAAAACACAATAATCAAAATGAATACGAAATACTCATGGTGTACTATACACCCGGGTGTATGGTGTATATAACAATCTGGGACCATTTAACCATATACGGACACTCCTACCTTTTAAAAAGTCTGAGACAATCTTATAAATAGTATTTGGACAATTATACTTTTTAAAATGTTTATTTGCTGCGTATTAGCACTCATTACTATTAATCGCTATATTTTAACTTTTAAGAATAGTGTGATGAAATATATACTCCTAAAATAATTTTCAAAATTAAATCATGAGCCCAATTGGTGACCCATGTGTTTTGGCTTCAATCCTCTCATTTATGAGTTTATAACCAAACAACAAAATATCTAAATTTTAATCTTTTCTTTTTATATGTTATTTGAGTATGAAACATGTTGACATGACATGTACGCCTACACAACCCGGCCGTGCCCAATTTTAGTTCAACATATGGAGGCCAATTGACCAGATTGGTAAAAAAAAAAAAGACTTCTAGTGACAATTTGGTAAAAAAAACTTACTTCGACCACAATTTGATAAAAATAACTAACAATATGCGACAATTTGGTAAAATTAATAAATTCAGGCGACATTTAGACCAAAAAATCTATTTTTTCCTGACAAACTCTTTAAAAATCCTTATTTTATTTGTGTTTGTGTTTTTAAATTTATTTTTTCCCATTTATAATTTTAAATTTATATGTCATCCCTTTTTATTTCCAACCCCTTTTTAAAAAAATTTCCTTAATAAGGGGTATGAAACTTAAGTGAAAACTAATACTTAAAGTTTTTTTTTTCTTCAAATTGTTATTTCCATAAAAAGGGTTAGTAAAAAAAAAAAAAAAACGAACTAAATTAAGCATTCGCGAATAATTTATCGGAAATTTTTGTATTTTTTGGGTTAATTGTCGCCTGAGATTAATTTATTTACCAAATTGCCGCTTAAGTTAGTTATTTTTACCAAATCGCCGCCGGAATAAGTTTTTTTTACCAAATTGTCGCCGGAATAAGTTTTTTTTTTACCAAATTGTCGCTAAGAGTCTTTTTTATTTACCAATTTGATCAATTGACCACATAGAAGGACAATTTTTACATTTATTATTTTTATCTTTCACTAAGCTAACTCTTATTTAGTTAGTTTGGTTGCAGATATGAACATTAAGTTTAAAAGCTTACTTGATGAGTGGGAGGTGGACCCAAAAGTGAAATGTGTTTTAGTAGAGAGTAGTAGTTCACCTCGTTCATTTTGTGCTGGTAATTCATGTTAACTCAAATCCAACTTTATTTTGTACTAATATCTTAATCTCTTGATACAAACAAACAAAAGTATATCATATTGTTTTTTGTTGTTTAGAGAGCCACAAGGACAGGGGTGAGAATCGATCCCAGGATATTGGGATCGGGAGGGAATCTCTAACCACTTGAGCTACCCCTCACTCTCAAGTATATCATATTGTCGAAGCTAATGGTTTTATTGTATTTATAACTTGATCTCTAGGGGGTGATGTGAAGTATATCACTGCAAATCAAGATTTATCAACTCTAATCAAGGTTTGTAGTTGTGTTTTTTTTTTGGCTATATTATGATTATTATGGTTGAGGTAGTAGGTTACTAGATCTATAATTTTATAATGATAAAATCATTTACTAAGCCCACGTATGAGAATCTAGTATATACTTCGTATGTGTTATACTACATTATTACTATAAGCTTCATATTAAATTGGTCAACACCCTTTTGTACAAGTATGTTATATATGTGTGTGTATTTATCTACTACGTATTATTTTGTGCTTGAGCTCTCCTTGTGCTTGGTGTGCTCATTGCCTTGAGTCTATTGATAGGTATTCACGGCGGAGTATACTTTGATATGTAAGATATCTGAGTACAAAAAACCGTATATTAGCTTGATGGACGGCATAAGTATGGGTTTGGGTCTTGGCTTATCTGCCCATGGCCAATACCGCGTTGTGACAGAGGTGCTGCTCTATAATTTGTCAAGTCTTTAGTAATTTTTCTGAAGTCATCATTGCAGAATAATACATTCTGATCTTTTCTAATTTTATTGTAACAGAGGACTCTTTTAGCTATGCCAGAAAATTGTATTGGTTTCTTTCCTGATGTAGGGTTTTCATACATAGCTGCAAACAGTCCAGGAGACGGATCAGTAGGTAAGCTAGCCCGACTTTATTTAGGACCATCTGATGAAAAAAAGGCCGCGTTTATTGTTTGATGTTTCACAACACGGCCTAATCTGTTGGCCTTAATCTATTCATCCTGCAGGTGCTTATCTTGGAATGACTGGTAAAAGAATATCTCATCCGGCTGATGCTTTATACGTTGGCCTAGGGACACACTTTGTGCCATCAAGTAACCTTGGTTCTCTAAAGAACTCTTTCTTAGCATCCGCTTTGTATGTACATGATATTCTTTCTTTTTGTTCATCTAGTTTTGGTGTTGTATTTGATTGTTGGCAAGTAATGAAATTATTAGAATGGACTTAAGCTATATGTTGCTGAATTATTATGCCTGCATTACAATTTTTAAATAAGCCCGATTTTGGACAGTTCAGGGGAACCTTATCAGGATGTTGCAGCTATGCTGCCAAATTACAGCATCAAGCCACATTCAGAGCCACAACTGAAGCTGCTTTTGCCCTATATTGCTTCTACCTTCAACGCGAACAAATCAGTCAGTGAGATATTTGACGAATTGAAAAGGCATCAGCAGAGTTCTGACGACATAGGTAAGCTACAATCCTTGTAAATATGTTATGCCTTTTCGATCACCTTCTTACAACCGTGGTTCGTTATGCAGTGGCTGGATGGGCCAAGGAGGCCTTGATAGGGCTTGGCAGAGGAGCTCCCTTTGCTCTTTGCTTAACACACAGATATTATGCTAAAGTTGCATCAGCTGTCAAAAATAATGATGCTCATCTGTCTAGTGTGAGTCAGAAGCTTTTCATTTTCTTCCTCAAAATTATTTCTTTTTTTTTTTGTTTTGCTTATGTACTGCTTGAAATCTAGGTGAGTGGAGTAATGAAACTAGAGTACAGAATTGGTATAAGAGCTTCACTAAGAAAAGATGTCGTTGAAGGTGTTCGTGCTCTTTTGGTTGATAAGGATCAGGTCTGTCTAATTTCCAGTTGAATTATGTCCCCTGTTGCACAAAATTGTTATGTACAACATTATCAAGGGTTTGCAGTAGTGATAGATCCTGCAATGGGTCTCGTCGTGTTCATGTATGTTGATTTTGTTTGCCTTTGATATCTTGTTTGTTGATGAATTTACATGGGTGCTTGCAGAATCCAAAGTGGACGCCGTTTAGTGTCAAAGAAGTTGACATGCAGGAAGTTGAGGCTTTTTTTGAGCCATTTGAGCCTAACATTCCAGAATTGAGGTCTAAGAGCTCTAAGGGGATTTCTCTTCTTTTTGCCAAAATTTGAGCTAAATATGTATCCAAATATCCTATAATATTAGGATTACAAATGAAGTACGTTGCGAAATTATTTTCAGGCATAGAAGCTAATAATGTCAACATTTTGGAACTTATTCATAACAATTTCATCATACAACCACCCCCTCCCCCTAAATAAAGGTTTTTTCAAGTTAATATGTATATATATCTTCCTAATTGTATAAACTACTAACTAAGGAATGAACTCAAAACAATCCTATTCAGACACAATCATCAGCAAAATATTGTATTATGATGAACTAACAACAAAGGGAGATGCAACTCTTTTACCTATTATTGTCGGGACAGGTCATGTCATGCCCTGTTACGCTTCTCCCAAATAAAGACGACTCAAACTCCACCCACAACTTAACAAGTAAATATAGTTACATGTTGTGTTGAGCCTTGGTTGGCCAATGCAATTCAATCTTTAAAGAGAAGTAATATAAAATCTCACCTTTTGTTGAATTGAATTAGAAAACTCTAATTAAAGAGTTACAGATTATTAAGTACTTCCATGAGACAAATTCAAAAATACCGACAAAAATAAAAACTGTAATCATTAAGAGATAGAAGAAATATTATTTTATACGAAGTATAACACGCCCATACAAATGCACTTGGTGACATGCTCAATCCCATCAAACTAATTACACTCACATAAATCACATGCAAGCACAGTCAACCAACTCGAATTATTACTTACTAATAATTCTAGATTTCTATTCTAATCAAATCATGCATGAATACTACGACTATTATTTGCATTATCTCTTCATTCTTCTCTTTCTCACTGATCATGTCTTCCGGTTCTCTTGCCAATGAGTTCGTCAAGGGAAACATTCACGCTAATGGCGTCGCTGTTATTACTCTTGATCGTCCTAAAGCTCTCAACGCCATGACTCCAGGTCAATTTTCGCTCTCTTTACATTTAATTTGTTCACCATGGTTGAAATGTACATTGACGTAACTTAGTTTGAGTGCATTTAGTTATGTGGTCGGGAAGAATACTCCTTCCGTCTCTAAAATAGTCTCATTCAAAGAATTGTAATTTTAATAAAACGAGTACTCATTGACATATAAGAAAATATTCACCCTAGAGTAAATATAGTTTTAAAATATCAACTTTTACACATAATGGTTAGTTATACTAATTATTCAACGATTATATTGTTCAATGATGTACAATATATAGGAACCAAGGATGTATGATCTAATAAGAAGACTCGTATCATTGTTGTTATATATGTATGAACTATAGAGTGCTTAAGTAGAATATGTACAATTGTACATGTTAGTTGTACGTAGTTCTCTTAGGGTTTGAACACGAGGATTATTATATTGGCTGATTAATTTCATAAAAATTGAACAATGGAAGGCTTGTTACATTTTTTTATTTTTATTTATTTCTTTTTGGTTGCTTCCATTAAGTTTTATTTAATTTGGTGCAGAAATGGACATTAAGTTCAAAAGCTTTCTTGATGAATGGGAAGAAGATCCAAGAGTAAAATGTGTTCTTGTAGAGAGTAGTTCACCTCGTTCGTTCTGTGCTGGTAATGATGCAAACACAATCCTTTTCTGTACCGAATTACTTGCCGCACTTTAACCGGCACATGGTTTTGTGCTAAAAAATTTGACTCCTTACTGATCCGTATATATATTATTAAGTAGATTTGTGCCATTTATATGAGTTAATAAGGAAATTTTTCCAAGTAATTTGGGACGAAGGGAGTATTCAATTCTGTTTTAGTATCTAACCCGAAGTATTATTTGATCTCTAGGTGGTGATGTGAAGTATCTTACTGGAACTCAAAAATTATCAACTCAGATTGAGGTTTGTGCTTTTTTTTTTTTTTTTTTATAAACAATCTGTTTTATAGTACTTATTGTTATTGTTGAGGCCAACTTTGGATTGCAAATTATTTGTTCCTACTACTTCATTATCTTCTTTGTATCTCTTGTTTTTTTGTGCTTAATCTCTTCAATTTATTTGCAGGTGTTCACGGCTGAGTATACTTTAATTTGCAAGATATCTGAATACAAAAAACCGTACATCAGCTTGATGAATGGCATTAATATGGGTATGGGAATCGGCTTATCATGCCATGGCCATTTCCGCGTTGTAACAGAGGTGCTGTCTTAATTTGTTAGCTCTTTGCTAACTTTTCTGAAGCTATTGCAGATTTTATATATTCTGATCTTTTCTTGTATAATTGTAACAGAGGACTCTATTTGCTATGCCAGAAAATAGTATTGGTATGCTCCCTGATGTAGGGTTTTCGTACATTGCTGCAAACAGTCCAGGAGATGGATCAGTGGGTAAGCTAGTCCGTGTTTGGTGTTTCTCAAAATGGCCTAATGAAACTTAAGCACAATATGAATGTTGGAATGTAAACCGGACATTAAAATCTGTTTCTGTTATATCCGGCCTGCAGGTACTTATCTTGGTATGACTGGTAAAAGAATATCTAATCCGGCTGATGCTTTATACGTTGGCCTAGGGACGCACTATGTGCCATCAAGTAATCTTGGTTCTCTAAAGGAGTCCTTGTTGGCATCCTCTTTGTATGTATATCATCCTTTCTTTTAGTTAATCTGGTTTCGGTGCTGTATTTAACTGTCAGGCAACTATGCAAGTCATAAGCTTATAAAATTGGATTGATGCTATTGCATAATTGTCACTTTTCTCTCCCATCTGTTGCTGCATTATTATGTCTGCAATACGATTTTAACAAAGCTGATTTTGAACAGTTCGGAGGATCCTTACCAAGATGTTGCAGAGCTACTGTCAAAATACAGCATCCAGCCACATTCTGAGTCACAGATGAAGTTGCTTTTGCCCTATATTGCATCTACTTTTAATGCAAACAAGTCAGTGAGTGAAATATTTGAGGAACTGAAAATGCATCAGCAGAGTTCTGATACCAGAGGTAAGATACTCATTGTGCACCCTAGTAAACTAATGATGCCTTTGTGATCACTGTCTTACAACACAACCATGGTACAATCTGCAGTAGCTGGATGGGCCAAGGAGGCCTTGGAAGGGCTTGGGAAAGGCTCTCCATTCTCTCTGTGCTTAACACACAAGTATTATGCTAAAATTGCATCAGCTGTCAAAAGTAATGATGTTCATCTGTCAAATGTGAGTCTTAAGCTTCTCATTTTCGCTGTCTGCATATCCTATAAGAATTGGCTCTCATTTTTGCTTTCTGTTTCTGTTTTCCTTGCTTGACATGTAGGTGACTGGAGTGATGAAATTGGAGTATAGAGTTATTCTTAGAGTTTCACTAAGAAAAGACGCTGCAGAAGGTGTCCGTGCTATTCTGGTTGACAAGGATCAGGTCTATCAAATTTCCATTCAAATAATACATATATTGCAAAAACTGCACCTGTTATGCACAAGTACAGAACAAAACTCAAAACTTAGTAAATGCAACAACATTACTAAAGGGTCATTTGTTATAGCATCCTTGTTTTTGTTCAATTGCCTTGAATCTGACTCTTCGAGTGTACTAGCAAGGGGTGTCATTGTTTTCTTGTTTGTCGATTTTGTTTTCTTTAATTTATTGCATCTGTTGTTCTAACAATTATCATAATATGGCCTTTGATGTTAAATTTACATTAGCTGACATATTTTTACTGCTGCAGAATCCAAAGTGGAATCCATCTAGTGTGCAGGAAGTTGATATGCAAGAAGTTGAGGCACTTTTTGAGCCATTTGAGCCTAACATTCCAGAATTGAGGTTTAAGAGCTCTAAGTGGAATTCTTTATCAGCCAAACTTTGAGAGAAATATCAAATATGTATCCATGTTACATATATCTAATACAATTACAGTATTTTATTCTCAATATAGCAATATAGGGGTAATAATCATTTATTCTTGCAAATAATGATTTGTTATGGTTACTTTCACAAAGGATTATCTATAAATAATTGTACTCCATAAATAACCCATGCATCAACAATGGTAATGGGTGGTTTTGGATTTCATAACCCATGCCAACGAAGGATTCTTGTTTCAATTGACTACTACTTCATCAAATTTTCAAAATGATCGCATGATTGTACCAAACTCATTCTCGAGACTTTATACACTTAGTGGTAGACCTATTATGTTTAAAAACCAACTTTAATAACCTTGAGGACACACCATGCAATCAAGAATCCTAATACACCCTAAGAGTCTATTTGGCTTGGTGCAACCATCTAATATGCCTTTAAACGGTCAATTTACCCGTTCACAACTTGCACTGATTTCGTGAACTCAAGCCTACCACGGACATTTATGACAACATATAATGGTCATATATGGTTCCAAACGGCATTATATAACACTTAAATGTATCCCCTAAGATCTCAACACTTTTCCCCACCGAGCCCCGTAACCTCCAAAAATCCTCAAAAAGCGTGAATTATTTCAATTTTGGAATTTTTTGACCGTTTTTCGCCCGAAAATAAAAATTGCCGAGATGTTTACCATGGTCCCTAATAACCTCCAGGATCCCATTTGGCTGGGTAAAACCATCCAATATGCCTTTAAACGGTCAATTTACCCGTTCACAACTTGCACCGATTTCGTGAACACAAGCCTACCATGGACATTTATGACAACATATAATGGTCATATATGGTTCCTAACGGCTTTATATGACACTGAGATGTATCCCCTAAGATCTCAACACTTTTCGCCACCGGGCCCTGTAACCTCCAAAAATCCTCAAAAAGTGTGGATAATAGCCTTCAATTTTGGAATTTTTTTGTCCGTTTTTCGCCTGGAAATAAAAATTGCCGAGATGTTTACCATGGTCCCTAATACCCTTCAGGAGCCCATTTGTGTGGGTAAAACCATCCAATATGTCTTTAAACAGTCAATTTACCCAATTACAACTTGCATTGATTTCATAAAATCAAGCTACACCACGGACATTTACGACAATATATAATGCTCATATATGGTTCCAAACGTCATTATATGACCTCGAGATATATCCCCTAGCATCTCATGACTTTCCGATACCGGGTCGCGAAACCTCCAAAATTCCTCAAAAAATGTGGATAATAGCCTTCAATTTTGACAATTTTTGACTTTTTTTGGGCCGGAAATAAAAATTGTCGAGATGATTACCATGGACCCTAATACCCTTTGGGAGTCCATTTGGGTGGGTGGAACCATCCAATTTGCCTTTAAGCATCCAATTTAACCATTTTCGTACACGCCTCTTGTATTGGCTATAAGCTAATAATGGTCATATATGGGTCGAAACAATATTATATAACCCCGTGATGCATCCCGTAGTGTTCCGTGAATTTCCGAGATCGGATCCAGACACCTCCTAAATTGCTCCGATCTCGTGTATTATAGCCTTCATATTTGGCTTTCGTGTATCATTTTTTTCACCCAGCAAGATTATGCATCCAAGTACTTCCATGGGTTCCCAAACGGCCTTGGGAGTCATGCATAGTGCCTGAAACCATCTCATTCATCCTTAATCATCATGTCTTAAGGGCCTTGGGAGTCGTAACTAGTGCCCGGAACCAAGTATGCCTTGTGCTTGGGTGCACATGTCTTGTGCACATCCCGCACAACCCTTTGTACCATCCAACATCCCAACACTTAGGCTTTGAGACTTGTCTTAATCCCGTACTTAGCATTTTTTAGCATACAAGATGTATTGCTAACCTCGTTTTCCAAAATATAGGTGTTTTTAGGATATAGGGTGGGGGGAGGGATAAATCAAAGCGACATAGGGCTGAATCTCAATGGAGGCCACTCTGCCACTTACAATATCCCGTCGCGTATTTAAGTCGTCTGCAAAGGATTCAACCCGCCGCTCGGTAGAAATTGTACTTCAAGGCGGCTCCCACGGCGCATCCACCACGCGAGCTTAGCCTACGAGACGTGCCCTTGGGGGCCGAAACCCCTACTATAGGACGACAATCGGGGCGGCGGGCACATGCGTCGCTTCTAGCCCGGATTCCGACTTTGAGGCATTCAGTCATAATCCAGTACACGGTAGCTTCGCGCCACTGGCTTTTCAACCAAGCGCGATGACTAATTGTGTGAATCAACGGTTCCTCTCGTAGTAGGTTGAATTACCATCGTGACACTATCATCAGTAGGGTAAAACTAACATGTCTCACGACGGTCTAAACCCAGCTTACGTTCCCTATTGGTGGGTGAACAATCTAGCACTTGGTGAATTCTGCTTCACAATGATAGGAAGAGTCGTCATTGACACGGTTTTTCCGCCCCAAAGGACAAACAAACTAAGGGTCCTGCGAGTCCTCAAAAGCTACAAAGTGCGCGACTACGACGCATCCTAGGCTAGGCCTTGTATTCCACCTATGGCCGTGGCACTTCGTAACCGGGGGCTCCATATTTAGGCCATCCACACCCGGTGAGGCATGGGAGGTCATCATCCTCCGCCCCTCCCTCTAAAGGTAGGTGGGGGGAGACGCGATGTGTGACGCCCAGACAGGCGTGCCCTCGATCTAAAGGCTTTAGGCGCAACTTGCGTTTAAAGACTCGATGCTTCACGGGATTCTGCAATTCACACCAAGTATCACATTTCGCTACATTCTTCATCGATGCGAGATCCGAGATATCCATTGCCAAGAGTCGTTTAATGTTATATACGACTTGGTGCCACCTTTACTTCTGGCGAACCGGCTGAAGAAGGGCACACTTGTATCCATGTTCCTTGGCGCAGACTGCGCCGGGGTTCGTTATTGTGCTGAGAAGATACCCCACCGAGGCGGAGTACCTTCCCAACTTAGGGATGGGGCTTTCACCACATCCCTGTTCATGATAAACATGTTCTCTAAACGTTCTACTAGGCAAGTTTCGACAATGATCCTTATGTAGGTTCACATAGGGAAACCTTTTTACGACTTCTCCTTCCTGGTTCAGTGAACTTCTCGCTACGTCATCGGCGGCGAACCGCCCACGTCGCCGCAATCCGAACACTTCACCGGACCATTCAATTGGTAGGAACGACGGGCGGTGTGTACAAAGGGCAGGGACGTAGTCAGCGCGAGCTAATGACTCGCGCTTACTAGGAATTTCTCGTTGAAGACCAACAACTGCAATGATCAATCCCCATCACGATGAAATTTCAAAGATTACCCGGACCTGTCGGTCAAGGCTATAGACTCGTTAAATACATCAGTTTAGCGCGCGTGCGGCCTAGAACATCTAAGGGCATCACAGACCTGTTATTGCCTCAAAAATCCGTAGCCTAAAAGGCCATAGTCCCTCTTAAACGCTAGCTGCGAAGGTATACCTTCGCATACATAGTTAGCAGGTTGAGGTCTCGTTCGTTAACGGAATTAACTAGACAAATCGCTCCACCAACTAAGAACGGCCATGCACCACCACCCATAAAATCAAGAAAGAGCTCTCAGTCTGTCAATCCTTACTATGTCTGGACCTGGTAAGTTTCTCCGTGTTGAGTCAAATTAAGCCGCGGGCTCCACTCCTGGTGGTGCCCTTCCGTCAATTCCTTTAAGTTTCAGCCTTGCGACCATACTCCCCCCCGGAACCCAAAAACTTTGATTTCTCATAAGGTATCGGCGGCGTCCTAAAAGTAACATCCGCCGATCCCTAGTCGGCATCGTTTATGGTTGAGACTAGGACAATATCTGATCGTCTTTGAGCCCCCATCTTTTTACATATATCTTATACAATTACAGTATTTTATAGCCATATAGGGGTATTATTCATTTATTCTTGCAAATAATGATTTGTTATGGTTACTTTCAGTAAATAATTGTACTCCATAAATAACCCATGCATCAACAATGGTAATGGGTGGTTTTGGATTTGATAACCCAGGCCAATGAAAGATTCTTGCTTCAACTGACTACTACTACAAATTTTCAAAATGATCATATAATTGCACCAAACTCATTCTCGAGACTTTATACACTTAGTGGTAGGCCCGTTTTATTTCCAAACCAACTGTAATAACTCTGGGGGACACACCATGCAATCACTTTTTACTCTTGGAAAAATTTCCTAAAATTAGTCCAAAAAAGCAAATTATATATAGCCTTTTAACTTTTGACAATTTTCGACTTTTTCAAACACCAAAAAAAAAAAAGAAAAAAAAGAAGGAGGTATTTTCCATGGACTCAAGAGACCTTGGGACACATAGGCTTCAAATTTGACCTTCGGTAAACATTTTCATTCATGCCTCGTCTCACTCTTTGTTATCATGTCTTAAGATGCCTTGCAATTACGAACAATTATAAACACCCCGTGCATGAGTGATTGAATGCATAGGCAATCATAAATTCATAATGGGTTTGTTTGGGTGTTTAGTAACCCAATGAGGAAACTTGAACCCGATTCCCAACCCCGATCCCGACTACTCGTAGAAAGTGAGAAGATCCGAATAAATCCGATTCGTATCCGATCCGAATGACCCGCAAATAGAACGCTTACTATTGGAGTACGGAGTAAAACACAAGCCTCTTTCCTCCTTCCTCAAAATTGAGGAATTGGGGTTCAAATTGGAATATTGAGAGGAAAAGATTTGGGGCAAATTCAAACTTTTCCAGAAATTGAAATCCAGAGTCACTTGCTTGGTAAATAATCTTCATTGCTTAACTCTTTCGTGTTCAAACAGATTTATTCATATTTCAATTATTCATTGGCAAGCTCAAATTAAAGTTTAGATTAACTGTTTGATATTTTTTGGGGACTTGATTATTTGTTATTAGGGTTCTTTGTAATTAGGTTTTGTATTTTCATCAATTTGGATAATTCATTGAAATTGTTGTAGTATTACAGATTAAAGTAGCCATTTTTCTAGAACTTGCTGATTACTGAATTATATTTTGTTTACTTGGTGATTTGGTATAGACTATAGTGAGTTGAAATTGGTAGAATTTCTGCAGCATTCAACTTTGTGACAATAAATTCTGGTATTTATTTAAAAGCCATGTTAAATTAGAATAAGTATGTTCTGAGTGCAAATTATATGCTTCTATCATTTTTGAGCTCATTGAGAAAGTATATTGGGGTTTCAAATTTATATTTGGATGCTATAAATAGCTAATCTTGTATAATGGTCTTTTATAGAGGAATCGAATAGGGGGGTACTATTGTATTTTGCATTTTTTTGAACACATTTAAGCTCTGATTGATGTAGAAATGTTGGACTGATTTATGTTGATTAATACCAGGTATTCCGCTTGATATATATGCGAACCATTTTGTGATCTTATTCATTGAAAGTTGAAGCGAATGACTCCAGATTTCAGTTGACGATTATTGATTTACAAAATTTTGGATGGCTACTCCTAAATATTGGTGGGGTGTTGCCAAAAAATGTTTTACAGTTGGTATTATATCCCTAACTGTTTCTGACCGATTTGCATCTGTCTCACGAATTTCTGGACATTCTATGTCTCCTACATTCAATCCTGCACATAGTTATTTTAAAGGTAAGGAAATGTCTAATGATGAAGAAAATGCTTTTGATAGGTCTTTTAGGCGTGGCTTATACATCGATTGTTCTTTTGTAGACTATGTTTTGGTGGAGAAATTTTGCCTCAACAAGTACAACTTTTCACGTGGTGATGTTATAATTTTCTTGTGAGTCTCTCATAAAGCTTCTTGATTTGGTTGTCCAATTATGTAACATGCTTGCTTCTTGCTGACATGATTGAAAGCATAAATTTCATACAATCATCCTTACCGTTTTTGCTATTCAATATCTCCCTATATATGTTAGCTTCTGTGGCTGTCATTTTTAAGTTTGTTCCTAGTTTCTATTCTAAGTAGAATTTTTATCAGTGTTGTCTGTATTCAACACCTTGGCATCTTTTCTAATGTTTTCTCGTTTGTTGTTGGAAAACATACTAGGTCCCCAAGTAATCACAAGGAGAGACATGTAAAGAGGATCATTGCTATGCCTGGTGATTGGCTCAGTCTGTCTGACTCACATGATACAGTGAATATTCCTAAAGGCCATTGTTGGGTGGAGGGAGATGATCTAGCTTCCAGTGCAGATTCAAGATCTTCTGGTCCAGTAAGTGACTCCTTTTTGAACTGAAACAATTTAATTGCTTTTTCGTTTGAAGTTATGGTTAGTATTGTGTCAAACATGAACCTAGTGTCTGTTGAGAGTTTGTAAATTTGAAATCTGTGGGGCCCATTCTTAGAAGTTGGAATGTAAAAATCACAATGAGCATTGGGTTGGCATACTGATGAGAGAATGTTGGTTTTTCCCATATCCTTTGACATGTGGATATAATGTACAAAAGCAAAGGCTCAGGCAATGTCATTTATTTGATGATCGATCCCTAAGCAACTTTGAGTTCTTTTCTTCACATCCTCCACAACTCCCCCTTCACTTGCATATATCAGCTTAAACATGTACGGAGTAATATTTAACCCTTTCTGTTATCTGACCATTGTTTCCTTCCCCCTTGCTTTTAATTTTTTTTTGTGTTGATTCCCTCATCCACCTTCATGTAAGGATCAATGCCCCTCCGTGCCCCTTTCCCAAGTAGTGCTAAACTGCTAACCCTTTTACTTTTTTGAGCATCATGTTACACCCTGATATTTGTTGTCCTTAGACTTGGTGTGGCGGTGAGGTTAGTATTAAGAGGCTCTGCTTTGAAGTGGTAGTGGTGGTGAGTCTGGTGAGGGTTTGATGATGGAGGGAACAATATCTAGTTACGGATAGAATAAATATTTCCCAGCCCATTCCGGATATTATAAGCAAACTAAATAGTGCCTCGAATGCCAATGGTAAATCAATTCATTGTATCCTGTATATCAATGATAAAGGAAATTACCTGTATTGGCACTTGTATGGTCTTAATTTACCTTTTCGCCATTGAAGGAGCTACAAATATATCCTGATGACTGGGGGGGGGGGGGGTGGGGGGAGTTTTCCAGATGTATGTCAGGACTCGGGAACTTGCAATTGCAATTTTCCTGAGTTTTTGAAACTGCTTTCTGATGCATCAAGCTATCAAAGGCATAGCCTTGACATGCTGGCACGTAAAATTCTCTAATTTATTTATTTGTTTATTTTATTGACCCCTCATCTGCAAGTAAATATCACCTGAACACCTAATGAGCTAAATTTTTGGGAAATTCAGTATTGGCATGGCGTAAAATCATTTAATCACTATCCAATATACTGCTTATGTATTCAGCTCTTATGATTTTATAATGAATGTTGTAATCAGCAATTTCTGATTGTTCTTTTTCTTAAGAGTTAGCATTGAGCAAAGAGAAGTCGTACACTTCATTCCTATCATTCTGAACTGATATGTTTGCAACATGCCAACATGGATATTGTTTTCGTGTAACAAGACAAGTTTTATCTAGTCTGACCTTAGAATCGGGCTTTCTTCCACAGGTTCCTCTAGGCTTAGCCCAAGGTAGAGTCACACACATTTTGTGGCCACCTCATCGAATAGGCAAAGTCGAGAGAGTAGTTCCTCATCACCGGCTTGCATTGAGTTGACTAGGCAGATGTCTGGAATGTCTTCTCACAAATATGGTAACTAGACAGGGAAATTCAGCTTATATTTCATTTGTTTTGGTGCAGTTTGTTTCACTGACAATTTTGGTAGTAACTACAGAGGGAGTTCATCTTACATTTCTTCTGCAGGAAAATTATGTTCCTTTCCATCAGTGCTTTTCTTGGTCATCTTGCTGAATTACAAGCAGGACATATTTCTCGATTAATTCAGAAGTATGATAACCATTCTGTATCTGCCTGTGACTGCAATTTGTTTGTCCATTCGATTGAATTGAAATAAGCCCAGTATGTGGGAGCCCTGCATGATGTCCCCTTTTATGGAGTTATAGGGATCCTCTTTAAATCTGCATAGATTCATTCACGATGAATAATGGTGCCTACTGCATAGTGCCATAGTTGGTTCTTTATAAATCAATGGCCAAGTGAACACTTTTTGTAATTATAGTATTTGGTATCGGAGGAAATTTCTGATACTCCATCCTCACTCCTCAAAACTAGCTAATGAATACTTTATCACACATTCAGACAATCCAACTTGCCTTCCTAACCTCATCAAATATATGCAAGGTTATAAATGAGTTGAAATTCTCCATAAACAACTCGAACGTTTGTTTATTCATTGAATGATCCAAGAATGAAATAAATAAACCTCGGGTATAAACTTAGCTCGATTAATAAATAAACTCCTCACAAATTAAACTTGAACACAATAATTACTAGACGAATTGAGCTTTGCATAGAAACTCAGTTCGATTTAAAACTTACATTTGAGCTCGGACTCACCCAAATAAACAAACCTAATCACAAATAATAAACTCAATTGAGCTAAAATATGTAGTGTTTAACTTGTCTCGACTCATTAACACCCTACCTTTAAACAAACACGCAAATCACCAACTAAGCAAACTTCATTTTCAACGAGTTAGGCTCCCATGTCATCATTGCCCCATAAAACAAACAGGGAACAACGATCAATGCATATATAACCTCCTTTTGCTCTCTTTCTCTCTCTTCTTTTCTCTTTCTCAATTCTCACACACAATTTTCATTCATTCATATTCCTTTTTAGTTTCTTTTTTCTTGCAAAAAAGCGTGCATTGCATTGCATTTGCAAATTCACCCAGCAAACTTACCCCACATACAACTACTATAAAAGTCCCAATTTATACGTCCAATTTCATCTCTTTGATTGATTTTTCTCTGCTTTTTTGGTTCTTCTGCAAAAGATTGATAATGGGAAGATTGTTTTTGATCACATTGGAAGGCCAGATTTATCGTTGCAAACATTGCCATACCCACCTGGGCCTCATGGATGATATCATGTCTAAGGTAAAATTCTTACTGTATGAATTTTATGAACATTTTAATCTGTTAATCTTTCATGGGTAGTTGCTAATTTGCGTTTTATTAATGCTGAAATCAAGTATTGTGGGATTTTCTTTGTGTTTGATTGATGGGTTTGTTGAATTGTTGAATATGTTGTTACGTTGTGTTTGATTGATTGGTTGGTGATATTATGGGAAAATTGAGGTTGTTTTCTTGTTCAGATTTTTATTATTATTGAAATGATTAGGGTTTCTTGTAATGATTGTGAATTTGTGATTGTTTTGAATGTTTTATTGCTTGAATTAGTTTATTATGGTATGCATAATTCTGGGGTTTTCTTGAATTGAAAAGCGGTACTTGGAAATTGGAAGTTGAGCTTATAAAAATGATGGGATGATGGGTGAAATATTTAAGCAATTTGGTGTAGACTGGACTATGAAATAGTACTCCGTATAATTCAATTTTTTAAAAAATAAGCCTTTTGTAATTTCATTATCTAGACTGTCCACATTTAATTGATTTTGATATCAAATTATGATGTGTTTAGTTCAAGAATTGAAGTAATAAGCAAGGAGGCTATAGGTGGCCGAGGAGCATTTTCGATACAATTAGTGTAAGTTGACCTAGATGTTTAAAGAGGTTTTGCTCAGGTTTATGGGATTTGATTCCGGTGATGCTTTGCAGCTTCTGTCAACTTATAAGGGTGTATATTGTTATTGAAATAGTTTTGTTGCATGGAAAGTTGGAATCACTATGAAGCAAGTGTGGCAACAATTTGGGCAATCTTTTCTTTGGCTAATAAGTACGTTAAACCCTTTTGTGATGGAAGTGTAACTACAATAAGAAACTGATTGAATATTGAAGGCGTTAAGTCATTTTTGAGCACATACCATGTGGTTTTCAAAATGCTTGAGGTGTTGGGGAAAAAATTTAAATTTCTGATAAGGATTCCAAACTTTTGTTGAACAGTTGAGCATCTGACAAGGATACGTAAGATGAATTGAATATTAGAATTAATACTGCAGAAAGATTTTCAAAGAGGAAATATTGTAAGTGTTATTAGGTAGAGAGTAAATTTTGTTTAAATACAGGCTAAAACTTATTTGATTTGTATTATTGGCAGTTGATCTGCCTATATTATCTTTCTTTTCGTTAAAAATTGAAAATTGGGAGAAGGGGATAGGGAGTGGGGAAAGACTTAAGACTTTAAGAGCCACAAAGGTCAATAAAATCAGTGTATGCGATTCTACGTTAACATTACACGAGCTGCTAGTTAATTACTCTGCTCAGAACTATTTCTCCAATTACATTGGAAGCTTCTTGCTGGCCAGTAATCCCCAGCTGCTAAAAATGGCTTGGAGTGAAATCTTCGTATTTATAAAACCTTTGTTCTGCACTTTAGCTCCTTTAGGATTGTATTTGAAAGTGGCAAATTTGTTACATACGTTGTTCGTGAAGGTCATAATTGAATTCTGTGAATGATATCAAACATCAGTGTTATAGAACATCAAATCTCTTCCCAACATGTTACTGAAGCAAATTTTTGTTGCGAATTTTAATGGAGGGTGTGATCCTAAGGTTTGAAGTTCTATACTGTTAGTACTCCAGAGTCTTGGCAATTCTGCAACCAATTTTAATCTTCAAGCATCAATAGGATGTTAGTATGTTACCAGGCTGAATTAGTAGTATTTATGTTCTAAGGAATACCATTGGACACCTATGCTCAAAAGGTCAAAGTTCATGGGTTTTGTTGGGCTTTGTGTTTGTGTACCAAAAAAGAATAAGGGATTGGAATAATTCAACTATGGTAGCTCATATAGATTGTGTTGCAAATTTGCAAATGAGTAGGAGGAAAGGATTCTGTAAGGTCTTACATAAACATTATAGCATGTTTCTGATTTAGCTGGTCCATATACAAGCTTCACTATCAGTGATTGAGGGTTTGACTTTCAATGACATGCATTATTGATATATCCCTCAGTGAACCCTGTGCCTTCTTATCTTGTATAAATGTAAAATATTATAAATAATCCTACTGTTTCACATTTAAGTCTTAGAGTGCGTATGCTTATCATTTATCAGTGTCCATAAATGTTCAAAAGCAAGCTGGTTGAAATATCAATTGAAAATGGTCAAAAACACCTTTCTCCTGGTTTTTATTGTTGTTAAAAAAAATTAATAATAATAAAGCTGTAGCCCTTATACATGTAATGTTCAAGTTCAGATCATGATCATCAAAGAGAATACCATGCTTGTTGTTTATTGCCTTCATTCTTGTAAGTGCCCTTTTTGCAAATATAGTTGGTCCTCTAACAAGTGTTTGTTTTAAACGTTAGTGCAAAAGATCAATTCTTCATATCATTATATCAATCATATGTTGCCCTTCCTCTAATGCAATTAGTGTACATTTTTTTAGAAGGAATATCAGTAACAATGACTCAAATTGGAAAATTTGCCCAATTGAAATTATACTAATGTTTAGAATCATTAAACCTCTTGGAATGGTAATTAATTAATCTGCCTGCATGACTTTCTATACATAAATTTTGTTTTCATCATCTAAATTGCCAGAGGCCAATTAGGATTTTGAGGGTGTTTGGTTCTCACATTTTATGTTTATTCTTTATTTCTTTTCTAGATTGAGAACATCGTTATCTAACAAAATGCATTTCCTCTGCTTCAGTCATTTCACTGCAGTCATGGCAAGGCTTATCTTTTTGATAATGTGTAAGTAAATCTTCATTCCTAACTACTCATTTCTTTTAATGATGGTTTATCCCTTGCCAGTTATAGCGTAGTTAGAGGCAGAGATAGCGTGTTAACTCATGAAAGAATGCCCTGAGTTGATAGTATGAATTGATAGTCTCTGGGATCATAAAATTAGGAATAACATTTGAGTATGAGTCAAAATTACGTGTTTAATCTCTGAATAACTCAGAACTTCTTGAGTTGGATTGCAATGGAATAAATCATGTTTCACACCTTTCACCAAAATGTCCTTTATTTTTAGTGTGTGGCGAAAGGCCAATTAGTTACCTTTAGGTTCCAAGGGTATAATAAGAACCTATTTGCGTTAATGGGTAATGGTAATTTTGCGGATAAGGCTCATTCTGTGCAGATGATTTGTTAGAGGTATCTGGCCATCTGGGTATCTATGGTAAGTGATAAAGTTCCAAGTATCATCACAAAGCATTTCAATGGTATTTAAACCATTTTTATATTATACTTGTGACTTTATTTTTATTTTGTTTGATATTGTTTTATGGGCTAGAAATAATACTGTTTTGTGATTGTTCCTTGATCCAGTGTGAATGTCACTGTTGGGGAGAAAGAAGAGCGTCTGATGCTGACAGGACTGCACACAGTGGTAGACATATTCTGTGTTGGATGTGGCAACCTTCTTGGATGGAAATATGTAAAATAACCTTCTTTGAAACATTTTAACATTTTGTTTCGGCAGTTTCATCCACAAGCAATCATCGAAATAATACTTATTGCAGGAGGCTGCATACGAGAAGAGTCAGAAGTACAAGGAAGGAAAATTCATACTAGAGAGGTCTGTATATTACTTTAGACTCTATACCTTGTTGTGTTCTTCATAGACTATTGTTTGCTTATTCCACAATTGCATGCTTTTAGACCAATCACTCCATGAGTTCATATATGATGAAATATGAAAGCATGTGATTGACAGTTGCAAGCAATAGGTAATCTCAAACTATAAAACTGTGACATGCAGATATGCATTTTTATCTCAACCATAAATCCTCCTAATTCCCAAGTTCCCCAAAGTGCACTCTTGTTAATTTCATTAGTCTCAAAATGCCCTAATCACAGATATGAAGTAGGCCTCCAAATAATAGCTTTCTGCTTCTGTGTTCCATTATAATCTTTGATCAATTCATGATATTTTGATTTTCTAATGGAACAGATACCAGGTACTGGGTCCTAACGGAAATGGATATATACCCGCACAGGTACCTCAGGTCTTGAGTGACACAGATAACACTGATGAAGGTTAAGCTCATTCAACTGGAGTACATGACTCATCTATGTGTACATTCTTTAAACCATATCATAGCAATCTCATCAATTGATGGTAGTCTGTAATCTCTTGTACTTCATAGTACTTAATATCGATGGGGTGGGTAATTCTTGAATGCAGTAGAGTAGCCGCTGCTATGGTGTTTTTGGTGATTAGCAGCCAATTGATTTTGGCACAATTTTAGTGCCCTTCTCTTCTGTATCACAGAGTAACAGGCAATGTTATTTTTGCTATGTGAACAAATGACATGTTAATTTCAAGATTTTGGCAATTTTTCATTGACTTGGGCTTTTCTTTGAAGTGCTACACGCCTTTGGAGGCCCACTATATTTGGGCTTAACTTTTATACTATAAAGTATATCATGAATGCCACGATTATCGTTAATAAAACTAGATAATTCCCGAGCCAATAAAAATTTAAGACATGCATAATTACACTTTCATGGTGTAGAAGTTCAACATGAAAGTCGATAATCTCCCTTTGTTCATCAGTCATCATTTAAAACAGTATCTTGATTATGAGTCTATGACTCTTTCATTAAGATTGTTTTTAGTTGTCCATTCCTTAGTTCATACAAATAGGGAGATAAACATATAAATTTGGAAAATGTGTTAATTACGGGTTGTTGGTTTATGAAATTCTTATGAATAAATTCCAAACTGTTGCTTATAAACGATGAATTATTAGCTTCTGTGCCAGAAATATAACTGTGTATTTGGATACATTTTTCGCTCAAATTTTGGCTGAAAGAGAAATCCCCTTAGAGCTCTTATACCTCAATTCTGGATTGTTCGGCTCAAATGGTTCAAACATAGCCTCTACTTCCTGCATGTCAACTTCCTTGACACTAGACGGCGTCCACTTTGGATTCTGTCAGCAGCCATGTACAACAAAGGTTATAAGTATAGCTGTTAGAATAGATGCAAGAAATTACAGACAAAACAAATTATCAAACAAGAACATGACTAGACCTCTTGTAGGATCACTATAAGTGCCACTGCACATTCGGAGCATGCAAAAAAATTATGCCAAACCAAAGTGCCCTTTGTAATGCTGTTGCGTTTAACTAGATGTGAATTTGCTGTACATAAATTAGACAGACCTGATCTTTGTCGACCAAAAGAGCACGGACACCTACGATGAAATCTTTTCTTAGCGAAGATCTTATCATAATTCTATACTCCAGTTTCATTACTCCACTCACCTAGATTTCAAGCAGGACATGAGCAAAGAAAAGGAAACAAATTTTGAAGGGGACATGTAAAATTGACAGAAAGGAATGTAAATGAGAAACATCTGACTCACATTAGACAGATGAGCATCATTATTTTTGACAGCTGATGCAACTTTAGCATAATATCTGTGTGTCAAACAAAGAGAAAATGGAGCCCCTCTGCCTAGCCCTTTCAAGGCCTCCTTGGCCCATCCAGCCACTGCAGAACGAACCACGGTTGTAAGAGGGTGATCAAAAAGGCATAACAGATATACAAGGAAGCACATTGAACATTGACCTCAAGACATAATTGCAGAATAGAAAATTGTAAGTAGCTTACCTATGTCGTCAGAACTCTGCTGATGCCTTTTCAATTCCTCAAATATCTCACTTACTGACTTGTTCGCGTTGAAGGCAGAAGCAATGTAGGGCAAAAGAAGCTTCAGTTGTGGCTCAGAATGTGGCTTGATGCTGCATTTTGACAGTATTGCTGCAACATCCTGGTAAGGATCCTCTGAACTGTCCAAATTCAGCTTATTAAAAATTGTTATGCAGGCATAATAATGCGGCAACATACAGCTTAAGTCCATTCTTATAATTTCATGACATGCCAACAATCAAATACAACACCTTAACTGGATGAATGAAAGAAAGGATGTACATACAAAGCGGATGCCAACAAAGAGTTCTTTAAAGATCCAAGGTTACTTGATGGCACAAAGTGCGTCCCTAGGCCAACATATAAAGCATCAGCCGGATTAGATATTCTTTTACCAGTCATACCAAGATAAGCACCTGCAGGATGAATAGATTAAGGCCAACAGATTAGGCCATGTTGAGAAACATCAAACAATAAACGCGGCCTTTTTTTCATCAGATGGTCCTAAATAAAGTCGGGGTAGCTTACCTACTGACCCGTCTCCTGGACTGTTTGCAGCTATGTATGAAAACCCTACATCAGGAAACAAACCAATACAATTTTCTGGCATAGCTAAAAGAGTCCTCTGTTACAATTATATTAGAAAAGATCAGAATAATGTATTCTGCAATAATGACTTCAGAAAAATTACTAAAGACTTAACAAATTATAGCAGCACCTCAGTCACAACGCGGTAATGGCCATGGGCAGATAAGCCAAGACCCAAACCCATAGTTATGCCGTCCATCAAGCTAATGTACGGTTTATTGTACTCAGATATCTTACATATTAAAGTATACTTCGCCGTGAATACCTATCAATAGAAGGCAATAAGCACACCAAGAACAAGGATAGAATAACAATAGATGAATACACACATATGTAAAACATAGAGACCAATATTATTATCTCAATGCATCATATCCCTAAAGAATAGTAGCACCAATTTAATATTAAGCCTATAGTAACATGACATAGTTATACTAATATACTAGATACAGTCATATATACTTTGCAATTAATTTGCACTGGATATTAGTCGTCTTATGTGACCATGAAAGTACTCGTACTTGTTCATTTGTTATCTAGCATCTAAATTTCAAATTAATTGTCAAGTTTTTGAAATCGATTAATTCCTAGCCACATGCCCACATACAAGTCCGGTTTAGTTCCATTCTAAAACCAATTGATAATAGGTGGAGGGAATATACTAGCTTAGTCTTATATGTTAACTATTCTTCCCCATTTTACTTTAATGTGAGGTAACATTTCATGTCTCACTTCTGAAGTTTTTTTCACGGTCACATTTGCACCCATGCAATCTATGTTCCAGAAGCAATTACGTGATTTTTACTTCCTCCGTTTCCTAAATATTGCAACATGGGGAAAGGATGCGGATTATAAAAAGAGGAAAGATATAGAGAGGAATAAAGATAGGGATCCATGAGATAGAGAAATCTTGCAATATTTGTGAAACTTCTTAAAATGGTAATTGTTGCAATATTTGTGGAACTAAGATATAACCCAATCCTATTAAACTTGTACTCCGTGTCACCGTATGTGGTTAGACTCTCATTTAAGATTTAATTTTGACGTGACTTTAATTTACATTCATCATGCAGGAAATTAACCAAAATAATGCACACACAAACCTCGAACCGAGTTGATAAATCTTGAATTCCAGCAATATACTTCACATCACCACCTAAAGATCAAGTTATAAACACAATGGAAACATCAGATGCTAAGAAACTAGTCCAAAATAAAGTTGGATATGATTTGAGTTAACATGAATTACCAGCACAAAATGAACGAGGCGAACTACTACTCTCTACTAAAACACATTTCACTTTTGGGTCCACCTCCCATTCATCAAGTAAACTTTTCAGCTTAATGTCCATATCTGCATCAAACTATGTAAGAGTTAGTTAGTGGGGAAAAAAAATCCCTTCATATATTGTACTCTATCTATTAAAGTTGGACACACGAGCGAGATTATACACTTGTACATGCCCATATGTTATGTCATTGTGCCTCGTACTCAAGCAGATAAAGGAAAAATTGTGTGTTGGACTCTTGTGATCTATACAAACAAGGCCTACACTAGGCCCTTTAATAATTTCTAGATATTTTGTTGGTTGATCAAAACTAAGCTGGGCCAAAACATGGGCCACCTATTGGGCTTATTCTGGTTCAGTCCTCCGTCATGCCTCTTATACCATGAAGGACTTGCAACAGGCTTGTACAAGGTCGGGCCAAAGCTATGTGGACTCAGCTCATATTGATCTAGCCACAAAGGCGGGTGATTAGAATCGATCTCTTGATGTTCAGAGAGTTTATATTTGGTGTTGAGCTCATTGTTAATATATAGCAAACTACACATCAATTAAATAAATGATAAACAGTACTGATTTAAAATGATACTTCCTCTATTTCTTTTTAGATGCATCACTGTCTAAATAAGGAAGTTTTACATTAAACGCATCACTATCTTTTTAAGTTAATAAATTCTCTCTCTCTCTCTGTCTCATATCACATGCGTCCTCTTCTACATGTTTTTTCAAACGATACATCTAAAAAATACGAAGGAAGTATTAAAAACAATCCTTGATAGCTCAAAGCCTAGGGGATGTACATGTGGTAGGTTCTACTTAAGTACATCGTATGTAGGCAATGATGTGCGCCGCCCTTAATCCATACATATATACTCACTATGTCCCATTCCCCTCGTGAGGAGGGTTTCCTAATGTTTTTCTCCTTACCTTTAAAAAAAAAAATTATACTCACTATGTCCCTCCAAGAACTAAGTTACTCCATACAAATCCAAGAACTAAGTTACTCCATACAAAATAGATACGTAGACCGTAGTATATATATTTTGAATAGTACATGAGAAGTATATGATAAGAAGGTTAACATTATAAAAGCTCAATTAGCAACTAACTTCTATCAATAATCATGTAACTAATGGTAAACAATTAGAGAACAACAAAGCTAAATAGAAGGAAGGAAATTAAACTTGACCTAAAGTCATAGTGTTGAGAGCTCTAGGACGATCAAGAGTAATAACAGCGACGCCGTTAGGGTGAACGTTTCCCTTAACGAACTCATTGGCAGCATAAACAGAAGCCATTATTAAGAAGCTAATGAATTCGAAAATATTGAAGAGTTACAGAAAATTGCTAGAAAATAAAGGAGATTACTGCTTTAACTTGAATTCGAGATCGAAAAAAAAAAACCATGTTACGAAGTAGAGTTTATATTTGTGACTAAAATATGTAACATGCATGCAATAACCAATAACGGGTCGTAATTATACCGTTAACATCATCATTAGTTAGAGCAGCTACGTTTAAGGTACACTAATACAACGTAGATACGTAATAACAATATTAAGAGCAAGCATTGAAATATATATCCTCATTAAAGATGAAATTGGGAAAACTCTAAAATACAACGTAGATACGTAATAACAATATTAATTAGGCATAAATTATACTACGTAGTTTAAATAAGCAAATAAGGAAACGACACCTAAAAAAGGTACTCATCTATTTCATAATAATCGCAACACTTTAACTATAACATATATTAACGCACAACTTTAACCATTAATATTTGTAAATATATATTACTTTGTATACAGAAATATAAAAGGTAAATATAATAAAAATTTACATTAATATTAATCCAAAAAAAAAGTTACATGGCAACATATTGTGTTTTTTATATATATTGGTAAATTTGGTCAAAGTATGCATATAAATAATGTAAAAGTTAAACTATTAAAATTACTATGAGATAGAGGGAGTACAACTAGAGTTGTCAATTCAGGTATTCAAGTCGGGTTTGGGTCGGGTCAATTTAGGTCTTGGGTTAAATCAGGATCAGGTTATGTCGGGTCAATTTAGCTTCAGATCAGGTTCAGGTCAGGTCGAGTCAATTTCAGTTCAAGTTATAACGGGTCATTCACCTTTTCGGATGTAGGCCGAGTAATTCGAGTTAAAATCAAATCGAGTTCAATTTCAGCTTCGGGTTGTGTTGAGTCGGGTTTGGATGGGTTAACAAGATGGTACATTCAGGTTCGAGTTACTGTTGAGTCAGGTTTTGGTTCAAGTTCAATTCTAAAAAATATCGATGTGGCCAAGTTGAACTATATTATTACACCTTTCATAATTTGATCAAGCATCATCAAGATTTTATTAAACCTATATACGAGTAATAGATAACAAAAAGTATATAAGCTGAACAAAAGCTGAACAAAGGGTTTGCAGAATTATACCAGTATATAAGCTGAATAAAAGGTATATAAAATTTTATTAAACCTTCCATGACTCGGATTCATGTTTTAATTGGGTCGGGTACTAGTTCGGGTTCAGATTGTTTTCGGGTAGGATTAAATTGGTTGACGGTTACTATCGGGTCGGGTGCAGGTTCGGGTTCAAGTCATAAAGTATTGGATCAAATCAGTTTTCAGTTAAGATCAGGTCAGGTTCAAGTCGGGTAACAAGTCACTAGTTTCACCGCATTGTTCGAGTACAGGTTGGGTTCAGATGATTGTCGGTTAAAGTCAAGTTCTCGAGTCGAATTAATTTTAATTTTGAGGTTTCGAGGCCCAGTGGAGAAAAGTGTTGAGACCCTAGGGGATATATCTCGGGGTCATATAATGTCGTTTGAAACCTTATATGATCATTATATGTTGTCATACACGTACGTGGTAGGCTTGAGTTTACGAAATCACTACAAGTTGTGAACGGGTAAAATGACCGTTTAAAGACATATTGAATGGTTGCACCGACCCAATTTAACACCCGGAGGGTATTAGGGACAATGGTAAACTTCTCGGCAATTTTTATTTTCGGCGAAAAAAGGTCAAAAAATTACAAATTGAAGGCTATAATCCACGCTTTTTGAGGAAATTTTGAGATTTTGGGGCGAAAAGCCTTGAGACCCTAAGGGATACATCTTGGGTCCTTATAATGTCATTTGAAACCATATATAATCATCATATGTTGTCAAAAACTTACGTGGTAGGCTTGAGTTTACGAAATCGGTGCAAGTTACGAACGGGTAAAATGATCGTTTCAGGACATATTGGATGGTTCCACCGACCCAATTGGACCCTCGGAGGATATTAGGAACCATGGTAAAAAATCTCGGCAATTTTTATTTTTGAGCGAAAAAAAGTTAATAAATTACAAAATTAAAGGCTATAATCTACGCATTTTGAGGAAATTTTCAGGTTTTGAGGCCCGGTGGCGAAAAGTATTGAGATCTTATTGGATATATATCGGTGTCATATAATGCCGTTTGAAACCATAAATGATTATTATATATTGTCATAAACATCCGTGGTAGGCTTGAGTTTACTAAATCACTGCAAGTTGAGAACGGGTAAAATGATCGTTTAAGGGCATATTGGATGGTTCCACAGACCAAATTGGATCCCCGGAGGGTATTAGGGATGGTAAACATCTCGGCAATTTTTATTTCTGGGCGAAAAAAAGTCAAAAATTACAAAATTGAAGGCAAATCCACGCTTTTTGAGGAAATTTTTAGGTTTTAGGGCCCAATGACGAAAAGCCTTGAGACCCTAAGGGTTACATCTCAGGGTCATATAATGCCGTTTTAAACCATATATGATCATTATAAGTTGTCATAAACGTCCGTGGTAGGCTTGAGTTTACGAAACCACTACAAGTTGTGAACGGGTAAAATAACCGTTTAGGGGCATATTGGGTTGTTCCGCCGACCCAATTGGATGCCCGGAGGGTATTAGGAGCCATGGTAAACATCTCGGAAATTTTTATTTCCTGGCAAAAAAAAGTTCAAAAAATTACAAAATTGAAGGCTATAATCCACGCTTTTTGAGAAAATTTTTAGGTTTTGGGGCCCGTTGACGAAAAGTCTTGAGACCCTAAGGGTTACATCTCAGGATCATATAATATCGTTTGAAACCATATATGATCATTATATGTTGTCATAAACGTCTGTGGTAGGCTTGAGTTTACGAAACCACTACATGTTGTGAACGGGTAAAATGACTGTTTAAGGGCATATTGGGTGGTTCCAGTGACCCAATTGGACTCCCGGAAGGTATTAAGAGCCGTGGTAAACATCTCGACAATTTTTATATCCAAGCGAAAAAAAAGTCAAAAAATTACAAAATTGAAGGCAAATCCACGCTTTTTGAGGAAATTTTTAGGTTTTATGGCCCATGACGAAAAGCCTTGAGACCCTAAGGGTTACATCTCAGGGTCATATAATGCCGTTTGAAACCATGTATGATCATTATAAGTTGTCATAAACGTCCGTGGTAGGCTTGAGTTTATGAAACCACTACAAGTTGTGAACGGGTAAAATGATCGTTTAAAGGCATATTGGGTGGTTCCGCCGACCCAATTGGACGCCCGGAGGGTATTAGGAGCCATGGTAAACATCTCGGAAATTTTTATTTCCTGGCAAAAAAAAGTTCAAAAAATTACAAAATTAAAGGCTATAATCCACGCTTTTTGAGAAAATTTTTAGGTTTTGGGGCCCGGTGACGAAAAGCCTTGAGACCCTAAGGGTTACATCTCAGGGTCATATAATACCGTTTGAAACCATATATGATCATTATATGTTGTCAAAAACGTCCGTGGTAGGCTTGAGATTACGAAACCACTATAAGTTGTGAACGAGTAAAATGACCGTTTAAGGGCATATTGGGTGGTTCCACCAACCCAATTGGACTCCCGGAAGGTATTAGGAGTCATGGTAAACATCTCGGCAATATTTATTTCCGGGCGAAAAAAAGTCCAAAAAATTACAAAATTGAAGGCTATAATCCACGCTTTTTGAGGAAATTTGAGGTTTCGGGGCCGGGGGCGAAAAGTGTTGAGACCCTAGGGGATATATCTCGGGGTCATATATTGTTGTTTGAAACCATATATGATCATTATATGTTGTCATAAATGTACGTGATAGGCTTGAGTTTATGAAATCACTACAAATTGTAAACGGGTAAAATGACCGTTTAAGGGGTATATTGGATTGTTCCACCGACCCAATTGGACTCCCATAGGATATTAGGGACCATGGTAAACATCTCGACAATTTTTATTTACGGGCGAAAAAATGTCAAAAAGTTACAAAATTGAAGGTTATAATCCACGATTTTTAAGGAAATTTTGAGGTTTTGGATCCTAGTGGCGAAAAGCCTTGAAACTATAAGGGATACATCTCGAGGTCATATAATGTCATTTAAAACAATATATGATCATTATATGTTGTAATAAACGTCTGTGGTAGGCTTGAGTTTAAGAAATCACTACAAGTTGTGAACGGGTAATATTACCGTTTAAGGGCATATTAGATGGTTCCACTGATCCAATTTGACTCCCGGAGGATATTAGGGACCATGGTAAACATCTCAAAAAAAATTTATTTTAGAGTGAAAAAAGGTCAAAAAAAAATTACAAAATTAAAGGCTATAATCCACGTTTTTGAGGAAATTTTGAGGTTTAGGGGCTCGAAGGCGAAAAGTCTTGAGATCCTAAGGGATACATCTCAGGGTTGTATAATTCCGTTTGAAACCATATATGATCATTATATGTTGTCATAAACGTCCGTGGTAGGCTTGAGTTTACAAAATCGGTACAAGTTGCGAACGGGTAAAATAATCGTTTAAGGGCATATTGGATGGTTCCACTGACCCAATTGGAGTTCTGGAGGGTATTAGGGATCATGGTAAACATTTTGGCAATTTTTATTTTCGGGCGAAAAAAGGTCAAAAAATTACAAAATTGAAGGCTATAATCCATGCTTTTTAAGGAAATTTTTAGGTTTTGGGGCCTGGTGGCGTAAAGTGGCAAAACTGAAGGCTCTAATCCACCCCATTGTTCGAGTACAGGCTAGGTTCTAATCATTGTCGGTTGAGGTCGTGTCTCCGGATTCAATTCGAGCCAAATACAGATCGGGTTCAATTTTAGGTTCGGGTTGTGTGTGAGTCAAGTTTCAGTGGGTTAATAGATTGTACATTCGGGTTTCATTTAGTGCTGAGTTGGGTTTTGGTTCAAGTTCAATTCCAATAAAAATCGATGTGCTCAAGTTGAACCTATATAATTAAGCCTTCCATAATTTGATATGCATTATCAAGATTTTATTAAACCTATATATGATTAATAGAAAACAAAAGGTATACAGGCTAAATCGGATTGTGGGTTTACAGATTTGTACCAGTATATAAGTTGAACAAATGGCATACAAACCTTCCATGACTCGGGTACAAGTTCTAATTGGGTCGGGTACTAGTTTGGGTTCAGATTTTTGTTGGGTCTAATTAAATTGGTTGACGGTTACTCTCATGTCGGGTGCAGTTTCGGGTTCAGGTCAAAAAGTATTGGATCAAATCAGTTGTCAGTTAACATCAAGTCAGTTTCAGGTCGGGTTACAAGTCAATAGTTTCACCCCATTGTCCGGGTACAGGTTGGGTTCAGATCATTATTGGTTCAGGTCGGGTTCTTGAGTCGGATCAGCTTTTGACAGCTCTAAGTACAACACATGACACTATTGGTTTTGAGTTCGAGTATAGACTAAGAATCGATAGTTTATTCTCAAGGAAGAGGGGGGCACGAATCAACTGACTTACGGTCCAACAAAAAATGGTTGTTTGGGGATGGTCGTTGACGAAAATGTTATAGTTAGATAGAGCGCATATTTCGGCTAATTATACGAGTAGCCGAAAATTTAGCGATTGTTGAGCTAACACATTTACCTTTCTTTCATGTGCAATAACGAGGCACAGTAATGGGCAAATTGGCTATTTTCAGATAAATAAAACGTGCAAATTTCAACATATCATTTATATCAATTATATGCATCAAATGCATGCATCTTTTTCTTGTTTATAAAGTAAAAGAATCTAAGCTAATTGGAAGCCCAACAAACAATAACTCATCTATACTTGCTCAACTACTTTGTAGATTCAAGTTCCATCATTCTTAAATGATTAGTTTTGTACAACCTGTTTGCTTATGGTCACTGAATATGGACCAATACGAACACGAGGTTAGGCAATGCGTAACGTGTATGTGTAACCACATATTGACATGATGTTAGTCTTAAAGACTTGTAGTAACGTAATGTGTAACACAACTGTTGTACCTCAGCTAGTTGGCCTTTTTTTATTACACAAGATGCGTATGTTATGAGAAACTTATTTTGTGTTTGGCGTTATGTGTGTATATAATTTAATGAAAAGAGGGGGTGAAGACTGAAGAGATTGGATTGGCCATATAAGTATTATAGGTCAGTCTGTGAATATCAATTGAGTCTATTATGACATAAGAATCGAGTGAGACCAAGTTTGTCTTAATTAATCAGACATTAACTAGAAGTTTTGGTTCTTTCAACCTAAAAAAAGTAATTGCACATAGATCCTACTTTGAGAAATGGAAAATCACAGAATATAACATGATTCTTTAAGCTAAGTTAAACAAGTATATTTATGAAAATAATATAAAAAGAAAAAGGAAAATGACAGAATGTTTAAAAAGTGTTACCACCTTATCTACTTTTAATTATGTGGCTACAATTCTACAAACAATCTGGAAAGGCACATGCTCTTTCAATAGGATATAATTAACTAATTAAAAAAAATCAAATCTGTACTAGGAAGAATATATTTCATTGACTTGTATTCCACATAATTACCGACACTTCTAGACTTAATTTGATTAATTCAAAGCTTATTTACTTTGGAGAGAACAAAAAATGTTTAAAGTAATAGAGAGAAAAAGAGATTATTAATTATAAAGACAAGGCTAATCAAATCATGTTTATAAACATCATGTATTGGTTTGTCTTCTCTATCAAATCATAACTTATATTAGGCCAAATTATTTCATCTATATACCCTATTCCTTAATATCTATTACAAAGTGATCTTTGTCACCTTAAATAATGCGAGTATTTAAATTTTCAGTCTTCAGTTTGACCAAATCCTAAAATAAATGGGTCCTATCTTCAAATTTTGAATTTTTTAAATTTTCGATATTCAGGCCAATCCGATTTTTAGACTAGTGAACAACTAGTAATACCATTTCTTTTTTTCTTTTTTTTTTTTTGACAGGAAGTAATACCATTTCTTAGCCTCTTGAGATTCAGGTTGACATTTCTTACTAATCAATTTCAATTTTAATGTTGTACAAGTCTTTCACAATTAGGTGGTTACAGAAACAAAACAGCTGGCCAAACACTGACAGCCCAGCCCAATAGTATCTAGTGCAATACTTGTTTGAGACCTTAAAAGCAGCCCAGGGCCCACCTAAATATTCTGTCATTTTGGATTCTCTTCTTTTTTCTTCATTTAACAAAATTCCTTCAAATTATAGCATGAGCCAAGAATAAGAGGGACCAAAAAATGTTTCAAATATGACAGCTTTTACTTCAAAATATGGACCTATACAGTAAAAATTGCACGTGAAATCCAGGAATTTAGAACGCTTTTCCTTTTCCAGGCAACAAAATTGGGGACCAAATTTTAGTTTTACTCAATCATACAATGTAAATGTAACTACTGTTGAATTTAATTTCAAATCTAGCTTACCTATAAGGTACAAAGATAGATCGAGGACAATTATTGATGTAGTGTACAACACGTGTCACACATGCCTCGACATTGTGTTAAATCGTAAAATTGGTAACACCACATCAGCTATGTTATTTTTTCAAAGAAAATTAAATTTAACGAATTTTACAAAGGTTTTACTTTCACTAGTGACAAATACAGCACAGCGTGTAAAAAGACAAAAGCAACTATACTTCTCACAATTTGTCCCACAGAATTTATTTTAGATCTATTAACAAAAATCAGATAAAATAAGTGAGAAGCAATTTTTATTTTAAATAGAGGGAATATCTGATTTGTCATTTCTTGCAAATTGGAATCAACTTTAAATATAGAAAAAGAATCAGTGAATTAGGTATCTGCTCTGAATAAGTAAATCACCATAACAACCATTCAAAAAGAATTAAAGAACAAAACATATCCCTAATTTCTTATCATTGTCCTACCATGATCATTAAGATGAGAAGAAGGGGGGAGGTAGAAGATACATATCATAGGCTAATTACAAGGGGGGTTTTTGTAGAATCATTTAGCACATCGGCGCAAATAAAGAACATATATAGGGGGGAAAAAAGGGTAAAAGGAAAGAAGAAAAAAAAAAGGGGGCAGTAAAAGCATTTGAGATTCCAGGGCCAAGAGTAGAATTTTGCACAAGAATATGAGAGAGGGATGGTCGTGGCCACTAAGTGCTCTCTGCTGGAGCTTGATCCAGCATGCCAAAGTTCTTAGCATGCTTTGGCCTCCACTCAGTTCTTCCCCTTACAACCTCAGATCCGTCCTCGAGTCGCAGCAAATGCTGGCACTCCACATTCCCAGAATCTTGGAGTCCCCCAACACTAGCACCAGAGACAGAAGTGAGCGAGGATATCACATTGTTCTTTCCACACTCCCTCCTGTACTCCAAAGTCATCCCTGAGAGTTCATGGGTCTCCAGTATTGATTGTGGAGCACTCTGCCATCCGACAAATGCTTATAATTAAAATTTATCATCAAAAGGAAACATTTTACGGAGAAGCATCAAATATCAAGAAAAAGAGTTACAACGAGATTGGACCATTTTGGAAATATTTTTAATGCTTATCCATGAACAATGAAGGAAATAGACAACATTTGGGTTTCCAATATTTTGTTTTGAACCCAAAGGCAGGGAATTAACAATACTTTTTACACAGCAGAAAATATTTCAAGACAAAACCAATCACAGAAACTTTTAAAATTGAACTTATCCCTGGAAACATTTCTAGACTATTACAACTTTTAGAGCTTTTGCTAGAATACTAATTCTTTGCTTAGGGACAAAAATTTGAATGTTCTTTATTTGAAATCTCTTTTCATTAAAGTTAGTCCAACGGCAACATTACCAGTTTACCAGTCTCTACAGAGGCTTATATAGACAACACACAGTAGATGGATCTAACAAACTAAGCTTTGTGATCCCTCTAGCTTATTACAAAGTACATATAATTGAAGACATGGTTATTTGAGAAATTGATTCAATCCAAAGTAAGCACGATTTAACTCAGCCAAGAACATGAAGTTTTTTGAGACAAAATTATTTGCAGGTTATGCAATCCATCATGTAAAAAACATACGTAGTACTTGGTATACTAAGGGAGATAGAAATCATACCTCAAGAATCCAGCCAATGTACTTAACATTGTTGACATGCTGATTGACATCCAAATCATTCCATCTAGGCTGCATAATGTGAATTAAACCGTCAGGAAAAAAAAACATGGCCAGAAAATTTTACATGATCAAAGATTGGTGAGTCACCAATCAACCATCATACTAAGGCAGAGTTCATGATCAAAACAGAGTACTGAAAAAGTAACTTACAGTAAGACCAGTACGGATGTGTTCAGCAGAGTTGTCGTCAAGTTTTTGAAGCTTCCTCCCATCCTCGGCAATGACAGGAGGAGTATCAACAAAGTAGGGCCCAATTTCAGCACGCACTTCATCTGGCATTTTCGACAACCTCCTCGTATGTTTATTCATCATCACCCAGACACTGTAAATTCATAACAGGTATTTATTAGTTACCTCATACAACAAACTCCTAAAAAATCTTCCATAGCAGAAGATTTTTTTTATGTTAATAATAATTTTTGGCAACAGTGAGGTAAAGAGGTACATCGGCCTTCTCGATCCCCCTTAACAGAATCAGAGTTTCAACTCCCTTAACAAGGAATTTGATAATTGGTTTTCCATAACTATTACTGTACAAGCTAACCAAGTAAAGCTAGATGGTATGGCTAATTAAATTATTAAAATATAGAATACACTCCGTAATAAATAAGAACAAAATATTTATAGAACTTTTCCAGAGTGTTAAAAAGAGAGCAAACCCTATGAGAACTGGAGAAAAATTCAAAGTACTATCACTAACCTTGAAGCTCTCGTGAGAATTTCACCCGTCCTACAGTCTCTAAACAGCCAGTCACGACGCATGCCATTCTTCCCAGATGAGCTAACCCAGGTATCAACTTGAACAACATCTCCCCTGCAGAAATAAAACAGGTGAACCATAAAAACCTTTTACTTTCAAGCATATCTCTGTTTTTAAACCATGTTACCATGGTGCATTCCAGTCACACAAATCATGAAGCATGCATCCTTAGGATTTAACAAGATAGAAAAGCATACAATACTTGGACCAAAAAATTATATGGGCACCATCTCTTAGCATATACAGAGTACTTTGTATTGAATACTCTCCAAAATCATCATCCAAGTCCGCCATATATATGTGAAAATAAACCAATACTCGTGTCACTTACCAAGTTGGATAACGATCCACAAGAACCTGCATTCTAGTAACCACCCAAATTAAATTTTTTTTGCACATTTCTGGGGTTGCACCAAAGCCATCACCCCAAAGCCCAGCTGATTTCACATGATTGAGTGCTGTTTCCTGCCAAAATATATCCCACAAGATAAGTTAGAAACTTGGTACAACAAACTCCATAAGAGTATTAAGTAGGAAAGTTCAACACCATCTCACAAACATTCTCAAAGTTCAGAACAATACCTGCAGATGATTCATTAACGTGTCTATAGAAGCCGTTCTATCCGCCCCTATCTCATACGACCTAATAGAGAAGTTCTGTCTGAAGACAAACCCATCTTGAACCATCCTTCCCAAGCCAAAAGGGTCAACAAGCACGTCCGGACGCTTTGTTTTCCAATCAAGCATCATCCACTGCTTTTCAGCAGCCAAAAACATTGTAGTAATAGCAGCAAGAAGCATGCTCCAATCAGGCAACTGATTGATAAAAGTCCTCTGGGGTGCAGAAGAGGTTTCCTCCCCACTCTTCAACCCTTCCTTAGTTGAAGGATAACCAACCGAAGAACCATTGATCTTCTTCGGGGGAGCTTGTGCATTGGTTTTCACTTTCAAACCCCGGGATGAGCCAGATTTTGGCTTGATACCACTGGTATCTAAATTCGAGGAACCAAGTTTCGACGAGGAAGATTTCGAGTTCGAGTCAGGAGGTAAGGGAGCAACAGGTAAGAAAGCAGCAGTTGCAGCCGTGGCAACCATGATTACTAGCTCAAATTAAACACCAACAGATCAATCAATCCTTTTAAACAACCCCACACCACAAAATCAAAAAATTTCCAACCAACAACGTTGATAATTGCAAGGAATCAAAACCCGAAAGAATTACTGTATTGTATCAGGAAACATCACAGAGTTTGCACGCATGAACCCTGAATCCAATCAACAAGGCAAATATTAGACATTCCAAACATATTTATGTAACATAAAAATGTAAACAAAGAGCAATTAGACGTTATACAAAGAAAGGACCTGCAACAAAATTGGACCACCCATATAATCATAAACATTCAACCAAAAATACACCAATATAATATGGTCTCAGAAACTCTATACATTCACCTAAACATGGACAATTAGAGAAATATAATTCCTAACAAATATATGAAATTTGAAGGTGCCTATAAAATTGATCTCTTTCAGGAAATTTTATATTAATTGGTAGTTGAAATCATACAGAAAAAACAGCAAAAACATCCGGCCAAATATAAGCAAGAAAACCATTAAATTAAAAACAATATAACCCCAGAAAAAAAATCAAACATTTCCCAGAAACCCAATTCAGATCTGACCTCAAATCACCCACAAAATGCAGAAAAAAACTAAAAAACAAATACCCAATTCAGCATTGCATTACAAATTCAACCCCAATAAACAAACCAAATAAAAAAACAATCAATACCCATTAGATCAAACACCATAAAAATCAAAATTAACAAAAAAAGAAATAGAAAAAACACCTGGATTTATACTTGAATCGGTGACTTTCTTAATTTTTTCTCTCTCCAATATTGTGCGCTTTGTTCCTCGTAGTTTCTCTTCTCTTTTCTTCAGTTTTTGTTTTCTCCTTATTCGAAGGAGGTGAGAGAAAAATAAGGAGAAAATACAATAAACAAAAAATAAGAACAACCCCTAATTTTAATTATATAATTTTGTTAAATAAATATATTTCTGGGATGTAGGTTTTTGTTTGATTTAAGAGAGAAGATTTCGTGAAAAAATTTCGTCAATTCCAAACGCTCGATAATATTTTCTAAATATTTTTTTTCTGAAGGAAAAAAAAAAAAAAGAAATATGGGTGGCGGAGACAAATGAGTAAAAGTTCAGCTAAAGTTGTTCTTATAGTGTCCATCTAGCATCCCGCCTCCTCTTTTTAAAAGTAGACTTCTATTGCTCTTCTTTGCACTCTTTACCTTTTGTTACTTTTTTTCTACTACTACTAGGTGTAATGTGTATGGCAACTCATACATTGATGATAATGACCCCGATTTCTCGAATGACTCATCACTTGAATATGGTCGCACGTAAAAGAGTTGAAAGATTTGGAATTAATTGATCATTTGAACCTAATTAACTGTTCACAATTATTAAACTGAGTTGAGCTGAACTGAACTGATTGGAGCTGAACTGAATTGAACTGAACTGATTGGAGCTGAACTGAACTGAACCGAACTGAGCTAAAATATCAGTTCTTTTCAGTTTAGCTCCAACCAGTTCAGTTTAGTTCACCTCAATTTAGTAAATGTGAACACGCCCTAAATTGTTAGATTTTGAGTACATAAACTCAAACCTCATACGATAAAGATACAAAATATATACAATACATATCCTAAATTTGTGAAATGAATTGTTTGTTTATTCTTCGTATACGATTATGCTTAGTTTATTTTGGAGGGTTGTTTGGTTTAGTGTAAAATGAGGAAATGTTTTTATTGTTTTTTCTTTGTTTGGTTTGTTAAGGGATTGCAAATAGTTTTTTAAACATGGAATGAGATCTTATTAAGATGCAAAATGCTTTTGTTTATTAAAGATAGAAATCATTTCTCTCTATATTTTACTTCCTTTTTCAATCCTTGCATGTAATCTTTCCTTGAAACTGGTTGTGTTTTATTAATTTATGTTATTGTGTGCTTAAAATAATACGGAGTATCATATTTATTTGTTTTTTTTTTATTCGTTATATAGAATGGTCTGCTAAGCAAGTTTGATCTAACGTAACTTTTTAAACATGTACAATTCTACTAATTAATAACTTAGATCAAAATGAGAATTTAAGAAACATTAACCTTGACAGACTATATAATGATTCAATTAAATTAGTTTTATAGACATACCCCTTTATGTCTAATACATTTTACATTTGTTTTTTTATGGTTAAAATTTGTAACTTATTCATTAGTATAGTTGAAGATAATAATGCTCTTTCCTCAAAAAAAAAAAAAGATAATAATGCTCAAACACATATTATGAAGGTCACAAAACAGTAAATGTTAAGAATATCACTAAAACAAAATGAGTACTTAAAGATAATATTAATATATGGTTGAAACTTGAAGGTTCTCATGTATATAAAATGAACGAGGTTTATGAAGACGTGGAAGTTTCTAATGGAGTGAATAAGCCAAATTTAGTTAAACAAATACTTTTAGGTATGTCTTTGTATTTTTGACCAATTTTATTTGATTTGATTTTGACACCTGCTTTTGATGCAAAGCCTTCAACGCGTTTTCTATAACTATTTGTTTTGGCATAATGTTAATAAACTTAATTGAGCTATATATTAAGCTCTTTATTTTCCTGGTAAAAGAGTTGGGCTCTGTTTTGGCATAATGTAAAAGTGTATTCACATTTTTTTAGCTAGACTAGATACTTTACTAATCAAATAGCACTGTCACTAGCTAATTGAAGAGAAACCTTGACACTTTAATTTAATGACTTGCATTTACCATTAAGGACCTTGTTCTGATTTACAGAACTGAGCTGAACTGAATTGAATTGAAGTGAGAATTTTATGAGAGGAGGAAGTTAGGAACTGAATTGAACTGAACTTAAGATGAAGAGAACAGACCCTTAGTGCAAATAACTAATGTCACAATGTTACACAATGTGACTATGGTTAGCTAATGGCTAATTGCATGTCATTTTTTTTTTAAATTATAAGTGATTTAAACTGCAATTTCTTTATTGAATAGCTATAACTAGCTGTATTTTTATAAACAAAAAAGTTTAAAAAGCAAAATAAAACAAACAAAATCGACGTAGTAACTACATACCCTAACGCCATTAATTTGCCAGTCATATGTTGCTTTGATCTTCCAGAACTATATTGCTTTGCGGAACTAGGCAGTACATTAGCAATGGGCTAGAATAAACATTTTAATTGATTTTTTTCTACAAATTTATGCATAAAATCATTTTCATTTACCAAATAGTGAAAATTTTTATATACATCTAAATGCAACATGGTGCATATATAGGTATCTACAAATGTGTGCACCCGAATGTATATAAAAAATCTTAGCCAAATAAGTTTTAATTTGTTTTATGTAGGTACATTGAAGGATGTAGGTGCACAAATGTTTAATTTAATGACTACCAAACTCCTCAAATAGCCAAATATTCCTACGCAACTGTTGTGTATCCGTACAAATTAAAGCCCCAAGACACAAGTTTTCACCCGAAAATCCATGATGAAGCTAACTTTTACAGGCAAAATTAAATTGTATTTTGTGGTCAAACTGTAATATGGATTGCCATAGGTGCGTAAGATATAAGAAAAATAGAATAAGTTGAACGAACCACACAATTATATGATATAAATTAAGTTATATCTACTAATTATAAGTCACCTAACAATGAACTCCACCCCTTGATTTTCGCCCCACAAATTTAAGTTTGTGTATAATTCTAAATGAAGACGCAATACCCTTATAGCATTGAATTATATACAAGTCAACGAGTGTATAGTCAATTGATCAATTAATTATTTAGGATTATTTTGGGATTTAATACGAGTATGTAACAATGCAATATGTTATATGTATATTGTCTTGTACTAAAGTCAAGCAATAATATAGAATACAGAAAATAAAACAAATAGAGAATTTACCATGATGAAGTATTCATAATATTTAAATACTAGCTCTGAAAAACACATAAACTAAATAACCCTAAGATGTCAACTTAAATAATAAAAATCAAGCCCATAATAAATAAATACATATTTTGGATCTTATACTTAGTTGTTCGACACGACATGCATGATACATCATGCAAAAATTAATTTAGTAGTTTCTATGTGTTAGCCAGAACATGAACTATTTATACTGTAAATACGTATACGTTTTTTATTTATTAGCTAAAGAGAATGCTCATACTAGAGGAGGAGAAATGTTACTCCATAAAATTATCCATATTCGACCTCTAGTCTCATGCTTATTATTTAGCAGTCGAAGAGCTAGCCGCCAGATGATCTATCTATCATCCTATATACTCGTACCTCAACCAAAACATGCATTAATAAATTGAATATGGTCACTAAATTTTGTGGCCTTAAAATTTGATACTTGGTATGTGGTATATTTAACCTTATCCCGTCTTACTCGTACAGTAGTACGTAGCATCAGGCTTCAACTGCATGCAACGTAAGTTGTTGTTAGTGGCATTGTAGATTTGTGGGTCGCCCTAAATTTCATTTAAAATGTTAGTTGTCATTTAATTAATTTGACATAATAAAACCTTTTTATTTTAATTAATACTACTTGTCACTTCACAAAACATAAATCATGAGACTTTTACTATCACAACACTGCTTCCATGTTCACACTATGTGTCACTTTCAAAGTTTCAAGTTTTAAATTCAAACTCTTGTGGTAGTGTAGTAAAGAGCACAATTAATATAACTATAGAATTGAACAAAAGATTAAAGCTCCATATTTACTTGCTCCAATCCATTCATTTATGTTTGTCCTATTTGATTTTTAACGGTTTATAGTAATATACTGTATATAACTGAGCAACAATGTCTTCAACTATGTAGAAATGTAGAATACAAGGAAAATTATATATATATGGTGATTATTTACAACTAAATATATAATTTCTACATAATTCTTTGTTATACGCATAAATCGATAAATGTTTGTTATTGTTTATTAATAAGGCATGCATATGTATTCCAAAATTGAAAAATAATAATAATAAAAAATTAAAATTTTAGACTAACAAGTAACAATAATGCATTGATAATCAAGGTGACAAATAATGAGATATTAGAAGGGCATGCATGCAATAACTTATAAACCTTAATTGTTTTCTTTAAAAAAAAATGATCAATGAATTTAGCCTAGGCTAGCTTGCAATGTTTACATCAATTCAATGAGTAGTTGGAAATTGACATTAATTGTTAATTATCTTTCAACAAACTTCAGCTTAAAGCTAAGAGTTAAGGGGAGAATGATTAGTGATGCTATGATTTGAGTATGGAATTATTGAGAAAACTCATTGATAAGGATATAAACCTTCATACTATTTCATACCAATAAATTTTATAAGAAATTGGCTAATCAATTGGATAATGTCTTATTCATCACATGGGAAGGTTGAGTGATAATTTATACATATACTATATATCTACTCAAATTAAATAATATATGGAAAATTGTTTTGAAAACTATTATTCGTCATAAATTGTATTTATAAGAGACAAAGACAAGCATAGAGGAGGTTACATAGTTATTCATATTCATAAATGGATGAAATAGTGTCATCATGATTACTTAATTAGATCATTGCAATTGGATCCATTCTTCATTTCTTCACATATATATATTATATAGAAGAGGTATCGCATTTAGATGTACATAAATAAAGTGAAGGGAATGAGTGTCACAAGATTTAATTTATTAATTTATTTTTTACTTTACAAGTAAACAAAATTTCATTAATATAAAGCCATATTACATATACAATAAAATACATCTCTAAAAAAGAAAAAATTTAAAATATTATTAAAACTAATTTCTAAATAAAACATCTAAATGAATATACATTGAAAAATGATTTTGTAATAATGATATAAATTTAGTAATGAAGCTAATTTCATTAACATATACTTAAATTCAATTCTTTGGAGATTGATTTCCGCCTATTTGACTCAAAAGCTCTACCAAAGAGTATAAATTTACTTACTAATTAAGTAGGTCAGTTTTATTGAAGTATAAAAGGATTGTTGAGAAATGGCATGGTATACAATAGTTAGATTCTCGAAAAAATTTACTTACTTCTGGGCTAAGAAACCCTAGAAACTAAAAACCCTAGACAGAGATACATATGAGAGTAAAGAAATGGTTTGGGTTAGTTATTGTAAGTTTATCCTTAACAAATTATGTTAAATGGATAATATGAGATGGACCAACTAAGGGCGGAAAAAAATGAAGAATAATCTTCAATTCTTTTGCCAAAGCAAAACTGAACTAAAATGATGATAAATTAAAGAACTTATAGCGAAATATATACACTTAAAGTGAAAGAGAACTCAGGGAATTGAAGTGTGAAACCAATTTAAATCGAAAGAGGAATAATAAAACTTGTTGAACAAGGTGAAAAAAAAATAAAATTAGAGGGTTCATAACCATACATTATTTTTATATCTTGACATGGGCCTCAGCTTTATTAATGTCTTAAGAAAAATGTTCATAACCATACATATATTATGAGAATTTGTTGTTAGTTCTACATTGATTGTAGTGGTTGTATGGTATCAAGTACTACATTTTTTTTAATTCTACTTCCTATCTTAAAAGCTTCTAATAATAAGAAATGCTTCATTTTTTTTTTTTTTTTTGTGGGGGAGGGGGGGGGGGGCGGTTGCATGCTTATAAATAAAATTGGAAGTTGTTTATTCTAGCAATAATAAAATTAATGTATGTGACAATTATGTTAACCTGTTTTAAAAATAATATATATATATATATATATATATATATATATATATATATATATATATATATATATATATATATATATATATATATATATATATATATATATATATATATATATAAAAGTATTATGTAACTCGATCTGTAAGTACTCCTTCTGTCCCAAAATAACTGACACAGTCAAACTTTGCACACATGCCGATGCACTCTTATGACCTCATATAAAATATTTCATGATAAAATAAATATGTTTTTATTATTTTAGTAAATAAATATAGTCAAAGTTAATATATAAATAGTGAAAAAAGTTCAACGTGTCCGTTATTGTGGGACGGAGGGAGTACATAGTAGTGTGCTTTTATAAGCTTTAATTTAAATTGTATTATTAGAATTTAGGTTAAAAGGAAAAAAAAAAAAAAAAAAAAAAAAAAAAGGTTACAAGCTCACAGGAGAACGAAGCTAGATGGCTCGATATCACACCCATTATATTGACCTTATTAATACTGTTGATGTTAGTGTTGCATATACATTAATTATAATGGTTGAATGTTAAATCAACTTTTGTTTTGGAGTGCAATGTTACATCAAATACCTACGTGAAAGCTAAACTTTTTCCCCATTCTACAAAGTGTGAAAGCAAAGGCTAACGACTATTATTTCTGAATTAAATAATATTCATGCAAACAGCAAACCTAACAATGCGATTGATCATGTCTATTATATTTTATACATTTATTCAAGTGTACCTAGATATAGGTGCATATGTATTTTCTTAAATATAACTAAATTATTCTAAAAAGGATTATTCCTAACATCAATTGCAACTTTTGCAAGTAGAAATAAATTTGATAAAGAATATTAAACATCAATCAGTATATTATTGTCTTTACATGAATACGAGATAAATACAAAGGTTGTCATATACATCAATCGTAATGCTTTCATAAGAGTGATAAGACTGTAAAAGCAACAATGTAAATTAAAGTCGTCAAAAATAATACTATGTAGTGTAAGGTGTGTTATTGTAAGTCTTTAATCCTCAAGTTAGATTGAGGGATCAATTACATATAAATTTTCAATCTAGGCCATATTTTATTCAATTAGCTTATCTTTTATTTTTTTATACTTATTCTAGGATAATTAAGTTCAAATAAGTTTGCTATTCAAAAAAAAAAAAAAGTTCAAATAAGTTTTAATAAGAGTTAAGAATACTCGAGTTCTGTTTCTCAAAAAAAAAAAAAAAAAAAAAAAAAATTGATAATTAAGTTTAAAAAAGATAAAGATTGATAAGTTAAAATAAATTCAGATCAAGTTCAAAATAAATAAAGATAAGTTCAGATAAATTCTATACTCGAGTATATGTATATAGAGTAGGCTAGGCTTCATTGTTGGGGATCTAAGCACCTACGTCTTCTTCCATATTTGAAAAAAAAAAAGTAAGAATAATCCATATAACAAGCTTTACTGCTTTTTAGGGTCAATAATTTAAAATTTAAAAAGATAGCATGATTAATGGATAATGTTGGTAGGTTAAGGTTTGTTGGCCTACAACAACCAGGTGCTACTTAAGTCTCTACTCATTTCATAGTAGGCTTCGTATTTAGTTTCATAAAATTAAAATAAGACCGTTTTATCTTTGCTGAGAAGAAACTTTTGGATGTATTTAAATAATCTTTGTAATTTACGGTATTTGATTTATGTATTAGGTATATTTTACTTAAGTAATCTTAAATTTACATTATAATAAAAGTATAATAGTTTCTTTCAAAAAAAAAAAAAAGCTATTCACTAGTTGAACGATGTCCTATTCAACATTCCACGGGTAGGTCTTGAAAAGGCACCTATTGAGGTGGGCTAGCTAGTTTTTACTTTCATTTTTATGTTTATGGGTTGAATGACCAATTCAAGTATGATCTTCTTTCTTTTATGCAACGCGCGAGACCCTTTGAGGGCTAGAGAAAGCTCTTTCATCGAATTCACCTATATGTTTTAGTTTTATAGATTTTTTTTCATGTTTGCTGTCCTTCCTCGCTTGAGGCGCCTCGGGGAATATACTTTTTGTATAATAGTTAATATTTTTTTTTAATCTATCTCACTAAATATACTTTGTCGATTTTAAGGTTACATATAAAGTAGAGAACGAAAAGGAAACCATATCAATTAAAAGAACAAGAAAATGAGGGAATCTTTGAAGACAAGTAAACGAAAGACACTCCATGGTGGACGAAAGGAAAAATTACTAACCCTGATCCCACATATGAGTATATAGCATATGTGAACGGAGGGAAACCAAACCGAACAAACAGTTACTTATCTAACCGAAACTAATCTTAAACAAATTTATTAATAAGTAGGTACCCTATAATCCCGCTTAAGAAATGAGATAGCAAATCCAATTTGCACAAGCTAATCAAACACTACTATACTCTAACCTTAATTATAGGCAACGATGACAGAATTATACAACTCGGATTCTTGCACAAAATTACAAATAGAGGTTGACCAAGAAAACTCCAGGTTTTAGAAACTTCCAATAAACGGCAAAATTGACCAAATTTTTACTAGTATTTATTTAATTTCATAAAACATGGGGCATATTATGTAAAAATAAATTATAATATAAGGTGTGACCAATAGAAAGTGTGATGTATTTGCATGTGTAATGTGTATGATTTGGGCCATTGGTAGCTGGCTAGTGCACCTAACAATTAAACATGCATGGGGTAGAACAACTATATTAATTTTAGATAACAAGTAACAAGCTAAGTAATTAATGGGAGAATATAGCAAAGGTCTAGAAAAATGATTGGAACTTTATTTCGGAAGTTTACGTTATGTCTTTCTTGTATGCTAACTCTCTTTTGCCTTGTTGAAACTTTGAGACGACTTTGATTAAATTATTTATTTTGATCTCTCAAGACTAGATTTTTCTTACAAAATTGTTCATTATGGTTATGGATGATGCTGTATACATTAACTTAATTGATTAAGTCGTTTAAAATTTTGTACCATATTATATGTGTGTAGCTTGAAAGTTTGTCAAGATTTTGTGAATGCCAACTAACTTGGTTAAGTAATCAATGGGGTGATATACTTGAAATCTTTGATCAAATTATGAATTATATATTGTGCATTTTCAAAATTCAAAGTTTTTATTTTCAAATGTGTTTCATACATTGAACTCTATATATGTTTAAATAAAAAAAATGTTTTGCTTCCAAATAGTTGCCACATAATCTTTCGAAATGCCCTAATTTAATTACCTTTTATTTTTTTTTACAAACCCTAATTTAATTACCTAAACTGCTAAACATGTAGAATTGAAAGTATCATTTTCTGTTTGTTTCAAATTGGAACCCATACCCTACTCGATCACTTTTACTCCGCAGGCATTTTACTTCATTTTATTTCATTATACTTTTTGCTAAAAGTAAATATTGCTATTTATCTGAATCGAAGGAGTCGGAGTTAGTTTAGAGAAAGGAAATAAAAAGCACTATGCAATTGGAATGTTGCCATGTCGTCCTTATAGAATAATAAATTATACATACGAGTATAGAATGATTGAATTAAACTAAGCTAAACCGAAATAATAATGACAAATAGGAAAAGCTCTAAAAACACCATGGCATTCCTTGCTCATTTAGCTTTAGTTGTACAATGATGAATAAAGTAGCAATCTTAATTCGGTGGTTTAATAATTTCAGAAGCATATGGCATGTGATCTTAAAGTTCTCTTATCTACTACTAATACAACTTTGTATAAATAAAAACTATTATAAAATGATTTGTATGTATGATTAAGTATGCCAAGAACTGTGGAGAACTTTCCTGTCTCTTCCTTTTGTACCATGTCATTCCCATCCTATTCTCTTCTTTGTTTTGGCCCACATTTTGAGTGTTTAATTGGGTGTAATTTTAAAGAATAGTCCATACTCTATTACTCACCTAGCAATTAAAGTAATAGACAATGCACATTAATAAGTACTACAAAAATAAGGTTTTGTTCTATTTGACTTATTAAATCCAAAATTTATACTACTTGAACTTACACTAAATGTATGTAACTTCAAGTTACAAACTTACAATGCATAAACTGTGTGATTAACTGATTACCATGCATTGATTAAATGACATGATTTCTAACAAAAATTTACAGGAGTTATGTACTCGATAATGATTTTATGGAGACGCTAATTACATCGGTCTATCTATTGAATGTGTGACATGTTATACAAAAGGACCAATTATCATATATATTTTAAGCAATAGTATTTGCCCGTGCGGCCAGTGCTAATATACAAAATATATGAATTTTTAGAAAGTTAAATTTAAGAGATATGAATTTTTAAAGTAAAGTATGACTAATGATCATAATATCATATATGAAATGATTATACTACTCGAAGTTGAATGGCCTAAACTCAATTTTAGTGGTCCAACGACTAAGCCCATATAAAAAATGAGTGTTCAAGGACAAGAATTGTACAAAGTTTTGACTTGGCTTAATGTTGGACCCATCATTAGAAAATTTGATGGACTATTTAGTCCAATTGCAAGAAATAGGTATAGAATATTATTGGACTATATGCAACATACCTTTATCAATTTTGGATAACATGCCCATAACAAGTTGGTTTGATTATAAAGTCCAATAACACAAAACAGGCAAGTGTTGATGGGCCATGGAATTACCATTAATGGATCTGATGGCACAAAATCTGATATATAATGGACCAATCAGTAACAGTATCAGAATTCAGTAACAGCTGACTGTTGCTAATACTAAATGTCAAATTTATTGAATATGGTAGTCCATTACTCCATTAGGAATTACAAGGTACAACCGTACAACATGGGAGAACTTAGTCACAAGGTAGTTCTTAGGGAGATCACTGATTACCTTGATATGAACGTTGTATTTTGATTATCGCGAAAAATCAATTCAACCATAAACTTTGATACAGAATAGCTTAATACTTGTGGACAAAGATCATCACGAGGTTCTATCTTTAATGAATTGATAATAATTGGATTAGCATGCTAGAATCTCACACAAGCTTGATTGCAACATAATATTTTTTTGAAATAGAATGAAGTCATCTAATGTTAAACAACTTATAGAATACGTGCAAAAGTCCATTGTAGAACACAAGGATGTCATCATGTCAATAGCGCGAGGATGTAGTGAGAATGGGAGGGCTTATTTAGATTTGCAGTATGATAAAAACTTCAACATTGATACCACATTAATAAAAGCAAGTGAAATTTGAAACCAAATATTTCGACCACCCTTCCCATTTACGTGGACTTGAATTATCTACTTTGAAATGTTTACCATCAAGGTAAGATAATAAGATAACACAAAAATCTTGAATGATTGCCCTAAAGGTGATAAGTTAAAATATTTAGAGCATGTAGTCTAATGCTATTTACTCCATATAAATTATATCGGGTGAAAGTCATGTATAATTGACACATCTATTACTACTCTTAATTATTACGTTGCTTTTAAAGTTTCAAAAGATCTTATCAAGATGGAAAAATGCTACATAGTTAATACTCTAATGAAAACTACAAGCAATACATTTTGAAGTTAGATATTGGATGCCAATGCAAACCAAACATGTACAATTATAGTAAGATTATCAAGCCACTAAGATAACAAAGAGGAACATCTATAGCACAATGAAAAGAAAGGGAAAAGATCAAGACCCTAATTAATGGAAGTTTAGCCTTCAAGGCAAAGATTTCTCTAGCATTATTATAAAAAAAAAAAAGACTTTTTGTCATTGACGATTAATAATAATAATAATCACTACTCCGTAGTATAATATTTTGAAATATCCGACACATAATATATATTAAATTAATTGTTTTAGAATATATATTTAAATCGTATTATTAAAAGATTAATATAGGGTTACAATTATTGGGCCGACAAAAAGTTGTTTTTAAATTAAAACAAGTATAATTATATATTCAATAATTCGGTAGGATTAGCAATAGGATTGATATTTAATTAATCTCTCCCTCAAAAAATTAAAAAAGATAAATAAAGAATTTTTTAAAGAAATAAAATAAAAAAAAAAATACACTGGTTGATATTTGACGCTTTCTCTCTCCTCCATCTCTCTTTCTCTCTCCTCAAATCTCTCTCTTTCTGTGTCCGAAAGTTGGTGAAAGGAAGAACAGACAAAACGAAGAAATTTTGCGCACCAAACATCCGATTTTTCAACCAAATTTTTATTGAAATAATTGTAAGTTTTATTCTTTTTCAATATTTCTAAAATTATGGCAAATTTTTAATCCAATTCAATGATTTTTAGCAAATTTTGTTGTTTTTCAGCTGAAATTGGAGTAATATTTGTCAAATATTGTCAATTTATTGGTTAATTTGATAATGTTGATGAAAATTTGAAGATATGAGCTGTTTGAGCTCTGTTTCATAGAGATTAATTAGGGTTTTTGGCGTATTGAATGTAAGCAGCGGAAATCTGTCCTAAGTTCTTTTTTTTTTTCTCCCTTTTTTATTTTGTTGTGATTGGACATTGCTAAATTAGTTTTCTTTAATTTAGCTATAATTTTAAAATTGAGCTGAAAAATTGATTTGAGCTAAAATTTTGAATTGAGCTGGTATTTTCTGGAGTTATTAATTTCCATTAAGTTTTGTTAATTTATTGTAAATATTGCTTGGTAATTTTGGTTAGGTTAATTTTGGTTGGAATTTATGTTTTATGATAATATGATTAGTTATTGTGAGGAAGAAATGTTGGTTGCTTCATCATTCCAATTACATATCACATGAAGAATGGCTTATTCTTTGCCTCATTGTGTGGGGGAAGTAATCATTCTTCTTACATTTGGGTGACCTTGTTTTATAGTCATGGATTGAATATGTGCTTTTTGTTGCCCCTTGAAAATGCATGATGAGAACTATGGAGTTAGTTTTCTCGCTCGAGGGGTATTCCAACATTTGAACATTGGGTGTTTACCTTATATTATACAAGTATATGTTCAAATTCATGTTGAAAATGTTCGCTATAGGCTGTTCTCGTCTTTGAAGTCACTTGGATTATGTATATAAAGATACATGTCTCGTGCTGAAAATTCAAATACGAAGTAAAATTTACCCTGCGCCAAGCATTGTGCAAGCTTGTGGTGTGTTTAGTGTTGCTTGGTTTCTGTTTATACTTGACTATTGAATGCCAGATTTTAAACAGATAACTTAAATCTGTGGATTGTTTCCGCCTCTCAATATTTTTAATTTTTTTTATAGTGTAATTTTTTTTCTAGCAGGTGATTGAATGCAGTTTTTTCTCCTCTTGATTTCCTTTGTATTTCCTCACAATATAAAGGTCTACAACTGATAATTTTATGGCTTGGATGTGGTTTTGCAGCTTCAGCTCAAACGAATATATTTCGACAGAGTTATACTGAATTTTAGTTGGGAGAATGAGATTTTAAAGTGTTGCTCATTCTGGTGAATCACTGCCTATACTTAATATCTTTTAGTAAATATTGGAAGACTATGGCTGTTTCATCTCAGGAGCCAATGCAAGAGAGTCAGGCTGACCATTTTCCGTTGCTTATGGAGGGGCATACTAGCCATGGGAATGATGTGCACGTAATTGATATAGAAAGAGGTGGTGAAGCCTCCTCTTCAAATATATCTAATATAGAGTTTTCTCATGCTGGCAATTCTAACAATGATCATAGGGAAACAAGTGGCATGCAAGCACCTCCTTCAACATCACCTCCACCTACTCACACGATTACTAGGAGCTCCTCTTTTGTTAGGAGAAATGAGGGAATTGGCCGGCGGAATTGGAGTCCTTTCAATTCCGGCTTTTGGATATCCATTGAGCTAGTATTCACATTGAGTCAGATTATAGCATCCATGACTGTCTTGTATTTGTCACGACATGAACATCCTCAAGCCCCACTGTTTGCTTGGGTTGTTGGGTACACAGGTGGATGTTTTGCGAGCCTCCCTGTACTCTATTGGCGTTTCCTTCACCGTAACCAGGGGGCTGAACGGGGTGCACTTCAAGCAAGCCAGACATCTCCTCGCGCAAACCCATCATCAGGGCCAAATTCTTATGTAACTATTTCCTTAAGTCAGCCATCAGAACAAGAAGATCATCAGAATGCACCTAGAACTACTTATGAAAGTCAAACAATGGGAACTGCAACTACAAGGTACCAACTTATTCATGATGAGCCTTTTATTTGAAGTTGTTAAATTGTCCATCAAGATGATAGAACAAGTATTTGCTTGTATCTATAAAGGGCTTATATCAGGAATGTGCAATGTATGAAAGAAGTACATGATGTGTAGAGGCTTTCCACATTAATTATTGTATATTTCTTACCTGGCTTTTTCATTATGTTCTTGCCCACTTCTCTTTGCACTTTCTAAACATCAGTAAATCTTAGAACTTGTATTTATGGGTAGGCTTCATCAACATCTAACTGTGACTTGTTGTAGCCTAGTAGTTTTATTATTTTCCCTGCGTTAGTTCTGCCAGAGAAACATCATCTGCGTTTTTATTTTCATCCTCAGTTTATTTTACTAGTATTTATCATGTGGATGTTGAACATGCTTTGTGCTGAAGTACTTTCATATCTCTTAATCTTTTTCCAGGATTGGTTTGATAATGGACCACTTCAAAATGGCATTGGATTGCTTCTTTGCTATTTGGTTTGTTGTGGGTAATGTTTGGATATTTGGAGGACATGCATCTGCAGGCGAGGCTCCTAATTTGTATAGGTATGTTTATTGTTCCTTGGCATGAAGTTTCAAGTTCCCTTTTGCTCATACAGCATCTTACTATCTTCTGGGTTCTTTCAGGTTATGCATTGTTTATCTTACATTGAGCTGCATCGGATATGCCATGCCCTTTATTTTGTGTGCAATGATATGCTGCTGCTTGCCTTGCATAATATCAGTCCTTGGGATCCGTGAGGATTTAAACCAAGTTCGAGGAGCTAGTGAAGAATGCATAAATGCTCTACCAACCTACAGATTCAAGACAAAGAAAGATGAAGGTGGTACTACAGAGGAAACTGACTATAACGAAGGGGGAATTGTTGCTGTAGGAACAGAGAAGGAGCGCACCATCTCTGGGGAAGATGCGGTAGGTCACAGGACCTTTATCTTTTGATTCATGTTTTGTTCAGGAGCATGTGATTTTAAGTCTATATGCTGAAATAGATTGCAGCTATGTTTTGTCCTGTTGATTGTCCCTCCCTTTTAATTGTCGTTCAGGCTTTTCAATATAGTGCTCTGCAGATTTGCAATTTCATGCAAAGTTTCCAAACTCTAGTTATGCCCTGTTCTCTAATATCTACCTGACTTGATTGTGGACTGAATGAACTGTATGAAACTAAACTAAGTTGAAAAAATTATTCCTTTTTGCTCCCTTTTCCCCCTTGAATCTACATCTCCCTGTACACATTGCCCATCATTGTTCTGTCACATAAATCTGATCTTTATGTTACCATCATCGCAGGTATGTTGTATTTGCTTGGCGAGTTATTTGGATAATGATGAGCTGAGGGAGCTACCCTGTACTCATTTTTTCCACGCAGAGTGCGTAGATAAATGGCTAAAAATCAATGCTACCTGTCCGCTCTGCAAATATGAGATCGTTGAAAAAGACGAGACACCACCAACACCAACAAACGCCACCTCTCCACAATCATGATACATTCAAAGTCTTATCATCTGTAGATTCTCCAGAATTGGATCAGGTTAGTGAAGCCAAAGTTTTTTGTCCTTTGGTTTCAAGTTTCATGGTGGAACTTTGTCAGTAACTCTTCTCTCCTGAAAATACAAGTTAAAGTTGCCTTCCATTCCACCGATCCTCTTGATTTTTTTTTTCTACCTTTTTTTCTTTTAAATTGTGCTTTAGATTGCACAGGAATGTACAGTTGTAATCATCCAAGATTCTGTAAGATGCTTGTACAGATGATAAATCTTTACCTAAATAGGCCATAAAATTGAAGGTGACAACGATTTGTCGACCGACCCCCATCCTAACCTGTAACCTGTAAGGATGAAAAGAACATTGCTTAATACGAAGTATACTACAGTTTCACTACGGAGTATGTTGTAGCAAAGGGCGAAACCAAGTTTTTGTTAGTCATTACCCGATAGCATTATAGCAACTTCTATTTATTGGACTGGCAATTCTGGTGCAATTTTTTTTTTTTTTTTTTTTTTCACCGAACTACTGTACTATTTTGTTGTGAAATGAAGTTAGGAGCTTGTAACAAAATTTTGTTTTAGTTCGGTGTTATAGTGTTATTAATGTTTAACCTTTCTTATTTTTGACGGAATATTTAATCTTTTACTTTTAGATTACATAATGTTTAATCTTTCTACTGTTAGTATATCATTTCTCATTTAGTATGCATCTGTGCATTAGGTCTTGCTAATTTGCTATTAGACCTACCCTATAAACATCTTCCAAAGGCATTACATGATCAATAATTCAACATGTTTATAATAATAATAAAATAAAAACATTATCATTTTGCTAGGGAGTGAAGGAGTCAGGCAATGATGACTTGTAAATTATAAGCTGTAATGATGCAAATGAAATTCAATCTCAATATCGAGTAACTCACAAAAAATTAAGGAACTAAACTTGTTAGATCTTGTACAAAAGTTTTCATGTTAAATCTCAATAATTTTTGCTTTAAATTGTCGATTTTGAATTTGAAATCAAAGTCTAAAGACTAAAGCACAATTTAAAAATGCTTAAAAGAAAGCCTCAATTACTCCTCTTTTCCTCAAGTATGGGGCTTGGACTAATCACACTAATGGGAATTAACCTTTTTTTTTTTTTTTTTTAACACCACAACTACTAAAGTTGGGAGGTGGGACTCTGCTAATGAATTTCCACTGCATAGTGAAATTTGTTAACAATGCTACTGGTCTTTATATAGTATAATTATTACTAGTATTATTTTTTTCCTTAGAAAAGTCAAGTTTATTATGACTTTTATTTGAAAATAAAGACTATTATCATGGTATTGATTTATATTATTGGGTCAATTCCATGTATGTTTTAGTTGTTGAATAGTGGTGGAATTTGTATGTTTAGTCTAAATTAGATTGCACTCTTCTGTCCGGAGCTAGTTGTCATGTTAAATGCGCCATTTAAACTACTTTTCTGACCACTAATCCTAAACGAAGGTAGTACATTATATATCATTGATTTTATAACAGTACCAAGAAATGTGATTTTTGAGGACTTCTTGCACACCTGTTAATAATAACCAAGTGCACATTTGTTGCAAGATTTTTTTTCGGGTTTCTGAATACTACTGATCTTTAGGACCAGAAAATAAGAGAACGAAGCTGGGCAGAAAAACAACCATCTGTTTCAATAATAATTTTCAATTAGGATTAACTGATGTAATCCTGTAACAGAATTCAACAGTTGGTTAACAAAAAGTACCGCGACTAACTAGAAAGTGTAGGATTAGCTAATAACTCAAAATTTTGCAGAGAAACTGTGTACTCTGCATAATCTAACATCCTCTAGGAGCCTAAAATGAACAATAAGCCTGAAAACTATGCAGCTGGTGCGTAATCATAACCATCATCATCGTCATCATCTCCTTCTAATCGTGTTTGTGGAGCATTATATTCACAGCCTTTGGAATGCTTGTCTTCCATACAATCTTCAAAAGCATATCTGTTTGCGTTTTTCAAATCAACAGTTCTCGAATTGATCGACATTCTAAGTAAAAAATGGGGAACAAGGGAGAAAATGTTGATACTGATGGTAATGGACTTGTTTTGTGTTTAAAAGTTAAAACTAGAGTTGCATGTAAGTTGGTGTTTGAGAGGTATATGAGAGATGCTTATATAGATAATGGATTGTAAAGGAAATATTGAGAGTATGTTGGGAATAACTATGCAGCAATCATGGAGGATGCACACAGGCAGACGCCACACGCCAAATGCCACATGACACAAACATGCTTTGTTCCAACACTGTCTAACACACTCAGGGAGATATTCTGGTGAATCAGTATTATCCTCTGACAATCCCTTAAACTTATGAGGCGACGTTCAATTCACGTGTTTCAAAAAAGTCTATTTGTCTAACAAACCAGGTGAGAAAATAAGAGCATGACTGCATGACAAACTTTTCGCCCTGTGTTAGTTGTCTAACTGTCATGCAATTAGTTTGAATCTAAGAAAAGGGAAGTATGAAGGGATTTTTCTGTTGTTGTCTTCTTAAAAAATACACAAAAGTAGAAACATTTACTCCAAGTAGTTTAAGCAGCTCTGTAAAACATCCAATTATTATTTCTGAATACTCTATCTAAATCAATTACTCTATAACACTACTACGAAAAGCTTAATCCTCATTATTATTTTCCCTCTTAAGAGTTGAGCCCCTAGTCCCTACACACTCGTACTATTAGTTATTCCCTTTACTTTTATTAGAATGTTGGATATCTGAACTGTCTCTATATATGCTGAGGCACAAGACTACATGTGTGTATTGCAAGTGATGCTCAATTGGAATGTGCATTTGCCAAATTCTCGGCCTATGTGGAATTGCACAGTCTAGTCACATAAGCGCTCAGGAGACAGCTCAGCAACACATCGATTTGGATTCAGGCATGCCATAAGTGACCTTTGGCATGGATCAAAAGTTATTCCTGATGCAACAGAGATAATATAGGGTCATTATATCGAAAAGTAGTAAAGATAAGGATTTATTCCCCTGTGGTGAAACTGCTTTTGAAGAAGCATCTTGGTCTTAGATTGTTTGGACAGTCAGAGTATTATCATATCTTTGATACAGAACAATGATATCTAACATTGGTTACAGGATTGGTTTTACTTTCTAAGAATTCTGTGATTAATAAAATGATGTATTCAGTTAAACTTAAAGCATTAACTTATAGCATTTGTACAGATGAGAATAATAACTCTAACCTGCACTGCATGAAAAAGGACTAATTTCTGAACTACTTATCCTTTCTGAAACCATAAAACAGAACATTTTTTTTTATAGGCACACTGAGTACACCTCATGTTCTGTTACAGAACAGAATCTGCATTACTTCATAAATTTCCTTTACCACTCAAAATCGCTCTTGTAATGGATGGTAAAGAAAATCTGTTGAAAGCACAGATAATTGGGATGTAAAAGTATTGAGTATATAACAACCATTCTAATATCACCTACTGCCATGAAACTGTATGCTATTTACTTAATTAAACCCTGAATTAGTATTAAATCCTCTCTTTTTTTTTTTTTTTCCTGAGTATGAGAGCTTCCAATTATTTCCCAATAAAAGAATCTCTGAAAATAAAGTGAAGTATAGACAAACAGTTAGACAGAAATAACAACTTTAGTCTTGTACATTTACTTTTTGGTAGGAAACAACTTATACATTTTTTTAAGACAATGCAAGGTCAAGCAAACAAACTATAAATATTCTCTTCATATGGCTAATACAGTAGAATGTATATAGGGATACTTCATCAATCTCGATCTAGGCTTTGTCAACGAGGCAGAAAAGCTCTTCGAACCTCTTACAGGCAGTCTCTGGCAAGCAAAGGCAAACTAGCATGCCATCAGCATTAATCCCACCTTCAGGGAGAAACACACAAACTTGAGGAGTTGGTGTTAAGTCAATAGGTCCAGCATAAGCAGGTCTTCCCCATCCAAAATCAGCTGATTCATAGAGTAGAAACCTAGTCCATTGTGTTATTGTCAACTTGCCCCCAAACTCAAGTGTCTTAGGCCTTCTAACCTCGACATAGTCTATTGTGGACCTCACATAATCCTCATTAACACTAAGCCTTGCCCTGTGAACCAAGTCAGTTGTCCAAGGGAGTGGGTGATCGATAAGCTCCTCAACTTTGCTTGTGGCACAAGCAATGCACACAGCATTTCCATAGAATCCATCCTTCAATGGCGGGTTCTTGAGCATGTGGCGGGTGTTGACTGTGAAAGTGAGGCGTAGCTCATAGTCTAATGGCTTCACATCCAAAGCTTTCACCCATGACCTCCACACATGAGCAGCCATAGCATCAAATGCAGTGTAATTAGTATCTTTATTGGTTTCTTGGGCCAAGGACTTGACTTGTTCTTGGAACTCTTTCGTGACTTTATAGCATTTCTGTACCGGCTTTACTTCCCACAGCGACCTTGTCAGGCTTGATTTATCCACAACACTCATGAACTCAATGTGTGGATAGTTTATGAGTGGTGGATCTCGAGGAAGGAAGTATTCCCGGTCCCAACATGGTTTAGGAGAAGCGACTAAAGTTCCTACTCTAGCCGTGGTAGCCCAAGCATTGAAGAATTGCATAGCACCAATGCCATCACAAAGGCAGTGGCACATTCTCAAACCAAGACTAAAGCCTCCGTCTCTAAAATAAGTCACTTGAGCTATTAACAGAGGCATGTCAACAACTTTGTAAGGCTCCTCATTAGGAAATCTAAATATCAATGGTGACCATGAAGGATTTGGGGTTGATAAGTCACCTAGGTCAGCTAAGGCTATCGATGAGTGAGCTTCAACTATGAGAGCACCTTGATTAGGCCCGAAAAATATCTCTAATTTCCCATTGCTAGTCTCCCTAATCCTCCCTGAAAAAGGATAATAGGGGACTAAAACAAGAGCCAGAGCATCGCGTAGTTTCTCTACCACATTCTTGCTCATGGATGGAGTTGAGTGGTAAAAATACACAGTAGGGGTAAAAACCCGGCAACCAATTATGTCATCCAAGTTGGAGAGATAGAGAGTTTCTCCATGGTTGACAGGAATTGGGCCTGCAGGAAGCACTGCCTCCTTGTGTTTGAGAGTTACAGGGATGGAAAGGTGAGGAAATTGTATATCTTCCATATAGGAAGCCATGAAAATTCAATGAATTAATACTATTATTATGAGCTTGTTTTTATAGAAATATACAATTGGAAATAACTTCGGTTGTACATGCAAAGCTTCTTAGAGAAATAATCTCAGTTTACAAAGAGGGACGGGTTGCAGATCACCTTGTCATGAGTTAAAATAAAGATGCTGGAAAAAACTATTGGCCTTGTGTACATTGTAGAATGCATGAGCAGAAGTGGTTAGACAGTGGAAACAAATTATTCCTCATATAAGATCTATTTCTTGAAGTATTGACATAGACTGCACGCTTAAAATAACAAGACCTTGACTGAATATTTGTTAACTGTATAAGATGTTTGAAATAAAAGAGGCATGCAAATTAAATGTATGAATCATGGAAATACTATGAAGATCAGTCTGAAAAATTGGAGGCAGAAATACCCATTTCTATACGAAAAATATATGAATAATTCATTTGCAAAGGAAGCAAATTACAGATTAATTGTGAGAACTCTAACAAGCTTAAGACATCAAACTATGACACAAGCATAATGGTTCTGAGAAAGACGACGAATTGCTGATAAGAATACTTTGTTATTTAAATGACTAAGGGCTAGACCTTTTAGGATGAAGAAATAGGAATGGAGTTGTTGTTGTCAAAAGTTGTTCCAACATGCTGAATAACGAAACCATAGATCTTCCTCTTGAGTCGTTCAATCTTGTCAGTTAACACTTCATCCCTTTTCTTGACGACAAGATCTAACCAGTCATTTATCCTCTTCAACTGTGACAAAATTGCAGCAATTGATCCACATTCAACTGGTAGTTTCCGGCCACCACTGTTGCCACACTCACTGAAAACACGAAATCCTGCATCTAATGATTCTTCCACAAACTTCAAAAACCACATCTCCATCTCAGACTTTAAAGTAATTGCTAGCTCTACGGTGTCTCTTATTCCGTGGCCTCTTGTCCATGTCTTTTTAGGTGATTCTGACACTGTTGAGGTTTTTGAGTGGTTTTTGGTTGTGCTTCCTATAGACTGGCGTTTTGAAGAGCTCTTTGGTAGGGAAGGTGGTGGTAGAGACTCAGTGTTTTTGCCGGTAAGAAGGGAAACAACGGCAAGGTCAGTGGAGAGAGCAGCTTCAACCCAAGCAGAAGCAGACTTGGATTGGTCAGTAGGAATGACAACATCATGCACCTCAGAACTATGGCTAGATGAAACTGATTCGACATTGGCAGCTGCTCGTGAGGCACTGTCATACATGGATAAGAATCTGTCTATTGTAGGTAAAGGATTTCCAGCTTTTGATGAAGAGCAAAGATCTGAAAACATGCTGAGAAAACAAAATGAAAAATCATGTCACTGTTTATTATTGATACAAGTTTCATCAAAAATGCAAAAATAAAAATCGGGCACATCAGTGTGTTAAAGATTAAATTTACCTCAAACTCCTTACAATAGACTCAGTAGCCAATGCTTCTTGCAAAGCTTCAGCTGCTGCAGTTGCAGCAATAGCCCTCCTTTGGATAGCTTCCTACAATTATTGCAAGCATATGCACAACTGAGAACCTCTGCAGTTCATTAAAAAAAAAAGGATAATGTGAAAAGCTTCCTACCTTCCCAAGCTTTGCAAGGCTGCCTGATACAGCGTCTAGTGGCACGCTACCATCAGTCCATTTCTTGTCATGAATGGTGATTCCAGCAGCCAAAGCAAATGGTTTTTCAGGTGTGACAAATTCATCAGGGGTGCTAGATTTGGACTTGCTATCAGAAGTAGAATCATCCTTTGATTCATGACTATGTACATCACTTAAACGACGAGACAAAGCGGCCTGCAACATTTAGCACCATCAGGAAAGATTCAGTTTAATTTATATAGTATGAGGGCCATGAAAGATAGCCAAGACTCTTGCTGATACACTTAAAAGTTAAAACCATACTGTCAAAAAACAGTGAAATGAGATCATGCTAATTACTGAATTATTTTAGGATTGAAAGGGATATGTCTTGTGTATCATTGCAAAAACTACTTGCTGATCCAGTTTATTACTGCAAGCACTAATTACGCCGTAATTCAACTATGTGTGGAAGATGGTACTTCTAGGCTCACACATCATAAAAACACATCAATTTCGCTAATACATGTCAGTACAGCATGATTATGCAATCACGGCCAAGGGCTATACTATTAGCTATTTGACTCTCCCAATTCTTTAGAAGCATCGCTATTCATACAAGAGGTTAATCTACAATTAAGAATTCTACCATTTTTTTTTAGTTCCCTTTCAAATTTCTCTATACAAATCATGGGAGATATTTCATATTGCATCCATTAATACAAACATGAAAGGTCAAATTCTGAACATTAAAACCCAAAATCACAATTAACTATAAACAGTCATAAAATAATTAAGTTAATCAGCTATAAACTTAAGCTCAAGGAACCAACTTTATTTCACAAACAATCAAATGCAAAGTAATTGAGAAGCATCACATACAAACAAAAGTTCCAACAAACACTAAACAATAAATTAGAAACAAATTACAATTAAAACGAAACCAAATCAAAACATAGATAAAAAAAAAAAAAAAAATCAAGCAATTAGAAATACTACCTGAGTTCTAATAAGAGCTTGCAAATCAGGCTTATTACTCTTCACATTACTACTCTTCTCTTTAACCTCACCTTCATTACCCCAACTCTTCCTCCCTCCACCACTACCACTTTTTCCCAAACTACCCTCAGACACCTTCAAACTCCCAATTCCACTAACAATCCCACCATTAATACTCTTCTTCCTATTCCCTGAACTTCCTCCACCACCAGACAACCTCCTCGCAGGCGATAACGACATCCTCCTTGATGCCGGTGATGCCGCCCTCCTCCCAGCTGTTGGCGACGGCTGCCGATACCGAGACGGCACAACGATAGCCGCCTCCCTTCCCGCCTTCCTCCCTTCCTCTGCCGCCTTCGCCTCGGCCAAACTCGGCACCACACATTTTGATGGAACCGGTGATGCTGACCTCTTAACTTTGGTCGTCGCCGGAGAAGGGTCCCTCTCTTTGACCTTCTCTCTCCTCCCCGCCGACACCGACCTCTTCGCCGGCGCCGGAGAAGTGAACCTTTGTGGGGTCACCCCTAAATTCTCTTTGTTACTGTTGTTATTATCTTCCTTTTCCTTCCTCCCCTTCTTCTGAAAAACCGATAAAATGGGGTCAATTGAGTCATTAGAATCGGAAACAGGCTGAATGACGAAATCCCTCTTCTCCTTCGAAACCCGAATAGTTAACGGCTCCGGCGACCCGATAAAGGGGTGTCTCCCGGAAACGGGTCGGATTCCGGTAGCATAAGGAATCGGAGAAGAAGGGTCGAACACGAATCGATCGAGATAAACGAATTGACCCAATTGAATTCGATTGGAGAGGATGAGATCGGTGTCACGATCAGATAGGGAAATATAGGTTGAGTTCTTGGAGTCGGAGAGTTGAAGAAGGAAGCCATGGTTAGGCCAGAGGTCAAGGTTAGAAGTGGGAGTAGAAGTTATGGTGTTGGATAGAGAATTTGAGGGTAAAGTTGGGAGGATTCCGATAACTTGAAGGAGAGCAGAGCGGTGTTCGCCGGTGGGTTTGGTGTTTGTGTTCATGGATTGGAGAAGTTTAAGGAGGATTCCTGGGGTTAGGGTCGCCATTGTTGAGTGTGAAAAAGCTCGAGTGAAGAAGAAGAGGAGGTGAAGTTTCAGGGAGGAAAAAAATTGGACGTTCTATTTGAGATCTGAAGAAGGAAGAAGGTAAGTTTTTGAATTTGAGGAGAGAGAAAGGATAAACGGGAGTCCCGCTTATTTGAAAGAAGGATGATTTTGAATTTTGGAAAGTAACGTTCGGGACCGTTACGCTGTTGTTGCTCTTCTTGTTTTGGAAGGAGTATTAGTATTATTACTACCTTGTCCCTAGTTTTTGATTTTTTTTTTTAAAGTCGGATTTTATAAACTTTGATCGTATTCTATTACTAATACGGACTTACGGAGTATATAAGAAGAAATATGACTAAGTGTGATAGATCTATTTCGATTTTTTTTAGATGATACTGTAGCTAAAAAGAAATATAAATTGTGGAAAAATATAGCTTGAAAACTGTAAAAAGTCAAATGTTACAATTAATTTGAGATGAAATGATTAATACTCGTACACATTAAAAGGAAATGTGGGTAATTGGGAATCTTTATCTTAGGTTGTAGGATAATATACAATATAATTGTACAAAGTATGGACGTAAATCCTTTTTAAAAACAAAGTTTAGGTGTAAGTAAGTCTATAAACTCTTGATCAATAATTTGGCTTGAGTTAACTGAGTATGAATAATTCCATGTTGATAATCTTAGAGGTAACTAGTCACTAGACTTGATTCTTTCAAAAAAAAAAACAAAAAAAAAAAAAAAAAAAAAAAAAGTCACTAGACTTGATGATGTAAAATCGGCGGAATAAAACAAACTACAACTTATTTATGTCAAATATAAAAATATTGAATGTCAAGATGATAAGAATTTTAGTGCTCGTTTGGTTGACATAATCCCAAATATTGCATGGAGTATTTATGAAAAGTTAGAATCCATTGTTTCATTAGTTTGCGATTGTCCCACAGTTGCCTATAAGGGTATAAGCCGCTTGGATTAACATCACACGAAATCAAATTACCCCAATGATTGGTTTTAGGCCCCAAACCATATACAGTACCAGATAAATTATCTTATGTTTTTTATTTGGAATGAACATGCTATTCAAATTTGATAAAAGTCATGTTCATTTCAAATTAAGTGCAATTATAGTACTGTAATATATTTGGGCACCAACCGCATGGCACTCCCAATAAAACCAAATAATGGTTCAATAAAGTAAACAGACTAAACACCTACTAATACCAGCAAGATTTTTTCACATTTTAACACAATTTGTCAGGGTTATTTCTCGAAACATTTTATACAAGAACTTGCAATCAAAATACTTCATTCAAGCATCCACTACTGTATCTGCAAATGGCAGCACCAAGACTGCTATGACTAGGTGTAATCAGAGATTACATAATATGAAGATGAAGAATATAAAGAGCAATGGCAGAAACAGAAAGATCAGAGAACGTTTCATCTAGTAAAAACTATTAGCAATTGTTTACAACATTCGTGAGATATTACATATTGTTCTGCCGAAAAAATTACCTGTTTCAATACTTCCAACTTAGCCACACACTATTCTCTTCCCTCCAAGAAATAGAAACTAAAAAAACAAGAAAGAAATAAAGCAATCTACAATAGCACCTTTCTTCATTGTTCATTTAAAATTTTCTCAACGTATATACTTAGCCAAAAAGGTTCTATGAATGACATTTATGCAACAAAAAATAGGAAAAACATCAGAAATACTATCAATACAAAGAATATCTTGATCATCAGCCATCTGTTTGAGGATATACTGTTATAGTACCTGACCAACTGGTTCTGAGCCCCTTCAACATTTGCAAGGGTATCCTCCATGTTCTCGTCAATCCTGGAATAATGCAGAATCCAGGTCAGGTCACAAATTCAGATTTACATTGGAGAAGCATGCCAACTTTCCCAAGAAACTGCATCTTACATATATACATGTGTAGTAAAGTTGTTTCATACATCAGTAAGATCTTTTTTAGCTCATACAGCAGGCAATTGGTATATATCATCATATCAAGTGTATGTACTTTTAGCCTTTTAAAGCTAGGGGACAGTGAAAAAAAAAAATCAGATTTGAAGGGGGTTTTTTCAGAAGTTGGTACAACTATGGCCTTTCCCATCAGATACTTGTAACCCAGAAAGGTGATTACTTGTGGTTGATCTTGAACAGAAGAAAAACAGATAATAAAAATTTGTTAATCATAAAGAGGAGTCGGGGATTGGCAAATAAATAGCAAGGTTGTGCTATAACTATAACCATATCCCATCAACTTGATAGTTACGGCATCATTCAATCAAGGTTCAGCAAAAGATCCAATAAACCAATAAAACCAAAAACTAAGTGCTTTAGATATTAAAAATAACTTGAGATCAACTACAGAGACAAGCCGATCATTGGCACATATTTGTAAAAACAGCCATCTTAAGCTACAGGATGCAAACCTGATTGCAATCTCTCCTTGCTGTGATACCATTGTTGCCAATTGTGTAAATATATTACTCAATTCGTGAATTGTAGACTCCACATTCTGAAGTGCTTCAGCTCTGCTCTGCATATAAGTGTCTTGTAATGGAACCATCTGTTGCTGTTGTTGATTCTGTTGCTGCAACAATGGCTGAGATTCCCCATCAGCTGATTTTCTGCAAAATTAAAGAGCACTGAAGTCAGTACCTTAACTAATTTATTTACATATAGAGAAGAAAATTTAAAGAGATTAGTATTTTATACTTCTGTGTATCACTTGCTCCCCCAGCACACATCAACTCTAATTAAATGATTGTCATCAATAAAATTTTCTACTTTTCTTATCTAACAGTAAGAAAAGAGCTAAGTAAAAGTAGATCAGAATAGAGCTCTCAGTCAATACTTTCAGTGCACAGCAGATACAATCCATTAACAGGATTCTTATCCTTGTTAGATGGAAAGTCTGTTGTCAGATCCTAATTCTTATCCTTGTTTATATTTGAAGATGGAAAGTGCACAAAAGGTAAAACATAAGTCTTTGAAGATGGAAAGTCTGTTGTCAGATCTTAATTCTTATCCTTGTTTATATTTAAAAAGTTGCCAGTATGAAAATAGGCTAACATCATGTGAACATAGCAAAAGGACAAAAAAGAAGAGCCTCTCTACCAATTCAGTTAGAGTGAAAAGGCAATGCAATTCTAGTTTCACAGATGCAGTTTGGTGTATGAGTAGTGGGGGGAAGCAATCTAATGTCTAACACCAATCATTAGCACACACTGACAACCATATAAATATAAACTTCCAAAAAACCTTTGTTATTCAAGAATATATTGTTGACCTCTTTGGCCCATGCCTCTTCTATTATAGCTTTAAACACTGACTACGATACTACAAAGTTTTGAATCTAATAGGCAGTAACAAACAAAAATTCAAGTTTAATGGGAATTCAATGGATAATGTTGCAAAAAAGTTACATAATAAGAAATAGCTAACTACCAAGAGAAGAAAAGAAACACTGCTATATGCTTATGATAGAAAGACACCATCTGCACAGCGAGAGCTCCAGCTTAAAAAATACTTACTTCGGAAACAAAGCGGATGAAGTTGAAGCTGCATTAGCCCATGGAGGAGCAGAGGGTCCATTGGGTGATTTGGCTGCCAATGGCCGCTGACGGACGAAAGGATTTGCAGGCTCTTTTGATGCAGTTGACGAATACAGTTGCCTTCTATTCTCATGAACCTTTAAATTCTGCAATCATCCCAAAAAAAAATTTGTTGTGGGAAGTTGAGAGCATGACATTGATTACATTAAATAAGCACCACTTACAGTCCCAAACACCATACCTCAGTTCGCATGGTTAGAACTTCCTTAAACTCCTTGGTCGCTGTCATTAGACGGTTCTTAAGGTTATCTACAACTGTGGTAGAATGACTGGTGGTGTCACTAGATATATTTCCACTCTCATTTTGGGTATTGCACAGAAGCTGCAGGTCTACTACAGCTGAATTAAGCGCAGTAATGTCTTGCTTGATAACTGCAGTCAGCTCTTGAATTTCAAGAGTTGGGTCATCAAAGACAGACGTCCTCTTGGCCACTGGGAAACAGATTAATGAGCATAAATCAGAGTGACATAAATAACACACACTTCAAAATGGCACCACACTCAGATTTTTCATCACCTTTTACTTTAGTAAGTTCTGCTCAAATTAAAGGTTTAAACAAGTATCTCAGGGATCAACAATAAAACAAAGCCACTTTGACAGCAATAGAGACTGTCCAAGACAAGGAATGTCAAAGCTTCTCCAACAGAAACTATTATGACAATCAAAAACCCATACCAGACAAATTTCTAACATCATCAGCACCACACCCAACACTCCGAACCTCATAGAACGCGCGAATATACAAAAGGTACGCGCGAATGTACAAAAGGTAGGAATATTTCACCTAGATACCCTAAGAGGAATATTTCACCTAGATTCCCTGAGATGTCTCCACAAATAACCAGAACATAGTGAGTCGAAAAATTTTAATTTCTCCTATTTCAAACTAGGAACAAAAAAGTACGTTCAACACTATCTAGACCCTCAAAAAATACCCAGTATCGAAATATTTCCTTATCAAGAGAACAAATAATTACAGAAAAGCCACATCATACTTCCTCCATAGAAAAGTTTTAGGAAAAAATTCAACATCAATTATGACAATTCACATCACACATTTCCAATCAAGGACTTCAGAGTGCAACTATACCAAATTCAACAATAAGGTCATTAACCAGTCCAAAACTCATAAAAACAAACCACCTCACTCACTAAAACATCTTTCTAATAAATTAACTCAGAATGCATCAAGAAAATCTACCATACTCAGCACCACTACGTCAAAAACCCATTTCTCTACTGAACCAATAAATAAACTTACATAACCCTCACACTTCCTTAGCTCAATTCAAGTGGAATCAAAACACAAATATAATCACTGACAATAGACAAGCCAGCCAGAACCTCTACAATCTGACTACAAATTGACCAAATCACACTGCCTTGTATATTAGAAAACTAAATAATTTATACTCAAAATAGTCTCACATACTAAACACAACCTAATCATAGCCTACTCGACTCAATCTCTACACCTTGATTAAAAAAATCAGAGTGTTAGTGTCACAGTTTTCCTCTCATTTACGGTGTCTACATAATCCAACATCAACCACTCTCAATCCCATCATAATAAACAAAAATAATAATCAAGCTGCATTAACAAATTCTGATCAAAGTTCAAATATCATCAACACCACATCCAATACTCAGAACCTCATAGAGAATGCAAACCATAATAAATGTAGGAAGGTTTCACCTAGATGTCCTGAGATGTCTCATCAATTACCAGAATATAGTGTGTTGGAAACTTGGAAACATTAGAATTTTTCTTATTTCAAATTTGGAACAACAAAGTATTTCAAAAGTACATTTTGCTGTCAACACTACCTAAATACACACAAACTATACATATCTCTGTCATTGCTTAGTTTAGGTGCAAGGTGCTACAATGGAAAATGTCTACAAAGGAATAGCAAATTATAATTTTGAAAAAGCACCGGTCACCTTCATTGATGTATCATTTACATCACCAGTGAAGCTTAACAAAGCATGATCTATCAGGCTAACAAAATTAAGAACTACACTAAAAAGTACAATTACCATGAAGTCAATCCAAAATCCATCACATACAGTACTGCAGCATTTCCTCATTAACTGTCAACAAAGAATCACAGGAAAACCTCATCGATCTTCCTCCATAGTTGAGTTATAGGTGAAAGTTCAACATCAATTATGATCACTCACATCACACATTTCCAATCAAGGATTTCATAGTGCAACTATACTACTATATCATTCAATATCAAGGTCATCAACCAGTCTAAAACTCATCAAGACACACCAACCTCACTCACTACAACATCTTTCCAATAAAATCTCAGAATGCATCAAGGACATCTACCAAATTCAACACTACTACGGAGTATATCATAAACCCATTTCTCTAATGAACCGAAAATAAACAAAAATAACCCCTCACACTTCCTTATCTCAATTAGAGTATAATCACAACACAAAGATGATCACTAACATTACACAAGCCAGCTTAAACCTCCACAATGCGACTACCAATCGACCACATCACACGACCTCATATACACTACTTCATATAACACCAATTGATCTATACTCAAAAACAGTCTCACATATTAAACACAACCCAATCATAATCAACTCACCGTAACTCTTCCCCAACCCTTGATTAAGAAAATCAGAGTATTAGTGTCACATTCTCCTCTCATCTAAAGCATCTACCAAATTCAACATAAACCACTCTTAATCCCATCAAACAAATACCCAATTTACTCAACAATACATCATTCCAATCAAAACTAAAACCCAATTGCATAAAAAAAATCTGATCAAAGTTCAATTAACAAAACACCAAATTTGATCAACCACATTACACATTCCCCAATTCCAATCAAAATACACACAATACCCAACTACAGTTAGCGAAGAACTTACACTTAGCGAGCTTGGCGAGCTTCTGGGAAGTTTGATGGATACCAAACCCGATCTTGGAAGCCCGTTTATTGAACTCCGATTGAATAACAGCGGATCTAGGCCCATTAACCTGAGAAACACCAACGGAGCTACTGCTACTCGGGTTATTCGGCCCATTTGATGGAATCGACTTCTTTAACCTCTCTGCAATGCTCTGAAACTCGTGGGTTCTATCTCGATAAGATGATTGCGCAGACCTCATTTCCCAAAATTAATGTATATAAACCCTAGAATTTTATCCAGAATTCACCGACAATCATGAAATTGGGGGGAATTTAGATCTAAAATCCCTAATTTCTGAGGTTTTATGTGATCTTTTTGTTTAATTGATTACCCAGATCTCGGGATCTTGGATAGTATAAGAGGATTTTCTTTGAATTTTGTTGTCCGAAAAAAAAAATAAAGAGAGGGAATTAATTTTTCTTCTCTCTTGAAATTGTACAGCAAATTCAGAGATTTTTGTTTTATTTTTCCTTTCTCTCTCTAAATTCCCAGAAATGTTTTTGGTGGGACAAAGAAGAGTAAGGAGGGCTATGATTTGAGATGCCACGCTGGCAGATTTAATTTCAGCCGTTGATCTTTTTTTTTTTTTTTTTTTTTTTTGGGTGTGATGGAAATGCCTTCATGATCATCTTGCAGAATTTGTAATGCTGTAATTTATCTTTAAGAAAATGAATATTCAACATGTACCAAAAATATATAATTCCTCTTATCGATACACTTGAGAGGTGAAATATTGAATGGAAAAGTGTGTTACCAAATTTATATGGCATATACGCCCTTATAGAGCATCATTCTCAGTGCTCCCAGGTGCATGAAATAATTTGTGAATGTTGATATGTGATTTTTTTTGTTCTAATTTGTTCTTTTACTTACAAAACATACCGTAATATTTAGTTATAGCATTACATTACAAGAATTAAATAGAGAATGTACATTAAATACAACACTCCGGCATCCCCTAATTCAAAGACAACATCCCCTAATTCAAAGACAACCCTCCTCATTGTGTATCAAAGGTTGCACTATGAGTTTATGAATCATGTGTTACCAAATTTGTGTGCCATACACCGATATAAGCCTTTACAAAGCATCATCTTAAGTGCTCCCAAGTGCATGAACTAATTGCGACTTATTAAGTCAATTTCTACTCAAATTTGTTCATTTGACAAACACTAAATTAAGCTATAGCGTGACATACTGAACAAAACTTACACTTCTTTGACACTGCCATAGCCATTATTTCAGTCATTCATTTAATACAAGTAGTCAATACTATGTCAGCTTCACTACACTAGTGACATTTCACTTCAAGATTTGCATGTTGTCTAAAAGACTTGCAGTTCTTAGGCAGAAAAGGTGAAAAAACTTAAAAGAAAAACAATAGTATGTCATCAAGCTAAGTATAATGTTCCCATGAAGGGAGAATGTAATTTTTACAGTTCACTCAATTTCAATGTATAATGTTCCCATGAAGGGAGAATGTAATTTTTACAGTTCACTCAATTTCAATGTCAATATACAAGAGCCAAATGCACAGAATTCCTCTACAATGACTATTGTCGCGAAGACCTACAAAATTTCTCTAGTAAATTCACAGAACAAGCAAAAACACGATACATACACTTATGCTTGTCCATAGAACCTCAAAAACTCCCTTGCGTAAAATCCCAGAGGAGCTGTAGTCAATCATGATCGGAAACTGACAGCTTCTGTCTGATGGATCTCGATCAGTGATCATAGCCAGGCCATCAAAATCACAGTCCCAGATATTCTGACCCTTAATCTGATAATACATGTTGAAAGCATAGGAAGCATTCCCTTGGACTGACAGATGGTTGCATGAACATCCATAGCCTAAGGATGTGCAGTCTGACAAACTACAAGCATAGTTTATGTTCTCAGGCAAGTCCCCAAAGTTTGTAGCATCAGAGTTCAAAACACACCATCTTTTCTCCATATAAACCACTCCTTCCACTGGGATTAGTGTCCTATCTTCTTGCATACCGGCTAAATCGAGTTCATACTTTGGCATTCCATCAAACTCGAAAAGCCCCCAATGCCTCTCAAAGTTCCCTGGTGCAATGCTCTTGGCATTCTCATCGATCAAACTGAACAGGTAGACATCAATTTTGCCCTTTCGAAGAGGGGTCCCTTCACCACACATAATATGTTGAAGAAGGCCTTGATTGAACCTCTTAGCATTCTCAGTATTGGCATTTATATCACCATCAGTTGGCCAACCTACCTCTCCTACTATAACCTCCATATCAGGGTACCCAGCTTTGTTCAATGCTGACAGTAAAGTATCAAAATTCGCGTCAAACACATTGGTGTATGTCAAACCCTGGTCTCTTATAGGCACATTTGACCCCTCAAAGAAAGCATAGTCTATAGGAAAGTTCTTATTTCCATACAGACTAAGAAAAGGGTAAATGTTGACAGTAAAGGGAGCACTGTTTTCATGTAAGAACTGCAGGATTTCGAGGGTAAGGTCTCGAACTTCAGGCCTGAAATCTCCAGCAGAGGGCACAGGATCCGACTCAGGAGAGTAGTAAACATCAGCATTGAAAGGAATCGTCGCCTTGATTTGATTACCGTGTCCTGCCCGATTAAGGGCTTCTTGGATGTTCCTGAGGGCTGGTAACATGTACTTCAAGTATGTGCCATTATAGGTCTGTAGTGTTGGCTCATTGCCTACTGCAACATAGCTGCACAACAAAAAAGTAAATCAAAGAATATTGTGAGATCAAAATCAAACCAATAAAAGTAACTTTCAACAGTACACTTTAAATCTTTATCACTTAATTCTCCACAAATTTCATCAAAAAACAATCAACATCACGGAGTAAAAAAAACCATCAAATTCCTAATTCATCAAGCAAGATTCATAAAAATTCCAAAAACAAAAAACCCATCAAAAATTCAGTATTTTTAAAAGATTAAGAACTTAAAAGAAGCAAAACATCAAACAGTTGGTGTGTATTAAAAAAAGTTAAGAGACTAAACTTGATATTTACACCACCAGAATAGAAGTAAGATGTAACATTAGCATCAACCCAAGAAACAGCAGCATCTGGATCACTACTCATCTCCTCCAACATATTATTAGGAATTGCTAACATTACTTCAATTTCAGTACCAATTAAAGCATTCAAAATATTATCATCAGCTTCAAACAACTTCAATCTATCAAACCCATTATTTTTCAGCATCTGAACCACCATATCAGCAGGTAACTGATGAGTTGCCATGGTACCCCAGTTCACCCCAACACTCAAACCCTGAGAAAATACAGCCGCCATTACTAAAAACAGAGTATAACAGTGCAAAAAAGCCATTTTTTAGGGTTCTTTCTAAAATTGTGATGAATCTTGAAATGGGTATCTTTGAATTTAGTACCCTTTTCAAAGTTGTGAAATGGGTAGGTGAGATTTTGGGAGAAAAGGGGTGTTTTTGATGATGGGTATGAAAGAAGAGGAGAGAGAAAGAGAGAGATTCGTTCCTTAGTTCTGTTATTCAGTTACAGGGCCATGCAAATGGAAGTTATAGTGCTGTGATTGCTGTCATTCTCATCTTTATCACATTCTTTTGATTTTGCTGAGGCAAATTGGCATAAAATAGTAGAGTATGTACTCTCATTTTAGATGTTTTCATACTATACTATAGTTAGTTTTTATATACTTGTATTTATCATTCATTACTTTACCAGCTCTATGAAGTGAAAATGACCTCTTGGAGAATTTAATTTAGAACTAAAAGATTCACTTTCTTCAGTCAAATTTAATGGATAAGCATTATAAGTAGAGTTAAAGATTTGGGAAATTAAATTTTTTTGTGTTGTTCATGCATGGTACTTTATGGCAAAATTGAGTATTGACCAATGTAAGAAACTTAATCGGAAAGTTACAAAAATCACTAAGAGTTTAGTAAGTCGAGAGTTATACGGAGTACTGATACTGATTGGACATCAATTATATCTATGAATTCACAATTCCTTATAAAATTATTTATTTTTATATTTTTAGATCTATATAAAAAGTAATTGTACTATTTTAAAAGATAAAAATAAAGCAATGCACACTTCATGAGTATCATGACTCTACTCAAAGTTGTTACATCATTTCACTTTTGATCTCAATCTAAAGCCTACGACATTCATGTGTATATACCATGTTTTCTATATTTTTTTATTTTATATGGATGAACAATCCAATGCGCTAAGAATGCATATCCGATTTAAAAAACATTGTCAGAAAAATAATTTCATATGGAATTCTCATTCCATCTATCCTTCAAATTTTTATAATAATCTTGTTTGATTGATCAAACATACGCCAACATCAAATATTGTAACTTAACTCTTTAATATATCAAACTTTTTTTTAAGGTCAGTTGGGATAAGATCAAGAACATAACTAAAAATTATCATGAATAGTGCTTAAGATTTAATTTTAAAATGAAAATTTAGAAGCAAATCCTTCAATGGCCCCCAAGAATATAGGGTATATCCAGACAAGATTAGCAGGGCCGGCCCGGAGGGGTAGGCCTCGAGTGCGACCGCCTAGGGTCCACACCAAAAAGGGGCCCAAAAATTCAAAAAAAAATCAATTTGCATAGCTGTAGAATTTAAACTATCTAAAATGTAGTTTTTACTCGTTAAAAAAATAAGCTACTTTAAAAAAAGATAATAAATGCATTTAGTTAGCAATTAATATTAAATTACTTAGATGTCAATTAGGTGGAGATAGTTATGCAATATAACCTCTTCTTCTTCTTCTAATCTTCTGATTTTATGAGTATCTGTTTCAAAATATTAATCTTTTCAATTACACCGTTTCATATTTATTCAATTACCGAAATATTATGCAAAGTTATTACTCCAGTATTGTGTATGGAGACTTATTATTCAAATAATTTAAGTTATTTTTATTGTCTTATATTTAAAGCTATTGCGTGTAAAAAAATTTGTTTACGTAAGGGGCCCTTTTCTTCATTATGCATAGGGCCCATAAATTTCTAGGAACGGGGCTGAAGATTAGCCACCCTAAAAAGCTCAAGCTCAACAATCAACATGCATCAGCAAGAAGTAAGCATATTTTTGACTCAACTTTTGCTTAAAAGCTCCACGAAAATATTGTCTGAAATCCCAACTTTCCAGCCTCAGTCTACGTGTTGCTCGTGCGGTCATGCCCATGCAAAATTCCCTCTTTTTTTATTTTTCCTTTTTTAATTAATTTTTTTACATTTTTAGTTAATAAAATTTAAAGAAAATAATCATATACAGTTATTTATGTATACTTTTTGTTGTAAAAGTTTCACTTTTTTTTTTTTTTCTTTTTCTTCACCATCTTTTTTATCTTCAGTAAAGAGAAATTGGTATTGGCCCATGGTGCTATTCCAGTTTGGAAGGAAATATTTAAAGAACTTCTTGTCTCCCATTCTACTGCACATGGATTTTTGCAAACAATAACATTATCCTGATGAAAATTTGGCAATTGGTTCTCACTTTAATTTTTAACTCTCAATCTAAAATGAAGAAAGTTCAAGTCGTTATTATAGCAAAAAGAATCATATTACAATTATAATCATCATAATAATCTCACTAATAATCATAGTCGGTATATTCTAGCATAGACAGACTACGATTTACTCCATAGTATTTTAATATGTATTATATCATAGTATTGCTAGCTTTCTTTCTATTTTCAATAATTTATGCGAATATGGTCAAATGATACCATTAAATACGAGTAAAGTTTAACAATAATATTTTCCATCTCTCTTTGTTTACAAAACATCTCCTAAATTAGTGTTAGTAAAAGTGTTCAAAATGCAAAAGCATGGGTTAACAAAGATAACATTCTTTTAAACCTATCTTGGTTAACATAAAATTTCCAAGGACGCATAAAAAAGTAGGACCACGTTGAACAGATTTCAGGATACAACAGCTTCTTCATCAAGGCATGCTTCCTCGGGAAGTCTGAAGCTTAAGCAAAACATAGCCTGTGGAAGAAACGAGTTGAAAAATCCATAAATAAAGTGTGCCTGGAAATATTGACATATAACAGTAGTACAGTAATGATGGTGAAACAAATTATTTCACCTTGTTTGGTGCAACATCTCTAACCCTGTGGAACACAGGATCATGTATCTTAGCATTTAACCTAGACTCAGCCACCTGCAAAGTAATTTAAATGTGCTTAGTTCGTTCATCTACTTATTGATCTACACGAAAAAAAAAATCTGGAAACATAACAAAAATGGGTGAGTAAAATGCTGGGAACTACATGAATATGATTTAATTAGGAAAATGATAATAACTTTGATAATATAAATAACACTTCTCAGAGTTCTCACAATATCTTGGCTAGAAAAAAGGGGGAAAAAAAAACGCAATTCCTCAATCACGGCTTATGATAAAATTTGTTAAAATACACTTCTTGTAAGTTCCAACACTTAGTAAAAGGGGATACTAACTTCACCAATCAGAAACCCAAAAGAAAATGCTCAAGAAACACAACAGGGAGAGATAGAGGAGGGGGAGGGGGGGGGGGGGGGGGGGGGGAGTGAAGCAAAAGAGTGCTCCTAAAGACATGTGAAAGCATATACAGAGTATGGCTTACTGAAATTATGAACTCTTCAGTTTCACTTGACCGGATGAAGCAGTAACAGTGAATCCAAGGTAGAAGTCCCTTCCAATATTTCCGGCAGATTAGACCTTTAAACGCGTCTGAAAAGAAAGAGATTGCATGATGCCAAAATCAACAACTCTAATTCTTTATTATTAACCAAATCACTTGTACTCATGACTCTTTTTTTACTTCTAGCTTTTGATCGTTTGATGAGGACTGGGGCATATTTACTATCTAATTTGTGGATTAGATAGCCTTTCTTTTTTTTTTTTTTGGATTTTTCGCAAATAAATTCCAAAAAATAGCTCATTCATTGAGTTCAAAGATAGAAGCACCAAAACAGCAACTAATAGAAATGTTCTTTTTTCCAACATAAGTCGTCATAACATGGTTCTCCACTCATATATGCAAACGTAATGTCTCATTAGCAGATAGCCCTTAGCCAATTTCCAGGTTTCAAAAAATAAATAAAATAAAATAATAATAAAAAAGCTAGCCAATTTCCTTTGGATGTTTCCAAAGGCAATTATCATTTTCCAACGTAATGTCTCATCGGAAGGCAATGGACAAGCAAATTATAAATAGCAAGAATTGAAATTTGTATCAACTTAGAGAAGTGAGAAATTAATGTATTATTTCAGGTAAGAATAAGTGAGAAATTAATGTATTATTTCAGGTAAGAATAATATTACCAAGGAACTCCAATGCAGAAGCGGGTAAATTCATGACCACATGGTCAACATGCTCCCATGGCTTCACAGAGGGTTCAGAACCCCTCATCCTCTTATTAGTGCCACGTTTTGAGCTGCGAGAACCAGGTGTTTCTGCAGTTTAACAGGAAGGCACAAGATCAGCTATACATGTTTTCAGATAGTATAGGTAAATGTGTGCTGCAATAAGGTCATGATACCATAAAATTAGATCTATAATACCTTTTTGACAACATTCTGCAGACCTTTTGGCAGGACTGACTGGTGCATCAATCTTCTCACTACTGCCTCCTGCATAATCCGGAATATTTGTAAAATTAATCTATAACTATTTAGCCTTATGTGCAAGTGACAGAAAAAAATATTCAGCCGCAAACATAAAGATGAAAAATGCTTCTCAAATATTACCCTCTATATTCCTATTTTCTGTTTCAGTTTTAGACTCTCTGCTGCAATCATCAGAAGCATTTGGAAGAACAGTCATTAACTGAGACATGAATTTTCTCGCATCCATATTGTATGTGAAGATGCAATCATTGACCTTGTTGATTTCTGCATTTATTTTCAAGAACCGGATACTATCTGGATTTAAATCATTTGCATAAATCAAGCACCCCTTTTGTGCTGCTGGGATAGCAAATGGGCCAATGCCAGCAAACATATCACAAATGGTCTCTCCAGCTTGGAACAGTGAAACTAGTCTCATATGTTCATGTTCTAATCTTGAGTTCCAATAGACCAAGCTGTAATCAAGCTTAAATTTCGCCTTATATTGCTTCACCTCTGTAACCATATCATTGTCACCAGCAAGGATTTCAAACTTTGGAACTCGAAACTCGTTTGTAATTGTGCCAACTTTATTGACCACAGTTTTGATTCTAGGGTAATTTTTCTGTAGTAACAAAATAATAAAATTGTGTCAGGTGATGACTGATGAGGGCATAGCTAGAGATAATTGACCAAAACATTGAAGATAATATTGAAAAAGCTCTGGTTTTTCTTTGCCTGAAAATGATCTCGCCATAATATGAATAATACCCCAAAAAATGGTCAAGTATAAACACACATACATCATAAATGACCTCTGCGATAACATCCTTGTATGGAAGTAGTTCATCAGTGATATTTAGATGTGCAATATGACCTGCATAATAATAACAAATAAAATGTCAATGAACATATCATTAGCTCATGGCAAGAGCCAAGAAGTTTAGCAACACTAATTCCAAATGATCCAATACACTCTCATTCAAGAGCTGTTAGTTATTCCCAAAATAATCATCCTCCAACATTTTTTCAATGCTAGTGATACTTTTCTTATGAAAACGTTAATGTAAGGTAGTGCCAATGTGCCATCATAAAGCATGTATTTGATGGTCACTTTGAGAGAGTTATTTTACTTTAGAAAATTTAGTTTCTAATACTCCCTCTAATCTGGAATACATGTTATTTTAAGCGTCACTTTACACTTTTGGTGCTGAAGTTGATTACTATTCCTATTTAACCCTAACGTAAAACCAACACCATCACAAAATACAGGTATTTATCGATGGTATTTGGGTCTAAGAGTTCTTATGCAAAAGACTAGAATGAAAACGAGCCAATTAATTGAACATATTTAGATATACAGGTATTTAATTATGGTATTTGGGTCTTAGAGTTCTTAAATTCATGCAAAAGACTAAAATTTTAAAATTCATATTACCCTAATGTAAACTCAAACATAACCGACTACGATCATTGCAGGTAGTTAATGATGATAACTGGGCATCTGGATTGATTTGTACTATATAAGAAAGAAGACTAAAATGGCAATTAAATTGGATATGAGGAAGGTGGTCATTTACGGCATGACAAGGAAAGTTATCTACTGCAATCATATTTAAAACTTAGAGCTAACAACCTGGCATGATGATCGATGATGGTTGGCATTTGCCTACAATTCTAATTTCTTTTACTATTAATGAAGCACCTCAGTAGTTAGATAGTCCAATGTGCCAAAGAAGCAAACGGAATGTCCTAAAGATAACTGGAACAGAATGAATACTTAACTATAGTCTCAAATGATGATGGCACCTCAAGTCCTGCAGGTAGAATCTGCTTCAATAAATGATCTGCAAGTGAATAACAGGTCAATCAGCAAAGTGATTACTGTAACAGTACAAAAGCAAATGCCATCAGTTTGCATTAAACTTTCACAGAAACTACCACAAAAGAAGCATATAGCTATTTACCATAAGCACTATGCACACAAAAAAAATACTCCTACAGTCATAATCAAGGGGCAAAAAAATTAAAAGGCATGTCAGACTTCACAATGTATTTATAAAGCCGATTTTGAACTTCAGCAAGAGTTTGATCCCATGCACTGCACCAATCACGACTTATGTTTACAGATTGTATTAAAATTCTCAAGGTTCTGATTCAATTATAAAGCCAATGGTTGAACAACTCATATTATAGTCCTTTGTTTCGACTTTAAACTATTCTTTATAGTCACTGGCTCACTGCTATTTGACCCTTATGTTTACCAAGTTATTATTTGGTTACCTAAAATATCCATTTCGATCAATTTTCTCTCATATTATTGGTAACTTATAACATTTTCAAGTAAGGCTCTACTAAATATCAAATGAGCAATCAGGGAAAATAGAATAACATATTAAGACAAATTCTGAAAGCACGACACTTAGATTTTCTTTAATCTAAAAATGGTCAACATTAAGACATACTTCATCGTCCTTAATAAACTTCTCCTAAGCACAATGAGATTTGCACAAAGCTGCAGCACTATAGAAGTCACGGGAAACAATTATACACCCAGATGCAAAGTATTGATGCTTGATGAGTATTAAATTCCTCGATGAAAGAGCATAATGGAAAGTATCTGATAGATAGACCATGAAAATCAAATGAATCAAACAATGCTTTTTTCATATTCTGAGAGCATGCAACTTACCTGCACCCCAGTAGGAATAACCAAGGGTCAATGAATAAGGAACTACTTCTATCTCACAATGCTTCCGGAGTTCATCAAGTTTCTGCTCGGGGATATCAGACAAATCTGTCCAGCAAAACACTATTCATCCATGAGAGCAGGCTATGAAGGCAAAAGGTGCAAATGTGACCAAGTGTACAAAAACATCAAAACAATCACTACGTTAATCTAACTAGAAAGCATGGAGAACAATCCCATAGATAAGAAAGCATCATCCCAAATCTGCTAATTTTACCCAAACGATCAATCAACAAAAATCAAAGAAGTCTCTCAAGGACAATATTTCAACTTATGGTAGTATTTGAACAACAGGAAATCTCTACGGCCATCTGCTTCTAGTTTGTTTGTGAAGTAGGTCAATTATTTTCCTTTCAGATTAATAGTGTAAGGAAAAAGCTTTTTCATAAATGAAAATTTAAGATTCAAGGTGCCTCTCCACAACTCTATCAGGTAAGACTTACATTTAACTATTTCTCCCCACTGGACAGCTTTTAAAAAGCCAAAAATAAAACTCGATACCAAGGAAGTATATATGATCAAGATGGATTCTTTACTAGATGGAATGACCATTAGCTTGATGGTAAAGCAATACTTCTAATTTAAAATAAACACGCTGGACAAATAAGGATGTTAAATCATCCCTTTACAACCATCAAACAATAGGCACTGCCAAGTGCTGGAGAAGGAACTTGTAGAATTGAGAAAGAAACAACATAGCATGAATAAACAAAAACAATAACACAGAATAAAAGAAAACAATCTAAAAGCCAGTAATTGACTTCCAAAAATAGGGAAAATTTTGTAGCACTTTGGCTACACAAAAGAAAGTATTTCACATCACCTTTATTCTTTATTTTCTCGGACAATATTAAGTAACGATTTTTTTGGGTTGTTGGATCTTCTGCTACCGGCTTCACACGAGGCCTATCCAGCAAGTATCTACATAAATAAGAGCTCAATTAGAACATTCAGCCACATAAATAGCGAGTACTGAAATGAAAAGTACTACGCTAAGCTAAATGAACTCATGTTCTATCTCTTAGAAGATCATGCAAGACAAATAATGTGGGAAATAGTTACTGAAAAAGAATAGACGAAACCTAAAAACATCAGTGGCACATACCCATCAAGTAGCCGAGTGGCGGTTTTGCAGATTTCACGAGGAACTCTAAGCGCCCAAAGATCAAACTTCACATCAAAACTACTTTTGTCCAGCATCTCTACTTTCTCTGCTTCAACCACAAATCCAGCAATGAATTCCACAAATACAGGTTTTCAGTAAAGCATCAATTTAATTTATGAAGCTTCCAATCAGATGGATAAACAAATGAATTCCAGAAAACCCATGAATATTCATGCCAAATTTGACAACCCCATTGAGGACTTTCATCGAACAGTTAGTGTGCATCGAAATATACATACTCATTTGAACAACACACCCTCAAATCTAGTAATGGAAATATCAACTTGTATATACAGAGAATAATATACGAAATTGAACCTAGTTAGCTAAATAAAAAAACCGCAAGACAGAATCGGAATAATTGGTATTTGGTACAAAGTTTACATTTTTGAAAAATTAAAAGTGAGAAAAATCTAAAATAATTGGCAACATTGTGCTTAGGAAAAAGGGAGGAGAGAGAAAACTTACACACAAACACAGAAGTTGCGGAATTGAGATGAAGAAGAAGATCTGGAGATTTTGCTGGTTTACCGTTTGAATTTAGGGGTTAGCGCACTTGTTCAGTGGCAGTTGGAGCTGCTTTTCTTTCTTAGAAGTTACCCGCTAACATAATTAGTTTCCTTTGTTTTAAATAAGGGTATGTTCTCATTGACTGAACTCAGCTGAACTGAACTGAACTGAACTGAAATAAATATTTTATAAGAGAAGGAAATTAGGAGCTGAACTGAACTGAACTGAGCTGAATTGAACTGAACTGAACTGAACTGAACTGAACTGAACTGAATTTCAATGTAAGAGAACAGGCCAAGTTTGGGCAAAGATTATACGAAGTATGGAGTATTTTAAAAAGTGAGTTCTTTTTTATTTATTTAAACAAGTATGCTTTTTTGGTGTTTAGAAAGCCACAAAGATGGATGCCGGGTGGTGAAAATTAATCCCAGGATTCGGAACCGGGAGAAAAGCTCTAGCCACTTAGCTATCCCTCACTCTCTATTTAAATAAGCATGTAAATGAGGTTAAATCGTATTAATTTCATGTACTCAAACACTTGAATAGCATCCTGGGTCATCTTATAATCAGCATAATATACTAACCAGCTCAAAATCTGGGAATTCGAACCCGGGTCATGTTGGGCACCCACAAGGGCATTCAGAATAATGGGGGATGATAAGTTCTTCTTAAGAGCAATTTTCTGAAGGAAAATTTAACAAGAATAATCCAACCTTTCTTCGGTTCTCCCAAAATAATCTAACCTTTCAATTAACTTGGAATAATCCCACCTTTGCTACTTATTCTCCCTTACCAATCCTATTTTACCTGTGACCTATACAACCGGTATTATTTATTTTTCCTTTTTATTTTTTGTTATTATTTTCATTTAATTAACAGAAAATTATAAAATAAAATAAAATAAAATAAAATAAAATAAAAAACCAATCTTTCTCCTTCCTCCCCTTCCTGTTTCATACTTTCATCCTCCTTCAACAGTTCAATTCACCATTACCACTTCACGTCTTCACCTCACCATGATCCACAACCACCACCACTAAGCTCCACCCTCATGACCTCAATCCACCGTCACCTAAACCCCTACACCACCCACCACGAATTGAACTACTACCCACCCACTCACCCCACTACGAACCACCTTACCACCACCACTACGAACCCCAAGCCATCCATGGCCACAATTAACCCGACCACCACCTTATATCTATTTCTCTCTCTTGACAAACCCAACACCACGAACCCCAAACTCCACCCTCACAATCTGATTTTTTTGATTGAAGGTTAAGGGTTTTCTGGTGGATGTGGATAGATTTCAGCGGTGGGTGAGGAGAGGCAATTGCCGCCGGAGCTGCTACTGGAATGGTTGATTACCATAGCCGCTAATACCACGATGGTTGTGGGTGGTGTTTTTTCTGTCTAGGTGGAGGTAGTAGGGTGTGGTAGATGGCAAGATGGTGGTTAATGGCGGTAAAAAAAAGTTACAGTGGTGGCTAAGCTTGATGGTGGCCATGAAAGGGGAGGAGATAGATTGGAGTAGGAAGGGATGAGGGTGAAGAAGGAATTTTATTTTTATTTTTATTTTAAGTATTAAAATTAAAAGAAAAATTAAAAAATAAAATTTTAACCAATAAGAGAGTGCCACATGGCTTGGCAACCGGTCATAAGGGGTATGGTGACCTGCTGGGGGTGGTATGGGAGAATAAGTAGTAAAGGTGGGATTATTCAGTGTTAATTGAAAAGTTGGAATATTTTGGGAGAACCAACAAAAGGTTGGATTATTCTTGTTAAATTTTCCTTTTCTGAAGCAAATTCTGTGCAATTCTAAAGTGGTTGTGTTTTGTCAGCAAATGAATCATAGACCAAGTAAATTCAAGGGAATGCTTATACCCAGAATTCTTTTCAACTCATTCATAAAATACCCATGAATCATATATAATAATCTAATGAAAGATGTGATAATATTTTCTCAACTTTTACTCAACTTCAACTCATTCATAAAATACCCATGAATCATATATAATAATCTAATGAAAGATGTGATAATATTTTCTCAACTTTTACTCAACTCAAATTAGAACCAATTTGGGGTTTGGTTCCAACTACCCTTTAATATAAGGAAAATTTCACATTTACTACCAGGAAAAGCACCATGTTTTACATTTGCTACCCCTTTAAAATTTTATTTTATTTTACTACTACCGAAACACACTAACTTTCATAATCACTACCACTTAACGGAATCCGTTAGGATTTCCGTTAAGTTTATTAAAAAAAAATTGAAAAATTAAAAAAAAATTAATATAATAAATAAATAAATATAAAATGAAAAAACCACCCAAAAAACCCTAGCCCTCCCCGTCATCCACCCTCCCCCCTCCCCCTGTCGGCGGCCAGCACCCAAACCTGCGGCCGGCGTCGGCGATTTGGGTCGGAATCGGACCCTTCCCCCTCCCCACCCAAAACCGACAATCCTAACCCTAATCCCCCTGCCCGAAACCACCCTAATCCCCCTTCCCCACCGTCGCTTAGGGTGGTTTTTGTTGGCAGGGAACGGGAACGAGGAGCAGCTGGATTGGGTTTCGAGGGGAGAGGGGTTGGGATCGACGGTGATTTCGAGGGGTGAGAGGGGCTGGGATCGACGAGGGTAGGGGATAGAGGGGCTGGGATCGACGGAGGTTTTCGAGGGGAGAGGGGCTGAGATTGAGGTGGGTTTCGAGGGGAGAGAGGGGCTGATCGGGTTTTCGAGGGACTGGGAATGCGACGCCGGCGGCGGATAATCAGGGTGGTCGGAGTCGCCGGCAGCAGGTTATTGGGCTCAGGCGACTATGGCAGTGGCTTGGTGGCTGGGCTGGACGGTGAGTGGTGGTTGCGGCGGATTGGCAGCTGGTGGGTAGGAAGGAGTGGTGGCTGGACGGTGGTTGGGTGGTGGTAACGGAAATATTAACGGTGTAAGTCAAGTGGTAGTGATTATAACAGTTAGTGTGTTTGGGTGGTAGTAATATAAAATAAAAAATTAAAGGGGTAGCAAATGTGAAAAAGGGTCCTTTTGCTGGTAGCAAATGTAAAATTTTCCTTAATATAATTGCACAAAGAATTTTAATGGATTTAGTTTTCCTAGAAACAGAAGAAGCTAAATTGGGCATGATAGACTTACAATTGCTGTGTATCCAATTGAAAAAGATCCTTTGCTTTTAATTAAATGCAAGGAGAAGAAATTGGTTCGATGAAAGAGAGGTATTGAAATTTTTTCAAGTTTGCTCTGTTATTTCTTCTCTTATAGGCTTTTTGTCGAACAGTTACTGTGCAAGTGTTTTTTCTGTTTTGGATTTTGGCGTCAAGGATGATAAGTCGTTCGATGTTGAATATTTCGTTGAGGCCTTGAGCTGCATTTAGAGCGTCATTGTAGTCGTCATTGTAATTTGGGTGATTAGAATACGTAGTATTTTCTCAAAAAAAGAAAAAATTTAAATTAGAATGTACTCGTGCTAATGCACAGGATATACATTTTTTGCGACGAAAAACAATCTTACATATGGAGTCTGGAGAATTGTGGTTACAAGTTGACCAAACAACTCATAAATTATTGAATACTTGTAGATAAATTCAAACATAACTACTCCGTAAGTTTATATATTGGTTTGTAACAAACGACAGCATATAGTACAATCAAATTCATTCTTTGGTTAATTTGTTAATATGGGAGTGTTGAGCAAATGAAGAAATAAAGTGTTTGTTGTCTTGTTGATTAAAACATGGTATACTTGCTAAATAATTATTTTTCCAAGTTCAGATTGAATTTATGCTAGACACTTCTAATCAATAAACTTTGACAATTGCACTTATGTTCACTATGTTTCATTCTAGTCATTTTAGATTAATAATGAAATACTTATGTACAAAATTTAGTACTCGTACGTAGCTACCTTGAAGAAATTAACCGTAACTTCACCTTATACTTTGTATAACCTATTTGTCGATGTTGATTCCAACTTTTGTGCACTCCGTATACTCATTACACATTCACACATGCCTGCTACATCGCCTACATGGCCAACAGGGAAACACCCCAACAACCCAACATACAGGAAGGCAACTAAATATGAAGATGTATAACAAATGGGAGTAAAAGATTTCGATTCATACACCGTGAGTCTGTGAGAAAGATGTATTATGTATATACGACTGCATTTTACAATCAATTGTACGGTTGTACTCCTGATTAAATAAGATAATATGGCACCAAAATATTACTCCGTACATGAGTTGTTTCAAATACAATGTGCGAATTAAATTGACTCAAAAATTAATATACCGAGTGTTAGGAGTCTAGGAGATCAGTTTAATCACGTACATTTTCTTGAAGGGTGGTTCAACCTACGAACCCAACATTACTTGTTACTTCATACTTGGTTTCATTCTTGGTTCACCCCACCCCTCCCCAACAGATTCAAACGAACCTTTTGCAAGCCTAATAGATGGAACTAACAAAGTACAAGAGTAGTATATAAATCAATGAACTCAATACTTCTAGTTCAATGTTTGATTTCATGACATTGTGTTCATCAACTAAATAAAAAAGTGAGTACATCATTCATCATGAAAACTAGTCTAATTCACCTAATTAAATTACTGCCCTTAAACTTGCATTTACCAACAAGGGTAGCAAGCATTGTAAAATTAGACACAGTTTATGGCTTATATATACACCACCATCAACATCGGAGTCTTAATCCCAATGATAGGGTCGGCTACATGAACTAAGATTTTATCGCCGTGGAAAACTATTTTTTTCCTGTTGTTTTTTCTTTCTGATGGTCTGAAGGGTTCTAATTTCTTAATAATCTGATTAATCTCCAACTTAAAGATAGCCTTGGAAAAGTCCTGTACATCCCTGAACTCCTGAAAAGGTATCATGATCTTCTAATGTAAAACTCTTAGTACAAATTTAACAGTCTGAAACTCTGAATCAATAATCTGAAACTCTGTGATCATGCCAACAAAGAAGCATAGTGACACAACGCCGTAAAATATACACCCTTGTCTTCTGCTGCTTGACAATCGATAAACACCGCCTTCTGAAGCTGGATTTCCGGTGGCGTTGGCCTCGAGACAATGATCTTTGTGTAGGAAGGAGGTAGGAAAATGTCATGGTGACTAACTGCAGAGAAAGAAATAACAGAGGAAGGTGTGTTAAAATTTGGTTGAGAAATAAGTAATAGAGTTGAATGAATCAAACATAAAATCAGAATCATATATTTATACAAAATCTTTTGTTGACACTTGACAAGTTGATATTGTGGTCCTTAAATAAATAAATAAATTACATCAACGTGATATAATGCTTGCTTATTGTTACATGAATTACATCAGTTATATTATGTACTAACAAAAAGGTGTGTAAATGAAGAGTCGTGTAAGACAGCAATTATAAAAGTTCTCAACTGATTTTGACACTTTTTTTAACTGTATGATCGTATGACAACTCTTTCCACGTATCATCCACGCAATCCAACTTTGTTTTTGTGCACTCCAAACATGTTTTATTCTTTCTTTTCAGAATAAGTGGTTTCCAAAATCATTTTCTAGGTGGATCAAGTGTGATCCTAATCACCTTTTTATCGAGGTTTTAGTTAAATTTACTTTACTTAGAACTCGTTCAGTTCGTAACGATTGTTTCCTTTTAAAGAAATTCTCAAAAACAAGTTCTAATATTTGATAGTTTCTACTAAATTGGATTTCCGTAACTAGTAGTGAGAAAAGTTTGCTTAACAACAATAATCGTATTTCAAAAAAAAAAAAAAAAAAAAAAAAAGGTTGTATTACACATGGAAAAAGAAGATTTTTTTTTTTTTTATTTAATCATATTGCTATTTTATATTCTTACCAAACAATTACATTTTTTATTTGTATTTTTATAATTAAGGGAATTCTTTTTTTGTATTTTTCCACATCAACCACTCCAGGCATTAATTATGTCGGCTATCTAAAATTTGGCCTCAGTATAAAATATTGGCTCTGTAGAATAATTTATACAAAGGGGTTAAGGGTTACGATAAAACGGTCAAAAAGTAGGCAGAATATATGCAACGAGCCAAAATTGATGATGATCTAAACCATTAAGCCGCCTGGTGCCTACTAGTCAACTTGAAAAAACTATATTCTAGAAAAAATACTCTAAAAATAAATCCACTGTATTTTTTTGTTAATATAAAGAGCCATTTATTTGGTCCTACCTTACCTTATCCAAAAATTTAGCTAGTGCAATGTACATATGCTCAAAACCAAAGTATGTTCCAGGAAGAACACAATAATAGACTATTCACTGGTATATATGGAAGCAAATATCTAGAACATTATATGAAACAAAGGCACATACAGCTTGACTACTATAGTACAGTAACAGCCTAGCTAATGGCCAGCCATGAATGGCATTATTGTGATAGTGATACAATTGACGTTCCTAACATAAACGCCGCCAATGCAATGTCTACGTCACAAAGTTATTTATAGAGCTGATCATGGGGCAGGATGAGTCGTACTTTGGACCATAAAGTTAGCACATACCCAGGTTGGAGCAGGCCAGGTGCGATCAAACTGAGGGGATTATGACTACTTCGGTGTAGAAAAGAATATTTGGACCAGGAGAGTGTAAGCCCAAACCCGGCCTGAATGTGCCCAAGCTGGACTTGATCAACAATGCCTTTAAGCGTAGGTGAGCTTATCAGTATCAAAACCTAAATTAAGACTTTCATGTGAATTTGGAACTTGCCATTATCTAAATCATATAATAACAATAATGTTATGTTCAGCAGTTTGGCATTTACATTATTAATTAGACTATACTTGACGCTCATAAGAGTCATAAGTCTTGAGACTCTGAACTGTGGAAGTTAAATAATGCCTAAATGTATTTACCCCAGTGGTCAGTGCTCATACGCTTGGCTATGAGTAAGCAATTCATCACGTTTTAAGGTGGTAGTATTTGTCCAAAAGCTTCTCCGTATACTCTCCGAATGTGAGAGTACTATTTGATGGAATCAACTGGCAAAAAAGCAAAGATAAAAAATTCAATTCGATTATACAGAGCATAATATTAACAATAGAATGAGCAGAAAAGAAAGATTCAAAAAAAGAAAAAAAAAAAAGACAATCTGCAACAGCAACTTCCAATGTCCCAGCATAATTCCACTTTCATCTTGTTCATTACTATGCATATTAATATATTATCTGTATAACATAGTAGCATTTTGATTGTTACTTTTATCATACTACGTACACAACCTTGAATTTTCTTTGGTAAACTTAATGTCATCCATAATCGAGATGCATAGTTTGAGATGGAATTTCGGATATAATAATAAAGTAAAAATATGGAAGTAGATGCAATGCTATAGTCATTCACATTAGACATCCATACCTAAAAAAAATACAATATCATTCTGGCATTCCTTCAATATATAACCTTGTACATAGGACCAGAATTCATTAATAATTAGACCCTGATTAGGCTTTTATGGAATATTAAAATAAAATAGAAAACTGCCAATTGCAAGCACAATATGAAGCACTTCTTCCAATTATACAAAGTAATGGACCACAATACCAGAAAGCCAACCACACTTAACTACACCAGACATGACAAACTACCACAACAAAATGAAGGATAAAAGTTGAAAAAAGATTACCTCTTTGTGGATGTGCATATTCTCTGGAAATTTAAGCTTTTCGCCCCTACAAAACCAGGAACATCATTAAACACAGATCAACAATGACTTCATTAATCAACTGGATGGAGCATTTCTGAGCTAATTAATGTCAAGCCTTCATGAAGCAAGCTTTTTCAGGGTCCAGTCAAAAGAAAAAGAACTTGTTTCACAGTTCTTGGCTTTAAAGAGCTTATTTCAAGGTTATTGACATTATAGGCTGAACCTAACATGTCAAGAATACAAATTCTTTCTTCACTGTGACTACGGGGTATATATTATTGAAGCTTGAACAAAAACAGATGATATTAACACAATTTCCCACTTAAAAGGATATCATACCAGTCAGGTTGCATAAATAACGCAAAAGTTGACCGTTCAAGACCAGATACCCCCTTGCCATTTGGTGCCTGAAAATGAAAGTGATTTGCAAAGTTATATGGCCCCGCATAAAACAGAAAACAAATCTAAGCAACATTACCAAAAAGTGTTTAGGAAACAAAGAATAGCATTAAGTACCCGAACACAATGAGGCGTAGCATGAAGGTAACCTCCTGATAGAATTTCAGTAGTTTCACCAATCTGATATGCAATTTCATCTTCTCCAAACACAACCTACAAATATAATGGTCAATGTCTCAATCTAAGGTATCTCTGACACCATGACACATCACTTAATGGTTCAATGATCTGCACATGCACTCCTGGTTTTATTGTTTTTCTTTTATTTAATCTATTAATCATGACTAACATAGCTCATATCAGTAATGCATAGTACAACTTTGATAGACAGATGGTTAAATGTTGCTCATCTCATTACCATTCTTAATATTAACTAGGCTTACTCTGAAATCGACATAACACTGCAGAAAAATTAAATATTTCTCATAGACCTAATCATAACCAACATATTGGTGGATACTGTTGTCTTTCTTGGTGGAAGTACTCTAAATTTAATCTGCACACAAAGCATCAAAAAGAAATACAAAACAAATAAAATGACCAATTAAGTACTATAAATTTTTAACATGGTTAATAAAGTGCCCCTTGGTTTCACTATTTCAATACTGAAGTTATGTGCAATTCAGTGACTGCAAAATTAAAATAAATCCCTAAAAAAAGAAACAGGTTAGCTATTACAAGAGCATTATAATTATTATTAATATTACTTGGGTGAAGTAATGTCTGCATGAAACAGAAAGAGGAGAACCAGAAACAAAAAGAATAACCTTGACTGTTTCATCATTCCTGGTCTTTACATAAAGACCAGCAGCTTTATCAGGACAAGCTACCTGAACTCCATCTTTCAAAAACATGCCACACGTAAGACCTACAATATCAAACTTATGCATCTGAGAAAAAGGAATAAATAAGCAGAAATAACGAAAAGAAGCAAGAGTCACAGTAACCAATATTTTACAGGTGGTGCCACTACAATGCAGAAAAATATGAGAAAAATTATAGATAGCCCACCAAAGTCAAAACCTACATTCGTCATGCAATTGAAGGAGCAAGTTCCAAAAGCTTCTAAATGAGTGGATATCCTAAATTTCTACAATACGTAACGGAGAACAAAAACAAAACCCAGCAGGACCAGCACTTATGTGGGAATTTATCATTTAAGATTTATTAAGTAAAAGTGCCTTGTGCAAATGAACCTCAAATCACCCTATGACTTCTTATGCTTAGTACGCCTCCATCACAAGCAATAGAGAAGTTTCAAGTCGCATCTTGATATAAACCATAGAAAAGAATGTTAGGAAAATGGAGGACAAACCAATGTAATCAACAGCAACGCTCATTATCTCAACTTAACAAGTTAAGTCTCTTACAAAAAGAATACAACCCCCCCCCCCCCCCCCCCCCCACCCCCAAAAAAAAAAAAAAAAAAAAAAAAAAAAAAAAAAAAAAAAAAAAAAGAAAACTTATCTATTTGTATATGAGGGTTGTACACAGTTTAAAGGAGAGTGAAGGCAGGGCCAAACTTTAGATAATAATCTTACCATCTAAGGATGTAGCAGATAAAATGGTATATGGCACAAAAAGGAAAACGTAGGGAATATAATAGACAGAGAGGTATATAAGGATAAGCCCATCCAGAAACAGTTTTGGGCATTCTAGAGCATAGTGTAAGTGTTAAATTTCACTTGACAGAAAATATTAGAAAATTGATCAATGTTTGATAATAGAGGTAATAAAAGTATATCAGATCTGTCAAGAAATTTCTAACCTGTAAGGGAACCATGGTCGGTATGCCATCCACACCAGGAAGACATCGAGTCGTCTTTCAAACGATCACTGTCGGATGTATGATCATTAGCAACAAGTAAATTGTCCCAAGATAAACAATCTCAAAACTAAACAAAATACAGAAATACTTCCTTCATGACGTATTGCCACATTACTAATTTTTGTTATTCCAGAACATGCCAAAAGACATGCTACACATGCAATTGAAAATGACTGCAAGAGCACAAGACAAATCAAAGTATGACACAATCTCTCTTTCAAAATTTTGGAATATAGAAGTCTGAGAGACACTACAACAGATGCACTCTTATTCTAATTGAAATGTGCCAAATGCTAAATTTGATAACAAGTTCTTGACTCCTTAGATTTGAGTATTCTAAGCAGACAAGTAGTATGCACCTAACTCGCGGATAGTTCACTTAAACACTGAAAGCCTACTAGTAATAACTGGAAGGCTAATGCAGACAAGGTTCTTTATATCAGGACATCACGTTAATTCACCTCTCTTGTGTTGGGAAATAATAAAGAAGCCGACCCTTATGACAGCGTGAACGATGAATTATTTGTTCAAGGCCTTCACCTTTTCCAATTTTCATGCCTTCAGATACTGCAAAATTTGCAAATAAAATGCAAACCATTAATGTCATTATAATTCATAGATGCAAAATTCCTAACACACAAAATCATTTAGCCTAAACTTGGGTTCATATATGAATATCAGACCTAATCTGTGGCTGAAATGTAATGCATCAGGCTTATGAAAAAGGTACATCAGGAATTGTCACTATATTTCAGTTAGAGGTAGCTTGAGCAACAAGAAGAAGAAAACCAAGTAACAGGAGGGAATCAATTGGCAAATGTGTGAAGTCAAAGTAGGGCAACAAAAAAAAAAAAAAAAAAATCTAGGGAGTTCTCATTGAACAGAAATACTGCAGTCTGCAGATGCTTTAGGCTAAATTGATATAACAGGTCAATTTGAGTCAAAATTTACAAGTCATCGAGTTAATGAATTTTACCGGCTGAAAGAAACAAAATATACAGAATAATGAGTAACAAATAGAAAGAAGGCAGAGAGAACAAATTCAACAAAATACTACGCTAGAATTGGAGATATTAAAAGGAGCATATCTAAATCCATACAGCTATGCATCAGAAAATAGATCTGCAACTCTGCAATGCTAAAACTCATAAGAGACGAAGTATAAAGCAACACTGCAACAGACTCAGAGATACTATAAGAATCGAAATGTTTATGTAGAATCTACCATATCGATCGCAGTGATATGCCACCATCATGCCAACATCAAGCATTATCCTTCCAATTGCTTTAAATGCTGCACATGATATTATAAGAAATTGAGAAACCACAGCAATTTACATTCTAATTCAGACATACTACATCTGCAAGACAAGGGAATACTACAATAAGTATAAAATTGACAGAAGTGAAGCTGAGACTTTTAAAATAGATCAAAATTAATATTAGATGATCAAAGTAAGAGGCAATTAGTAATTCATGGCCAACCATAAGATCAAAATTAGAAGTAATATATGACTGCAAAGTTAAGATAATTATTCGTATGAATAAAAATTAGAATAACTAAAAGGTTTAATAAAACTATCATCTAAAATTGGAAAACCAGTGCAAATAAACCAGGGAACAATACATACCAGCATGTAATCCTTACATAATATAAGCATCTAACAAAGCGTTTATAATGATCAGCTATGAAAAAGCTTGAAAGCACATACAATAGAAAAGGCGAGAGACATAAATAAGCAGTGCAGCAGAGACAGAGCACAAAAAGTTGAAGGGAAGATAACAAAACATTGAGGTGGTATCAAAGAAGACAATACGAAGTATAACAATGTTCTCAATTACCATTAATTGCCTGTATAGAGTATGAAGGTATTAACTAGGCCAAATTCGATTACATGTGGGAAAAAAAAAAGTAGGGAATTTAGATTACTTTAAATGTCACTTCCAGAATGAATTATCAGCTGCCTATGGTTAATTATCATACTCTAAAAGTCTAAAACATGATCATATATAGATTCAGTCTGCCAGTCTGGTAGAAATGGAGGGGGGAAAAAAACATAAACATTAACAAATTAATAAATACGTCCTGGTGATGCAGCATAACTATAATTCAACCAACATTGGCTAAAAATGAAAAACACCATAATGGCATCTGTTTTTTTTTTTTTTTTTTTTTTTGAAAGACACCATAATGGCATCTAATCAACAGCCACACACTGTATAGATTAGTAACAAGATTTATATGTTTGTTTGTATGTGTCTGCGCTGGACAAACTTACCAACTTCTAGTTCTGGCAAAGCACTTTGAGGCCATATATTCCGCCCACAATATGCTGGGTACCTAAAAGGCAGGAAATGAGCAAAATGTGAGTAGCTACTTAAGATTGTATCCAAGTATAGGACATCTTAACTATAGAGAATAAGTTATTAAATATGGTACATCCTGATTTAGATTAGAAATTGAGGAACATCAATTCCTTGTCAGATACATGTTTTATTGAGGTGATTCTTAATACAAACTGGACGTAGAAAGTGATTGATCATCCTAGGTTTACATTCCATATTACACTGATGCTCTACCATAACTCAATATAGAGTCTAAACCTTAACAAATCAACATATATGACACAATGAGCTGATTTGTCCTAATCTCGTGAGTAGAAAACTTCATACAAGACGAAGAGGCCTGAAAAAATGACTGTCAGTTTGATATACAAAACATCGAACCACAATTTCTAGGCCAGACTTCTGACGCTCCAGGCAGCAGCATAGTGATTGCATAAAGGAGGGTGACTTTTTAAAGAACCACTCTGGAGTTGTGTGAATTTTTAAAGGGTTTATGGTGAATTTACCTTTTTACCTGGATAAACCCATCAAAAAAACATGTACATAAATAAGCCTGTGGCCTTGCAAATTCATCCCTTCAACTACAACCACCGACCATATTGATCCTTCCACAAACAAGGTCTATTGTGGTCAAATTTACTGTCCTTAAGAGTTAAGACCTTAACCCACATGAATTCCAAAATGTGTCGAATTGTTACCCTCCAACATTAACTATTAGCCACTTTTTTGTGATAAGAAGCTTTAGCAGAATGATACTGGATGATTATAATTACTGAAAAACCGTAGTTATGCCTATATTTCAACAAAGGCAGCAGTGCCATGAAAAAAAAAAAGCACACAAAAACAATATTTCTGACCTCTTTTACCTTTGAATAAGGGCTTGGTCCAGCGTAGGTACATCTAGTAAGGGATTTGCATAAAATGATCCTTTCAACATATCTGCAGCATAGAAGACAGGCAAAATAATCAGAAGATAACTGAAGAATATCATGGATAAGAAAACATTTACAGAATTCAAGAGAGATTCTCCTCATAATACATATTACATATGCATAAAGAAATACTTGGATGCTATTCACAGGTGACATCAAATATAATTTCATGTAGAGTGAGTGAGTGCCGGGAATGATTTATATATTTACTAGAAAAAGTTTGATGCACAAACTACAAGTGTGGATCTGAGATAAAGGCTATAGATAGCAAGATGCACAAACTACAAGTGTGGATCGCAGCTTGTCAAAGTGTAACCATGACTACACATGACAAAGACTATTGGAGGCCCTGCAGGCTGCAGCACCTGCTAGCAGTGAACAGTCTGCCTTGAAAAAACTGACATAGAGGGCAGCAAGATGGAATAGGGAACACAAAGTGATCGAGCTATCCTTTCCCGATAAATAGGTAGGGCAAGGTGAGATAAAAAGATGTCCGGCCCTTACATGTTGCTAAATTTTGGGTTCAATCATTCTGCTTTCTTATTTTTTTAATCCCTTATGGATCAATTTGGAATTGATGTACTATTACACAGCTGATATGAAAGCTCAATGCATGGGAAAGGGGATTTGACAATAATGCAGAGTTCCAAAAGGAATTATATGTTCAACTGCAACCTTCAGTTTAGGGAAAGTATCAAGCCTTGGCCCCACAAAACATTTGTGTTTTCATTATTAAGTCCATAAGAACAGCTTCCAAAATCTCTGCTCCATAACAAAGTAGACAACAGAATCTATAGCTTTATTTAAATTTGGGATGGAAAAACTTGCCAGGATTCCCAGATTCAAGCTTCTCTTTCCCATGACTCCAACCAAAGTTGTACCTGAATATTTTAGTTGAAAGCCGTTAAGTTAAAAGACTGTAAAGCACATGGAACAAAAATTCAAGGTTATAGACCTTATAGTGGAATTGCTTATTTGAAAATAAAAGTCCTCGTTAGATGCCTATGCTAAAGAATGAAAGCCAATCAAGAGATATGGATTTCAGCTCCAAAAGCTGTTAAACTGCACGTGTGTTAAACATGGGCAGCATATAGCGTATACATCTGGGATCTTTAATGATCTCTAAAGTAACACCTACACATAATCAGTGACAACAAAAAACTTAAATTACATTAACAATATCTGGATGCATCTACAGATGCTCCCAAATAAGGAACAATAACGGCGGTTGGCCGGTTACCCTCACGTAATTATTGTCAGCAGAAAAAAAGTATGATGCAGAAAGATAAACTTTGAACACTAAGGACCAGTGAATAGAGTAAATTGCAAATAGGAGTACATAAAAGAAAGAAACATGACTTAATATGCAAAAAGCTAGATGTCTTGTTAAATGGTTACCTACTATCAGGATCCTCAAGTTTTTTCTTCTCTTCCTCTGGAAGTTTTGCTAATCTGAAAACAATATACATATGCAGAACATGATTATCCAAATTGTGATGCAACTCTACTCCTAATTTACTTGACAACTGCCCATATTGTCCTTTACATATGACATTGAAAAACAATATCGAATTCTTACTTGGGTGATAGACGCAGAAGAGTCTGGCGCAATGAAGAATAACCTGGGACCTACGTAGAGATATAAAATACATGTGTACAAGACCAGTAACTCAATAAGTATGTAGGGCAACTGTGTATTATAAAATCACCAATTAAAACTTTGCAGACAATTGCAAATTACAACATTGATTCCACTATGACAAAAGCTATATAAGATATCAAATATGATTGAAGCTAGAGCCTTTAATTGACCTAAACTAATGCAATGAACTCCCAGATCTAACCTCGAGAAAAGAAAATTGACCTTTATCATTCTTTGAGCATGACAATATCGAAAAGGCACAAAACAGGTATGGGCTACATGCCTACATGGTGATATGGTACAATAGTGTACATGGATCCCTGTACTTCCTCAACATCAACAATCCTAGTACAACCTTTACTCTCCAATTATACATGACGGTCTCACGCAAGTCACGGCCAATGTCAAGCTTTAGGAAGCACTAGTGTCATTTGGGAGTGGACGAGTGGTGATGTTATCTTAGGAGTACCATGAATCATGATACAAAATGTATCATCCTAAGAAGGAAATGGTCTTTAATAAAGGAAATGGTAATGCATTGTTATCTTAGGAGCACCATGAATCATGATACAAAGTATATCATCCTAAGAAGGTCAACGAAAGTCAACAAGCCTTATAACATCTTAAGACTCAACTCCATGATTGATTTCGACAATTATTCATAGTAATTCGACTCATACCCGTAGGGCCGTATATATCCTCTATTATACTGGAGTACTTACACATATAAACTCCAACCTCATCACCTAAGGCTTTACAAGTTTGATCAATAAAATACTTCTAAATTAAAATGCAAATTGAATTGAGAAACATAAAAATTAAGCAATTAAATACTAATCATTAAACAAACAATTGAAATTATGAAAAATAATTACGTTGGAAATTGAGATAATCCCGAGTCCATTAGGTCCAAAGCCTTTTTCAATCAAAGCTGACAAATCCTCGTTCTTATCCTTCATATTCAATCACAAATAATATTCAAACAAAGAATGAGCAATAATCAAAGAAATTGATAAATTTATAATAAAATTTTAACCAGAAAAAACACAATTGAAGAAGAAACAATACTTGGATGTCGGAGAAAGGTATGGTGACCGGACGAACAGTCGGAGGATGAGATTGAGAAGAAAGCGACATCATAGAAGCACGAAATTGGGGAGAGAAAACCCTAGAATTTGGGGAAAAATGCGAATTGCGTTGAATTTTGGCGTGGGAAAATGGAAGTGTAGAAATTGCAGAGAGTTTCAAAGACATCGGCAAAGTTTGGCAATTTCAGTTGCTTTTTATAGTAGGCTAGTAGAGTTTGTCTGGTAGTTCAAATATAAGAGGGAAATGAAATTTAATTATAATAACATTCGGATTGCATAAGACTCCAAGTATTACGAGTAAATTAATTAATCAGTAATTGAGCGGATTTGCTAAGTGGGTGGATCGCATCTGCGATTTTTTATTTTTTTTAAAAAAAAGTCAATGTAAATTTTAATATTTTAAGACTTGATTTGTGATTAATAATATTTTATATGAAAAATTATTATATACTCCCTTCGTCCCCGATTGATAGTCACTTTTGAAGAAAAATCACGGGAATTAAGGAGAATTAAAGAAAGTACATTGAAAAAGTAAATATACATTGGGTATGCAAAAAAGTAGAGAGAGAAAGTAATTAAAATACATGGGAAAGTTAAGTTAGCACAAATATTTTTGCAAATGTTAGAGAATTTTGGTAAAAAAATAATATTAATGGTACTTGAAAAAAGCAAATGTGACTAACATTTTGAGCCACTAAAAATGGCAAAAGTGACTATCATTCGGGGACGAAGGGAGTAATTATTAATGAACTGTTAAATTTTTATCAACAAAATAAATAAGCTAACTTGTAAAATCATTTAAATGAAAATGATATCTTATAAAATACAAGTAGAATACTTGTAAAAGCTACTTAGATGTTTTAATACACTTTTTAATCTCTTATGTTATTCGGTGGCATCAAAGTCAAACAATCAAAAGAATTTAACTATTTATATCGCCATATAACTTTAAATTCATTATATAGGTTGATTTCATATATTATCAATAATTTCACTTAGGGTCTAAACTGAACTTAAATTATTGGAGCTGAATTGAACTAAACTGAAGTTTATTGGAGTTGAACTGAACTGAACTTATTAGAGCTGAACTTGAAGTGAACCGAATATTTTATGAGAGAAGGAAATTAAGAACTGAACTGAAAATAATCAGAAGAGAACAAACCCTTAGTTTACCATACTATGAGATTTCTAAATCCATCTTGCTAACTCCAAAGCTTTATTGCTTTAAACATCAATGACGAAATGGATCATAAAAAATTATAAACACCTCTTTAACGATAAGAATTTGACTTATAATAATTTAATACATATTGTAACATGTTGCAAAACTAGGTGGAGAGAAAAAAAAGTTGTTATTCACTTGTTTGCAAAAAAAGGTTCTAATAAATGTTCATAAATAATATTATGCATGTGTTGTCAAACTTTTAGATTGTATATCGAGTCAACTAATCTGACAACTTACCATGTAGAACTTCTAACCTTGTAATATCGTATTCAACAAATTAAGCTTTATTGGCATAGTAATTTACTCTCAAGGCTTGTTCCGATTTAAGCTGAATAGAACATGCCCTTAGAATGACAAAAAATTATCTATGGCATAAAAATGACCTACTCAAAACCCTTCCAATATATAGCAAATAAATTAGTCATTCCATTGACATTTTTCAAATTCCAACCTCTCAACTTTTTCAATCAATGAAGATGATCATGTAAATGATTTTGTCATGAAAATTATTTTTTATCTCAGATGTGATATGATCATGGGCTAGATTGTTACAATACAAAGAAAAAAAGTGTCTTAAACCTTCTCGTTTGAGTTAAAGTAGCCAAGCCGTAAACATTCACCCAAACTTATAAAAATCAAATTAGGAACAACTGTTTGACCTAGTTTCTGAAACTGTTTCTCAATCTAAGAAATAGATATTGGGCCAAACAATGGAATTCTAAGAAGGCCAAAATAGCTTTTAGGGATGGTAAAATGAGAAGCACCAATTTGTAGCTTTTCGCCAAAGGGGTTTCTCGGGAGGTATTCCTGGGCAAAGCATTTCCAACATTTTTCAAAAAGACCTCTAAGTGATGCGTGTCGTGAGACTAGATTCCTCGTAATGTGAATTTAAGCTTAAAAAATTCATTAACTCGAACCATTTGGGCCTAACCGGACTTCTTTCAAGCCAAGCTCTACTCAAAGTCTCCAACTATTGTTTGATCACAACTCATACGAGTAACTCATAAGCTTATTCGAGACAAAGCCATTAGATTTTTGGGTTACAATGGCTTGCAAAAACCTCCCACTCACAAACTATCTCAATCACTCATTTCCACTCTTATCAAAATTCCCATTATCTTCTTCAGCAAAACTTATTCAATTTCTGGGTTATTCAACTTCTAACTTCACTGGTCTAAATTCAACTGTTGTATCATCAAACAATTTCACTTGGGATGATGTTATTCAAATCGGTCAGTTCAAACCCGACCCATCTGACTTAACGGGTTTCTTTGATAAAGTTAGCTCTTGTAATCGAAATGTGGTAACTAATTTTATCTTATCTTTTTTTTTTTTTTTTTTTTTTTTTTTTTTTTTTTTTTTGGGTGATGAAGATGAACTGATGATTTTAGGATTTAATTTGCAGGAAAAATTGCGGGAATTTGTTCCATTTGTTGTTGAAGAGCAAGTTGTTGGTTATGTACATAGTGGGTAATTTCTTTATTCTTCCTTTGTCCATGATTGCTATTGTAATTGTAATTAACTTATTTGAATTTGAAAATTCATGTAAAATTTGATTAGATATTGATGAAAATTATGCCTGAAAATTATCAGATGCTAATTGTTAATTTTGCAATTTCTCGTATATCTTAATGACATTTCAGTTGTATAAGATGTAGTGATTCTTCTTGAGCTTGAAATTTGACATGAATTTGAAATTTTGATTTAGTTGTTGCATTGGTAGTTTGGATTACACTATTAACGTGACTATTAATTCCGGGTGTGAGGGAGTAGTATTCATTTTATTGCCAAGACCGTTTTAGAATTAGTTATTGCATTTCTAGTTTGGATTACACTACTAACGTGACTATTAATTCCGGGTTTGGGGGATTAGTAGTACTCTTTTTTATAGCCAATACAGTTGGGGCTAAGGGATGACTCACCGACGTGGGAGTGTGGAGCTGTATGTTTTTACATATCTTAATTTTAGTTCTTTAATTGCTCAAAAACACAAGATCTTAGTTGCTGTTGTACTGCCATCCGGATCAGCATTCTGATGAAATTTGATCATGAAATCACAATGGCAAACTTGGACTGAGATGATAAAAGCTGTTCATTTCAATAAAGGTTACTGTTAAATTATATGATTTCCATTTTAAGATGTAAAATGGATGTTGAAATGCTGTAAAAATCAAATCGGTAAACTTCAAAGCTGATTACATCCCCCTGATCCCCTTTATCTTGAGAAGATAAGCTGTCAAACTAAATGCTTACTTTGATAATTCATAGATTTGCTGACCACTTGAGGAGGTTCCAAGATGTGTTCTCGTTCCCACGAGATGATTTGCACAATGGTCATTTCGACTGGCATATAACACTACATCCAGAACTAAAATCACCTGAAGATAGGACTTCTGCAGTTGCTAATGTAATCAACTGCCTGGGAGAAGAACTGATTCCAGGTATTAGGAATGAGGTATTCCTGATGGCCAAGCATTTTATATTCTATACAATTCAGCATTGCATCTCTCTTTTTCATGGATTTCTAGTGGAATGTTTAATTCCTAACTTGGAGTAATAAATACAAAGTGCCATCTGCTGATCTGTCCCTTTTAGATGTTCTCAAAATATTTATCAAGTTACATTTTGGAAACTATTGCTGTATGTGTAAATATAAGTTTTATCTTGCAATTTAAAAAGAAAAGTTTATTGAAATTCTCTATTGCAGCTCCAAATCAAGTTATTTGCTTGTCAATATTTTCTATAATGTTTTATAAGAGAAACTTTTGGCTCTTTTCTTATGCATATAAGTCTTAAACAGCACTTGTTTAGAAGCTTACGGAAATATAATTATACTAATCTGTTGACATAACAATGAATATATTTCTAACCATGAATGACTGTGCATGACATTGACTTGAACCAGCTCTTCCCTGTTACATCATGCTTTGGGACACGAGCGTTTTTCTCACTAGAACGTGCTGCGGCTCCTTATTTTGGAATAAAGGTAAAATATTTTCTGCTTTTGATAACCATATTCCTTGTCTATGTCATTTACGGTGTGTTTGGATAAAGAAAGGGGAAGGAAAAGAAAGGGAGGGAGGAGAAGAGGAGGGGAGGGAAAGGGAGGGGAGGGAAGAATGGTAATTTTTTTTCAAAATCTCTCCATTATTGGAGGGATCAATTTCCTACAATTTAATCCCTCCATTTCTCTCCCCTCAAATTCCCTTCCTTCCTCATTTGTTATCAAAATGAAAGATACCTCATCTCTCCATTTCCCTTCTCTTCCTTTCCCTCCATTTCTTTCAATCCAAACACACTGTTAGTCACTTTGTTGCATCTTTTACAAAAGGTCCTCAGTGTCATATTACTTGGATAACAGCATTTTTTTGGCTTGCTGTTCCTAATTATTTTTGTCATTGTCTTGCTAGTAACATGTCTACAAGTCAGAGTATTATTTCCCAATGGTCAGTCTTTTGTGTAAGTGGGCTTTGATTTCTAGTTACAGTCATCTAGAGAACTGGAAATGCTGTATGAGGAGCTGAGTGTATGTACATGAAGTTTGTAGATGCTTCAACCTTATAATAGGTTGAGGTAGTTCAGTGCTCCAGACTCCTATCTTCTTTGGGTCTCTACATCATGCAGTTATTATCCCCATTCTAGGAGAAGCAAGAATCACCAAATTCAATGTGTCACCTGCCCACCTCACTGTTCTGCATCTCTGTGATTCATCCAATTTCAATTGTCTATCTGCATTAGTTGAGTGGAACTAGCATTGTGTGACTAGTCACAGGACTTATTTAAGAGCAAAAGCTTGGTAGGTGATGCTTGTTTTGCTAATTGAATTTGGTTCTAGCTTACACAGTGATTCTAGTTGTATAACTGTATTGCTCCAGACAGTAATTATATTTGTTTTGCCAACCATTTCTGAATTCTTCCGAAGAGAAGAAAACTAATGTGGTTTTGCATTTTCCTTTTATTATAGGCATATGGAGTTCACATGAATGGCTATGTTGAAAAAGAAGGTCAGAAGTTTCTTTGGCTGGGAAAGAGAAGTCAAGCAAAGTCCACCTTTCCAGGGATGCTTGATCATCTTGTTGCTGGAGGACTGGTTAGTTGCAACTTTCAGCTTGATGTTTTATGGGGCTTAAGAAAAACTTGCAAGGAGTTTAGAATTAGTGAACAATTGTTGACATTCTTTAATAGTGATCGAACTCCTATTTGTTATGCTAACATCTCACATCCGCTCTTTGGGTCCAGGAATATCTTTCAAAAATACATGTTAAAAGACAGAATCAAAAATTACCATCTTATCTCATCTTTAAATTAGTTTTTTTTATCGCCTTTTGACATTCTTGAGCCTTTAGAAATTTGGAGCTTTCTTCACAGTTAAAGCTTCAGTTAAGTACTATTCATGCCTGGCCATAGATACAGTCTGGTGGATTTCTCCATGTTATCTTTTGCTTGACTATTCTGCGACTTTTTTGTCCTCAAATTTGATCAATCTCTTTGCATTGGTTCTTTTAAGCATTTGTTAATCTAGTTAGTAATAATTGGATTGCGTAAAGCTATAGCCTGCAATAATCTGTTTGTCTTGATAGTGTACATCTTACTATGTTTCTCATGCCATATTATTTTTGTTTAAATCTTTATCTCAAGCATCTTTGAAAATATTGCAGCCTCATGGAATTCCTTGTGGTGAGAATATGATGAAGGAATGTGAGGAGGAAGCAGGAATACCCATATCCATCTCCAAGAAGTAGCCATCTGTCCAATCCCTCTTTTTGGTCTAGAGTTGATATCATTTTTTATTTAAAACACATATTACAATGTTTAACTAAGAAAACTGCTGCTCAAGTTTTGTTAATTTGTCTTATTCTAGGCTTTTTTATTTCTTCTGTGCACCTATGACCCATAAACATCTACGAGTAATAACTCGCTTATCAATGTATTCATGACATCATGTTCTGTGTGTACCAGAGTTGAACCAGTTGGGGCTGTCTCTTACATGGATATCAACGGAGATAGACTTAAGAGAGATGTTCTTTTCTGTTACGATCTCAAGCTTCCTGAAGATTTTGTTCCCGACAACAATGGTAGGCAGGCTAAGCTGTAATGTCATTATACCCAATATTGAACATGATGGCTTTGCCCTTTTTCATATTTCATTTGTCCTGTCTATTTTTTTTTTAATATATATATATACATATATATTTTTTTTTGTAATATGGCAGATGGTGAGGTGGAGAGCTTCAGGTTGATCCCTGTTCCACACGTAGCAAATGTGATTAAGAGAACCCAATTTTTTAAGTCAAATTGTACTCTTGTCATCATTGACTTCCTTTTCCGACATGGGTATGTATTCTATCTATCTAGCGTTAGTTTTAGCTTATCATATCGAATGGAAGTGTTGGAAATGGGATTATATAACCACTCCAATCTGTTTATTTGGTTGGTTGTTAATAGCTAATCTTATCACTGAATTCCCATTTTCCTGTTATGGCGTTTGCAGATATATATGTCCTGAATATGCTGGATACTTGAAGCTCCTTCAGAGTTTAAGGAGTGGAGACTGCTCCTGAATTGGCTTTAGCATGATTTGTTGTTAATGGGGATGTCTTAAAATAATGTGTACAGTTGGTTCCTTGAATTATAATTATACATTTATACCTTGTAGTATATGGATGAACATAAATTTCTGCAACAGTTGTCTGTATTTTTTGACAAGGACATAAACTTGTACTCCGTAATTTTGCTGTTGGTTACTCTTACTATGTAGAATTCAACTGCACTGAAAAAATTCTTAGAGGGATCGACTGTATCTGAGATTAAAATTGTGGCTCTTTTGCCTCCTTATGAACAAAGGGGGTGCAATAGATGTATGAGACTATGAGTTGTTAGCAAAATGTTGGAGGTTTAATAAAATAGGTTTTCAAGTCTTGTTCTTTTCCATGCTTTACATGATCAGCTTGTATAGATAAATTAAGCATAGAACTGAGGAATTTTTTGAAGAATCAATTTCACAGAGCTCTCACTTGTGTAAAATACGGAGTGTCGGACTAAATATAACCAACACATTGAAAAATCATTATAGCTCGCTAATAAAGAAATACTTAAAAAGAAAAGACTACAATATGAACATATTAGTGATTTTTTTACCATAGAGCAAAATTGTTCATGAGTTACTAGTTTGTACTATTTGTTTTTTGTTTAAACTCACCACGGACCGTGCTCTAACTTAATACGATCTCACCAAATCCGCCCACACAAACCGGGTCAAGGTAGGGATACGATCTCACCAAACCCGCCCACACAAACCGGGTTTAACCCGGAACACTAGGGTTTTGTATATAAAGAAGCAAACAAGCACCACAAGCACAACAACGAAGAATGAGGCAGGGAGAGGTCGTGGGAGTTTCCGAGGACCGTTTGCCACTCTCCCTTGATAACCCACCACCCTTTACGGCGGTCGGTAAACTTAAGCCGATGATTTCTCCGACCACCATTAAAACGGCCCTCAAACAAAGATTCGCTGCTTCAAATATGGCACTATCTTTCCCCTTTCTTCCTCCCTTTCTATCAAACTTGGTCACTAATTGGCCAAATTATTACTACTACTCCGTATTATACTTCGTATTATTTATTTATTTATTTATTTATTTATTTATCATCTTCATTATTATTATTATTATTACTACTACCTCCGTTTTTTCCACTGAGGCTATGATGAGTTCGATCGATCAATTTAATCCAAGTTTTTCTGGGTTTTGGTTGTGTTTTTCGAGGTGGGTATTTTTCCATTTGGCTTGGCAGCAACTTGATCGGCATTTTTGGTTGCGACGGTGTTGGTGTTGTTGTTGTTGGTGGTTGTAACTGGAAACTTAGGGCCTGTTCTTATTTACTGAGCTGAACTGAGAATTGAACTGAACTATTCATCTTATATTTGTTAATGTCGATCTTGTTTGGATGCCGCCATGGTTGATTACCTTCACCTTGATAATGCTCCCCCAAAAAAGCTTTGGTGAAATTCGGATCTGAGCCTCCCCAAAACACTCTTCCAAAAATGGATGAAAAGAAATCAAGATTTTGTGAAATAATGATATGGGTTTTATGTTTTGCATGTGATTTTTTTGCAGGTTTGTGATTTTGTGAGTGTAATTTGCTGTTTGGGCTGTGATTGTTTCTTGCTTAAGTTTACAATAAATGTTGAAAGTAATGTTTTTTTTAAGTGATTTATTGTTGTGTTGCAGGTTTGGGTGAAGTTATTAGGAGGGGCAAAGTTGATGATGAGGTTATGGGTTTTTGAATTGTGTTATTGGATGGTAAGCTTGTATATTTTAGGCTTTTATATAGTTTTACAATGAGCTTGTTATAATTGCATAGCCTGCATTTCTGGGTTAATTGTAAGTTTGTTGTCTGCTTTGAAAGTTTTAATGTTGAATGGTTAAATTAATTTAAAATGCATTATGCTTTTCGATATAGTAAATTAAAATATCTTTTATATGTAGTGCTTATTGATATTGTTTTGGAACGCTTGTAAAAAGCTGTCAAATAATGTGTGTTTCAGTAACTTAGAACACATTCCTGTGGATATAGATGATTAGTAGCAGCAGCAGTGTTGGTAGTTAGAGAATAGAGATTGCTCAACATGATCAGCTAGTATTGGTAAATTATGCATAGAATTGTGGATTTTTTGGTAAATAAATTTCATAGATTTCTCACTTGTGTTTAATACGGAGTAGCCAATATTGCATAGAGTTTTGATGTGACGAAAACATTACAAGATCATTGAAATAAATTGAAATTGCAATCACCTAAAAGAAAAGACTTGGAGTAACACATAAGTGATTTGTTTTCCATAGACCAATATTGCTCATAAGTTATGGAGTATTTTGTTTTCAAACTCACCACGGACCATGCTTTAATTTAATACGGTTTTAGCCATTTAATACAATCTCACCTAAAAGTTGCTCTTACATTAATCCGATCAAACCTGCCAAACAAACTGGGTAAAACCCGAAACAGAATATAGTTTTGTATATAATTATTATTGTTATTGTTATTGTTGTTATTATTATTATTATTATTATTATTAATGCTTCTGTGTTTTCCATTGAGGCTATGATGAGATCGATTATTAATGCTTCCGTGTTTTCCATTAAGGCTATGATGAGATCGATCGTTCAATTTAATCGAAGTTTTTTTGGGTTTGGTTGTGTTTTTCGAGGTGAGTTGTTTTCCATTTGGCTTGGCAGCAACTTGATCGGCATTTCTGGTTGCGACGGTAGTGTTGGTGGTAACTGGGAACTAAGTGCCTGTTCTATTTAGCTTAATTTTAGTTCAGTTCAGAACAGGCCTTGTTCACTTCAGATTAATTTCAGTTCAGTTCATTTCTTAATTTCCTTCTCTTATAAAATATTCAATTCAGCTCCGTTCAGTTAATCAGAACAGACCCTAAGCTTTGTTTAGTTCATTTTATATTTGTTAATGTCGATCTTGTTTGGTTGCCGCCATGGTTGATTTTCTTCACCTTGAAAATGCTCCCCAAAAACCTTTGTTGAAATTCAGATCTGAGCCTCCCCAAACACCTCTCTAAAAGAAGGAAGAAAAGAGATTAAGATTTTGGTTTTTTAATTTTATTTTTAATTTAATTTTATTTTTTTAAATTTTAAATTTATAGTTTTGCATGTGATTTTATTGCATGTTTTTGATTTTGTGAGTGTTATTTGCTGTTTGGGTGGTGAATGACTTGATGATGAGGTTAATGGGGTTTTTCGAATTGTGTTGTTTGGATGGTACGCTTGTTTCTTTTATGCTTATATATAGCTTTACAATGACCTGAATGAGTGGCAGTGTATGTCCTGCGTTTATGGGTTGGTTGTAAGTTTGGTGCCTGCTTTGAAAGTTATAATGTTGAATTGTTTAAGTGATTTTAAAACTCCATTAAGCTTTTCACCAAACTCCATGAGTGGCAGTGTATGTCCTGCGTTTATGGGTTGGTTGTAAGTTTGACCGTGCTATAATTTAATACGATCTCACCTAAAACTTGCTCTTACATTAGTCAGGTCAAACCCGTCCACACGAACCGGGCAAAACCCGAAACATTAGGGTTTGTGTACAAGACCCTCTCCAATGGTGAGACTTGAGGGAGTTTCTTTAGGAGAGAGAGAGAGTATTTTTTGTAAAGGATACCAATAAGTTGGTATCTTGCTAAGTTTAGATATTCAACTTTGAGTCTCATTTTGACAAAAAGTGTGGGCCCTTATCAATATTATAATATGTTTTGTAATTTATTTAAGTTTTAATTTTTTTTTTCAATTGAAAGTGACATTAGTATAGTTTAGAAAGTTTCACCATTGGAAAATTATATTTCATATGAGTTGCTAAATTGAGAAGTGGGTTGGGTATCACCATTGAAGACAACTCATTTTGTATTTCAATACTCAAAGTTGAGTCTCACCATTGGAGATGGTCTAAAGAAGCAACAAAGCATCACAAGCTCAACAACGAAGAATGAGGCAGGGAGAGGCCATGGGAGTTTTCAAGGACCGTTTGCCACTCTCCCTTGATAACCCACCACTGATTACGGCGGTCGGTAATCTTAAGCCGATGATTTCTCCGACCACCATTAAAACAACCCTCAAACAAAGATCAGCAGCTTCAAATATGGCACTATCTTTCCCTTTTCTTCCTCCCTTTCTATCAAACTTGGTCACTAATTGGCTTTATTATTACTACTACTTCGTATTTTTTATTTATTTATCATCTTCATTGTTATTATTATTTTTATTACTACCTCTGTTTTTTCCATTGAGGCTATGATGAGTTCTATCGTTCAATTTAAGTGAAGTTTTTCTGAGTTTTGGTTGTGTTTTTGAGGTGGGTAGTTTTCCATTTGGCTTGGCAGCAACTTGATCGGCATTTTTGGTTGTGATGGTGGAGATGATGGTGGTGGTGGTTGTGACTGGAAAGTGGAAACTAAGGGCCTGTTCTCATTGACTGAGTTGAATTGAATTGTTTAGTTCATCTTATATTTGTTAATGTCGGTCTTGTTTGGTTGCCGCCATGGTTGATTTTCTTCACCTTGAAAATGCTCCCCCAAAAAACTTCGGTGAAATTTGGATCTGAGCCTCCCCCAATCACTCCTCAAAAAATGGATGAAAAGAAATCAAGTTTTTGTGACATTATGATATGGTTTTTATGGTTTGCATGTGATTTTTTGCATGTTTGTGATTTTGTGATTGTAATTTGCTGTTCGGGTTGTGATTGTTTCTTGCTGAAGTTTACAATAAATGGTGAAAGTAATGTTTTTTTTATCTTATTTTATCTTATTTTATTTTATTTTTGTATAAATTGATTTATTGTTGGGTTGCAGGTTTGGGTGAAGATATTAGGAGGGGCAAAGTTGATGATGAGGTTCATGGGTTTTTGAATTGTGTTATTGGATGGTGAGCTTGTATATTTTAGGCTTGTTTATAGTTTTACAATGAGCTTGTTATATCTGCATAGCCTGCATTTTTGGGTTAATAGTAAGTTTGTTGTCTGCTTTAAGTTTTAATGTTGAATGAATACATTAAGCTTTTCGATATAGTAAAATAAAATATCTTGTATATGTAGTGCTTATTGGTATTAATTTTGGAACGCTTGTAAAAAGCTGTCAAATTATGTGTGCTTCAGTAACTTAGAACACATTCCTGTGGATATAGATGATTAGTAGCACCAGCAGTGTTGGTAGTTAGAGATTGCCATGGATATAGATGATTTGAACCAATTTCTTGATGCAAATTTGTACCTTGCCTCCCTTGCTTTTTACTGTGGAATTTGGGGGGAAGGTTCTGTTGTTTTTATGCATTGAGGTATTTCTTTTCGTTGTTTTCCCTCTTCACCTTTCTTGCTCTCTCTGTTGGGGATTGATGAAAATCAGTTTAATTGCCATCGACTGTTCATTTTTGCTTGCTACTTGTTTAAAAACTTCACGCTGTGATTAGAAGTTAGAGCCTTGCAATCCAGAGGATGTTAGTAATGCCTTTCTTATTGAATTGTAGCTTTGTCATATGCTATCAACTTTGTGGAGGCTGTCGGTGTTTCTTCTCATTTTTCAATTGGCATTGTCATGGAAAGATATGGCTCATTGCTTGGATAGAGAAGAAATAAGCAAACACTTTCCTGGATATCTTTTCTCAAAGGAGATCAGGTTTCTTTGCCCCGTTGAATGATTTCTCCCAAACTCACCCCTGGGAGATAAGTTCTAATAGGGCATAGTCAAGTACATTTCACTACTACAATAAGTTCAGGTTAGTGAATTTCGGGTAAAAGGGAAAAGTGATTTCATGTGAATGCCGGCTACAATGAAGTCTATTGGTGACACATTGTGCACTATTCGTATTCACCACTTTGACCAGCGTTGGTGCTTTATACATTAGATTAAACATAGTCTGTGAGTACTTGTCAGAACTGTCTCAATGTATAGTTGGCATTTTTGCTGGTCAAATTGGGATACGTATAACAACGGAGTATAAATGTTGCCTTTTGCTGTTTCTGAAATTTTAAGGCTGTGATGATAAAAAAATTCTACTTCAATTAGTAGACTGGCGCTGGAGATACATAATTAAGGTCGTCCATTGGCTTGGCAGCAGTAAAGCTGAAAAGCTCTACTTGATTTGCCGCCATGGTACTGACTACCAGACTTTTGTCTCCTTATGCTTGATCAAAGGCGAATCTGAGCCTTTTTGTTGGGACTAAATTTTTAGTGGGAAGATAGTACACCTTTATGTTTTCTCAAACCTTTAAGTTTTTCACTCACATATTTTCCCTATCCTTTTTATCCCCTTACCACTTCTCTAAAACTCTCGTAAATTTCATATGTCTTTCTGTTTTTCACTTTACAGTTTACACCCTGTATCCAACTTTTATTCAATCGATTATTTTGCTATGCTCTTTTTCCTTTTTGGACGGTTCCTTGTGACGATTCATGTTAGGTTGTTAACCGAACCCAAATCATTTTGGGACTAAGACTTTTATGTTGTTGGGAAGATAGCATACCCTAATCTATTAATTTACGCAAGTAAGCAAGTCAACTTGCTTTACAGTTCTCCAGTTCAATTCCATTCAATATAGATACATGTTTTCTAATCCAATAAGTAGACTGCTACCGGAGAAACGAATATCAATGATTTTGCCATTGGCCTGGCAGCAGTAAGCTGGCGAGCTTTACTTCTGCTGCCGCCATGGTACTGAGTGCTATCTTTATCATCTTCTAGCTGTTAGTTTAATTATGTGCTGTTAGTACTGTCTGTCATTATCTTGACATCTTCTAGCTGTTAATTTGATTATGTGCTCTTGTTTGAGACTTGGAATGGCTGTGCATCTTGAAAGCCGTTTGCATCTTCTCCTTTATGATCATTGTGGCCGGCTAGGCTTATCACCATAAACAAAAGCCGGTAATTTCTAACCTTTGATTACGGCTGGTTTATCTTTCTGTTTAAATGTCATGATAATAGCAATAAGATTTACAAGTTGGTTCCACTCTAAAATCAAAGTTTACGCCTCTTCTTAATTTTTTTTCTTTTCTTAACTGTTATTTTCCAGGAAATCAAAGTTTCAAAATATTCTATCCTTAAAAATGAAGTCCCGATAAGCGTTGGGTGTTACAAGAGATGGCTATTTCGCCTTATTAGACAATCATGAAACATCTGGTCAAGATAGAATCTGTATTAATTCTGTATGTTTTACCTTAATCTCTTGGAGATTTTGGTTGCATTGGTTTCTAGTCAGACTTCAGAGTAACCAAACCACTGGCCAAGGATGCTTGCAGTTAACCGGCAGCAGCTAATGAGCTAATCTGATGATTGTGGTGCTGCTAGTGGTCTTCTTGACGCCTCCCAATTGCTGATGAAGTTCTCCTTCACGAGCTGAATTCTCACCTATTCACTTGGATGTGCTCCGGGTCTTTGCATGCAAATTAACTTGCACCATTTTTACACATTTTGAGACACTGATGAAGAAATACACAGGATTACAGGAGTGTGTTGGTTCCTGGAGAATGTTACATTTGGTTTGAGTTCAATGAAACATTGTATATCATGTGAAGTGAGATAATCAGTAAAGTATTGATGATTAATTACTTCATTGTACAAGTGCACATGTTCAAAATCAATTAAAAATGCCCCCAAAGTTTGGAAGTGCGGTTTTTGTAAATTTTATTTGAATTGCAAGTGTTTGAGTGTGAAAGATATCCATGTAACACGAAAATCACTCTTAGAGTCTGTCTCGTATCTTCGAACAATAAGTTCAAACATTTGGTTGAAAAGTAAAAACTACAATGGTATGAGCCATAGTTTGGAAGTAGATTAAACTTCAGTAGTTAAAGTAATGAGCCTCTAATGAAATTGCTTTGTAAACCATGAATGGCATAATAGCTCTTTAGCTGCTACGTAAAATGCATTTTTGGGAATTCACCGTCAATCATCCGTGCAAATTCATCCCTCTAAATTTGCTGCTAACGTCTTTAAATCACTAAATAAAATGAAAATGAGATACGAAGCAATCTTTAGACTAATGTTTCGAACCTTGACCCAGCTCTCTATGGAAAACACTCTCAACCTCGCCGCTAACCCTGAAACTACAGACCGAATTGAACGCTCAACCAAGAAAACTAAACGCAAAATCACCCAATTCATCTTCTCCAAAGAGTCACCTGCTGGGCAGCCTATTCCCAATGTTGGTTCTCCTGTGCATCACCCTGTCAATGGTCATACAACTACTGGTATTTCGTTTTGAGACATGCTGAATTCATCTAATTCACTGGGTGCTCCAGGCATCCAACCTCTGATTGAGGATGATGATGATGATGAAGCGCCTCCAGGTTGGGTTCCTGATCCCAAATGTCCATTAATACTGCTATCGAAGGAAGAAAAAGCCAGACTTCGTAAACCGTGGAAGCATACTCTCATTATCAAAATGTTTGATAGCAAGATTGGGTATATGTCACTAATGAAGCGTTTGAAAAAAAAGTGGGAATTGGCTGGAGGTCTAGTTTTAACGGACATTGGTCATGACTACTTCATTGCTCGATTCTCTAATCTAGGTGATTACAATCATGTCCTCACACAAGGTCCTTGGATGCTTGATGACAACTACTTAACCATCAGGAAATGGATTCCCAATTTCATTCCGGATAACACTCCTATGCGTTACTTAACTGCTTGGGTGCGTATCCCTAATCTCTCTGTGGAATACTTTGATAAGGAATTCCTTCACAAAATTGGAAATCAAATTGGTAAAGTGATCCGTGTTGATAATAATACTGCCTTAGCTCAACGTGGCCAATTTACTAGACTTAGTGTTGAGCTGGATTTATCAAAACCTCTGTTATCAAAATTCTGTCTCAAGGGTCGCATTTGGAAAGTCCAATATGAGGGCCTCCGTATGATATGCTTTCATTGTGGCAAGATTGGACATCAAAGTGATAAATGTTCCGCTAAAGACAATTCTTCAGAACAGGAGATGGAGGAAGTCAATGTGATACCTGAAATCACTCCTCCCCTGCTTCAACCAACTGTCGAAGTCCAAGACTATGGGTCATGGATGCAAGTGAAAAAACCGCCACCTCGGAAGCGACCACCTAGAACGGAGAAGCCTACTGCGGTGGCGGGGAAAGGGGGTCAAGATAAAAATTCAAATTTGAATTTTAAAAAAGATTCAGCAAAAGATAAGGGAGCTAATATTGGGGGTTCTCGTTTTTCTGTTTTGGAAGGAGAAGATAATCAAGATAATCCTATCCCTAATAACTCTCCAATTCCAATTCTGGTAGAAGGAGAAGAGGAAATCTCTTCCTTAAATCACGTGGATACGGTTGATTTAGGGAATAATTCTCTTGGGCCAATTGCTCCAATTATTCCTCTTCAGTTTAATTCGGGCAAAGCTACTCCTAAGGATAATTTTCAAGGCCAATTTTTAGGAAATTCTAAGCAATTGCAGCAAATTAATAATTCTAAAAAGAATTCCCAAAAATCTATCTTGAAAGATTCGACTAATGATAAGCCCAAAAATATTCCACTAAAATCTTTTGTAACCGAATCAAGTGGCAAGGAAAATATTCCAGCCAAATCCCAAGCCCCAACTGAAGCCAGTAACACGATCTCTCCAATCAACCTCGACAATCAACCTTCCCTAAGCCAAATTCACCCCTCTCTAACCCATGTCTCCCCTACTCCCGAAGCCAATAGTGCTTCAGATACCTCCAGAAAAGACACTCTGTATGACTGCTCCAATGGAGGAGCCGTATTTGGGTGTGGCAGACCCCCTGACTCACATACTGCAGATGGAGATACACTCATGGACTCCCCCAAGTCCAGGGACGCTGGAGATGGTGGTAACTTTGAAGTTACCATTGGAAATTAAGCATGCCTTGCGTGCTATTGCTGAAGCTTATAAAGCAGCTTTTCCTTCTTCGACTGATTTTATGAATAGAGTTCAAAATTTCGATCCCAATTCCTTTCCCATAACGTGTATGGTTTGGAATGTTCAAGGTGCTGGTAGTAAGGAGTTTATGGTGGTGCTTCGTGAAATCATCCGAATTAACAAGCCTTGTGTTTTTGCTTTGGTTGAGACCCATATGGGTGGTGATCATGCTCAAAGAATTGCTTCGATGGTGGGTTATAATGGTCACACAAGAGTCGATGCTCAAGGTTTTAGCGGGGGTATTTGGGTCTACTGGAAACCCGAACTTGTGACCATTGATCCTATTGAAAAATCGAATCAATACATCACTCTTTCTATCACTAGGAATGGTGAGTTGCCTTGGTACTTATCGATGGTGTATGCTAGCCCAGATCCATCAAAGCGACAAGACTTATGGCGAGACCTCTTGGATTTTGCTCGTCGAAATAACAAACCTTGGTTGCTCGCTGGTGACTTCAATGAGACTCGTTTCACCTGGGAACGAAGCTCAAGCTGTAGAGAATCTACTCGTCGAAGTGCAAAATTCAACGCTTGGGTGGATAATAATCAATTGCTTGAGGTGGAATTCTCAGGCCCATCTCATACTTGGGCTCGAGGGAATACACCTGCCACTAGACAGAGTGCACGTTTGGATCGAGCACTTTGCAATTCGGATTGGAGTGCTCGATTTGATCAAGCTCGAGTTAAACACCTACCCGCATTACAATCTGACCATTGCCCTCTCTTTATTTCCCCAAATGGCTTTGCTCCTCTTGACTCCTTGAACCGCCCTTTTCGCTTTCAAGCAGCCTGGCTTACCCACGAAAAATTCTAGATTTTTTGAATGATAAATGGAATTCTGAAGCGCCTTTAATTCCCCTGCTTTCAACTCTGTCGAAGGATTTACAGGAATGGAACCAAAATATTTTTCATAATATTTTTCGTGAGAAAAGGACCTTAATGGCGCGTATTAAGGGAGTCCAAACTTCTCTTGCTACTGATAAGCACTCGGGTCTGATAAAACTTGAAGCCAAACTCCGTCGAGAGTTGGATGATGCGCTTAGACAAGAAGAGCTTCTTTGGTACCAAAAAGCCCGAGTGGATTGGATTGAGAATGGGGATCGTAACACATCCTTCTTCCATATGAGTACGGTTGTTCGTCGTTGGAGGAACAAAATTTCGGCAATTAAGAACAATGATGGGCAGTGGGTTCACGATTCTGAGCAAGTCAAAAATCTGGTTGTTAACTATTTTGCCTCATTATTTACGGATGATGGTCAAGAAGATGTGTTCGACATCCCTACTGGGATGTGTAATGAACTGTCGACAGCTGAATGGGAGAGTTTATGTCGCCCCTTCACAAGGTGTGACATCGAATTTGTGATCCAAAATATGGGTGCTTTGAAGGCCCCCGGACCAGACGGGTTCCAAGCCCTATTCTTTCAGAAAAATTGGGAGCTAGTCGCACCCAATGTTTGTTCATTAGCACTCTCTGTATTGGAAGGCAATGGTCTGCCAGATTCACTCAATGACACCTTCCTAGTGCTTTTGCCTAAAACTGAAAATCCGGATTCTCCTACTCAATTTCGGCCTATTGGCCTTTGTAATGTCACTTATAAGATTATTACAAAGGCAATAGTCAATCGTCTCAAGCCCCTTCTACCGAAACTTATCTCTACTTCCCAATCAAGTTTTGTTCCGGGTAGACAAATAACCGATAACATCGTCATTGTCCAAGAAGTTATTCATACCATGAAGCGCAAACAAAGTGGCAAGGGGTACATGACTATAAAGATCGATTTTGAGAAGGCGTATGATCGTCTCAAGTGGTCCTTCATCAAAGATACTCTTAAGGAGATGAATTTTCCTATTTGCTTGGTAGACATCATTATGGATTGCATTACTTCTCCATCGATGCAACTTCTTTGGAATGGTGAAAAAACCGAGGCTTTCCACCCAACCCGTGGCATAAGGCAAGGTGATCCCTTATCACCTTACATTTTTGTGATTTGTATGGAACGTCTTAATCAAGTCATCGAGGAAGCTATTTTTAATGGGAGTTGGAAACCTATATATGCCAGTAGAGGGGGACCTCTCCTTTCAAATCTTCTTTTTGCGGATGATTTAATTTTATTTGCCGAAGCTTCGATTGATCAAGCTTTAATAATTAAAGATTGCCTCGACAGATTCTGCTTGGCCTCGGGTCAGAAAGTGAGTTTGCTAAAATCCCGTGTGTACTTCTCTCGAAATGTTTCAAGCACCGATGAAACTGCCATTAGCCTTGCGTTGGGCATGGATAAAACTGAAGACTTGGGTCTTTATCTTGGTATGCCAACCTTAACTAGCCGTATCACTAAGGCCACTTTTGCTCACATTTGTGAGAAAATCGACCGACGACTTTCTGGTTGGAAGACTAAACATCTCTCCCTTGCAGGACGAGTAACACTTGCTAAGTCTACTCTAACTACCATTGCCAACTACTCTATGCAAACGGCTAAAATCCCTAGGGGTATATGTGATGATATTGACAAAAGGGCTCGAAAATTTATTTGGGGAGATACGGATGATCACCAAAAAATTCATTTGCTCTCGTGGGAGACTCTTCAGCTTCCTAAAGACAAAGGTGGGCTAGGCATTAGACCTGCTCGTCAAGCCAACTCGGCCTTTCTAACTAAGCTTGGTTGGCGTGTTCTATCCGAGCCTGATGCTCTTTGGTCAAGGGTCCTTCGATCGAAATATTGTAAGGGTAGGTGTGACATTGATATGTTCACACCCACCTCTTGTATGTCTAATGTGTGGCAAGGTATCACGGAAAATGCTCAATGGATAAAGAAAGGGTCGGCAGTAGCAATTGGTAATGGTCGTCGCACACTCTTTTGGGATCACTGCTGGGCAACGGAAGTTCCTCTACGTGACTTAGCCATTGATTCCATTCCGGAGTGTATTGATGGAGCAACTATTGAAGAAATGTGGGCTGATGAAGGTGAATGGAATTGGGATATATTTGCAAACTTACTCCCTCCTAACACGCTAAAAATGATTGCTGCTCATAAAGTTTATAAGGGCTCTGATGTTGAGGATTTTAGGTACTGGAAAGGGTCTACTTCAGGAAAATTTTCAGTCAAGTATGCTATGAAAATTATGCGAAATGATGATCCTTTGTTGAAGGATCACAAATGGGATCTAGCTTGGCATACCCCTGTGCAACAAAGGGTCAGAATGTTCCTCTGGCTTTTACTTCATGACAGAGTACTCTGTAATGCCAACCGTCTTAAGCGTCATTTGACCTCTGATCCTAGATGTATGCGATGCAACACCAATGCTGACGAAACTATCTTACATTTATTTCGTGATTGTGCTACAGCTAGAGATATCTGGGCAACTGTCGGGGGAGTAGAAAGCATCCCTTCTTTCTTCAATGATGATATGCATACCTGGTTAATTCGAAATTTGAAGGCTGATGGTTCGAATTTTTCTGAAAAATGGCCAGTGTGCTTTGTGACAGGGTAAAGTCGTATCCCCTAATCAAAAGAATTACCTAAGTCCTCTAACTAATGCAGATAGGGAAGTAGGGTCGAATCCACAGGGAAACTAGTCTTTCTATTCCTAATTAATTATTATAATCTAAATTATCAAGGTAACGAATGTTGTTGTTATTTAAAGGAATTATACTACGAAGAATAAAATTAGGGAGAAATAAAAGTAGGAGAAAAACAATGAACAAAAGACCTAGGGCATAGGTTCACCAATAAATAATACTCCAGGGTAAAACATATAAATCAATCATCAATGTATCAATTAATCAGATCATAAAGGGCTTTCGCTACGTATTACAATCACAGAGTTAATTTACCGGTATTAAATCTCATCTCTCGAATCTCGACTTAACCATTTATAAATTAAACTGCCTATTGAAACTAGGCCTTAATATTAATTCTAATCTCTCGAATCTCAAATCAATATTGCGTAACTCATACAATTAAACCAGCGCTAATCTAATTGCATAGTATTAAATCAATCAATAGGAAATTAATTTAGCATTGACAATCAATAATAATAAATCATCCCTTCATATTATTTATGGATCCCCAAGAACCCTAGAAATAAACTACTCGTGCATAATTAAATATAAACTAAACAAAGCAATTAAACACGACATGATAGAAGAAAATAAAATAAATAACTGAGATTAAACCCAGAGTTGTAGAGACATAAATAAGAGAGAAAATAATACTAAGAGTTTAATTAAGGGAGAGAGAGAAAAGTTAGAGAGAGAAAGAGAAAAGAAAAACTAATTAGAAACTAAAACTAATACTAATACTAATAAAAGAACTAAGCTAATAATCACCTAAGAAATTGGCCCCTATCTACGTAACTACTCCTTCCTTTTTATAAGGAAAAAGGAGTTTTATTCCTAGTAAACTTCAAATCCCACTGAAACTTTACTACTGACAACCGACCTAGCTAAGTCATCAGATATTAGGAAGCCCAATAATTTGTAAGCCCAATAATTGGTAATGGCCTAACGCTGAAAAGTGATGATATCCGCCCAAATTAGCTTATGTAACAATAATGGGCCTTAAAATCATTAAGCTGACTTAACAACATGCTTGCATCTTATTCATCCGATCGGGCATTGGGCCGCCCGATCGGGCCCGGTCAGCTGGATCTACGAGCTGGGCTTCAATGCTTGGACTTGGTCTTTTAAAATTTATTAGACCAAGTTTCTTCACTTGTATGGTCCGTATTTCGTATGGGAACTTTGGACCTCTTTTACTATATCGAGCCCTTAATCACCGAACCAAATACCTTTAACTCGGTCTTGGGCTTAAAATATACGGTCATAAAATACGCTCTGTCTCTAATATCTTTGTAGTGGCTAAAATAGTCCGGGAATTATCATAAATCTGCAAATTCCTACAAAATAATACCAACTCTACAAAAACACTAGAAAACGTATATTAGTAATAAAAATAGCTCCGTAGAGCTCAAATAAGCACAAATATGACCATGGGATGGGGAATAAAATATATATAAATTAGACTCATCACTTTGCTCTCACTCTTTGGTGGTCTTGGAAATGGCGTAATTACCATACTTTTGATCGTCACACCGATATCCCAAGTGACAAAGGTGAATTTATTAGAAGCAAAGTGGAAGAGACTTGGAGAATTTTGATGCTTGACAATGAGGATCAAGCATCTGTGAACAAGAGCCCTGCTCGTAGAGAAGTCCTTATCAGATGGTCCTCTCCACCTGGGGTTTGGATTACTTTAAACACCGATGGTGCTGCTAAAGGTTCTCCTGGGGCTGCTGGTGGGGGAGGCATTTTACGTGACTGTCATGGCATGTTTATCAAGGCTTTCTCAGCTAATTTTGGCGTATGCTCATCCTATCGGGCTGAACTTCTAGCTCTGGAAATAGGTCTCCGTATGGCTGTGTCGAAAGGAATTTCTAAGCTCATCATCCAGATGGATAATAAAGCCTGCATAGAAGCGCTTCAACAGGACCAATTACAGGGAGGAGAAGGCTCAATTATGCTCAGAGAATGTCGTAGTATCATTAAGTCTTTGGGGCTTAATTCTTGTATTTTTCATTGTTACCGGGAAGGGAATAGGGTGGCGGATTGTCTTGCTAATTTGGGTGTTACCCAAAGGGAGAGGGTCCTTTATTTTGATACTCCTCCGATCGAAATAAAGGATCTTCTTAGGGAGGATATGTTAGGGGTCACTACTCCCCGGTTTGTAATTTGATTTCTAGTTTTTATTTGAATAAAAGGGCTATGCCTTCGTTTGCACCAAAAAAAAAAAAAAAAAAAAAAAAGATACGAAGCAATCTTTAAAAGACGACTCCATTTCTAAATTTCCTTCTTTTATAAAATATTCAGTTCACTTTAGTTCAGCTCAGTTCAGTCAATGAGAACAGACACTGAGTTAAGATTTGTTGTAATTTTTAGCATATTTTCTTTGATCAACCTCAGAGGTCTATGGTCCTATTCTGGGTTTCACACTTTCACTGTTAAAGTAAGCAACCCATAATATTGAGGGCAAAATTAACATTTCACTTCAAACCAGCACTACTATAAAACCCAAAAAACTAGGGTTTTTACACAACAAAATCTCATTAGTTTAAGAATGAGGCAGGAAGAGGCAGTGGGAGTTTCCCGAGGACCGTTTTGCCCCTCTTCCTTGATAACCACCGTCTACGGTGGTCATCTTTAGCCGGTGATTTCTCCGACCACCATTAAAACGGTCCTCTGAGAAATCGAAGAGCTTAATTTCCACAATTTCGTTCTCTTTCTCTCACCTTTTCTTTTTCTTTTTCTTTTTTTTGGCTGCTCTGAATCTTAGTTCAGTTCAGTTGTTTTCAGTTAATCAGAACAGGCCCTACGTAGTACGTACATATATATATATATACATAATCAAATTAATTAATTATTGAGGCAGTGATGAGTCAATTCAAAGTAATCGATTGTTTGGTTTCTGGAATGTTCTTCGATTTGGGGTAAATTTTGATCATTTGGCTTGGCAGCCATCGAAATGTTGTTGTTGTTGTTGTTGTTGTTCCTGTTGCTGTTGTTGAAACCCTAATTTTGTTGGGGTCGTTTGGTTTGTGGAATTTGTGGGTTTATTGATTTGATTGAGTTGCCGCCATGGTTGAGATTTTCCCATTTCGAGAATGTGCCGCCAAGCTGTTCGATGAAATGCAGATCTGAGCCTCCTCTTTACCCACCCACCAAATGAAAACCCCAGATAGAGGATTGAGCTACGGTATTAAGTAAGTATGGTATAATTTTTTTTATTTTTGTTTGGTTTATTATGTTTAATGAGATTGTTGATGTAAATGCATGAAAGTATTGTTTGCATGTAATTCTTTCTTAAATTTTTCTTGAAGTACGATTTATCTCTTCACTCTATTGTTATGAAATTCTGTGAGTTAGTGTGACAGTGTGATGTTTAAAGTTTATTGTGAAATTATGTGTGATGAGATGATTAATGTAAATTCATGATTTTTTTTTACATTAATATTGAATTTTCAATTTTATGTAAGTTATCTACTTGTGCAATTATTATTAAACTGCGTTAACAATGTTGATGTTTCAAGTTGTTGGTTATTATTGTTTTATTGTGTTTAATAAGATTATTAAGGTAAAGGAATGAGATATATATTTTGCATGTGATTTTTTCTGCATATATATTGAAGTGTGATCTATCTCTTGGTTCAAAAATTATTTAAGTGTGTAAAACAAATTTATTTATTTATTTTTTTAAAGTTGTTGGTTTGTTCTATTGTTGATTTATTATGTGTAGTGAATGAAACATGTAACTTTTTCTGCATCTATATTCAAGTTGATTTATCACTTTCTTCAATTATTATGAAATTGTGTAATCAATGTTAATGTTTTAAGCTGGTCAATTTTAGTGTGAAAAGTTTACATGCAAGGATTATGTTTAACCAAAGCCTGCTACGCATTGGCAACCAAATTGGACTCAATTATCAAAGTTGAATTCTTTGAGTATTTATGCTCAATAGTTCAATAATCCACCTTGGAAGAATCCTAAATTGACTATACTGACAATTAAATTAACGATTAACCCTAGATTGTGAAATTGATATTCGATGATTGAAAAAAAGAATCTTACCTCAGAAGCTGCTTCAATTGAGGATAGAAAGCTCAAAAGTTGCTTCAATGGAGAACTAAAAGTGCGCTTCAATGGATAATTCAGTCCATGATGTTTTAAATGTCAGGACAGAACCATGAAAATGGACCTTTCTCCCTGGCAGACGCCTCCTGCCCTTGTTCAGGGATAGTCCTGTGGTTTACCAAAATGAGGCAGGGAGAGGCTATGGGAGTTTCCCAAGGACTGTTTTGCCCCTCTCCCTAGACGATTACCAACAATGGAGGTCATCTTTAGCCAGTGATTTCTCCAGCTAACATCAAAACAGTCCTGAAATCGTAGGGGTTACTTGGTTAGTGTTACAGGGGTTACTTTGGGCCAGCTTTGTTCAGCTTAATTTCAGTTCAGTTTAGCTCTAATCAGTTCAGTTTAGTTCCTAATTTCCTTCTCTCATAAACAATTCATTTCAACTCTATTCAGTTCAGTTGTTTTTAGTAAATCGGAACAGACTCTTTGTTAGTGTTATGGGTTACTCGGTTTGTGTTAAATGGGGTTACTTTGTTCTACAAGCGGCCATAGCTACATGGTGTCGCCATCCGCACAAAACACACACACTGTTTGGTTAATTTGTCGCCATGGTTGTAAGTAGTTTAAGAATGAGGCAGGAAGAGGCATTGGGAGTTTCCCGACCGTTTTGCCACTCTTCCTTGTAACCATCGTCTATGGTGGTCATCTTTAGCCGGTGATTTTTCTGACCAATATTAAAACGGCCCTATGAGAAATCAAAGAGCTTAATTTCCACAATTTTGCTCTTTCTCTCAGTTTTTTTTTTTTTTATTTGGCTGCTCTGGATCTCTGAACTTTGGCTCTGTTCTTCACCATTAACCATATTCTACCCAAAAAACAGTACTATATACATATATGTATACATACAGTATCAAATTATTAATTATTGAGGCTGTGATGAGTCAATTCAAAGTAATTGATTGTTTGGTTTTTGGAATGTTCTTCGATTTGGGCTAAATTTTGATCATTTGGCTTGGCAGCAATCAAAATTGTGTTATTGTTGTTGTTGGAACCCTAATAATGTTGGGGTCGTTTGGTTTGTGGGTTTTTTGATTTGATTGAGTTGCCGCCATGGTTGAGATTTTCCCACTTCCAGAATGTGCCGCCAAGCTGTTCGATGAAATGCAGATCTGAGCCTCCTCTTTACCCACTCACCATTTGAACCCCCAGATACAGAGGATTGAGCTACTGTAACAAGTATGGTATGATTTTTTCATTATTTTTTTTTGGTTTATCAATGTGTAATGAGATTGTTGATGTAAATGCATGAAATTATTGTTTGCATGTAGTTCTTTCTTACATTTATGTTTGATTATGATTTATTTCTTTGCTCAATTATTAAGAAAATGTGCAAGTAATGTTGATGTTTCAAGTTGTTTCTTTGTGATTGTGTGTGACGAGATAATTGATGTAAATGCATGAAGGTATTATTTGCATGTAATTTTTTGGAGTGTACTTTATCTACTTGTGCAATTATTATGAAATTGTGTAAACAATTGATGTTTCAAGTGGTTGGCTATTTTTATATATTTATTTATTGTTTTTTATTGTTGTTTTATTGTATGTAATGAGATTATTAAGGTGAATGCATGAAAAGTATAATTTGCATGTGATTTGAGTTGTTGGTTTGTTTCATTGTTGAGCTATTATGTGCAGTGAGATAATTGGTGTAAATGAATGAAGGTATTATTTGCATGCAACATTTTCTACATCTTATTCAAGTTAATTTATCTCTTTGTTCAATTATTATGAAATTGTGTAATCAATGTTAAAACTTAAAAGTTTAAGTTGGGCCATTTTTATTGTGAAAAGGTAACATTGAAGTGTTATATAAACCAAAAATTGCAGCGCATTGGCAGCCTAATTTGACTGAATTATCATCAATGTTAAAATTTTCAAGTATTTATGCTGAATAGTTAAATAATTCACCTTGAAAGAACCTTAAATTGACTAATTCTAATAATTAAATTAACGATCAACCCTAGATTGTGAAATTGGTATTTGATGACTGAAATAAAACCTTTCCTTAGCTGCTTCAATGGAGGAGAGAAAGCTAAGAAGCCGCTTCAATGGAGAACTAAGAGTACGCTTCAATGGATAATTCAGTTCATGATGGTTTAAATGTCAGGACAAAACCATTAAAATGGGCCTTTCTCTCTGGCCCAAGGCAGTGACTCTTCATGCCCTTGCTCAGGGATAGTCCTGTGGCTTACCAAAAATGAGGCAGGGAGAGGCCATGGGAGTTTCCCGAGGACCGCTTTGCCCCTCTCCCTAGATGACTACCGTCAATGGAGGTGATCTTTAGCCAGTGATTTCTCCAACTACAATCAAAACGGTCCTCACATCGTAGCTCACTGGCTTAACTGTTTCTGTCTCTGTGGGTTGACTTTGTAACTCTCTTATCTGCATGCATCTCTATCTTCTTACGGTCTTACCCTAAAACAATCATCACTTAGTAGAGGTTGTGGTGAGTGTTAACTGTATAAAGTAGTCAATTGTTTGATTAAATGTGGATCTGAGCCTCCTGAAAGAAAAGAAAGAAAAAACAAAACAAGATTTGGAAGCTCCATTGCTGAAAAGGTTTACATTTTTTTAAAATATTTTTTTTTATTTGAATACTCAATGTATATGATGTGAATGAATTATTTGTTTGCATGTGATCTTGTGGTCTTAAAATTATTATTTTGAGAAGGTCTTGTTTTAGGCTGTGAAAGTTATAATTTTGTTATATTTACTCAATTTAAGGTGGTGAGGTTGTTGGTTATTTCTGCATTGCTGGTTATTTGTGATAAATGTTGGTTTTCTATAATTGAATTTGGCATTCCAATTTTATTTCTAGTGAGGTGTAGTTATTGAATTATGTTGTTGTGATTAGCTGAGTAATAATAATGAATTTTTAATTTTTGTTGCTTTTGTATTTCAGGATCTTTGTTCAGCAATTTCATTAGGTTAAGAATGAGGCAGGGAGAGGCATTGGGAGTTTTCTGAGGACCGTTTTGCCTCTCTTCCCTGATAACTTCCGTTAGTGACTTTCATCTTTAGCCGGTGATTTTGCTCTCTTTCTCACTCTTTTCTCTGGCGCTTCTGATTCTCTGATCATTTGGCTCTGTTATGTTCACCCTCTTCACCCCCGACGTACTCCATAGTCCAGACATATATATGTATATACATGCATAAACAAACAAATAAATAAATAAATAAATAAATGAGGCTGTGATGAATCCTTTCAAAGTAATCGATTGTTTGGCTTTGGAATGTTTAAGGTGCGGGTAAGTTTTAACCATTTGGCTTGGCAGCAATTAAATTGCACTGCTGGAACTCTATGGTCCTGTTCCTTTGGACTTGTTTTCAGTTCAGATCAGTTGAGAGTTAGCTCAAGTGGTTAGAGCTTTCCTCTTGATTCAAGGGGATCCTGAGATCAATTCTCATCACCTGCCCTTGTGGCTCTCGAAAAAAAAAAAAAAAAAAAAAAAATCAGTTCAGTTCAGTAATCAGTTCATTATTTGTACTTGAGTTCAGCTCAAAAGAAACAGGGCCTAATTCTTGTTATTGGTGTTTGGTTTTTGTGGAATTGATTGATTTGCCGCCATGGTTGAAATTTTCCCACCTTGAATGTCTTGCCAAATTGTTTGGTGAAATAAAGATCTGAGCCTCCAGTTTATTTGAAGTATTTGCTTAATCTAATTTGATATCTTGATTAACATCATGTTTTGCATATCATTGAATGTTTATAAATCTGCTATTCTGCATAGTACCTGTTTTCCAGGCTATTAACATTAGATTGAGATGAACACTTGAATGATCCTTGAAGCAAAGGAAGTGGCAATTTGGTTGTTTTGTATAGCTTTAGAAGTTTGATGTCGGTCAAGTGGTCATGAAAGCATTCTGCCATTCCTGTTATGGTTTTCAACTGGGTGTTGAAACTTCAGATGAACTCAAGTGAACAATCCTCAGTTGCATGCTCAGAAAGTTTCAGTCGTTGGTTGTTGCACCATCAGTCCATCATAACATGGAAGAATCACCTTGCATTGGGAAACTTTCCCGGGAATCATTTTGGACAAGAGCAAGGCCTTTCACCAGCCATAGTATATATTTATGGGATAGTCAAATTTACAGAGGTGATGACCTCTACTACTTGCATACATTGTATTAATTGTATGTTCATTTTTGTACAGCATGAATGGATCACCCTGATCATCAAGGGTATTTGTATATTGTTTCATTTTCAATTTGTTATACTACTGTACTACATATTTCTTATAAATAATTACTCTTTTTTTGTTTCCTCGATTGTTGGCTGATCATTAAACATAATTAACATACATAAATGATTTCACTTTCCTAGTTTTGGGGAAATTTAAACAAGAAATGAAAGAGAAATCTGGTTTAAAAAGGCCTTACTTTTTACAGAACAATTTTAGTTATGAGGTCGAAATCTTACTAATACTGTAATTTATACAAGTCAAGTTGTTACATTGCTATTAATCACTCAAATTAACGTGTTACGGACTTGCGGAGTATAACTGTACTATTTTACTACTCCGTACTAAAAACTTGCAAAAGAGTGGATAAGCTATTAGAGTCTAGGATGTATGGACACTTCATCCAATTGCCGTGTCTCTTGAGGGACACACGACGATATGCCTATGCTCGTATTTTGCTATGATATGGATTGTTCAACTATTTTTTATTGAGAAAATTTAAGTTAAGTAAGATAAATAAGGTAATTATTATATAATATGGGTGTTTCAAATATAAAAGTAGTTCATTGTTATTATGATTATGTGATCAAATGAGAGGACGAAATGACAAATATATGGTCAAATTTTTTGTTTTAAATATATTATTATATGAATTTTAACATTCCGTACCCGTGTCCATTTTATTGAGATCGGCGTTCATATCCGTTTCGTAACTGTATCTGTGTCAGTATCCGTTCTTGTGCAACCTAGATTAGAGTTGACCAATCAAAAAAATATACTAGTACATTAATGCCCGTATCTTTCTTCTCTCACACAACAAAACTCAAGGGATAAAAATGTCCATTTACAACAGCTACAGGTTTATAATAGAAAGCAGCACAAAGCACAAGCATCATCATATACAAGAAACTACAGTTCAAGTTTATCTCTTTCATGTTTACCAAGAATGAGGCAAGGAGAGGCCATGGGAGTTTTCCGAGGACCGTTTTGCCCCTCTCCTTAGACGATTACCGTCAACGGCGGTCGTCTTTTGCCGGTGATTTCTCCGACCACCTCTAAAACGATCCTCAAGCCGTCGAATGCGGAAACCCAAACTGTCTTATCTGTTTCTGTAAGCTGTGACAGTAACTCTGCAGTATGTGCATGCATCTTAATCTTCTCTTCTCACCCTTTCCTAATCATCAATCAATCTATCATTAGAGGCTGTGATGAGAGAAAATCGTTCAAAGTAGTCAAATTTTATCTTGGTTTTGAGAAATTATTTGAGGGTTTTGGGTAATTTTTCCATTTGGCTTGGCAGAAAAAAAAAAAAAAAAAAAAAAGAAAAGAAGAAGATACGAGTTTATCTTCATGATGTTTGTTTTGTTTTGTTTTGTGTTTTGGTTTGGTTTGGTTGGAAATTAGTTGGGTGCAATTTGCCGCCATGGTTGATTATCCCACCTCAAAATTCTCGACCTGATTGTTTGATGAAATGTGGATCTGAGCCTCCTATTTGAAAAAAAGGAAGAATTGGAAGCTGCATTGTTGAAAAGGTATACCTTTTACTATTTTGCTTCTTTTTTTTTTAAATAATTTTTTGTTGTGTGAATGTTGGGAGCTTGATGTGATGATTATATATGATGAAAAATCTTGAAATATTGGTTTGCATGTGACTATAAAAGTTTGATTTGAGAAAGTCTTGATTTTTGGGTGTGAGTTTTGTTTTTGTTGTTCAATGATATTAGTGTTTTTACTCAGTTTAAGATGAATAGTATTTTTAAGTTAAGTTTTTGGATTCTTGAATTGGTGAATTTTGGTGGTGAGGTTGTTGGGTAATAATGCATTGTTGATTATAAGTCGTAAAAATTGGTACTTTTATAGATGATATTGGGCATATTAATTGTATTAGAAGCTATGTTTATGGACTAGGTTATGTTGTACAATGACTGGTTCAGTAATATACTAGTTGTAGTATTGATATTTGTTGCATTTGTTTTTCAGGAGTGTAAGATTGAGACTGGGAGAGGCTGTGGGAGTTTCTTAAGGACCGTTTGTCACTCTCTTGATGACTACCAGTCATCGTTAGCCTTTGATTGCTTTGATCTCCCCTAAACGGCCTTATGATGAACATAAAAGCCCATGAATATGAATTTCACAATCTAGTGTTAATTTAATTGTCTGTATAGTAAATTTGGGATCAAGGCTTGATTGATTGATTGATATAGTCAATTTGGGATTCTTCTAAGGTGGATTATTGAACTATTGATTACTATAACTGAAGTTATGAAAGATTATAATGATCGTTTTATTGCAAGAATCTTGCTATGTGCCATTAATGTTGATATAGGGCCTGTTCTGATTTATTGAGCTGAGCTGAAATGAATTGTTTATGAGAGAAGGAAATTAGGAACTGAATTGAATTGAGTGGAGCTGAACTAAACTGAAATTAAGCTGAACAAAACAGGCCCATAATTAATCAAGAAGAATTTGATGTGATTCTTGGAGCCTAATTTGATAATTGAGTCAAATTTGGTTGCTAATGTGTTGCAACTTGCAAGCTGTTGTTTGTAACCCTTTATTGTAGGTTGGAACTATGAAAATGGACCTTTACTTCCCTGCCTAGTGCAGCTGCCCCTCCCGCTTTGGCTTAGGGACGGGCCTGCATATATCAATCTTTACGGCTTACCAAGAATGAGGCAGGAGAGGCCATGGGAGTTTCCCAAGGGCCGTTTTGCTCCTCTCCTTTGACGACCACCATCAGCGGCGGTCATCTTTTGCCGGTGATTTCTCCAACCACTGTAAAAACGGCCCTCAAACTGTCAAGTGCTAGAAACATAAATGTAGAATGCCAGAAACTCAACTGTCTTATCTTTCTCTTTGAGCTGTGACTGGAACTCTGCAGTCTGCGCACATTGTTAACTTTATCAATCATTAGAGGCCGTGATGAGTAAACCGTTCTAAGTAGTCAATCAAGTTGGGTTTGGAGAATTTTTTGAGTTGTTTGGTTAACTTCCCTTTGGCTTGGCAGCAATCAATGATGGGTCTTTTTATTTTTGGTGTTTAGAGAGCCACAAGGGCGGGTGATGAGAATCAATCCTATGATCTCTTGGAACTGGGAGGAAATCTCTAACCACTTGTGCTATCCCTCACTCTCATCAAAATGATGGTCTTTTGTTGTTGCGGTTGTGTTTTTGGGCTCTGTTTGGTTCATCTGAAATGTTCTGGACCCATCTATTTTTGTTTGCCGCCATGGTTGATTTTCCCACCTCGAAATTCTTCACCAAATTGTTTGATGAAATGTGGATCTGAGCCTCCTGGAAAGAAAAAAAAAAAGGAAAAAAAAACAGAGTTGAATAGCAATAACCTATTCCTGCTCCACATCCAGGGGAAACCAATTTGGAAGCTAGCATTGTGGACAAGGTAATATACATACTGAGTTCTGCATTACATTTATGGTTTGTATTTTGGGAGGATTAGACTAGAAAATTATTGATGCATCCTTAAAGAGGGCCTTGATGAGCATGCTTTTAAGAAGTGGTTGGATTCCAGGTCTCCTTTCTGCTTGTACCTTGTCTGCATCGTAAAGTTTCATATTGAAATATCCTTCAGTTTAATCAAAGGTATATCTGATCCTATCCATCTGTTACTAAAAATGTGTATTCATACAATTTTTGAATGACCCGTTAATTATAATTAAAAGCTACCTCTTTCCCACTCATATTTATCAAAGCAAAACTGTGTTACTAACACGTCTAATTTTGACACCTTTGCAGTTGACGTTACAGGCGTGTCATTAATATTCCTCCTAGGTCCATGTTTTCCTTTTCCCGTTTGGAGCTTTTTCACGTTTGTGCTGCCTTGCTGCACCTCCTCTTTCCTCCATTGAAGCATACTCTGAATTCTCTATTGAAGTGGCTTTTGAGCTTTCTCTCCTCCATTGAAGCAGCTTCTGAGATAAGATGTTTTGTTAAATATCAATGTCACAATCAAGTGTTAATTGTTAACATTGCTGTCATAGTCAATGCAGGGTTCTTCTATGGTGGATTGTTAAACTATTGGTTATAAAAAACCGAAGTTATGAAAGACTATAACGAGCAATCTTGTTACTAGAATTCTGCTATTCATATTCTTAAGCAAGATAAATTTAACATATTTTTTCGAGCCTAGTTTGATAAATGAGTCAACTTTAGTTGCTAATGTGTTGCAAATGTAACCCTTTAATGTCAAGGATGAAACCATGAAAATGGGGCCATTACTCCTTGGACCAGGGGCAGCCACCCCTCCTGCCCTTGCTGAGGGACAGGACTGCATTTACCAGTCTTTATGGTTTACCAAGAATGAGGCAGGGAGAGGCCATGGGAGTATCCCGAGGGCCGTTTTGCCCCTCTCCCTAGACGACCACCATAGGCGGTGGGCATCTTTAGCCGGTGATTTCTCCGACCACAGCAAAAAAGACCCTCAAACCGGCACACGCCAGAACCTTAACTGCCTTATCTGTCTCTGTGAGATGCGACTCTGTAACTATTGTCTGTCTCCATCTTCTTACCCCACAATTTTCATCAATCTTTAGAGGCTGTGATGAGTGTAAACCGTTCAAAGTAGTCAATTAATTTTGGTTTGGAGAATATTTTGAATTGTTTGGTAATTTTCCATTTGGCTTGGCAGCAATCAAATGATGGGTGTTTTGTATGTTGCAATTGTTACTAAGAGCCTGTTTACTGAACTCAACTGAATAGAGCTGAAATGAATTGTTTATGAGAGAAGGAAATTTTTTGTACCCAATTTGATTGATATGCCGCCATGGTTAATTTACCCACCTCGAAATCCTCAACCAAATTGTTTGATGAAATGTGGTTCTGAGCCTCCTAAAAAAATATAAACAGCTCCAGATCCAGAGGGAAATATAACTCATTTTTGTGGTTTAAGTTTGGGAGGGTTAAATGGGACAATTATTCATGCATCCATTAAAGCGGGCCTTGATGAGGTTGCTCTTGAGTAACAGTTGAATCCCAGGTCTCCTTTGTGCTTGTGTTTCACCTGCCTTATAAAGTTTAATATTGTATAATGCAAGTTTTAGGTCTTTGCTCTCACCAGTCATTCAGCCAACATTTGAGCTATATCAGTATTAGTACGGAGTATTTGAAGTAATGGATCTTGGGTTCATTTGTGAATACTCTAATAGACTTTGGGTCCCTTCCTGATCTCTAATGAAGGTTGAATTTCTCTCTCTCTCTCTCACTGAATGTACCCTGCTTCAGTTTATTATGTTATTTTTTTTTATTAACACTTAGAAACTATGATGATTTTTTTGTTATGATTTCTGTTATAGATGAATAATTTGATTGGCTTTGGTGTTGTTGCATATCCCAATTGGGTATGTTCTGCAGTCAATGGCTGAGACTGCTGTAAATCGGATGCTAGGGAAGTTTGCATTTTGGTGTTTCTACAAATGCTTAAGATGCTCATTGTAAGTATGTAATTTCATTAGTAATTCTTGCATTATTTTATGAAGCTGATAATAACAATATGAAATAAGCATTTTGGAAACCTTCCATGCCCTGCTGTTTCTGTTCTTGCATCCATTATCGATGAACTTTGGCTTGTTAGTCTAGGCTTCACAATTGCTTGATGAACTGATCATTTTGTATGAGAAAGACCCTAGTCTTATATGAGTCTGTCTCTATGCCCTTTTTAGTGTATTCATGTCACTGTTAATGATTTGGACTTTGGTGATTATTGATTAATAGTTAAATGAGTCGTTCACTATGCCCTTTTTTTATGTGATATTCCCTGAAAATGTGTCCTCCCGTGATGAAATACCCCCATAAATATTCCTGTAATCTCTCTAATATGCTATGTACTCCCTAGTGAAATTTTTAAGCCTTGGAATGATCTTGTTGAATATTATGGTTTCGAAAATATGCTTAAATCTGGTCATTGAAGATCTTTGAAATTCCTTGTTTTTTTTTTTTTAGCTAATTATGGATTATATAAACTACTGTATACATAGACAACATACCACTAAGTTTAGGAAGCAAAGCGCTTGCACATAGCATAAACATTAAAGCGTGGTGCAAACACTTTGGTGGCTTGGCAAAGTTCATTATTAACGAGTGATGCCCTTTTATTCATCCTCTACTCTTGGAACTTATATCACTAATCATGCATTCATGCATTCTTTTCTGAACTTTTGCTATGACCTCTTAAACTGTTTTTCAGGGCGGGCACATTTGTGATCAAGTGGTGGCTTTGAGATTAAATGCTGATCAAAACTTTGCGGGCTTACATACTATAATACTCGACACTATCAAGTGACAGGCGACAGCATCAAGTGTTTAGCTGGTTCAGAGGCAACTTCAGATTTGTACAGTTACTGGTATTAGTATGTGCGCACTTAAAAGAGGGTCACATTCTATGGGACTTGGTGCATCAAAGTGACAGGCAACAGCATCAAGTATTTTGCTGGTTTAAAGGCAACTTCAGTTTTTGTACCATTACTGATACAATTATGTAGGCACTGAAAAGTTACAATTCCATAGTGATTATTGAACGGTCTAGGATCATGTACAGACCAAAGCTTTCTGTATAATGTACGGATTATAAGATTGAAGAAATTATGTTGATTAATGATAATGATGATTGATAAAAAGTTGTTTGATTTGAGGGTGCTTGTGCTTGATTGATTAAATTTTTCCTCCGTGTTACTAACATTGCGACTCTTGCAACTAATTAAGAGTCTAAAATAGTAAAATGCTACTCTTTGTTTGTGGCCATTGTAAATTTGTAACTGCGAATTGAAGCATATTCAGATTACCTGGTAAATTATGGGCGTTGTTTAACTGTTTGGTGTTCACTATATATAGAGGTGAAAATGACAACGCAATGTTACGTCAAGCTAAGAAACAATTTTTAAACATTTTCATGCTTTTAAATTGAAGTACAGTAGTACACTATAAACCAAACAATCATTTTATTTCACAAGGGCTTCATATTTGTATTTTTTTTTTGGAAATTTTGACTTTTGTTACCTGTTAAAAAGTCGATTTCACTTTTGCTACCTATGAAAATTTTTATTTTATTTTACTACCTATCAAATTCTGTTTTTTAAATTTCGCTACCAGTTAACGAAATCCGTTTATAATTCCGTTAGTGAGATCAAGCCACCCTCATTACCACCTTCCGGCCACCACTCCCTCCTTAGCCACCCTAAATGCCTCCCCGTCAGCCACCAAAAAAAAAAAAAAAGAATTTTAAGAAAACCAGCCACCCCTGCCACCCCTCCCCTCAACTGCCACGCCCCTCCACCACCCTCACCCATCACTGCCCACCTCAAGCCAGCCACCCACGTCCCTCCACCACCTTCATCCATCACTACCCAACTCAAGCCACCCACCCACCTCCCTCCACCACCCCTCATCCATCACTGCCCACGAAACCCTCGAAAGCACCCACCCACCCACCCAAGAAATAGCCCAGAAATGCCCAGCTCACGAATCCACATGCGAGACCACTCCATCGCAACACCACCCCATTGCGACCCACCATACCCACCTGCGACACCTCCCAGCCATTCGAACCCCCTTAACGAAACCCCTAAATTTTGAAATCAAATTGGGGGAAAAAATTAGGGTTTTTAATTTTTTCGAATCAAACTCATTGATTTCAAAACGAAAACAACAATTAAATACATGATTTTGCAATTCAAATGTAAACAAACAAAAGCCCTAAAACAATTTCGACAATATTGTTCGAATCATGCCCAAATTCGAACCAATTTCGAAGGAGGGAGCAAGTTTAGTGGTTGGGGTTCGTTGGGGGAAAGGCTATTGGTGGTTGGGGCGGCTGTTCGGCGGTGGTTGGGGTCGGCCGTGGTTGGGGGCGGATTCCGGTGGGGGAAGGGGAAAGGGGGTGGTTTTGGTTCGGGATGGGGTCGGGGCTGCACAAAGGGGGGTCGGGGCTGCACAAAGGGGGGTCGGGGCTGCGTAGGGGTGGGGGAAAGGGAAAGGGGGGCTGCGTAGGGAGGGGGTGGGTTCGCGCGCCGACGCCATCAGGGGGGAGAGAAGGGGTGGTGGTTGAGGGGTGGCGGTTTTTTTTTTTAATTTTAAATTTTTTAATTTTTAATTTATTATTATTTTTTAAAAAAAATTATAAACTTAACGGAACCCTAACAGATTCCGTTACAGGTAGCAAAATTTTAAAAAAGTGCATATGTTAGGTAGTAAAATAAAATAAAAGTTTTGATGAGTAGCAAAATTGAAATCGAGTTGTTTCACTGGTAGCAAAAGTTAAAAAATCCTTTTTTTTTTTTTTTTAATTAATACTTTTGGAAAAATACAAGAATATAGTATGTCAAGAAAAATTGAAAGACATTAATACCCTCATTTTGTTCAAGTTCATTAAGCGGTTAAGCCCAAGAACGAAGGCAAAAAGGGCAATATACAATAGGTGAAAGACAATTCCTTGTGCTCCTTAAATAAGCAAATTGGGAGAAAAATTAGGGCTCATACGATTGAATGAGGCAGGAAGAGGCTTGGGAGTTTCCCGAGGACCGTTTTGCCCCTCTTCCTTGATAACCACCGTTCACGGCGGTCATCTTTAGCCGGTGATTTCTTTGACCACCATAAAAACGGCCCTCAAATCAACACAACAAACCAAAAACCCAAAAAGAAAATAAAAAAAAATAAAAATTCAGTAGTAGTACTAGTAGTAGTAATTCTACCAATAATGAGGCTGTGATGATAAATAATCGTTTAATAGTAATCAATTTTCAGTTCAGTTTTTGTGGGCATTTCTTGTTTTGGGTAATTTGACATTTGGCTTGGCAGCAATTTGATGGGTGTTTTGCATGTTGTTGGGTTGAGATTTTCTCTCTCCTCAAATGCGCATCTTTTCAGGTTTGGTTTGCCGCCATTGTTGATTTTTACCTTGCTTGATTTGCCACAACAAATTGTTTGTTTGATGCTATGCTGATCTGAGCCTCCCTTTTCAAAATGATTTCTTTTTTCTTTATTGGTCAGTACTCAGTATTTAGCATGATAATAGAATTAAATGATTTGAAGATGTTAAAGATGGATAAATGTGAGGTTAAGGCTGTTGGGTATTTTGAATAGTTGAAAGTTAGATGGTAAAGTTTGGTTCTTTATGCTTGAAATTGATGAACAGAATTAGAGTGGACAATTGCAGTGATTAAATAGAATTGCATCGCTTATGTTTCTTTAAGTTTGTAATTGAGATTCTGTAAGTCAAATTGTGCAAAATTGACCGAGATTCATTTTATGTGTACATTTTGTAATTGATATGATTGATTAGCATTATGATTTTGCAGATCATGAGTTGACATCAACTAAATTGGGCATAAAATAGCTTTGACAGTATTTATCCTAGATGAAGTTCAGGCCTTTGTATAACGTTGCTGGGATTTTTGCTTCTTCGGGTTGTGCTTGGCTGCTGATGGCTGTCGTCTATTGATGTTATTTGCCTCTTTGGATTGTTTGTTTTATTTACCCATTGCTTGTGTTGCTGCTGATGATTCTGGGAAACTGTAGGTGTAATACTGATCTGAATGGTAAAAGAAAGGGTTATCTCAGCCTACCTTTGTTTTCTGAGGTTTTGCTGGCAGATCATATCAACCCTTCAATGTCAATGGGCGGTGCTTTTATGATCTATTGGGACTTAGGAGCATATAAGTCAAATACCTGTCAACTAATATCGTAAGAACAGAGTTTGTAATCAACAGGCTCAGATTCAAGAGCTACGGTGTATTGACATTGATTTTATCTAGTAATGTAAGTCACAGGGTTAGATTGGAGGGTGTTTTTTGATGTAGTTTGCTGCATTTTGTACTCAAATAAGATCCTTGAGAATTTTCCTCAAGGATTATGTTGCATTGTATACAATGATGCGGAGTGCAGTACTACATTGGTTTTACTCTGATTGCTCTTAGATGATGAAGTTTCCTTTTGATGTAAGATAACATTCACAGCTTAAAGGTCCAAATTGCTCAACGCGAGCTCCTCTAATTATTCTAGGATGCTTACTGCTTGTGCATTCAAATGTATATGGATCATGAAATGTGCTAGCTGCTAAGAGGAGTTATTAGTTTGAGTTTCTTATCGCAAACCACCATGCAGTTGTAAGAAGCCTCAGAAGCTCAGAGCAGCATATACATAGTAGTCTAGTACCTTGCACATTTTATGCACCGTTTTTTCCTATCATTAGGACAATCGGACATCATTAAATAGCATGATTAGCATCAATATATTACTTATTGAAGCTCCTACTCGCTAGTCTTTGTGTTCATAAGAAGCCTCGAAGCCCTTGCACAATTTATGCACCATTTTACCCAATCAATAGTACAATACTACTACAATTCTTATAAGGACATCATCGAACACCATGATTAGCATTAATACTACTTCCCGATTTTACTCACTTCGCGCCTTTACCTAAACAAAATTAATTCATTAATACCATCTCTTATACTTGTTAAACCCGATTCATATCAGCAATGTTCTTTTCTCTTTTTTTTTTTTCTATTTTTTGGGGGGTGGGGGGTGAACACGAGGGGCAAGTCCCAAAAAGAAGGAAGCAATGTTCTTTTTGTTATAGCCAGAAAAAATAGGAGTAATAGAGGTAGTGGAGTATAATACATTATTGCCCTCATTATACTTCACTCCAAAGCCTAAACAAAGAGGGCAAAATTGACAATTGCCTCAAATCCCCTCTTTAAAAGAGCAGAAGGGGGCAAAAATTAGGGTTCTTACGATTGAATGAGGCAGGAAGAGGCATGGGAGTTTCCGAGGACCGTTTTGCCCCTCTTCCATGATAACCACCGTCTACGGTGGTCATCTTTAGCCGGTGATTTCTCCGACCACCATTAAAACGGCCCTCTTAGAGAAAATATAACTGATATTTCTTCATTAGTACTCCGTATTTAAATACTACTCCATACTACGTACTACAAGTATATACCTCTTCTTCTTCTTCTTCTTCTTCTTCCCCTTTTCAATCTCAAAAAAAAAAAAAAAAAAAAAAGGACCCTTTGAGGCTGTGATGAAATTGAATCGTTTGAAGTAATCAAATTTCAATTTGGTTTCTGGGTTTTTCTGGGAAATTGATTTTCTTTTCCAATTAGTTTGGCAGCAACTTTAGGGTTTAGTTTGCCGCCATTTGTAATTGATTCTCTTTTTCTTGGAAATTTTCCCCCAAATTGTTTGATGAAATGCAGATCTGAGCCTCCTCCATTGAAGCGCAGTCTGAGTTCTCCATTAAAGCGGCTTCTGAGCTTTCTCTTACTCCATTGAAGCAGTTTCTGAGGTAATATTGTTTTTGTTATCATCATATGTCAATTTTCCATTGAAGCGCATTTGACGTTCTCCGTTGTATCGACTTCTGATATTTCTATCTTCCATTGAAGCAGCTTCTGAGGTTAAGTTGTTGTTTTCTCCGACAACCGTTAAAACTGTCCTCAGCTCTAACCAACTGTCTATCTGTCTGTGAACTGTGACTGTAACCCTTCAGTCTGCATGCAGCTTAATCATATTAACCTTCAAAAATTATCAATCTTTAGAGGCTATGATGAGTTTAACTGTTCAAAGTAGTCAAATTTAATCTGGGTTTGGAGAATTTTTTGAGGTTTTGGGTAAAATTTTCCATTTGGCTTGGCAGAAAGATCAAAGTTAGAACTTGTTCCGATTACTGAAACCAACTGAACTGAAATTGAGCTGAATAGAACAGGCCCTTGTTCTCATACAATTATTTTCAGTTCAATTGAGTTCAGCTCCTAATATTCTAATAAGTTAAGTTCAGTTCATTTCAGCTAGTTCAGTCAATGAGAACAGGCCCTTAGTCTTCAACATGAAGCGTAACTTGTATTATTTTATTTTATTTTATTTTATTTTGTGGGGTTGGTTCAGTTGGAAATTATTTGGGTTCGATTAGATTGATTTGCCGCCATGGTTGATTTTCCTACCTCAAAATTTTCCACTGGATTGTTTGATGAAATGAGGGTCTGAGCCTCCTCCATTGAAGTGCACTCTGAATTCTCTATTGAAGCGCCTCTGTGCTATCTCTCACTCTCTCCTTCATTGAAGTGTACTCTGAATACTCCATTGAAATCGGTTGCGAGTCTTGTGACTTTGGGCTGTTCTATTCAGCTTAATTTCAGTTCAGTTCACTATTTCAGTTCAGTTGTTTTAAGTAAATCTGAATAGGCCCTTTGTGAGTTTTCTCTCCTCTATTGAAGCCTTGAAGGAGATTCTGAGGTAAGATGTATTTTTTGATCAGCGAATATCACTTTCATAATCTAGGGTTTATCTTTGATTAAATCCAAGAATGAGGCAGGGAGAGGTCATGGGAGTTTTCGAGGACCGTTTTGCCCCTCTCCTTAGAGGACTGTTGTTTACAACGGCTGTCTTTCGCCGGTGATTTATCTGGACACTATTAAAACGGTCTTCAAACCATCGGATGCCAGAATCTCTGTGAGCTGTGACTGTCACTCTGCTGACTGCATGCTCCTTGATCTTCCAACCCCAAAAATCACCAACCATTAGAGGCTGTGATGAGTGTAAACCATTCAAAGTAGTCAAATTTAATTTGGGTTTGGAGGATTTTTTGAGGTTTTGGGTAATTTTTCCATTGGCTTGGCAGAAAGATCAATATTCCAAAGTTGTAAATAATGTGATGTGGAGGTAGTATTATTTTTTGTTTTATGGTTTGGTTTTGTTTGGTTGGAATTTGGAAATGTCCCAATATGATTGATTTGCCGCCATGGTTGATTTTCCCACCTCAAAATTCTCCACCGGATTGTTTGATGAAATGTGGATCTGAGCCTCTTGTTTGAGAAAAATAAAAAGGAAGCTGCATTGTTGAAATTTGGTAATACTTTTACAATTTTACATTTTTTTTAATTGTTTGTTGTTTTGTGAGTATATGATGTGAAGATTATATTGATAAAAAGACATGAACTGTTTGGTGCATGGAATTTTGATTTGAGAAAGTTTTGAAAATAGAAATTGAATCGTTTGAAGTAATCAAAATCAATTTGGGTTCCTGGGTTATTATGGGAAATTTATTTTCTTTTCCAATTGCTTGGCTGCAACTTTAGGGTTTTGTTTGCTGCCACCATTTGTGTAATTGATTTTCTCTTTCTTGAAAATTCTCCTCCAAATTGTTTGATGAAATGCAGATCTGAGCCTCCTCCATTGAAGCTCACTCTGAGGTCTCCATTGAAGCGGTTTTTGAGCTTTCTCTCATTCCATTGAAGCAGGTATTTGAGGTAATAATGTTTTTGTTATCATCGAATGTCACTTTCCCATTGAAGCGCACTCAACGTTCTCTATTGAATCGACTTCTGAGGTTAAGTTGTTTTCTTTTTGTAATCATCGAATATCAATTTCACAATCTAGGGTTTATCTTTGATTTAATACTAAGATTGAGGCAGGGAGAGGTTATGGGAGTTTCCCGAGGACAGTTTTGCCCCTCTCCTTAAACAACCACCGTTAATGGCGGCCGTTTCTTGCCGGTGATTTCTCCGACAACCGTTAAAACTGTCCTCAGCTCTAACCAACTGTCTATCTGTCTGTGAACTGTGACTGTAACCCTGCAGTCTGCATGCAGCTTAATCATATTAACCACCAAAAATTATAAATCTTTAGAGGCTATGATGAGTTTAACTGTTCAAAGTAGTCAAATTTAATCTGGGTTTGGAGAATTTTTTTGAGGATTTGGGTAAATTTTTCCATTTGGCTTGGCAGAAAGATCAAAGTTAGTACCTATTCTATTCAGCTGAATTTCATTTCAGCTCAGCTCCAATCCAATCAGTTCAGTTGTTTTCAGTAATAAATCAGAACAGGCCCGGTCTCATACGTTGAAATTCAATTCAGTTAAGCTCAGTTCAGCTCAGCTCCTAATTTCCTTCTCTTATGAAATATTCATTTCAGTTTAGCTCAATGAGAACAGGCCCTTAGTCTTCAACATGATGCTTAGCTTGTATTTTTTCTCATTTATTTTATTTTATTTTATTTTGTGGGGTTGGAAATGATTTGGGTTTGATTTTGATCGACTTGCCGCCATGGCTGATTTCCCACCTCGAAATTTTCCACCTGATTGTTTGATGAAATGAGGGTCTGAGCCTCCTTCATTGCAGTGTACTCTGCATTCACTATTGAAGCGCCTTTTTGAGCTATCTCTCACTCTCTCCTTCATTGAAGCGTACTCTGGATTCACCATTGAAATGGTTGTGACTGTGTGAGTTTTCTCTCTTTCTATTGAAGGAGCTTCTGAGGTAAGATGTTTTTTTTCCTTAATTAGTGAATATCAGCTTCATAATCTAGGGTTTAATGTTAATTAATACCAAGAATGAGGCAGGGAGAGGTCATGGGAGTTTCCCGAGGACCGTTTTGCCCCTCTCCTTAGACGACCATTGTTTATGATGATTGTCTTTCGCCGGTGATTTATCTGGATACTATTAAAACGGTCCTCATACCATCGGAGGCCAGAACCTTAGCTGCTTTATTTGTCTCTGTGAGCAGTGACTGTGTAACTCTGCTGACTGCATGCTCTTTGATCTTTCAACCCCAAAAATCACCAACCATTAGAGGCTGTGATGAGTGTAAACCATTCAGAGTAGTCAAATTTAATTTGGGTTTGGAGAATTTTTTGAGGTTTTGGGTTTTTTTTTCCATTGGTTTGGCAGAAAGATCAAATATTCCAAAGTTGCAAATAATATGATTCGGAGGTAGTATTATTTTTGTTTTGTGGTTTGTTTTGGTTGGAATTTGGAAATGTCCCAATATGATTGATTTGCCGCCATGGTTGATTTTCCCACCTCAAAATTCTCCACCGGATTGTTTGATGAAATGTGGATATGAGCCTCTTGTTTGAATAAATAAATAAATAATGGAAGCTGCATTGTTGAATTTTGGTATTAGTTTTACAATTTTACATTTTTTATAATTGTTTGTTGTTTTGGGTGCATATTATTTGAAGATTATATTGATAAAAAGACATGAAATGTTTGATGCATGTGATTTTGGAATTTTTATTTGAGTAAGTTTTGAAAATAGAATTGAGTACTATATGTTGGGAAGGAGAGAATGGTTGATTATTGAAGGGGGAAGCTTCTGCTATTGGGTTGGCAGCACAAAGCCCATCAGCTCTGCTTGGTTTGCCGCCTTAGTATTGAGCTTACACCCAGTCAAAGGTGTATCTAAGCCTGTCTGTCAAACACGCAACCTTCTGATTTTCACTCCAAAGCTCTACAAGTGATTTTTTTTATTTTTCATATTCTAACATGTCCTTGGTTTTCATGGTAACGTCAGACAATTATTCTTTTTTAGGGGGTATGGTTCCATTTTTTACACCAAAGCTTTGTTTTTGTTGGTTTTGTTAATGACAATTGATGTAATGCTATCTGAAATGGAGGTGTGGATTTTATGGGATAAGAGGGCGAAGCTGAGTTTTGTATCAACTTGACTTAAGAGTTTCCAGTTGACAAGGATGGACACGAAGCTTGTGAGTCTAGTGTGATTTGAAAAACTAATTGTGATGGCTATTCTTTTTACCTCTAAAATTTTAACTTGTCTAGTCTTATTTTTCTGAACTGAACTTATCAGAACATGCATGAGCTTAATTAGACGTGGAACTGATTTTCTTAAGTTGAAAAGAACAGGATTGCGGTAATCAGGATACAAGAAAAGGCCTGGAGGGTGCTGCATGTGCTTGGCAGGGCAGCATATGGAAACTCTTAACTTGAGTTTTGTTTGCTTTCCCGTAGTGTCTTTCATTGCCTGATGAAGGGCAAATCTGAGCCTCGTTTCTCCCTTTTTTTTGAAATAAAAAATAATTATTTCAGGGGGTGGTTCTACAGCCCTTCTACTGGTTTAGTGGCAGAGGTAGAGGTATTACCACTAGTTTCAGACTTTCAGTGTGACGTAATATTTAAGGCAAAGTGGGGTTGCTATTACTACTGTGCTAAGATATCAAGTTTACCCTAGAGAGCCTCTCCCCTCCCTTGTGGCAAGGCAAAGTGGGGGTAGGAGGTTTTGCAGCTGTGTACCACACCATGATAGCAGAGCGGTATATTTCTATTGACCTTCGATCAAAACTTGGCACCATACTAGTGTTGCATGCTTTGCCAGCAAAATACTGCTACATTGCTACTATGGAGCTGCCATCATCTTCAAATTGTGGCATGGGGATTCAGGTGAAAATAATGAAGTCTTACTTTCTTCATGATTCAGTTTTATTGGTTCTAATTACTTTTCTGCCTTGTCTGTTCAGCTGTCATTTTGGAGGAAAAACTTGGAACGTACCCCTCATCTCAATCTCCCATTCGGGGCCTTGATTCCTCAGTGTTTGCAGCTGAAACAAATCAGCATTTTAACTTTCAGCGTTCAAGGGGTGATCAAGACACCAAAAAGAACAACTACAACACGTATGTAGCTTATAGTGTTAGCTCCACCAGCTAGTATCAAAATAATCTACTATTTAAGCGGGAGCATTTTAATTTTTTTTGTTAATTTTACCCTAAGCCTTTTGAAATTGTTTTGTACTCTGTATATATGATTAAAATTGCTTAACCGTGTAGTAATATTGTTGGTTAATAAGACAATTACTCTTGTTTTGCTATTCCATCTTACTTCTATGTCATTATTGAGAATGTTTCTGTTATAAGATATTTTTTTTTTTGTTATACGCAGCAAATGTAACATTTATAGTAGTTATTCATGGACGAAGATAGTATAATCAGTGAAACCGAATCATTTCTTTTTTATAGGCTATACATGCCCTTGTGGTTGTGGCAATTGTGTCAAGCGAAGTCTCTTGATTGTGTCAACTGTAGAGGTAATGAAACAATGCACTAACAAGCACTTAAAAGGTATTGACTGTTGAGTGATGATGAATATTTGTGGAAAAACACTCGTTAGCATTACACCGTATGAGTAGAGCTGTCAATTCGGGTATTCAAGTCGGGTTTGGGTCGGGTCAAATAAGGTTTCGGGTTAAATCAGGATCAGTTATATCGGGTCAACTAGCTTCAAATCAGGTTCAGGTCGGGTCAATTTCAGTTCAAGTTATAACGGGTTGTTCACATTTTCAGATATAGGTCGAGTTCAATTCGAGCTAAAATCAAATCGGGTTTAATTTCAGGTTCGGGTTGTGATGAGTCGGGTTTGGATGGGCTAACAAGATGGTACATTCGGGTGCGGGTTAGTGTTGAGTCGGGTTCTGGTTCAAGTTCAATTCTAATAAATATCGGTGTGGCCAAGTTGAAGTATATAATTACGCCTTCCATAATTTGATCAAGCATCAACAAGATTTTATTAAACCTACATACGAGTAATAGAGAACAAAAGTTATATAAGCTGTACAAAAGATTTTATTACGGATTGAGGGTTTACAGACTTATGCCAATATATAAGCTGAATAAAAGGTATATAAAATTTCATTAAACCTTCCATGACTCGGGTTCATGTTTGAATTGGGTCGGGTACTAATTCAGGTTCGGATTATTTTCAGGTCGGATTAAATTGGTTAACGTTACTATCAGGTCGGGGGCAGGTTCGGGTTAAGTCATAAACTATTGGATCAAATGGGTTTTCGGTTAAGATCAGGTTAAGGTCAAGTTACAGGTCACTAGTTTCACCCCATTGTTTGACTACAGGCTGTGTTCAGATCTTTGTCCGTTAAGGTCGGGTTCTCAGGTCGGGTCATTTTAAATTTTGAGGTTTCGGGGCCCGGTGATAAAAAGTGTTGAGACCCAAGGGGATATATCTCGGGGTCATATAATGCCCTTTGAAACCATATATGATCATTATATGTTGTCATAAACGTACGTGGTAGGCTTGACTTTATGAAATCAATACAAGTTGTGAACTGGTAAAATGACCGTTTAAGAGCATATTGGATGGTTTAACCGACCCAATTGGACACCCGGAGGATATTAGAGAATAGAGACCATGGTAAACACCTTGCCAATTTTTATTTCTGGGACAAAAAAAATTACAAAATTCAAGGCTATAATTCAAGCTTTTTGAGGTTTTGGGGCCCGGTAACGAAAAGCCTTGAGACTTTAAGGGATACATTTCAGGGTCATATAATGCCGCCGTTTGAAACCATATATGATCATTATATGTTGTCATAAACGTCCGTGGTAGGCTTGAGTTTACGAAATCACTACAAGTTGTAACGGGTAAAATGACCGTTTAAGGGCATCTTGGACGGTTCCACCGACCCAATTTGACTCCCGGATGATATTAGGAACCATGGTAAACATCTCGGTAATTTTTATAATCCACGCTTTTTGAGGAAAATTTGAGGTTTCCGGGCCCGGTGGCGAAAAGCCGTGAAACCCAAATGGATACTTCTCGGGGTCATATAATGCCGTTTGAAACCATATATGATCATTGTATGTTTTCATAAACGTCCGTGGTAAGCTTGAGTTAACGAAATCGTGCAAGTTGTAAACGGGTAAAATGACAGTTTAGAGCATATTGGATGAGTAACCGACCCAATTTGACTCGCGGAAGATATTAGGGACCATGGTAAACATCTCGACAATTTTTATTTTCTGGCGAAAAAAAGTCAAAAAATTACAAAATTGAAGGCTATAATCCACGTTTTTTTTTTGAGGAATTAGAGGTTTCGGGGTCCGATTGCGAAAATCTTTGAAACCCTAAGGGATACATCTCGGGGTCATATAATGCCGTTTGAAACCACATATGATCATTATATTTTGTCATAAACGTCCGTGGTAGGCTTGAGTTTACAAAATAACTACAAGTTCTAAACGGGTAAAATGACCGTTTAAGGGCTTATTGGATGGTTTCACCGACCCAATTTGACTCCCGGAGGATATTAGGGACCATGGTAAACATCTTGACAATTTTTATTTCCAGACGAAAAAAAGTCAAAAAATTACAAAATTGAAGGCTATAGTCCACGTTTTTTGTGGGATTTTGAGGTTTCGGGGCCCGGTGGCGAAAAAGCCAATTGAGATCCTAAAACATCTCGGGGTCATATAATCCGTTTGAAACCACATATGATCATTTTATGTTGTTATAAACGTCCGTGGTAGGATTGAGTTTACGAAATCACTTCAAGTTGTGAACGAGTAAAATGACTGTTTAGGGGCATATTGGATGGTTCCACCGACTGAATTGGGCTCTTGGAGGGTATTAGGGACCATAACATCTCGGCAATTTTTATTTCCTGGCAAAAAAAGGTCAAAAATTATAAAATTAAAGGCTAAAATCCACGATTTTTGAGGAAATTTTGAGATTTTGGGCCCGGTGGCTAAAAGCCTAAAGACCATAAGGGATACATCTCGGGGTCATTTAATTCTGTTTTAAACCACATATGATCATTATATGTTGTCATAAACGTCCGTGGTAGACTTGAGTTTACGAAATCACTTTAAGTTGTGAACGGGTAAAATGACCGTTTAATGGCATATTGGATGGTTCCACCGACCCAATTGGACTCTTGGAGGGTATTAGGGACCATGGTTAACATCTCGGCAATTTTTATTTCCTGGCGAAAAAAGGTCAAAAAATTACAAAATTGAAGGCTATAATCCACACTTTTTGAGGAAATTTTGAGGTTTTGGGGCACAGTGGCGAAAAACCTTGAAACTCTAAGGGATACATCTCGGGGTAATATAATGCCGTTTGAAACCATATATGATCATTAAATGTTGTCATAAACGTCCGTGGTATGCTTGAGTTTACGAAATCACTGCAAGTTGTGAATGGGTAAAATAACCGTTTAAGGACATATTGGATGGTTCCACCGACCCAATTGTACTCTCAGAGGGTATTAGGGACCATGGTAAACATCTTGGCAATTTTAAGTTCCGGGCGAAAAAGGTTAAAAAATTACAAAATTGAAGGCTATAATTCACGTTTTGAGGAAATTTTGAGGTTTCGGGGCCCTATGGAGAAAAGCCTTGAGACCCTATGGGATACATCTCGGGGTCATTTAATTCCGTTTGAAACCACATATGATCATTATATGTTGTCATAAACGTCCGTGATAGGCCTGAGTTTACGAAATCACTTCAAGTTGTGAACGGGTAAAATGACCGTTTAAGGGAATATTGGATGGTTCCACCGACCCTATTGGACTCTTAGAGGGTATTAGGGACCATGGTAAACATCTCGGCAATTTTTATTTTCGGGCGAAAAAAGGTCAAAAAATTACAAAATTGAAGGCTGTAATCCACGCTTTTTAAGGAAATTTTGAGGATTTGGTGCCCGGGGCCTTTACGTCGCCGGATAATGGTCCACATAATATTATATGATCCCGGGATTCATCCCGTAGTGTTCCGTGAAATTCCAACACCAGCTCCTGACACCTCCTGAATCGCTTCGATTTCGTGTATTATATTATTGGCATTATTAATACGACCCTATAATGTGTAATTGTGCATGGCTATACCTGAGGGTGTTAATTAATCCAAGTTATCACTATCTCAATAAAACTAAGCAAGAAAAAAAAAAAAAAAAAAAGACTTGTTGACTTAACCTAACTTAAGATTTCTCATAACTTCATGATCATGAAATCAAACCTCATCTAGGGATCCTCTAATTTTTGATCCCTTTACCTTAATAAATTTGAGCAACAAAACTAAACTAGTGTCAGATACTCAATAATACTTGCACCATTTATTTATTTTACTTTCGCTACCATTCACAAAAGTTACTCTGATTTCATTTTGTGATTTATTTTTAAGAAAAAAAAAAATTGGTTAATTAGAGTCTCAATTGTATATAATTAATGATACTTTTATTGAAGTTATGGATGAACAAACGCGTCTAAAGAAAATGTGTCAACTAATATTAATACAGGGGAAGTATATGTTTGAGTCAAATAGTATCATTCACGTTACTTGCTTGTGTTCATGTTCTTATTTAAAGTCATACATTAACAAATGCGCCTAAGGAAAATCCATTAAGAAAGTACTATACTACCTCCAAATTTTATTATTTGCAACTTTGAAATATTTTTTATCTCACAAATAATAAACCAAAGTTGCAAATAACAAAAATCGGAGGTAGTAAAAACAAAGGAAGTACGTATATGTTTGAATCAAGTAGAGTCATTCTCATTGCTTATACTTGTAAAAGATCCTAAACAAAGAGGGCAAAAGTGACAATAAATAAACAAACAAAAGAAAAAAGCAATACATGATCATCAAATGGTGACCCTGACCACCTAACCACACTATAAGAAAGAAGAGAAGCCGCAAAAAGTAGGGCTCCTATCATTAGTTTAAGAATGAGGCAGGGAGAGGCCGTGGGAGTTTCCCGAGGACCGTTTGCCACTCTCCCTTGATAATCCGCCACGGTTTACGGCGGTCGGTAATCTTAAGCCGATGATTTCTCTAAACCCAATCAAACGGTCCTCAATCATCATCATCATAATCATCAAATCATATTATATATATACTGTACTGTACTTCGTAATATTAATTATACTATCTCCGTTCCCTTCGAGGCTATGATGCTATCAAATCGATCAAATTAGTCATTTTCAGTTTGGTTTTTTGGAGGTGTTTATCGTCAAGGTTTTGATGAGGTTGATTTTCCATTTGGCTTGGCAGCTACCTGTTATGGGTTTGATTTGCCGCCATGGGAGTTGACCTTTTATCTAACCTTGATGGATTAATTACTTCCACCAGATTGTTTTTGGTGAAATGGCAGATCTGAGCCTCCTCCCCCAACAAATTTTTATTGTTTTCTAATTTTTTTAAAAATGGTTTGAAATTATGACATGAAATTTTTGGACTTTCGAATCCCAAAATATGTGTAAGAAAGTTTTCTTGATTTTTTTTTTTTTTTTTTTCTTTCTCTTTTGTGGAAAAACAAAAATTGAACTGTGCTGGTTTTATAAAACCAGGTCAAATAAGATCATAAGTTTTTTGGGTGTTGCTAATTTATTTATGGCTGGTAAGATTAGCGTGGGAAAACAATGGATAATTGGTAAGATTAATGTTTAAGCTTTTGAAATGCAAGCTTAATCAGAGGTGAATTACTAATTTCTGATGACAAATTTGGACTAAACTACAACTTACTGAATATTATGAATAGCAATAGCTTGATTTTCTATTCAAGGCTTGACAAATTACTCTGTTGCTGTGACAAGTTCACAGCACATCATACAAAAACTTCACAACAATGCAAAGCCCTGAAAATGATAGTGCAAATTGGACTCAGAATTGCCGTTACAGAAGGAAATATGATTCCTGTTTTTGACAAATGCTGTTCGTTTATTCATAAACCTGAATCGATTATCTGAGTTACAAATGTGCCTCAGTTTGATAATAGATAACACAAGTAATTCTAAATCACACAGCTTAGACACCTAATGGCTTAATGGAGCTTCCAATTACACCTTCAAATCTTCAACGCTCGGCTCCAATGGCTCAAAAAGGGTCTCCACTTCTTGTGCATTAACTTCCTCAACACTAGGTGGCTTCCACTTTGGGTTCTGCAAGTAATAAGTATATCATCATGTTAAAGACAGAACTATCTATCCTCAGTGACTGGTGTCTGGTGGTGCAGCACTAGCGAACTTGCAGAATGTGTAACAAACAACATGATTAGAATGAATAAAAGGACAGACCTGATCCTTGTCGACCAAGACAGCACGGACACCTTCAGTGAAGTCTTCTCTCAGAGAAGATCTTAGAGCGATTCTATACTCCAGCTTCATCACTCCACTCAACTACATATCAAGCAGCAAAGGGGAGAGCAGAAATGAGATTTGCGCTGAGTATGCAAGTCAAATTTGAATGAGAAGCTTCTTACTCACTTTTGACAAATTAGCATCATTACTTCTGAGGCCTGATGCGACTTTAGCAAAGTATTTTTGCGTTAAGCTGAGGGAGAATGGAGCTCCTTTGCCAAGCCCTTCCAACGCCTCCTTGGCCCATCCAGCCACTACTCATCAAACTCAATTATTCAAAACAGGAAACATATGACCCAAATATTACAGGAGGGTGAACAAACATAACAAACATATGTACACGATGAATGTTGACCTCCATGTATCACAAAAGAAAATGCTGCATAAAAAACAAGTAGCTTACCTATGCTATCAGAGCTCTGCTGATGCTTTTTTAACTCCTCAATTATCTCACTGATTGACTTGTTTGCATCAAAGGTAGAAGTGATATGGGGCAAGAGTACCTTCAGCTGTGGCTCAGACTCCGGCTGGGAGCTGTATTTTGACACTAGTGTCGCTATGTCCTGGTCAGGATCCTCCGAACTGTACAATTTTTTGTGAAAACAAAATTCATAAATGAGTAAAGAGTAGGACTAACAAATGTACTTCAGAAAAATGTTAGATAAAGTTTCAGAATTGAGCTCAACAAAGAAGCCAAAAGATATTGAAGGGTCTAAAGACACCAGTGAGGAGTTACATAAATAAAAAAAGAGGCTTCAACAAGTTCAGTTAGTCAAGTGGTCAGAACTTGTAATCATGCATGCATAGTATATGCAGCAACTCATGAAAGTAGATTGTAAATAATTTCAACTCTTATGACTCGCCAGACAAACAAACAAATAAAGCTCCAAAAAAAAGTGAACAAATATAAAGGCAGTCTCTACATACAATGTAGATGCCAACAATGATTCCTTCAAGGAGCCAAGGTTTCCAGAAGGCACATAGTGCGTCCCCAGGCCAATGTATAAAGCATCAGCTGGATTAGATATTCTTTTACCAGTCATCCCAAGATAAGCACCTGCAGAAATAAAATTAAGATTGAAATTAATCAAGCAACAGTGGAATAAAAGAAGCAGATGTAATAGAAGAGACATAGACATCTAGCGAAGTAGAGATTGTTGTGCTTCTTGATTGAATAAACAGCACTTGTTACAAAAAAAATACATTGCGTATAGTAGTGTCATTGTGTAGCACAAGTGCCAAAAGGCAATATATAAATTCATACTGATAGCCCTACAAAAATATCTATTGTAACACTGTCCTCGAAAGCTATCTCCAAACCCCCAGTTGCATCTTCATGTACGAACTATGGAAGTTTGTGGCACTAATATATTATGCTGCCCTATTGCCCCTATAGATCCACTTCAACCAATTATGTTAACCTGTTAATCGTATATTTTTGCATCACTTTTTCATTGTCCTTGTGGTCTTTCTTGTATATTTTGGCAGTCAAGGAAGTATACAAACGATGATCTAAGGGTTTTGATGTAAAGCCATACAATGATCAGGTTCAAGTAACGAGGTACCAGCAAAAATCATCACCAAAGTAAAATAGTATTTACCCAGCACAACATAAATGCAGTTGAATTAAGTGATTTGTCTAGTTTTATTGAAGACTGGGGATTTAGCAAAAAAAAAAAAATTACACAAAGAGAGAAGGGAAATAGATGTAATCAAGAGCTTCCATTGGGTTTTAGCATATTCTCACATACTAGCAGCTAATGCTTCCTCAAAACTAGCCACTGATAAAAAATTTGAGTAAAAAATCTCAAGATATCACCTGCTGTAAACAAAGCCAGCATTTACACCAATGCTCCTTGTTTTTTCTTCCTAAGATGAACCTTTGAAGACTTTGTTAACAGCATGCCAATAAGAGGGCCTCTAACAAAAGTTAAGACCCAAAAGCTCATAAATTGTGCATAAGTTTCATTGGGCCATGCTAAGAAACACTAGATGCAACCTTTTCTCATTATCTTTATCTTTCTAATTACTTGACCCAAGGTGATAGTGAAATACCGAGTAGTAAACAAACATACCTACTGATCCTTCTCCGGGACTTTTTGCAGCTATGTATGAGAACCCCACATCAGGAAACAAACCAATGCCATTTTCTGGCATAGCAAGAAGAGTTTTCTGCAACAGCAGTGCAGAAAAATGTTAAATATATGTAGCACTGCATTAATTTCTAGAGATTTGGTAGATAAAAGCCAATAAGATATAACAGTACCTCTGTCACAATGCGGTAACGACCATGGCCAGATAACCCAATACCAAAACCCATAGTTATGCCATCCATTAAACTGATGTAAGGTTTTTTGTACTCAGATATCTTGCATATCAAAGTATACTCCGCAGTGAATATCTGCCAAAACATACAAAAAAATAAGCAAAAGACAACTAAGTAGCTCACCAAAAAAAAGCACGAGGAAAGCCAGAATCAACAGCATTACAGCGTAATCTATGTTCAGAATTCAAGTGCATGATGTATATATCATATATTCACACACACAGACACTTGAAATATGATAGAATTGGAGATTGGAGAAAATGACATAGCAGTTCAAGTATACAAGAATAATGACATCCCCTCGGAAAAGTAGTACCCACCACCAGGTCAATTAGGAAAGTCCAGATAATGTAGCTCCAAACAATGTAATTTCACTTGCAACACATCTGATTACAGACACACACACACACACGCGCGCGCACATTATCCATTGCATGTTGTTCTTAATGCTTATTTCAATAAATTCATTTACATCAGGATGCTGAATATCTGGCAAATATCTTTGGTTACATTCTTACATACATACAGTGAGAGAGAATCAATTTCAATGTTACTATTCAAAAAATTGAGGCCTACTATCTAGCCTCGACAATATCATACATCATAAAACAAGTTAATACAAATAGGAAACACACAAGACCTCAATCACATCTGCTAATTTGTTTTTTGTAATGATCTGCTTCACATCACCACCTGCAGATCAACTGGTATTTCAGGTTATAAATCCAGAGGAAACATCAGTTTTAATTCAGTATAAACAATTTCTTAAACATAAAACCAGAGAAAACATATAGAAGCATCGAAACCATCAGCAGCATTTCAATCATCATCGTCCCCAAAATAGGACCCTGATGTTGCAGAAAAATTAATTTCAGAGAAATAAGAAACCTTCTGGACAAGAGGTGTGCTTTTATCCTTCTGAATTTCAGCAACAACACCTTTAATATCCATTCCTGCATTTCGAACGAATAGGTCACCTCAAAACCTTACCAATTGCTCTGAAACTTGGTGATGTAACCATAGAGCAACTATCAAAGGTTAGAAAATTGAGCTCATAAAAGCAGATGCTAAAATAAAGAAAGGGAGGGGGTGAATGATTGAAGAAGTTATAATGAGTTCACATCAATTACCAGCACAAAATGCTCGAGGTGAACTACCCTCAATTAGAACACATTTCACTCTTGGATCTTCTTCCCATTGATCAAGAAAGCTTTTGTACTTAATGTCCATATCTGCAGCAAAAGGTATCCTCCATTATAGTACAAAGCACAGGAATACTATATTAAACCAATTCAGTGCAGCTTAAAACTTGTGTAGCTCATACATAGGCCAATAAAATAATACATAATAGATCATTTTGGCAAAAATGTTATAAATCTTATAATACAGATAAATAACACAAGATATGAGTAACCATGGTTATTAGTTTTGCACTTATGCTTTTTTTTTTTTTTTTTTTTTTTTTTTACACAACTTCATGAGCAGCATGGAATTCAGAATGTGATGAGTAAGGAAACATCAATAAAATTCGATTTCCATAAAGAATAGTAACAATTGATTGCAGCCTTCAAGTTCTACTTCAATGTATTGCAATGTTTTAGCCTTCATTTTGTGCCTAATTTCCAATTATGTCCAAATGTTGAGTGTAACATTAAAATTAAAAAATTAAAAAAAATCACAGCAAGTTAGTTACATAAGCCCTTAGAAGTTCAGAGATTTCTACGATAAGAATGGTGAAATCAATGCCAAAGCTTACTGTTATGAATCCTGATATAATAATAAGTGCATGTCCAAATGGTGATGCCGCTGCTGCACATGTGCATGTCCCAGGCAAGGGGCATGGGTACAAGACATGTGCACAAGGACAAGGCATTAAAACATCCTATTCTTAAAGAAAAAAAAAGAAAAAGAAAAAAAAAACTAATTTTGGCAATTACGGGTAGCGTCTTGGCTTGCCTTAGCGCAATGCAAGGCCTAGGAAGACAAGACATCTTAAGGCCAAGCCAAGGATCTCAAGACATCTTAAGATATGAAGACAAGGCACCAAGTAGGCATCATAAGGCATGAACGAGATGGTTCCGGGCACCTAGTGCACCCCTCCGACCCTTTGGGAACCCTATGAAGCACCTTGATGCACAATTTTACAATGTTCTGTGAAAGCCAAATTTGAAGGTTATAATCCATGAAATCGTGCCAATTTCAAAGGTTTTTGGACCCAATATAAAAAACACTTAAGATTTTAGGGGATGCACCCCGGTATCATATAATGTTGTTTGAAACATATAAGACTCCTAATCGGTCAAAGTCTCATGGCCTTGAATTAATGAAGGGATGCATAAGTAGTAAACGGCTAAATTGACAGTTCAAAGGATAAGTGGATGGTTCCACCACCTGAATGGCCTCCTGGGGTGTCACCCAAACCCGTTTTCTTTCCAAGCTTGGAAAAATCGAAAATTGTCCAAAATTAAAGGCTATAGTTCACGCTTTGGGTAAATTTTAGGAAAATTTTCCAAAGTTGAAATGAATGCATGGGGTGTCTCTCGAGGTCATATAAGTCGGTTTGAAACTATAAGTGGCCTATCAACAACTCTATAAAGTCTCGAGAATGAGTTTGGTTTATTTTTGGAATTATATTGCAAAAGTAATCAAGAGCTGTAAGAGACGGTTGTTTGTTTGAGTAAACATCTTGGCATCTCTGGGTCCTATTGAGGTGTTCTAGGAGTCTTGGGTTATCATTTATCAATTGGCAAACTCATTACTTATCTAATATTTTCAGGTTGACCAACAAGAGGACCTAGAGCAGTAGATAAACCAGACAATTCACAAATCACAATATCAACACCATAAATATTTCGCTGTCAAATATGGAATCATTACATCATCACATCGAAAATTGACAAAATCTTATTCCAGAGTACAGCTGAAAGAAATAATTCTCATCCAACAACCGTCCATCCATCAAAACTAAACCAACCATTTCATTTCAATATATCTTCACACTTCCATCCTATAATAACAATCTTTTCAACACATTACCTTAATCTCTCACAATTTAGTCATCATCAGTTCATCACTTTAAAATACATCAATTCACATTTCTAACTAATAATTCTATCTCTCCAGCTCATATACCCTAAAAATTCAACTCCAAGTCTAAAATGGATAACTTAAGAGTAAATAAAAAAAAATGAAAATCAATAAATTTATTACACGGTAATTAATTTCAATAATTCAACTCAACTACCTTGATTCGAATAAATCAAATGTTGATTAATAATTGATTCAATCTTTCCAACTGTTATACACTAAAATTTCAATTCCAACTATAATTTAGATAATTACGATTAAATTCGAGCAAGTTCAATTAAAAAAAAATCAACAGAAAAGCATATAATTAATAATTGCAATTAATCAACTACTTTGATTCGAATATATCAAATGTGAATTAACATAGTAATAATTACAAAATTAAGGAGTAAAAAAGGGGAAAATGACCTAAATTCATGGCGTTGAGAGCTTTAGGACGATCAAGAGTGATGATGGCGACGCCATTGGGATGAACGTTGCCCTTGACGAATTCATCAGCAGCAGAAGCGGAAGCCATGATCGAGAAGCTTCGAGGAGAAAGAGTTGCAAATGGAAGATAATTTGCGGAGAAAAGGGAAGAAGATGATGATCGATTAAGGAAGAATCGAGAAAGATCTAAAATTTTCAGCATTTGACGATTTTCAATTTGTATTGTAGAACAAAGATAAAAACGAGTGGAGTGAGTGTGGCTGTGTGTGGATGTCGATTATTTGTGTGTTTGTGAGTGTGACTTGAGGTCCCAATTCCGACAGCCCAATTTTCACTATTTACAGCGGTGTAAGAGTGTTCGGTTAAAAGGGATGGCAATTGGGCGGTGTGGGTGCGGGCATGCCCAAATTTTTTTACATCCGTTACCTACCTGCGGTGGATAAAATTTCAACAACCACACCCGCTTAAGTGGGTAGAAACTTAGATCCGCGCGATCATAGCCAATCCACCACCTATGTGATCAATGTGGAATCCACTACCCGCTTTTACCCTTTTTACCTGCTAGCCTAACAACATTTGTTAATAATTTCCTATAAAATATGTAATTTTGCCATCTCTAAATTGTCGAAATTTTATACTAGCATATTATACAAGGTAATAGGTAATTTGTGATAAAATAAAATAAAAAAGTAGTAATAAATTGGTGGGTAATTGGACGAGTAGGTGGGTATTTAGTCTGGTATGACATCAAATCCAACACCTACCCACAATCATGGTAGTCGGTGGGTATGACTGTTATGTCCACACCAGCCTACTTACCCGCCAAAGTTGGACCCATACCCGCTCCAGTTGGACGGGTGAGATGCGAGACTCGCATTTTCACCTACCATCCCTATTCGATATGAGAGATAAGAATATGGATAGGAAACTAATAAGTGTGCTAATGATTAGGGGTAGCGTAGCAGGGTACTCTGTTAAAATATCAGGACCCGGAACCGAAACTTGTTGCAACAGGTTTCTAAAAATAGGAACCGGAACCGGAACCTGTTTCAACAGGTTCCTAAGAATTGGGAACTGGAACCGGAACCTGCAGGTTCCGGTTCCTAAACAGGGTACCCTGTCTGTCAAAGTAAGCTTAATAGTTACTTGATAAATTGTGACAATTTTTTTTTTTTTTAAAAATAGATGATCACAATAAAAGCTTACGACTTAGTATAGTACTTCAAATATAACAAACCAACACTAATTGTCTAGAATATTTAATACCATATAGGTTCCGGTTTCATGTACCCTATAGGGAACCTGTACTAACAGGGTACCCTACAGGTTCTAGGTCCAAAATTTTATTACCCGGAACCGGAACCTGTTGCAACAGGTTCCTAATTTTATTACCCGGAACCGGAACCTGATCAACAGCTTCCGGGTTTAGAACCTGCGGTTCCGAACAGGTTCCGGTTCCATATCAGGGTACCCTGAATTTTTGCTCACCCCTACTAATGATACAAATGATATTGTATTAAATTAGTATAAGCCGTGAATTAAATTGGATAAGTAGGAAAAAAAACTTACCTACGCTTATTAGCGTTTTTCTTTTCACTTCATTTCCTATTTAGCAAGCATTAAATTGTCTTGCCTCTCAATTTTATCTCCAATCCTTACGCCATGTTCACTTCACCTTGTATTTGCTGAACTGAAATTATTTTTATTGATTCTCTATTATATTTCTTATTTACAATTACTTATTTTACTAAAGTGGACTTACATTGCCACTCTTGTTATAGAAATAGAATGATTAGGTCATTTTTAATTCCCGCTCCTCCTACATGAGATAACTTATACTACTATATCTATAACCCTTAATAAAAGTGGGAAGTTAGTAACAGTGTTTTTTGGGGTTATTACAGTTACACCCCCGAATTCAATGGATTGCCGAAATTACCCTTTGCTCCCTTTTGATGCTTCATGCTTGACAGCTTGAGTGATTTATCACCGACTTCCCTTAGCTCTCTTTCTTCTCATCTCAGAAAGAAGCTCAGACTTTTTATGGAAACAAGAAGAGAGAAAGCTAGAGAGAGAAAATATGTTTCCTTCAACAACAATGGCGATGAGCTCAAAATTACCATTGGAGCAGTTTCTGAGGTTAGTTTTTTTCTTTGAATTAGTTGATCAATTACCACTCCTCTCTTGTGAATTCGATTCCTCCAGTTTCGGCCCGTCGTCTCCGAGGTTCCCGTTCAGTCTGAGGTAAATGAAATTGCAGAGGTAGCTACAACAATTTCTGCTAAAATTCAGAGGTCAGAGGATACGATTTATGGTGATTATGAAGCACCACAACTAATAATCAGCAAATCTAGAAATCCTTAATTCCGAAAAAAAAGCATGTTTTGTGCTTAGAAATTGAAGCAAATTTCAGCGATTAATCATCATTGTACTCGAATTGATAAAATAACATCAATAATCAGATAAATATCAACAAGATTACTATCATCAAGTTCAGAACGAATCAAGATTAGGTATGATAACATAAGTAAAAACCCTAAATTATGAAGAACGCATGAAAATTGAAGATATATACCTGATTAAGTTTGAATTGAAGATTAAGCTCGCAATCTGACTCAAATTAGTAATTCAATCATCCAACTTTTTGCTTCTTCCTTAAACCTCCATTGCCATTTCTCCATAGATGAAATCAACAAAAAATGAAGAAATGAAACACTAATCTGAATAGAAATTAAAACAAACCCTAGAAATGATCGATTGTTCGAGATTGATTTGCTTTTCTGGGGGGATTGTTTGATTTGGGTCGACGAAGTAAGTAATAAAGGAGAGAGAAAGGAAAAAAATTGGGAGAAGGAAGTCTAACTATCAGAAGAATGGGGAGATATTCAGCTTCGACCTTTTCGTGATATGCCTACCACCACCGATTTCCCCTCCGTCACAGCTTTTCGGTAACAAAAAAAAATGATTATTGTTGTTGTTCATTTGATGGTTAATTACCCAACATTTGATTTTATTTTTGTTGATTGTGAAATGGGGTAATGTGAATTTTTGTGGGTTTTTGAAAATTTGAGGTTTTTGTGGTTTAATTTAATTTTTCTATATATCCTCTCTTTAATTTAATTTTGTAATTGAATTGAGGAAATTTTAATCGGAAATAATCTGAGTAATCCATGAATGAAGGAGTGTTGATGAAATTCTAAGAATTTTCGCCCTTTTGATTCAGGTTTTCTTTTTTTGTCGAACAAGAAAAAGAGGAGACATATTGCGATGAACGGCGGCAGGGGTACTGGTGATGGCGAAGTTTCCGGCATCAGACTGCCGCTATCTCAGGACTGCAACCACTTAAAATATAGACGAAACTCATAAACTTGTAATGTATTTTCTTTCCCTTTCAATTTGTTGTGGTTGAATAGAATGATAGAAAAATTGCTCATTTCTGAAATATTAGGCTTCAATTTTTATAAACAATACTTCTAAATAGCAACTTCTTAATTCAGGCATTCTTTTTTGTCATTGAACTATAAGTTTTGAGTTTTCTTTTCATTTTGGTTATAATATTCATGGGTGTAAAAATTTCTACTTTACTTGAGCTTTGTCATTCATTTGGGTATCCATGTCTGTGAAATGATCTGATACAACTCATAATTTTGTTCTTTCTATTCTCTTTAATTTATTATCTGCAATATGATCTTATACGATAGTAATTGTTAGTTCAATTATGATAGCATTTGTATAATTGATCATAATCTCATAAAACCCAAAAGGGATCCTATTTAATTGTTATTATATACTTGTGTATGTATTTCCTTAAAAAATTGTTAAATTCATGTATTTGTTGGGTTGGATTTAGAAAAGATTAAGACCAAAAAGGAAAATTATGATGGACTAAATTTAGAGATTGATTTTAGGCAATGTATTTGATAAGACCCTTATATAATCTATGTAAGCTTTGAGTAGAAGATGAAGAGTTCTAAATTTTGATTAAGAAATTGATGATTTACTAAAATTGAGTATTTTTTCATTATTAGCAGGAGTTGAAATCAATAAAATGTGTATAATGGAGATGTGATCGACAATTCAGAGTGTGAATCCTCCACTAGCACCTCCATTGCCCGGTGCACAACCTAAGAGGGTTTTGCTTAAGTCCAAGGGCATGTCATCTTATGAAGACCAAGGCTCTGTGAGCACTACAATAACGGATTTGTATGGCCGCCTTTTTAATGAAGATTATTGAGCTGATGTTGTCATTCATATAGATGATGGTGGCCGAATTTATGCCCATGCTAATATATTGGTAAGATCTTGCAGAACCCATTTGACTATTTGAATTTTTTTTTTGAATGAAATTAGACAATTCTTAATTCAGCTTGTCAACTTTGATCAGTAATATGCACATTATTTTTTACAGGCTGACTGCTGTGTTTCTGCTGTCATTCTGCAGCTATAACCCAGAAGATATGGAGGAATATATTCTGCACCTATTGTCTCATGTGTATGTTGTTCCTCATTTGAAAAGGGAGTGTGAGGTACAGCCGGAGAACGACTTGCTTAACATAAAGAACAGTGTCGACGTTCTCCAGCTTCCTCTTCTATGTTATGCCCCAAGGCTCAGCTCATTTGTCTCTGGAATGCGATGAAAAAGGCTCACCTAATCCTAGAAAGAGAGTTTCTAGCGACTGTGGCCGAAGCTGATAGAGTAAGTATACAATTATTCATTTTTAATCGTATATATATATATATGGTGCTCCATGTCTGTCTGTATTAATGTTTATTTGTGAGTACATTCTCATTTGCTCAATTTTGGACTAAAGCTCAACTTTTGACCTTTATAACTTTGTAAGTAGTTAATTTATATGAAGGGATCTAGAGAAAATGGGAGGAGTATAAAAGTATATTTTTTATATTTTACTGAACCATTTCTTCTAGGGTTCCTTAGATACTGTAAAATTTATTTGGGTGGGAATTTTTTGGCATCAAAGATTAGGTGCGACAGTGACACTAGGTTTATAACATTTTGATTTCAATTGGAGTCGGTGTATAAGTTGATTCAAGTGAAATTATGGTGGTTGTTGCTACTGTCAGGGCTGCTGGAGCAATTGCGGAGGTTTAATTTATTTCTGTGGATTATACAGGGCACTAAACATGTTTAAAGGAGTTTCTGATGGTAAAGGGATCAACAATTGGTACTTAAGAATTGGGTGGTAAGTGATCCCATCCATCTCTAATTTTGTTCTAATATTCAACCAATTGGTTTGGAATATTTGCTGTTAAATTTCCCCCTTAATTCATAGTGGTGGACATTGTTTTGTATCAGCCTAAGATTTATGTTCAGTTATCACTTTGCTAATTCAGGTGTAATAAGCATTGTTATTATTTCCTCTTTTTTTCTGTATGCCTACTTGATCCTTTTGGAGCTTTCAGTATGTGACTTTGTATGTGTTCGTGTGTTTTGTTTCTGGTTAGCAGAGCCTTCGAGTTCTCATTTTGCTTTTATTAAATTTTGGTATTGATGGAGTGAAATTGATATACGAACAAACAATGATTAAGTACTCAAACTATCAATTTTGCAGGTAAAGGGTAAAGAACTATTTTAAAGAGATCTGCCATCACTTGATGATTCCCGAGCTGAATAGCTTCTGCCAAGATGTTCAACTTGGAGGAGGTAAGTTGTTTCAGATGATTATAGCTTGTGGTGGTTTTAGAAAGGAGATTCTAGATCATTATCTCTCTCCTCCGTTCCCTTGATATCTGAATGTTGAATTTCCTTCCATCTTGTTTGGGTTTTCATTGTGGCATACTGGCATTTTAACAAGCAGTTGGTGTTCATGCTGGGGTTGTTAAGTAGATGTTGAAAAATTGCTTTGTGGTTAACAAATTTCGGCCTCACACATCTGGGATTTCACTAGGTTTCTGAATTGTGTACTTTGTTGTTTGATATGGGCTTTTCACGAATTGTTTTGAGTTAATGTAGGATTAATGGAAAAATGGTTAAGGATCTTATGTATGAACTTAAGCTGAAATTTGATCATTATCATTGAAGCCTATTGGAAATCTGGACTATGCAACTGCTAAGTGGTGTTTTGGACTTAGATTTCATGTTGGGAGTTCATATGGAGCTTTCGTGACTAGGTAGTGAATATGAGTGTTAGGAATTTAATCGGCTACTTGCACTGTGATTTCTTTGTGTGCAAAATGGCACACCCTTGCTACAATCTGCATAATTATTACAACCCCAAGATTATAAAATATACTTGTCCATTGCTATTGCCTATATTGATGAGTAAATCGTAGAAATTAAGGTTTAACAAAAAAATATATCTTCTAAACATTGTTGTTGTTCATTTGATGGTTAATTACCCAACATTTGATTTATTTGGTTGATTGTGAAATGAGGTAGATGGGAATTTTTGTGGGTATTAAAAAATTTGAGGTTTTTTTTGGTTTAGTTTAAGTTTGTAATTGAATTTTTCTGTGTTTGTTGAATTTTTTCTAAATAAATGAGGCATATGGTGAAGATTTCGTGCCTTTTGAGATAGAAATTGATTATAGTGAAGTAGGTTTGAGAAGTGAGTTTTGATTTTGAACGATTTTTTATTTTCTCCACTTTTAAGATCTTAGACTTCCACTAAACCATAATTAAATGTTTTAACACTCTACTTACATGTTCATATCTTGTAGGTAACACCTTTATCGAATTCTGAAATGGATTATCATTTGACCTTCACATCCTTGCAAAACAAACTCATTGTAAGTGCCCAAGTATGTTATGATAATATGTATCTTATAGGTGTTTAATTTCCATGTAGATAAATCTCTGAAATTTTAGTTAAGCATGTATAAAGGACCACATGTTACACAATTTGGTCCCTGGTATTTGGTATATTAATTTGATTGTTCTGTGTAAAGATAGAGTTACTACGGAGTATATCATACTTGAGCATCTTTATTCAGTCTCCGTTTGGTATTTTTTAAAGCTCACTTTCAAGATTAATTGGAACTTATATTGTACTTCACATGTTTTGGGTAATCATGCTGGTTTCCACAAGAAGGCTATGGAAAATTCAGGTATTGCATATACGACATTCTTAATATGAGAGTGACATAATCATAATAAATCATTAAAAAAAAATCATAATAAAGCAGGAATTAGCCTGAGCTTCACACTGGATGTATTTGTATTTGTTCACTCCACCTGTGTGAAAGTAAACACAACCCCAGCTTGATTTCTAAATTGTTTAGTAGTACTAATTTAGGCTTGGGTTTCATAGATTTGTTAGAAATTAGAGTAGATTGGTGCTTATTGATGGTCTTACTTTCTTTTAAATGTGTGGCTTCTCATATTTGTCTATTTTTTATACAGCTTGGTGGGTGGGTTGAACTCCATGTTCGTTTGAGCATACTCTTTCTTAACCACTAATTTCAAAAGTGCCCACAATAATTTGGGGTGGATGTATCTCATGGATCACCAGAGCATTCTGATGTGCCATCAATTGCTGCTGTAATCCCCCTTCCTCGTCATTTCCAAAAAATTGAAAAGGAAAATTTTCTATTACCATTAGTTGATGTTGTTTGTTCTTATGCTTTTTAGGTTAACTCCAGGGAATGGTCGTTGATTTCACAATATAGGGCATCTAAGGACTTAGTCTTTTAAGGTCGAAATGATTGACAATTTTGTGTCTAAGGTGAAAGCATCATGAGATATGTTTGCCGAAGATGTTACTCGTGTAAATGTTGTCTTAAGCTTAAGCAATTCTAAAATGGGTCATTATAGGCTCTGTTTGATTTATATGTCAGTTGAACATATTATCATATTTTGGTATGCGTTGTTGCTTGATTATTAGTTAAGCTCTCTGTTTTTTTTTTTTTCCAAAACCATTTAGGGTTGCCCATGACTATCATCCTTCGATAATTTTCAACTTAAATATATTCCAAACTTTTGGCATGCATCTTTGATGAGAAGTGGAACCCAAAGTTTGTGGTGATTGTGGCTCAGAAGAATCACCAAACCAAGTTTTCCGGCCTAATGCTCTTAAGAAATTTAAAGATGCTACATGTTTGGTTTTGTTGGTTCTATTCCAATACTTTAATAAAAAATAATTGGTTGTTGGCTTTGTAGGTTATTTCGATACGGCTTCTAAATTATTACTCAATAAATGTAATTTTAATTTACTTTACATCATACATGTACAATTGTACCCAATACATATATATTCAAAATAAAATAAAGTTATGAATAAAGAAAACAGATCATTTTGCACCAAAATGACAAGTTATTACGAAGTGAAAAAGAAATTTGGGGTTTACATTTTGAAAGGTACGACCTATGAATTTGTGTCCATAACTTTGAAATGCGGATGTTTTGATCAGATGGTTTTGCTTTTAAGCTCATTATAAATCTTGGGTTTATTTCCTATTTGTAATTTTTTGGTTCAAAATCTGTCAGTAATGGATAAATGTTATATTTTGTAGCTTTGTGCATTCAAATTTGAGATTTACGCTCTATTTGGATAGCAAAGAAGGAAGAAAAAGAAGGGAAGGGAAAAGAAGGGGAGGGGGAGGTGAGAGGCTTCGAGGAAATTAAAGGGAACGAGATGAAGAACTTTTTAATGACTATCTTTACTATGTAATGATTGTAATCAAGGAATACGTAAACAATACTTTTTGAATAGATTTTAACTTTTTAAAATTTACCTATTATGGACTTGAAAAAAATTAGTCAAGTCATTGTAGTGGAGAGAGTTGATATCCTTGAAGAAGATAAAGTGGTTTTGGGGACGAGGTAACAAATACATACAATATTTGGAAGAGAAAGAAGGACTGGGACAAAAAGAGAGTAGGAGATAGAGAGAGAAGGAATGGGAGCAAAAGAGAGTAAGATACAGAGAGAAAGTGAGATGGACTAAGGAAAAAACATAGTAAGAGAGAGAGAGAGAGAGAGAGGGGTTGTAACAGGTGATTTTCACCCTACATTTCCAGTTCATCTTACACTATAATATCAATTCTGAAGTGGCTTGGGCATCAACAGTGACCAAGAATGGAACTTATTTCTAATGAGTAAAATTACGAAACACGTTATGTACATGATGGTAGCCGTAAATAGTTATAGTTAATAAAATGTATAATTTTTCAAAATAAGAAGAATTTATTTGAGAAAATGGAAAGCCCTGGACAACTTCCTTAACCAGTACGCTGCTTTTACCATTCACATGCATACAAACCTAAACTTCACAATCATTAAAACATATCCAATTAACATAAACCAAACTTGCATACATTTTAAAAATCTTCAGGATAACACACATATTACACGAGCAAATTTACATATCATAGCGTTGGGGGGGGGGGGGGTGCGCGTGTATTTGATAAGAATGTCATAAATAGCTACATATCTAAATAAAACAAGAATAAAGGGAAGGAATGAAGAGATAGCGAGAGAGAAAGAAAGAGAGATTTGATAAGATTTAATAAGATTGAGAAAGATAAGTCCTCTCATATTAGTGAATCCATGCGAGGAAGGTATATATTCAAGTAGGTTGGGATTTATATATATTCAAGTAGGTTGGTATATATATATATATATATTGAGAGAGAGATAGAGAGAGAGAGAGAGAGAGAGAGAGAGGATCACTTTTGAGCAATTTAGAGCGAAAATAAGGATGAACTATGAAGCACTTAAAAAGAGGGAGCACTTAGAGTACGCTTCAATATAGGAGGAAAAAAGGGATGCATTGATTTTTGTGATGCAGCTATGGAACTTGCCTTGTCCTTGGAGAAACTTATAAGTGAGAAATTGGTGAACTAGCAAGCCATTTCTCTATTGTTAGATGTTTATGCTTCCATTTTAATTTTGTGCCAATGAAGCTTTGTATATAAATTCAAGCTTGTAAAATAGTGTGTGAAACAGGATTGAGGTGTGAAATTAGCAATGCAGGTCTTGCTAACAATAATATCTCTTTCTGTTTTTAGTCTGAGAAAAACAATGATGTGCAATTGCAAGAATATATCGAGGGGCAAGTTCTTAAATGAACATGTAATCTTTGTGGCGGTTTTCCCCCTTTTTCTATTTGGTTTTGACTGTGCACTTTCAAAGTGTATATCAGATAAAATTATGTTATCACTGCTAAATAATTGGTTGAATGTTAATACCTGAAATATAGTATGGTTTTAATCCACTTTGGAGATGAGACAAAAAGTTAATATTGATGAAGATGTTGGCTCCAATCAAAGGTTGTGAGATTGAGGGAGATAGAGAATAGTGTGTTTTATAAAAAAAACTAAATTTTCTAGGAAATAAGCAATCAAATATCTATGAATTATGCAAAATCATAATGAATAAGTAAGAATAGAAATAAAGAGAAGGAAGGGGATCAAATTTTAAAAGGCTTTTCAAATTCTAACATTTTAAAACCATAAAAGTCAATTGTAAAAATTTAGAGAAAGATAGAAAAGGAGAGGAGAGAAAGTGAGAAGCGGTGATAATGAGAGCAAGTTTTAAAAAGCAATAAGTTAATGATCATTGTAAGTTGCAAGATTAAGAGTGTAAAAATGAAAAAAGACAAAAGGAGAGGATGGAGCAAGTGTTAAATTTTCACTATTATATGTCTATAGTCTATCACCATGATATTCAAAATAGGTTGGTAATAAATAAAAACTAAACAAAGAAGTTGTTTTAGTATATATTTTGAGTAAGGATGATCTTAGAGTCAATAATAGGGGTGAAATATCTTGCAAATATTTTCGAATATATTCAACTTTAATTTTGAGAAGAAGAAAAAGTACCAAAGGAGCTATAAGGAGCCAAAAAAAAAATTAAAATCATTCTGGGAAAATCATGCTAGGTTCATCAGTAAGTGTTGTTTGTTTTGTTTTATTTTGTTTGTACAATCGTAGTAATAGCTAGCTTTAAAAAGAGATTGAGGATGGAGGGACAAAAGGGGAAAAGGAGAGGGGGGAGAGAGAGTGAGCGGAAGAAAAAGGGAGAGGGAGAGGATGATAGGGGAAGGGAGGAAGGGAGGGAAAAAGTTTCGGGAAAAAGAGAGATTGAGATAGAGTGTGTATGTGAGAAAGAAGGAGCCGAGAAAAAGAAGGATCGAGACTCTCGTGAGAGAGAAGGCAAGCCGAAAAAGAGTCTGCTAGGAAAGTCTTCTTTCATGTCAATAAGCATACACAAATTCAGCTTTGCTATGGCAGTGCCACATGATGTGAGACGCTCATGTTGAAACACTGTATTTTGACAATGGCAATGTTTATTGCAGAATAACAAATGAATTTCTACAAGTATTTGCAGATGCAGAAATATAAGTTGGAAAAAATGGTATCATATTTCTTAAGAGTGAATGTCCTATTATCTTATAACTAACCTTACATCCATCCTAAGTTGTCTTATATGTATTGTTTAGGTCAAATTATGAGTTAGTTTTTCATTAAGATTTTACTGAACTTCAAGTACTTGCAGATGCAGGAACATAAGTTGGAAAATTTGGTATCATATTTCTTAAGAGTGAACGTCCTATTATCTTATAACTAGCCTTACATCCATCCTAAGTTGTCTTATATGTACTGTTTAGGCCAAACTATGAGTTAGTTATTCATTACGCTTTTACCAAACTTCAATATTGTGTAATATAATGTAATCCTACAAGTATGTCCATATCTCATGATAGTTACATGAATGGAAATGATAAATAAAATCAATGTTATACATGTTTACTAATGTTAATATTCACCTTTGCACCTATAATGGTTTTCATATATGTAACATTGTTTTATTTTCTGTGTTCATCTCACACTTTGATTCTTTTTATTTTTGACGGGTACACTTTGATTCATTTGCTACAAGATTGCTTATAAATCAATATGATTTTTAGTTTTTTACATCACATATGCTTCACTAAAGACTTGCCTTAATACAAAAACCTAATATAAATCACTAATCTACATTATGTATACCTACATAATTAAGGCATACAATATAGTATACTATTATGCAATTCATCCTACATCTTAACGATTCTCAAGATAACAACACGAAAACACGCACCAAATATTTATATCATGATGTTGGGGGGGCGCGCACTCCATATCATGTATAATAAACATGTATCAAAAACGTTTTTATTACTTAATACATGTATAATTGCACCGATTAATCCCCATTCCCCACAATTTTAATGAATTCGATTCACATATACTTTTTTTTTTGGACAGAGATTCACATATACTAAACAACCATACAATTTGAAAAATCTTACTGGGACAATTGACAAGAATAAAGTCACAAATTTATGACTACAAAATTCAGTGGGAGAGACTCGAGAAAGAAAAGAAAGAGAGATAGAGAGGAAGAAATAGGAAGAGAGGGAGACAAAAAAAAGAGGGGGGATGGAAAAGAAAGAGAAGGGTCAAGAGAAAAAGACAGAGAGAGCCAAGAATGAAAAAGGGCTAGAAGAGAGAAAGAAGGGTTGGGAGAGAAAAAGAGGCCAGGAGAAAGAGAAAGAATGGATAGATATATATAGATTAATAGAAAAGGCAATGCCGAGAGAAAGAGATCGAGAGAGAGAGAGAGAGAGAGATAGAGAGAGAGAGAGAGAGAGACAGAGAGATAGGGGGATCGAGAGGGCCGGTTGAGAGATAAAGGTGCTAGGAAAGAGAAAGAAGGCAAGGTCGCGAGGAAAGAGGGGTGAGAGAGAAAGGTGCTATGAAATAGAGAAAAGGTACTTCAAAGAAGAAAGAGAAAAGGCAGGCCATAAGCTAAGAGTAAAGGGCATGCGGAGGGATAGATAAAGAAGGGCCGGGAGAGAGGGGCCAAGAGACGGGAAAAAGGATCTGGGAGAAGAGAGAAAATAAGAAAGAGGGGCTGGGAAAAATAAAGTGAGATAGAGAGAGAACGAGGGCCAAGAGAGATAGAGAAGGTCGAAAGATCGAATAAATCTAGAGCGCTAAATAGAGATAGGGGGATGGGAAAGAGAGCGAGAGAGAGAGAGAGAGGGCTCAAGGGAGAGCAAAAGAAAGATAGATGTTGGGGGGAGGAGAGCAAGAAAATACAACCTATAGTTTTAAAAGCCTTTTTTTAATAATGGAACAAGGACAAGAAGGATTAGGATTTAGGACAGAAGAAAGAAAGAGAGATATATAAGAAATAGTTTGAGCTAATAAACGAAAGATGAGTGAAATATGAGCAAGTAAACGTATGATTTCAAAGCTATTGAAAAAAGGAACGGGGAGATAAAGTCAAAGGAGATAAATGGAGAGAGAGAGAGAGAGAGATAATTAATTAGTACACTTAAAAGCCATTAAGTAGTTATATAAATCATGAGAAAGAAAACATTTTATCATGTGTTCCATATTTACCCATACACAATAGCACTCTTAAAAATACATATTTAATCAACAAACCAAATTAGAATTCAACTTATCTATTGTTTAAAGCCTTTAGCGCTATTTCCTAAAACAACACAAGAACATCCTATTTATAGAATAAGATGCTCGATTGCTAAAAACACTACAATCGTTCAAATGTAACTAATTAGCATAAACCAAACTTATGTGCATTTATATAATCTTAGAGATAAAAACCCCATAATTAACATTACATATATTGCACCGATTAGTCCTTAAATTAGGGCTAAGCAAAACTATTTGAAAATTCGAATATTTGTTGATCCGATCCGGATCCGATCCAAAAAATTGGATATTTGATTCGAAAAAATTGGATATCGGATATTCAAGATAATCACACACAATAATAACATTAATGATTCAACAAGCTCTTTTTACAATTCATTAAATTATGCTCCCCTAATCAGCATGTTAATAACACCTCAAACTACGAAACACGATCACATCCACGAATCTTACATATCTTACTGTCGAGGGGGCACGCGCGTAGTGTAGGTTGCTGGGAAATTCATAATCTCAAACTACGAAACACGATCACATCTATGAAACACGTGTGTTGACTACGATTTAATTTTTTTTTTAGATTGTTTGTTTTTATACCAATTGTTTTTTTAAAATACACCACGTATGGATCGCACTATGTTTCTTACTTTACATTATGTATACACCGCACTATTTTTACAACACAATAAGCAATTTTTAAAAATAAAACACATTGCACTTGAACTAATATTTTACACACATTTCAATCATTACACTTCTAATAGACAATTTTTAAAATATACTCTATATCAAATTTTCACTGTTTGTATTACAAAGTCGGAACATAATAACGAATACTACACGGACCATACAAATTCGCGAATATTAGTTATCTTGCCGTCGAGGGGGCACGCGCGTAGCGCGTGCACCAACGACTAGTCTTCTCAAACAAATACTTCATAAGAGATAATGGGACATGAGGGATTTTAAATCCTTATCCTATCAATTATCCTCACAAACTAAAATGTTTATAAATGATTTATCAAAAAAAAAAAAAAATTCTATAATTTATAGCTCATTCAAACTGTAATATAAGTATATGAATACTTTTGGTTTCAAAAAAAAAGTATATGAATACTTTTATTTATTTGATGGGATGTTCATGTTTAGAACTTGTACAGCTTTTAGACTTTTTTTCCCTCTCTACATCAAATATTTTTTGGCAGTAGTTAATGGCTGAGGTCGAACTCAGCCAACACTAGCTGAGGTCACCGCCAAATTGAACATTTAATGTAATAAAAATGAACATTTTCTAACTGAACCTATTTTACAAAAATTTTGTATTTTTCAATAATCAAATGTTCATTTTCATGCACTATGATGTTCATTCTTATAAAATAAATGTTCATTTTCATGCCGTATGATGTTCATTCTTTTAAAAATAAATGTTCATTTTATTTTTTAATTAATACGAAGTACAACTTTTTGTGTTTGTTCAGTTGTATAAAATGTTCGTTTTTATAATAGAGGATGTCCCATAAACATTAGCATTAATAATATTAGACATTAGCATTTTGTTCATTATAAAAAAACATATTGTTGATTTATTTAATTGGTATTACATTACCTCAATTGCATGATATCCATTCAAGAAAATTGAACAAATCAATGTATTTAACTTGAAACTTAAAATTTTTTTGATGAATAAACAATAACATCATAGGTTTATTGTTATTTACAACTGAAATGTTCAGTTATATACTAATATTAAATGTAAATTTTTTTTCCAATTTCATAGTCTCTTTATTTTACTCTTACACTATAAATGTTCATTTTTATTTAATGCAATGTTCAAAAATAAATGTTCATTTATTTTCTAGTGAATGTTCATTTTTTTTCTAGTAGATGTTCATCTGCTGGGCGCGACCTCAGCCAGCGATGGCTGAGTGCGACCTCAGCCAAATATTTGCGATTTTTTGGCCCAAAGCTATAGTTCAAAATGGGCCAACATTTTTGCCTAGGCCCGGCCCATAATCTAGTCTAGGATAACCATAGACCGCATACCATTCCACAAATCGAGTTACATGCAATATGAAAGTTGTATTTTTCCTAAGAGATGGGTTTTTAAAATAAACGGTTTGCATTATTAAGGCATCACACTTATTCAAACAACTGTAGCTTTCGTCCAATTTTCTCGCTCACTACATTCATGTAATCATGTTCCCGTGTCTTGCCTCATTTTCAGCTCCATCATGGTCTTCACTGCACGTTATGAACTTATGAATAATTGCACATTTGCACAAACGTACATTTTACAAGTCCACGACCCTATATTACTTACAAATTTACAAATTTGACAATTATGCATACGCCCTATTATCAAACATTCAAAACCCCCCGTGTTACCGCATGTTTGTGTGCGAAATGACTTTCGGGGCAAGGGGTAATTTAAAAGGAAAAAATGATGTAAGCCAAGTTGATAAGCTACAAGGACATTGATAGAGTATATAAACCAAAACTGATCTTGGATTTCAACTATCAGTTTAAACTTTTAGTTGAGTTAATCATTCAACATGGTATCAAAAGTTAACATGACAATCATGTAAGGTAGACAAACTCGCAATTTGTACCATAGGCCAAACCCCATCAGTCCAACACTTCATTGGTAGTGTGACAGATTTTTTAAAAGTGAAAGAAATATTAGACTTTGACAAGTTGTGAGGCAGGTACTATGCAAACCAAAAAAAAAAAGTTGTGAGGACAATTGTGAGGCAGGTCCATCTAAGATATAACAGAGTAACAAATCTTAATAAATGAAATGTTCTGTGTTTGAAAAATAAAGACAAAATGAGTTTAAGCAATCTTGTTTGTTAGTAATCAATTCAATACAATATTGTTTTTTCATAAAACATCAATAAAATAGTAGCATTTTAATAGTAAGCATCAGATACGGTGTACAAAGGACACACGTATATAATGATGTAACATTATTAACCAAAACCAAAATTAGTGAAGCTTATAAAAGTTCACATTAGCTAGTATTATTCCAAAACAGAGGGGAAAACAGAGTATTTAGAGAGAGAAACAAAAATTTAGAGAGAGAAAGATGAGTTCTAAAACTAATGGAAGCTTAAAATCAACCTCCTTCAAAATCCCAGAGATTAAGTTTACTAAGCTGTTCATCAATGGAGAATTCGTCGACGCCATTTCAGGTTCGTCTTCTTTAGTTAACCTTTTCACTCATTTCGTCTCTAAAAGTTCTTTTTGATGTTTCATAAAAAATTAAAAAAAAAAAAAAAAAAAAACCGAGGAAGTATTATTCGTTCTTAATTTAGTACGATTTTTTAAATTCTTTTTTAGTATGTTGGAATTTGGTAAACATATATGTCACCTTACATTCTTCAACTTGCATCAACATATATTCCCGAATTTTTTTTTTCTTGAGTAAAAAAATAATTCGAGAATTGGTTCTTAATTATTTTATTATTCATTGAGATGCTAAATTTTTTTTTGACGAGATTTAAGATGCTAAATTAGTTTCGGCCTTCAATGAGCTTGAGAATCCACACAATAATGCAAGTTAGAGTATATTTATTATTATTATAATTTCATTGTATGCTAGCCTTAGAATGACCTCTAATAATTCTACTTTCGTTTACGAATTTGGTTTTTTTCTTTTCTTTTTTTTTTTATAATTAATTTAAATTTATTATCTTATTTGAAATCTATTATTATAAAATATTTTTAGATTCTTTAGGAAGGGTTAATTATTGTGGTAGATGCCGTACACGATAAAAATTCGAAATGTTTTTAGATTTCAAGCTAAAAAAATCAATCAATTTCAAAATTATTTTTGGAGAAAAATTTATTGGATCCTTAAATGAGTAGGAAGAAAATTAAAACCAACCCATAAAAGACGGAGTAAATTCAAAGGTGGACCATTGAGCAAATGAGCATAATACTTGTCATAGTAGACAAATAGAGTGGACAAATCTAATTTTATTTAAAACTTTCTATAATACGTAATTTATATATATATATATATATATATATATATATATATATATTAAAGTAAGATACATGGAGGAATTTAGGTACGTCTTCTCACAAGACCGTGATCTAAACTATCAAGGAGTAAAAAATAAGAAAATTTACTATCTAAAAAAGGATCTATATCTTGATGAGTCGGACTATAGTAGCCGAGAGAGGCAACATAGTCTGCTGCCCGATTTCCTTCCCGATAGATTTGTCTTGCCTGAAAACTCGAAAAAGAATCCAAAATAGTCTTGACATCCGCCATAAGAAACTGAAGTTTCCATGGACAGCTAAAATGATCCTGCAAAATATTAATAACAATAAGATTATCGCCTTCAATAAAAATATCTGAAATATTAAAATTTCTAGCAAGAAGGAGGCCATTGCGAAGGGCAATAGCTTCTGCAAGGTAGGCCAGACAAGAGCCTAAATTATAAGTACGACTGGCCACATGATTACCCAGGTGGTCTCGAATGACCACACCTGCAGTAGCAGAATTTTGATTGGCAGAACCATCAAAATTAAGTTTACAAAAACCGAACGGGGGTGGGGACCACGAGACAATGGATGGGGGGTTAGGAGGAGGTGGCGGTGGAGGAGTCGTAGTAGAAAAGTGGATGGCGTCAAGAAGAGATCGTGACTCCCATTCCTTAAACATAGAGAAAGCTCGAATAAAAATGCTATGAATATTAGCAGAAGAGTTCTTAAAATAAAAATAACTGCGTTACGATGTTTCCAAATACTCCAAAACAAAATAGCTATCTTTGGAAGGAGTCTAGGCAAATTGACTTTGAGAAAGCGAAATAAATCATGGATGTGATTAATTTGAGGGAAGTAACCAAGCCATTGAAGGACAGAAGTAGAAGACCAAAGTTCCATAGAAAATGGGCAAGAGAGGAAAAGATGATCCTGGGATTCAGCATGATTAGAACAAAAAGCACAAAAAGTGGGGACAACAATATTACGTGAAGATAAAGTATGACGAGTAGGCAAACTATTATGCAAGATTTGCCAAAGGAAAATCTTAATTTTAGGAGGAATGTCTAATTTCCAAATCCAACTAAATTCCCATTTAGAGGTAGGATGAACATGAGAATGAGCAAGCCAAGTAGCAGATTTAACAGTGAATTGGCCATCTTTAGAGAGACCCCAACATGGTTCATCAGGAACAGGGGAGGAGGGGAGGGGGATTCCTCAAATAATTTGAACTACATTATCGGGAAGAACAGTAAGAAGTAGAGGGATATCCCAAGAATTGTTATCAGTGATGAACATATCAACTATGACATCAATACCCGCAATTTGATCAAGATCCAAATTGAGAAGGGCAATAAGATTGGTGTGAGCACACCAAATATCAACCCAAAAAAGGATAGAAGACCCATTACCTACTTTCCAGCGAAGTCCTCTGATTAAGAGAGGGCGAATATGAAGAATTTTCTTCCAAATCCAGGAGTCTCTAGGCTGAGTATGATAGGTAAGGAAATGGGATTTTCGTAAATACTTAGCAGTGATAGACTGGACCCATATGTTAGTCGGGTCAGACATAATCTTCCAACCAAGTTTAGCCAAGAAAGCAGAATTAACAGCATCTGATTTACGAAGACCAAGACCACCTTGGGATTTAGGTTGACAAATTGTATCCCAAGCAAGCATAGGCAAGCCTTTTTTTGCTGGGGACTGCTTCCAAAAAAAATCCCTATTTAAATTATCAAGAGAAGAAGTAATAGATGTTGGTAAACGAGCAGTGGTCATAGCATAAGAAGGTATAACCTCAAGTTGGCTCTGAATAAGAACAACCTTACCAGCTTTGGAGACTAAGTTGGAAGACCAAGAATTCATTTTTTTATCTGCTTTAGAAAGGATATGCTGGAAATTATCCTTATTGAACGTAGTTGAGTTAAAAAACACACCTAAATAAAGACCAAGGAATGATTTAGGAGTCATATTAAAATAGCTTGCCAAAATAGATTTGTTTCGATTATTAACATATGTAGAAAAGACTATAGAGGATTTATGAAAATTAATCAGTTGACCAGATAGCGAAGCAAATTCAGCTAACGTATTTCGCAGGGCATTACAAGACGTAGGAGTAGCTTTACAAAATAAAAGACTATCGTCTGCAAAAAGTAAACAAGGAATAAGAGGAGCTGAAGGGGCAATCTTAATGCCAATACCAAGTGACTTATTCTGACTAAGTAGAAGCAATTTTTTCGAAAGAACTTCCATACAAATTACAAAAAGAGCGGGGGAAAGGGGGGTCGCCTTGCCTTAAGCCACGGGAAGGCTTAATGAGGTTAGTAGTAGTATGATTGATCGCAGGAGAGTAAGAGACTGTGGTAACACAGGATTTAATCCAACTAATCCAAGTATGACTAAAACCAAAGGAGGCAAGAGTGACCCACAAGAAATCCCACTCGATACGGTCATAAGCTTTCTCCATATCCAATTTAAGAGCTAGCCATCCTTGCTTATTTTTAGACTTAGTAAAGAGATTTAAAATCTCATGAACCAGCAAAATATTATCTTGAATAGCATGGTCAGGGGCAAAAGCATTCTGGTAAGGACCAATAATTTTCTTAAGAAAGGGCTTAAGACGAGCAACTAAAATTTTCGAAATTGCCTTATACATAGTAGTACAAAGACTAATAGGTCTATATTGACTAGCTTTAGAGGGATAATCAATTTTAGGAATCAATGTAATAATTGTATGATTAAGCTCTCTTAAAAGAACACCATTAAAGAAAAAGCCTTTAATGGCTTTACATATATCTTGTCCTATAATATTCCAATAATGTTGAAAAAACTTAGGGCCATAGCCATCTGATCCAGGGGCCTTATAGAGCGACATGTTAAAAAAGGCATCTTTAATTTCTTCATTAGTAATGGGACTTGTTAAAGCAAGATTATCTGTATGAGTAATAACTGGCTCAATCCAAGGAAGAGAGATAAATCGTCCCTGGGGATGTTCAGACTTAAAACGCATGGAGAATTCTTTATAGAAAAGATTAGTAATGTCGGATGGAGTATCAACCCATTGGTTGTCATCATTTTGTAGTCTGAAAATTTGTTTTTTACTTGAACGAAATTTCATAGTCTCATGAAAAAAATCTATAACTACGGTCACCTTTACTTAACCATAATTTTCGAGCATACTTACCCCAAAATTTTTGACCAAAGAGAAGGAGCTTTTCTCGTTAACGAATAAGACGTGTAAGGTGTTGGCGAATATGGAAATTATTTGGATAAAGAAGCAACTGAGCCTCCACTGAGAGCAATTTAGTCTGATTGAGCTTTAGCTTAATTTGAACATTCCCATATTTAGAATGATTCCAATGTTTTAACTCAGTTTTAGCATGCTTTAGCTTTTGCAGAATACAGTAAAAGCGGGAACTAGTGAAACGAAACTTCCAATTTTTAACAATAATTTGTTGAGCTTCCATATCAGAAGTCCATGCATTTTGAAATCGAAAAGAGGATAATTTTGGGGTTGATTTATTATTCGTAACCAAAACAATAGGAGCATGGTCAGAAATGGAAAAATGTTCATACAAAACAGTTGCAGAAGGGTATAAGGAATCCCATTGAGGACTCACAAAAGATCTATCAAGGCGTTCATATATGATATGCGAGTTGGTCGTACGTTTCCATGAAAATGGGTTTCCTAAGGGGTTAACGTCAATATATAACTTGAGAAAATTGAGCAAATCTTTGTAGACGAAAACACCGGGCAACAGTAGGGGGTTTCCCACCATGTTTATCAACAAGCAAAAATAGATCATTAAAATCTCCAATAATACACCAAGGTAGAACAGAATTAGTGCACAGCTCAAAAAGCTCGGTCCAAAACAGACTTTTTTGAGAAGTTTGAGCTAGGGCATAAATAGCAAATAACATAAATACTTGATCCATAGATAAATCATGAATAAGAAGAGACACAAGTCGATGTTTTAATTGAACAATTGTTACATCAATTTTAGTAAAATTCCAACATATCCACATACCTCCACAGTGACCCTCTGGATTAATAATATGAACAGATTCATAACCCAATGATTTGCTTAATCTATTGCTATTAGACGGAGATACCATAGTTTCTATAGCTATAAATATATCTGGGTTACACTTTTTCTTAAGAAATATCATTTCGCCAATTGCTTGCGAACGTTTGGCCCCACTAACATTCCAACTAATGATCTTCATAGATAAGACAAAAAAGAGAAAAACACATCAAATAAGAATGCAGAATTATACAAGTATACTACAAGCCATATGGCAAAAGGATATGGGACATCACACCAGAACACACATATGGTTGTACAATAGATGAAACCAAAAACCAGGCCTTTAAGAAGACCAAATTCATAAGTTCCATAAGGAACATAAAATTCCAAGTTTCGGAGAGGAACAAAGTGCAAGACAAAGTTAACAATTTGACTCCAAAGAATCAAACTAAAATTAACAATAAGAAGAAACAAAATATAAATCAAACAAAGAGGGAACAAGTTAATGATCGAAGTCCAAGATAGAAAAACCGGGCAAAAAATAGAATTAGACCATAGTAAAGTAAGTAAAAAACAAGGAGTAAAGTCCAAAAGGTAACCAAAATACCCAAACACAAGAAGTCTAATAAAAATCCAGAGACATACACATACCCATATGATAGAAAAAGAAGGAAGCCAAAAAAAGATAAAAAAGAAGAAACCCAAAACAACCACAAACAGAGGAGAAAGGCACAAAATGATTCACATAACTCATGAGTCGGTGACCCTTGGGACGATCGGCGACCATAATTATACCCATCAAAGCTTGATTCCATAAATTGAAAGTGAGGAGAGGAGGCATCAAACTCATAAATGAGGAGTACCCAATAAACCATTGAGGACATCGAACAGAGTAAGGATGAAGTTTAAATCCAAAATAATTGGTTGTTTGATTTAGCAAATTGGAGTTTATACTTACCCCAAAATAAAGGTTAAATCCAAAATAATTGGATGTGTGTTTTAGCAAATTAGAGGTTAAACTAACCCCAAGAAGTAAACAAAGGCTTAAAGTTAGCCATGAAATCTTTGAAGAAGAAGGCATAGAGGAAAGAAAGCGGTGGTAGTAGACATAGGGTCTCAGGATTAAGGTACTTGAGAGCATTAATTTATATTATAGTTAAGGTTATCTCTGTAATTCTTTATGCATGTGGTTTATTAATATTATTATTTTTTAATTTTACTAAATAGATGCATGTGGTATTTGTAGACCCACAGAATTAACGATGACTTTTAATATAATTTGATTTTAACCTACTACTAAATTTGACATTGATTTTTGCATAAATTAATAGATTTACCAATTATCGTGAACTACTACTAGTAGTAGTAGTAGTAGCTAGAAGTGGTTTAGCTGGTCTGCCTCAAATATGAATTTATATTAGGTCTTGAAAGGGAAAGGCTTTGGAGCGTGCAATTATTCCAATTGCTCTATATTTTGTTGATGAATAGAAAAATCACTATATACTACGAAGTAATTAATTCAACCCGTCTAGAGGTTTAAAATTTAAATCTTGATGTACGTCTATCTCCTTAGTCCAAGTGTCTAATTTGACACTCGTGAATATTACCAAAAAAAAAAAAAAAAAAAAAAAAATCATAAGAACTTAAGAAGTAAGGTTTGGGTTAGGATCTTTTGACTTTTTAGATTATTCATTCACGGCCCTTATTTGATACGGTGTATGTCATGATAACAAGATTGCATTGGAAATAAAATGACTTGACATTAGGATAAAAAGTTCCCTTAATACCTTGGTCCCAAACTCCCAATGTAAATCGTCTTCTTTTCTACCATCGTTTTCTTCAAATAACAAAGACCTTAGCTTTTACAAAGAATCCAATAAAATATGGTAACCTTGAAGATAAAATTTCATTATAGTTACTTCCTTGTTAATTGTTATCTGCAACTTTGAGGTATTATTTGTGAGATATAAAAAATTCCAAAGTTGCAGATAACAATTAACGAAGGTAGTAGAATAATTCAATCCATTATGTAGCATAGTGTAAAATCGACGATGATTAGTTGGTAGCATTGACAAGTTAATCCTACCAAAGTGATTAGATGGAAGTGACAACTTTGTTGATTATTTTAGGAATCGTATTATCGTGACATGTTTGATTAATGATCGAGAGGGTACGTACGTATGTCAAAAATGCAGGAAACACGTTTGAAACAATAGATCCAAGAAATGGAGAAGTGGTAGCGAAGATAGCCGAAGGAGACAAAGAGGACATAGATTTAGCTGTCAAGGCTGCCCGTGATGCATTCGACCATGGTCCCTGGCCTCGTATGTCTGGTCATGTAAGTCTTACCATACACTACAACACTTATATAGTGATAACATATACTGTGTGTCAAAAAAAAAAAAAAAAAAAAAAAAAAAACATATACTGATACACATTAAAACTATATGTCTTTTATGCTCTATAATTTTTTTTGTCACATCTCCTAAATTATCATACTCCTATAATTTCATTTTGTCTTACCTCCTAAATTATCATACTCCTATCATTGTATGTACTCCTTCATATCACTATGACCTTTCTCTTTCTCTTTAAGATAAACCAATTAGGAGTAACTTTTATTTTTCTCCTAAAGGATTCCATCTTGGAACCATGGAGAATTTACTTCCCGCTTTCAAAAAGTGCAACAGTTTTAGTGACACGTTTGTTAATGTACAACATTTGTTGTTAATATCTTTAATCGTTTATTATTACAATAATAAAATGAGTAGAAGCAATTACGAGTAAATTTTTTTTGTACTTGTATATCTATAAAAAGAAAAATTAAGTCAAAATATATATATATATATATATATATATAGATAGATAGATAATGTAAAATTCAAATTGTTACACATATTCTAATAAATAAGTATAAACGTATAGTTGTAAATTGTAATTGGATACCATAAATTATTCATGGCCCATTGCCCCCCACCACTCCAAATAAGTATGTTTACATGGAAATGGCTAAATGATAGTCTAATAATAGGTACGTAGGGTTCAAGTAAGTTAAGTAAGGTAATTTTTTTTCCCAACTATTTTAGCAAATTGACAATATAATACTACCTCCGTTACATGTTAAGTGCAACAAAGGGGTGTGCACATTTCCCAAGAAAAAAAATGGAAAGAGTGATTAAATAACATAAGTGCATGTGATTAGTTTGAGGAGAGAGAAAATTGGGTCCCATTATTCCTTGGTTTGCTTTTAAGAAGTCTGCCAAAATTTTAGGGGGAAAAGAATTCCCGCCCCAATTTTCACCAAACTTTTCAAATTGAATTTTAAAGTTTAAAATTCTTTCATTCTTTCTTCCAAAAGGCAACCCCTTTATAAAGAGGCAGCCATATTCCCATTTCATTGTTCCATTACATAATCAGTCACCATGAGTTAGATTAAATTACAGACAAAGGTTTTTTTTTTTTTTTTTTTTTTCCCTAAAGTAAACCAAAAAAAAAAAAATTCCTACAGCAGCATTCAAGAACAGCTTCATCAGCAATCATCATCAGCCTCTTAAATTCCAACTTCAGGTTCCTTCTGCTTTGTTAAAATAATCTGAAAACAAAACAAGAGCAACAACAACAAAAAAAAAAAAAAAAAAAAAAAAAAAAAAAAAAAAAAAACAAACAAACAGAGAAAGCAATGGATGAGGTCAGTGATGATGGGTTTTGGGGTATTGAACAAATGTTAATCGATGAAGAAAATCAACAGTATGAAGATATGGAAACAGATGAAGATGGATATGAAACAGAAACAGATGAAGAAAATCAACATGGGCAGCCAATGATTTGTAGAAAACAATTAACTCTCGAGCAAAGAAGGGGAATTGTTGATCATCTTCTAGCTATGCTATAAGAGGATGACAACTTACCTCGTGGTGCACAATCAAAAATAGCAAGACAGTTTCATGTTCACAGATCAACAGTAAATAGAGTTTTCAAGGACATGCAGAAACAGAGACAAAATGGAGAGGTGATTGATGTCAGGACAAAGAAATTGGGGAGGGTAGGTCCTAAACCAAAAGAATGGCCAGATGCACTGCTACAGTTAGTCCCACTAAGGTTGCGGACAACCGAAAGAAGTTACGCGGCAGCTTTGGGAATTTCACATGTCACACTTCATATCCACAGTATCACCAGAAAAAGCCAACCTTATTCACAACAAAAACCACAAAAGGCAACCATATTCTCAATGACAGAAATGGGTTGGTTATCCACAATATCACCAGATAAACTAACCATATGCACAACAAAAACCACAAGAGGCAACCATACTCACAATGTGAAAGAAAATAGCCATCCATAGACACAATATCAAATAAAAAAGCCAACCATATTCACAATATCAACCAAGATAGCCCAACATATCCACAATATCAACCAAAATAGCCAACCATATCCACAATATCAACCAAAAAAAGAAGATCCATATTCACAATATCAACCAGAATAGCCAACCATATTCAAAATAGGAGTAACATCCATAATCATCACAACTAGGACTCATAGAAACATGAGCATATTGTAGCAATAGATAGGACAATAAGCAACACATGTATTGAAGAAAATAACAACCAGAGCTAGCATACATTTCAAGCAACAAAGGGACTCATATAATCACAAACAGAAATTAAATAAGGGTTCAGAAAATTATACGCTGCCCATTCACTGAGAAGGGTGAAATTTCCGATCAAGATACTTCAGAAAGTCGAGGTAAGCTGGATCGTATTGGTCCTCATCAACCACAATCCCAGATCTGATCCTTTTGTTGCCATATTTTGCTTCTTCAAAAGGGAAGATCATTTTGGTTGGGGGATTTTTCATTGTAAAACCGTAGCACTCCTCCTCTTCAACACCCTTTCCATTTTCTTTTACCCCACTCTTTCCCCCTTTCTTCGTGTCTTTCCCCTTTCCCCCGTATTTTCCCCCTCCCTTTCCAGCTGAACCTCCCTCCTTCCCATTGTCCCTTTCATCAGCATCACAGATTTTCACCCCCTTCCCACCAACCCTCCGTACAGTTGTAGATCTACCTAACTTTCGTGGTTTAAAGGTGGGTCTTGTGGATTTAACAATTGGAACCCTAGAATGGTAGTTCTCTTCCAAATCCACCACAGGATCTTCACCTTTTGCCATCTGAATAGAATTAAGGACCCTTCCCAAACACTCGAAAGAATGGTCACACAAAGCCTCCCTAGCTTCACCAGATCTGTAAAATTGGAAAGGCCAAGGCAAATCATCCTGAAGATAGGCAATAAGCTCATAAGAACCACACGTTCGTCTTCATCATCACAAGTGAAAAAAGCATCGTGTAAAGGGGTCAAATAAGCCATTTTTAGGGACTCAAGTGTAGAAATCCGAGTAGTTCTGCGAAATTTCTAAAAAAAAAAGGAAAAAGGGTTGCTTCCGGTCAGATCTGATCGGAAAATCAGCGATTTGAGTAGAATGGAAGAGTGAGATTGCTAGAAGAGAAAGATGGATGGAAGAGAGAGAAAGAGGGGCGTAAGGGGTTGGATAGGGTTTCTGGGTTCATGAGATGAGTGAAGAAGATGAATGATGAAATTGGGCAGTTGATTTAAGATGAATTGATTGAATTAAATGTGGGTAGTTGGGAGGGTTGTGTTTTGATTTTGGTGGGAGTCATTTGATAAATTAACTAAGGGATAAATTCTAATCAAATCAGTAAATTTGTGTTAATTGTGTTTTAAGAAAATTAAGTAAGGGCAGAATTGTAATTTGACAGACAAAATTTTACTATATTAGGAAATTTTCACTTTGTTGCACTTAATGTGTAGCTTCCTTATTTGGCAAATGTTGCACTTAACATGTAACGGAGGTAGTATATAAGATATGTGAGATTAAACTATTTAAGTAAAGGCTGAAGCCCCTCAAAAAAGTAAAGGTTAAAGACATGAAGTGTGATAAAAAAGGGAATAATTAAGATGACCTTTTAGCCCCTTAAATTATAATTGATCATTTAAACTTACTGATATGCAACAATTTTGTATTGATGTGGTTTATCTTACATAATAATATAATATAGTCCATAATACTTTTAAAAACTTACTCATATGCAGCAATTTAGTATTGATCGATGTGGTTTATCTTATATGTATGTCAATATACTCGTAACATTTTTAGAGCATGTTTGGTATAGGTATAATGTTTTTAAGTTGACTTTTTAGCACGCTCACATAGTCACATATACTCCCGTACCATATATGGACGAAATCCACGTAAATAAATTTATAACGACAATTTGTACAATTATATACTCTTTGATTAAGACATTAACTAATTTTTGGTATTTAAATGAAGGCAAGGGGAAGATTGATGATAAAATATGCAGAGTTAGTAGAGGAACATGCCGAAGAATTGGCAGCATTGGATGCAATTGATGCAGGGAAGCTATTTGGCATGGGAAAATTGATAGACATCCCTAGTGGTGCAAGTAATCTAAGGTACTATGCAGGAGCAGCCGATAAAATCCATGGTGAGACGTTGAAGATGTCACGTGCGTTGCAGGGGTACACTCTACGCGAGCCTGTAGGAGTGGTAGGCCACATTATACCATGGAATTTTCCAACAAGTATGTACTTCATGAAGGTGGCTCCTTCCTTAGCTGCTGGCTGCACCATGGTGGTTAAGCCGGCTGAGCAAACCCCCCTCTCGGCTTTGTTCTATGCTCACCTCTCCAAGTTGGTACGTTTTTTAATAGATAGTATGTTGTAATAAGGGATTTCTAATAAGTATGATGTTTTGCATATCATCTTTGAAATCTTGATTATTGACTTGGTTATATACGTACTTTGTGCACTAATTAACTTACTGATTACTTAAAAATATTTCTTGAATTAGGCTGGTATTCCTGATGGAGTCATTAATGTGGTCACCGGATTTGGACCGACTGCTGGTGCAGCCATAGCATCCCATATGGACATTGACAAAGTAAGTTCTAGTTTGATGAAGTTACCACTGTCGAAAATCTTACTTAATGGTCTAAACTAAATGTTAATTTGAATGTTTATACAGGTTAGTTTTACAGGGTCTACAGAAGTGGGACGACTAGTTATGCAAGCAGCAGCAATGAGCAACTTAAAGCAAGTATCCCTTGAATTAGGAGGAAAATCCCCTGTTATGATTTTCGATGATGCTGATGTTGATGTTGCTGCTGATCTTGCCCTCCGCGGCATTTGCTATAACAAGGTAAATGTGTATTGTAGCCTTTTTTTTGTTCATGATCAACTCTAAGATAACCTAACCTTAGCTTGATCCTGTTTGTGTTACTCTTGCAGGGAGAGATATGTGTAGCTGGCTCTCGAGTTTTCGTTCAAGAAGGGATTCATGATGAAGTAGTCCAGAAATTGGCAGAGAAGGCTAAGAATTGGATTGTGGGTGACCCCTTTGATGACAATGTTCATCAAGGACCACAGGTGCAATTTACATAAATTTTGTTCATATGCATCAGTTCCTTGATCAATTAGTTCAATGTCAAATTTTGTGTTAAATCGTCGTATAGGTTGACAAGAAGCAATTTGAGAAAATACTTTCGTACATAGAGCATGGCAAGCGAGAAGGAGCTAACTTGTTATGTGGTGGTAGTCGACATGGAGACAAGGGTTACTTCATTCAGCCTACCATATTTACAAATGTTCAGGTAACTTATTAAACTTACTCTGTATAACAAGTTGATGCATCGATCTATTTCTCCCTATAGTTCTACGAGTTCTGATTATTTGTGTCTAAATGTCATTAGGACGATATGATCATAGCTAAAGAGGAGATATTCGGGCCTGTCATGTCATTGTTGAAATTCAAGTAAGTTTTATTTTACTTATTGAAATTCTTAAACAATTAGTCCTTTCTTAAGTATAAATGAACAAGGTCATAAGCTATCGCGACTGAACATATATCCTTGTGGCCTTGTGGGATGCCTAGTGTGTCTAACTGCCAACTGCATTGGTGCATTCTTGCATAAGTACTGAATACCTGATAACCTGAATAATATTGTTGGGTCGCGAAAAATTGCAGGACTATTGAGGAGGCAATAGAGAGAGCAAATAGCACAAAATACGGGCTAGCAGCAGGGATAGTGACTAAAAACATCGACATAGCAAATACAGTGTCAAGATCGATTAGAGCCGGAGTAATATGGATCAACTGTTATTTTGCATTTGATCTTGATTGTCCTTATGGTGGGTACAAAATGAGTGGATTTGGAAGAGATTTAGGGATGGAAGCTTTGTACAAGTATACCAATGTCAAGTCTGTTGTAACTCCTCTTTACAACTCTCCTTGGCTATAAATTTAATACGACGAAAATGAACGCCTTTTGTACACAACTTGGGGATAAATTGAGGGATGACTAATAAAACTTTTGCTTCTTTGTAATATTTGGCTTATGACAATTTCCCCGAATAAAGAAAAAAAAAGGTTTTTTGAAAGTTTATTTGATCGGAATTATGGTACACAAATAATGGTGAATTAATTTCTTATTATGTAATGCAGTATCAACAACATTATGCTTGTAGTTATATATGTATAATGTATAAATACATGTATTGTAGTTCATCAATATAAGTTTATACTTTTTTTCTCTTTCTCCGTAACTACGAGTAATAAATAATGTATCAATTTTTCTCCATAATTTTGATGTAATTTGGTTACAACAAAAAGATATTATTTGTGAAACATAATTAATTCGCGTATGTTTTCACGTTTGAAAAAGACAACTTCTGAAATCATGTTTGTCTAATTTTGTATAAGAATATGACGACTAGATGTTAAAATTTCCTAAGTAATAGTTCTACTTGTATACTGTTATGATATGTACAATACAACTACTACGTACCAGCCGTACTATAAATGGGCCAAGGACTTTAAGCCACTAATATAATCTATCCTTTAATGTGTGTTACGAGTAAAAACAGAAACATATACACTTGCATTGCATGCACAAAGCTTATCCTTATTATTTTGTTTCACATATTTATTTTGTAATATTGTCATTTTATATACTAAAATAAAAGGCTTAGATCAAATAGATAGACGTTAATTAGATAGAGAGAAAAAAATGGGAGATTATGTATCAAATGGAAGTTCAAATTCGTGCGTTAAAATCCCAGAAATTAAGTTTACCAAGCTTTTCATCAATGGAGAATTTGTGGATTCCTTTTCAGGTCAATTAATTCTTACATATATATACCTTATTTTTAATTTCAATTATCTATGATTATCAACCTTTATTTATTCTTGAATATTATGTCTTAGATTACTTTTTATGCATTATATTAACTCTAATTAGCTAGTTTGTCAATGAATCTATTGAGTGTTGAAACCCATATTAGTCTCAATTTTGAGTGTCCCACATTAGAGAAAAAGAAAATATATATGATTTGATTTCACTTTATAAGATAGAGGATCGAAGTTACTATTACTGTTGCCAATTGATTTTAGTATGGAACCTCCTTGGACCGGGCCTTATTTGTGAATCGAACTCTCCTCCTTCATGTGATTCATTAGATTATCCCCATTCTCAAACTTGACTTGTGTAGCTCTGCTCTTACTTTTAAGACCAACTGATTTAGTAGGGTTGTTCTTTAATATGAGGAGGAAAGTTGAGCTATGTAAAATTATAACCATTACCTATTGAATTAGACTCTTAAAATTTATTCTTCATTATATATGGCTATAAGCATGTATGTAAGGCCCTGTTATCTTCACCTTTCAAAAATAATATTAAGTAAAAAAAAAATAATATTAAATAAAATAATTTCAGTTCAGCAAAAATAAGGTAAAGGCCTTGTTTGGCAAATAGCTGTTGGCGGTTGGCTGTTGGCTGGTTCACTTGGCTTGTTTGACCAGTTGGAATGTTTGGATGTTTATAATGGCTTTTGAAATTGGCTGTTTATAAAAGTGTTTGGTAAATTAATTGTTGGTTGTTGGCTGTTTATTAGATAATTTGTGGGCCAACAAGCCAAAAGCCATTAAAAAAGCTACTCAAAGCAGCTTTTTTATTTTGGCTTAAAAGCCGGCTTTTTCGCTGGCTAAAAAGCCAATTACCAAACACATTTTTTTGGCTGTTTGACTACATAAAAAAGTCAAAAGCCAAAAGCTATCCAAAAAGCCAATTACCAAACATGGCCAAAGAGAACGGGCCTAACAGTGATTAATAAAAACATTACAGGAAAAACCTTAGAGACAATTGATCCAAGAAATGGTGAAATGATAGCAAAGGTGGCTGAAGGAGATAAAGAAGATGTTGATTTGGCCGTCAAAGCAGCTCGAAAAGCCTTCGATCACGGGCCTTGGCCTCGAATGTCCGGATATGTTAGTATTGCTTAAAGAACATAGTTAAAGAACATTATTATGTTAGTATGTAACAATGTAACATGATCATTTGATTTATAATTCCTACAATATTTAGGAAAGGGGAAGGGTGATGATGAAATTCGCAGACTTAATCGAGGAGCATATAGAAGAACTTGCTGCATTAGATACAATGGATGCAGGAAAACTCTTTGGATCAGGGAAGGCCCTTGACATCCCTGGAGCAGCTCGCTGCCTACGATACTATGCAGGAGCCGCGGATAAAATCCATGGTGAGACGTTAAAGATGTCACGTTCGATGCAGGGGTACACCCTAAGGGAGCCTATAGGTGTTGTTGGCCACATCATTCCATGGAATTTTCCGACTACTATGTTTTTTCTTAAGGTGGCTCCTTCGTTAGCTGTTGGCTGTACTATGGTGGTTAAGCCTTCTGAGAAAACTCCACTCTCCGCTCTTTACTATGCTCATCTTTCGAAGTTGGTAAGCCAATAACATATACTTCAATTCGTACTATGTATCATGTATGAGACTACAGACTACTTTTTATTTGAAAAAGGTAGTAATGTAAATGGAATTTGATTTAGGACATACTGAGGTCTTGAGTATGTAACACTTTAAGGCGACATTACAAACTAAGCTAGGTGATGTTTACAAAACGAAACAAGTTAAATTGAATTAGTACTTGAACAAGTATTCTGTTAATTTTCTCTGTTATGTGTTTATATGGTGTGTTTGAGTAGGCTGGAGTACCAGAGGGAGTGCTAAATGTTGTGAATGGATATGGACATACTGCCGGAGCTGCAATGTCATCACATATGGACATCGATAAAGTATGTACAGTTTGATTTTTAGATACTTAGTAGATACTAGTTACTTATCATGCATCAGATCAAATTGTGAGAAAATGGCTGATTTTGATCTTTCTTGTTCAGTTAAGTTTTACAGGATCTCCTGAAGTGGGGCGCCTTGTGATGCAAGCAGCTGCAACAAGCAACTTAAAACCTGTTACCCTGGAACTAGGAGGGAAATCCCCTCTAATCATATTTGATGATGCCGATATTGATGCTGCAACTGACCTTGCTCTTCAGGGCTGCCTCTATAATAAGGCATAATAATCTAAGAGATGTTGATTTGTGTTGAATCCCATTGTAGCCCACTTATGAGTGTCCCACATTGGAGAAAGAGGAGAGATGGTTTCACTTTATAAGGTAGAGGAGTACCTCCTATTATTGCCAATTGGTTTTAGTATGGAAGCTCCAAAGCCTTGTTTGTGGACCTAACTCTCCTCCTCCTTGTTCGGGTTGCCCAGGCCCATTTCATATTGTTTCGAAATTTAACAATTTGTAATGGTTGTCCTGTTTTTTTTAGCAATGATTTTAAGTATGTTTTCATCTTTGTTTGTTTAGGGTGAAATTTGCGTGGCAGGATCCCGTGTTCTTGTTCAAGAAGGGATATACGAGGAAATGAAAAGAAAACTAGCAGAAAAGGCTAAATCTTGGGTTGTTGGTGATCCATTTCACCCTAATGTTCAACAAGGACCTCAGGTGGATGACTTGTTTTGCATCGATCATTACTACACTTATTACTAGCTGCACTCCATGTTGCCGTAATCGATTTCCTATGAAAAATTTACTTTTTACCACTTTGCAGGTTGACAGGAAGCAATTTGAGAGAGTGCTTTCATATATCAAGAGAGGAAAAGAAGAAGGCGCTGATTTATTAGTTGGAGGCGAGCCTTGTGGTGAAAAGGGATACTACATTGCCCCAACGATATTCTCTGATGTCAAGGTAATTTTGCTAAGCTAGCTAGCCTTGTCAAGTAAACGTGTCATCGCAAACTAAACATACCGCATACACTAAGAATTACTATTAGGGTCCATTCCAATACATATGTTGTGATGAGCATATTTTTGTTGACAAGGACTTAGCTTATTTGTGCATAAATTTATGAGGTTGGTCTCTAATTTAATCACAATTTTTACAGGACGGTATGCAGATAGCAAAGGATGAAATTTTCGGGCCTGTCATGTCTTTGATGAAGTTCAAGTGAGTTTAGTATATGAATTTCCAAAAGGTTTATACATCTTAAATGAAAAATTAAAAAGGTGACACCCTAAATCAATACTAATAAATTATGGTAGAAATTAATCATGCATTGTTTTCTTGTGAGAAATTACAGGACTGTAGATGATGCAATACAAAGAGCAAATGCTACAAGGTATGGGTTAGCAGCTGGGATCATGACAAAGAATATAGACATTGCTAACACCGTTTCACGGTCAATTCGTGCTGGTACCATATGGATCAATTGCTACTTTGGCTTTGATTGCGATGCTCCGACTGGCGGGTATAAAATGAGTGGCTTTGGGAGAGAATCAGGACTTGATGGCTTATATATTTACACTCAAGTCAAATCTGTTGTTACCCCTCTTAACAACTCCCCTTGGCTGTAAAACAATGTAAAACAAGGTATAAAATAAATAAGGTTTTTATCGATGACAATTGAAGAGCTTACGTTTTCTTATTTTGTTAGTGATTTCATCACTGCATGCGTCGAACAATTTTAAGGGGCATGGGTGACACGTGCCTCAGCAAAATGTAAATTTTCGGTTCGAGTCTATTACGTGCTCTACTAAAATACGAAGTGTATACAAGTAAAGTAAGTTACTGAATAACTGAATTGTACATTCACATGGAAAAGACTCAAAAGAGTCCTAAATGACACAAGTGAAATGAGCAGATAACTTCAAATTGGGCTTTTGACAAATTGGGCCTAGTTATACGTCTATTTCATCAGATTGAACCCATATTAATATTATGTACAAAATTCTTAATTAATTCCCATAACTTTGGAAAATTCCTCAATACTACCATCACCATATGCATACAATGCCAAACAAAAAAAAAAAAAAAAAAAAAAAAAACCAAAATTTCCATGAAAATAAATTAAACTAAACTCCATTAATCAAATAAGCAAAATTCTTATATTGTACATAAAAGTGTGTATTATACTTCGTTTTTTATTATTATTAATCTATGTGTTTATTTTACTTTTTTTTTTTAATCTAAGTGTTTATTATACTTTTTTTTAAGCTCATAGTATATTGGTGATAAGATAAACACTGTCTTAAGCTTATTGTGATACAATAAAAGAAATTTTAATTATTTTTATATATAAACATTAATATATTAACATCAAAATTCAACTTTAATTCTCCTCAAAAAAAAAAAAAAAAAAAAAAAAAAATCAACTTTAATTAGTACAAAGTTGTGATAAAAGCCCGATCGAGCTTCCTTGATTTCAAGAAAAAAAGGTTGTGATAGTAGCAATGTTTATGTAGGTTTGCTCAAAGTTATGCAAAAAAAAATTAAGGTCTAAAAATTCATACCCAAGAACGGGCAACTAATTGTCCCATACCATGGTTGTTAGCCGTTTCGCACATAAAAAATATACACCATATATATTTAAGACTTCCTAGTAGAAGTTGCAGGCCCTTGAAGAGAATCAAACATTATGTAATTTTGGATCTACCAGCTCAAATTATAACAAGAATATGGTTTGGTAATTTGTCCTTTTCATTCATTTAATTAGGTGCCGTTCAAAATGAAGTAATTACAAGCTGGGAATATGTATTGTAGTGAAGTTTGTTACATATGGCCTCATAACAGTATATTTCGTATATAATTATAAATGGTCATTACATATATAGTACATACTACATACATAAATTATTATATTTTGGTTGTTATCACTAGAAAAGATTAATAAATTATTAAATGAAAAATTAAGGAATAGAAGTTCTCATAAAGTCTAATAAGTGCAGATAAGTTTAAACAAATTCAGATAAGTTAAAATAAATTCAGATAAGCTTAGATAAGTAGAATTAAGATAAATAAAACACATTCTAATTAATCGTTCTACAGTTGATTTACGGAGGTATAGAAGTGAAAGTCAACCCATTGACTGTTTATATTTTAGCTTACACAATAAGTAATTATGCAGTATTAAATTCATTAATCTTAGATATTCTAATATGATAGTACTTACCCGTCAAAAAAAAAATATGATAGTACTTAAAAAAATGTTTTTAGTACTCTTCATGGAGGCCATATCTTAGGCAGATCAACTTCATTAATTTTGACTAAGTAACTTATTATATCCCTTTCCAATCAAACAAACATTATATATTCATACGGCATACTATAGTTGATTTACTTTTGTAGAAGTACAATTATGTAGTTCATATCTCTTAGCATTATGTACGAGTTTTAAAAACGTTACAGTTGATAGTTTAAGATTAAAGTATACATCGTTTGTTGTACACAAATATATTCGTAGTTCGTTTATTTCTACACGCAAAATTATTAATTGCTTAAACATAGCCATGGGTCCCCTAGCTTTCTAGGGACTACATTCAACAAATTCTAATTAACAATAATATAATATCGCAAGCCAAAGTATTGCAACCAAAAGATCGAATTAAAGGAATAATTTGTGGTTATCTTATCATGCATATCGTGACACTAATATTTTATAATATATTTTAATTTTAAAGAAGGCGGTGTTGACTGATTTTACGCCAGCTAATGAAACTTATTAGTAGTTTGGATATATATATAATAGATCATAAACAAGCAAAGTTATTAGGCTGCACGTACCCTAGCTACACAAAAACACAAAGAAATAATTATGGGTGATATGTCAAAAGAAAGTTCGGAATCATGTGACTTCCAAATTCCAGAGATCAAATTTACAAAACTTTTTATCAATGGAGAATTTGTCGATGCAATTTCGGGTTAGTATGTCTATATTTGTAGTATTTTCTCTTAAATTCGATTTATTATTTACCTTTTACGACTCTCTGTACACCTAAACTAAAAAAAGAGTCTAGGTCGGTCCAAGAATGTTATCGACTAATTAATTAATGATGCTATGCAGGAAAAAGTTTCGAGACAATCGATCCGAGGAATGGTGAAGTGATAGCGAGTGTAGCCGAGGGAGATAAGGAAGATATAGATTTGGCTGTTAAGGTTGCTCGTGAAGCCTTCGACCATGGACCATGGCCTCGTATGTCTGGATATGTAAGTGCTAAAAGTTTATGATTGACTTTTGATAAAACCAACATAAAGTGCTTGTCTATTAAAAGGTTGACTCTAACCTTTAATTTTGTACCTTGGTGTATACGGAGTATATATCTTTTAATTACGGTGGTAAAGTAATGGAATCTGATTAGAGGCGAAGGTGCCCTAGCTAAATGATATTAGCGTGGATGTTATTTATTGTTTGTGAATTTTCAATCAAATTATTAGTCAAAAGTTATACCTATAAGGGTTATAAGACTACAAAATTATGTTATGAATTGTTTCTTTCATGACAATATGAGATTATTACTAGAGCAATCAAACGTGTTGTGTTGTGTCATAATTGTGTTTGTTTTGGCCTGTCGTATTGCACCTACATACATCATGTTTTCTCAATTTTGTGTTCATATCATGTCGATTTCAATTGTATTATCGTGATCTAATTTTCACTCTTCTCGTGATTATTAGGATAGGGGAAGGGTGATGATGAAATTTGCGGATTTAATCGAGGAACACGTGGAAGAACTAGCAGCGTTGGATTCAATAGATGCAGGCAAACTCTTTACAATGGGGAAGGTCTTGGACATCCCAGGTGCATCTCACTGCTTACGGTACTACGCAGGAGCAGCAGATAAAATCCATGGAGAGACGTTGAAGTTGTCACGTGCGATGCAGGGGTACACCCTAAGAGAGCCAATTGGGGTTGTGGGCCACATCATACCATGGAACTACCCAACCACCATGTTTTTCTTAAAGGTGGCTCCAGCCCTAGCTGCTGGGTGCACCATGGTGGTTAAGCCGGCCGAGCAAACCCCGCTTTCGGCTCTTTATTATGCTCATCTTTCCAAGTTGGTAAGCCAATACCAGTATACCACATAACAATACTTCATACAAGTACTTCATAATAAACACTATATTTTAGTTTGATTATTGCTACTACTTTCTCACCTTTAGAGATTTGTGTTGTGGTATAATTAGACCGTCTATATTATATTTCCTAGCTATATTATAAGGCTCTATATACTAAACAGTATGTTGAGATAATACTGTAACTCATAGAAAACGATCATTTAAAGAAATTCAAGGTACTTCTAGCTTTAATAATTCTACTTAATTTAATTTGTAGAAGTGGTTTTGACATGACGAAAGTAGGAATTATGAAGGAGGGTTTTTTGCAAACTGAAAAACATGCTGGTTGAATTGTTTTTAGCAAAATTTCTAATAAGTTGTAAGCTGATCACATGAATACCTTTCAACTAAAACTAAAATAAATAAAAAAAATATGCTTAAAATAAATGCTACTAGTATGGTAAACAATTTGTTGTCGTAGTCGTAGACTCGTAGGAGTAAGGTATGCAAATTTTTTATAAAGGTTGTTCCTATGTTATAGCTGACTAAAGTTTCTATCTTATACGTAAGAATATGAAACTATATGATCGATCAGAGTATTAAATTAATAGCTTTGAATAATTGCGATTCGTTCAAATTTAAAATAGCTTATAATTACACCATTATTAGATTTATCATACGTAATGTTGTTAACTTATACCTATATTGTATTCTCGGATATTTACATATTGTATTTATATTATTCATAATTTGTACAAATAATATCCTTTTTAGAATTTATTATTTTCATTCTTAATTTATGTATGTCTATCATTTAAATCTTCCTTTCTAATGGATGGTAATTAAACAGGCTGGTGTTCCTGATGGAGTGATAAATGTTGTGAATGGATTCGGAGAAACTGCTGGTGCTGCGGTCGCCTCTCATATGGACATTGACAAAGTATGTAAAAACTTCATGATACTCTTTACTCGTGTCATGTAGTAATTCTTAGGTATTCCGTAATATTCAAGTCTTTTAATTTACCTAATAACTTTTAATGTCTCACAATATAACGTTATTGATAAAATGGTCTAAATGAATGGAAAAGTGTTGCATTACTTATAATATATACTTCATATTTCCAAAAACAGTAATGATTTGTGATTGGTTTTACTTTTAATACTCGTATAATGTTTGGACTGAGAGGTACCGATCATAGTGTAATTATTTTCGTAATTATGCAGATAAGCTTCACAGGATCAGCAGAGGTAGGACGCCTTATAATGCAAGCAGCCGCGACAAGCAACTTAAAACCAGTCTCACTAGAACTTGGAGGAAAATCCCCTCTCATCATATTTGATGATGCTGATGCTGATGTTGCAGCTGAGCTTGCTCTTCAAGGTTGCATGTTTAATAAGGTACATTCACTTAATTAATTTTAATAAGCACGGTTTTAATTAATCAAACAACTTTATCGTCTCAAATTAAGAGTTACAACAAAAATGTGTCGTTGAACATATCGTGGATGTTATATAGTCCTAATTGGAATTATTTCAGGGAGAAATTTGTGTGGCTAGTACTCGTATTCTTGTTCAAGAAGGAATTTACGACGAGGTTGCAAAGAAATTGACAGAAAAGGCTAAATCTTGGGTTGTTGGTGATCCCTTTGATCCTAAAGTTCGACAAGGACCTCAGGTAACTTTGATACTATATTGCATTGTCTTGTACTGCAGTAGAAATCATATACTCATTAATGTTAATAATGTGATTGAGATTTCTTCTTTATGATGTAGGTTGATAAGAAACAATTTGAGAGAGTACTTTCTTACATTCGAAAAGGCAAAGAAGAAGGCGCTGAGTTACTAGCTGGTGGTGATCGTCATGGTGAAAAGGGGTATTATATTTGCCCAACCATTTTCTCTGATGTCAAGGTAACATTTTGAAGTTTTATTTTCTTAATTTAGTAATGCTAATTTTAAAAAATATAGTAAGTTAGCTTAATTATATATCTTGTCAAAAAAGCTTAATTATATAAGACTTTAGTTTCTAATTCTGCCTCCAATTTCTTCAGGATGATATGCAAATAGCAACGGATGAAATTTTTGGCCCTGTCATGTCTTTGATGAAGTTCAAGTAAGCTTTATCCACGCATATTTTTATATGATTTTTTTTTTAACACAAGTAAAATGTTTGAATGATATGCGTAAGATGTAATATTCTAATAGATGTAACATTTTAATAGGAACATTTTAAAAAAAGTGCTAGTACGTAACATTGTATTTGGCGTGACTTTAATTCTTAGCTAATCATTGGGTGTACTTTCAAACTAAAGTTATGTTGTCTTGGTGCAATTGGCAGAACCGTTGAAGAAGGAATACAAAGAGCAAATGCTACAAGATATGGACTAGCAGCTGGGATAGTAACCAAGAACATAGACATTGCTAACACAGTCTCACGGTCGATTCGGGCCGGAACCATTTGGATCAATTGCTACTTTGGGTTTGATTATGATGCACCTTTCGGAGGATACAAAATGAGCGGATTTGGGAGAGAACATGGACTTGATGGCCTCTATATGTACACCCAAGTTAAGTCTGTTGTCACTCCTATTTACAACTCCCCTTGGCTCTAAGCTTCTAAATTATCAATGTGAACTCGAAGAAGTTACATGTTTCCTTTTGTTTATTTGCGTAATTATATTTGTATAATGTTATTGAGTGGTACGTAATTTGTGGAAATTATATTCTGTAATATTTTAACTCTTTTATTAATGATGATTTTTAATTAGGTGTTTATTTGCTAAATATGACAATTAACCCATTTGTTTTGATACAAGTTACGTCATAAAATGTTATCTTCCAGATGAGTAAAAGACCACATTGGTTACTAAGTCCAACCAATAGGCCCAAAACTAGACTATGAGGACATTGACAAATAGTATATTCAAATTAGCCTTAAGACTCTAATGTTTGAATCGGGTCGTGTAAAATTATAAAATTAGATCCGAATTATTTAAGACCAGGTCAATATCAATTACAAATTAAGTGATTTGTTTAATTATACAATCAGGTTGGGTCGAATTCAGATTTGATCATTTATTTTCATTTGTTCTAATTTGGTCAAAGTTCAAGTCATAATCCATGTTTAATACCCCATGCATATCAAATTCCGATTTCATCATTTTTTTCATTTGATCTAATTGGGTCATTTTTCAGTCATAAAGCTCAAAATCTATGTTTAACGCCCCCAAATTGTTAGGTCAATTCAGATCAAATAAGAGAATAAAAATGAATCAATCAATTCAAAAAAATAACACAACCAACAAATCACAAATTATTTACTTACTTTTCATTCATCAATCAAACATTACACCATACACATAAACCCTAAACTCTTTTAATCACAAGAACAACAAATCATCATCATCAACTAAAGAACACCAACACAATCAAATCATTTCCCAGATTTTCCCCTAAGTTTAACACCAAGAACTCTCTCCATTTTAGCAAGAACCATATGATTAGGAACAGCTTTACCATTCTCATACTCCTGAACAACCTGAGGTCTTTCATTGATCTGCTTCGCTAACTCAGCTTGACTCATCTTCTTCTCAATCCTCGCCTTCTGAATCGCCAATCTCACCTCAGTCCCCACCTTAGCAAGCGCAGCTGGTTCAGTCTCCTCGTCGAGTTTCCGCGCATTGACAACCGTCGCAGGGGCCTTCTTGTTAGTTCCTGCGACGGCTTTCTTGACGGTTTCGACGGGTTTGCCGGAGCGTAGAGCTTGGTTGACTGCCTTCGGGTCGCGGAGGTCTTGGGTTTTGGGTCGGGTTTTGTGGATGACGACGGGCTCCCAGTCTTGAGAGATCGGGCCGGATGATCGGGTTGGCATTGTTGTGGAGGATTCTAGAGAGGAGAGAGAATTTGATTTGAATTTGAGTGTATTTTTTGATGGGGTTTTTTTGAAAGGATTTTGAAGATGGAGAGAGAAAAAGATGGTGGGTTTTTATAGAGGTAAGGGTGTCTGGAAGGTTTTTGGAGAAATGGGGGGAGATTTTTTTGGTGGTTAGAGGATGGTAGAAGGTTCTAGGTAGTAGAAAGTCTAGAAGGTGGGAATAAACATGGGCACGGGCCGTGCCGGCTCCGCGGCGGGCCGTGCCGTGCCTGAAATTGGCACACCCCAACCCACGGCACGGCCCACGTGCCTTGCGGGCCGTGCCGGGCCACGGGCCAAACCGTGCCACCTTTTTTTTTTTTTTTTAATAAATGAAAAAAAAAAGAAATAAACGATATATATTTTTTTAAGTACAACTTAATATATGTGATTAATTTATGTTTATGTTAATGTTAATATATTTTGTTTTCATTTTTTGAACAACTTTATTTTAATTTAGGTTATATAAATTATTTATCTAATTAATAATTATGTTTAAGTTTATTTAAACAAATAAAAACAATTTTATTAATTTAGCAAAAAAACAACAATGCATATAATAAAAAAAAAATACGAGTGCAATAATCCGAAAACACAATAAATTGAAGAATAACTTATTTTATTATATGACGGACCGTGTCTGGCTCGTGCCGTGCCGGGCCGTGCCACGTGCCGTGCCAGCGTGCCGTGCCGGCGAGTCGTGCCAGCGTGCTGGCCCACGTGCCGCCCGCCGTGCCACGTGCCATGCCCGTGCCAAAATCCAGAAAATTGTTCACGGCCCACGACCCACAGGTGGGCCGTCGTGCCGTGCCGGAGTCGTGCCGTGCCGGAGTCGTGCCAGGCCCGTGCCGGCACGGCCCGTGCCCATGTTTAGGTGGGAATGTGGGATGTTGTGGGCTGGGTTTTTGCTATTTTGGGGAGGTCTCTTGGGGATCAAGCAAAAGGGTACAATGTGAATTTTTTTTTATTTTTTTTTTAGGGGAGAGGTTAATGAGTTTTCAAAGATTTGTTTTTTTTAATACTCTCTTCTCTGTTTATAAATATTTGGTTCATTTTTTATGTGCGGAGTTTAAGGAGAATTTGAAGAAAGTAATAACATATGGAGATAGTGAGGTTAGTGGAAGATAAACTAGAGTAGAGAGGATCAAAACGTAATAAAATATAATTCTACTGGGTCCTACTAGTTGATAAAAATGAATTAAATATTGTATAATTTTTCCAAATAAGGAAACAGAGAAATTATTTAAAAATGGCTGAAAATCGAAAGTAGAGCAAGTATTTAGAAACAAAGGGAGTACTCCCTTCATGTAGAGGTGATCATCATTGGCCCGGTCCGCTAGCCCAACCCGGACTAACCCGGAAAAGTGCGAGTTTAGACAAGGCTAAAAATGCATTTTTAGTTCAAAATCCGAGTTGGCTCGGAAAAACCTAAAAACCCCGTTTGACCCGATAAGTCCAACACTGTTTAACGGGTTTGGGTAATGGGTATAAGATATTATGCACGGGTTCGGCACAATCCAACTTTTGATACTTCTACCTCAATGTTCCTATTTATTTATTTCTTCCTAACATTTTTTTATGAGTCAAATTTTGAAAAATTTAACCACAAATTATTAGAACTTTTATTGCCAAAGCTAGGCTCAGCCAACCTCTGATCATTTCTATCTATTTGAAATGATCAAGTCATATGTGTTCTTGTTGACTTTAGAATATTATATTTGAATTTTTGTATCAACAAAGTATACTAGTATGTTTTAGAATGTCCCTTGGAAATTATGAAAATGCAAATTGGAGCAAATAAATAGAAATGGAAGGGTATATCTAAGAGTAATAAAATTCAACAAAATCTCAGATAATTGATTTTTTTTTTTCCTTTTTTTTTTTTTTTTTTTTTTTGAAGAAGAAGAAGAAAGAAGGGTGTTTTGCAATTTATTTTATGTATTGTTCTACATTTAAAGAAAGAAGGGTGTTTTACATTTTTAGAGCGGCATTATCATCTCACCCTTTCGCTATAAAGTAAATGTAAATGCTTAAGCTGAGCCCATTGGGACATATACAAATACATATATTTGGGCCTTTGCCATATATAATGGAATTGTGCTTTGATATCCTCAATAGGCTAAACTTAAAAAATAAAAAATAAATAAATAAATAAAAAATAAAAAATAAAAAAAATAAAAAATACAGTAACCAATCTAATGTTGCATTTCAAATAGTCCATAGGTTTACATTTTCGTTGAAAAGACTAAAATAAAGACATAAAGTCATATAAGTTCTTGTTGGGTTTGATGAGATAAACATCGAAAGAGAATAAATTCATTTCAAATAGTCCATAGGCTTACATGTAATATACAACATACTTATAAAATAATCTAACATATACAGCCATAACCAATTTCATCTTCTTAATTAAACATAGGAAAAAATTTGGAATGTAATTTCCAACCAAAACTCGCTCGCAAACCCAAACCTAGCTTGCTATAACTAATCCTAATTTGGCTTAATAATTTGCTTGATTATAACAAATAAAAACACACTTAACTAACTAATACGAAGTAACTATTATTTCACAAACCCTTTTTTCCCACTAACCTAATAAAGGGGCAGGAAATAATGCATGCATGCATGCATATACTAGAGATAACTTAATTAATTAATTAATTAATTAATTTTAATTTCATACATATATATATAAGTCCTTAATTACTATTAAGAATCCAGCACCTTAGTAATCACATTAAGCACCTCATCATGAGCAGTCAATTGTGGGAAATGACCATCAACATCGATGATTTCGACCCTCGATTTAGCATTGATCATCTTCTTCTGCATATAGTAAGGCACAGATGAGGGGACTACAAGATCATTGGTGGTGCTAATTATGGTGCAAGGTGTGTCAACTTTCTCAAGAACATGGCGGTAGTCGCCGAGGAAGATGATCTTAGCAACAGCTAGGGCAACTTCTGGCTTCATTTTCTTTAAACTCTTCTCAAATTTCTCAACTAAATGAGGCTCTTTTCCTCCTACGGCTAAAGGAGCAAATGCTGTGGCCCAAGGCTGAAAATTGGATTCTATTGTTGAGAGGAGTTGCTCAATTTGTGTTGCTTCAAATCCTCCTTCATAATCTTCTGAATTTATGTACCTATTTTATTAAAAAAAATAATAATAAAAAAAAAAATAAAAAAAAAAATACTCAATTATATGATATAGATAAGCTAAGTGGTGATGTGAAAATAATGTGAAATTGTCAAAAATAGATTGGGCAAAAAGATAAGTGAACAAAGGGAATTGAAGTGCTATTTAATTGAAACCACTCAACCTGAACAAACTTTTGGGCTAGATTGGGCCCAAAAGCTCACATCAGAGTATGAATAGTACTCCATAGTTGTCATTAATATTAACTAAACAACTACTCCATCTAATAAAGACAAAGCTCCACATGAATAAGATTATAAGAAATTAAGAAGTCTAGGAAATTAAAAATTAAAAAGATATTTAAAAAAATGAAAATAATAATAATAATAATAATAATAATAATAATAATAATAATAATAATAATAATAATAATAATAATAATAATAATAATAAATTTCAATGTGGCCACATGACAATTAAAGTTGCTTTTTAACTTTATTACAAGCAAAAAGTAAAGAATTGTCCACATTCTTCTTTCATTTTACATCACTCAAATTTCTAAACCTAAAACAGCCTTGGTCCCTAGTAGTTGAGCTCACTTTAAAACTTTATTAAGCATGTTAGCCTTAGAATATAAAAAATTGTCCAAGTATATTATAATATTAAATAGTGTAATACATGAATCCTAGTATTTATATGAGAGTTAATTAGTTACACCTATTCAAACTTTACTATGGTCCTTCCGTATCAATGTCTCTAATTTTAAATTTTTAAGGATTGAACAGGACTACTCGTGACAAACTCCTAATGTTGAGGATTGAACATAATCAAGGCAAGCTCCTATAAGATGGACTACTCATCTCAAAGTGAGAAAATAAGACTTTCTTTTTTTTTCGAAATTATGAGTATATACTAGACTTTGATAGTATACAAAATCTAGACATGTCAACTCAAGCATATGAGTGTCATAGTTTTTATTATTAAGATTAAAAATATTGGTTTTTTGGACTCCTCACACGAAATATGTGAAAGATTGATATGATTTTTTGTATGATCTATAAATGTTGTTGTCTATATCCAAATAAATTATTATTTTTTGTAAATTTCCAAATACTTAGCATGAAAACTAAACCATGATGGAAAAGAAATCAGAGTTATTTTAGAGAAATAGAAATAAATTATCATAAAAATCTACTAAATTAGCACAAATGGATAAGCTAATAATATGAAACAGAGATAGTATATGAAGGAGAGGTTTTCATTTTATTTTATTTTAACTAAATCCAAGAAAGCTAGCCAACTCACAAAGAATCCAAAACATAATACTCCAATAATTAGGCATTAAATTCAGGTAGAAAAATTAAATATGTGTAATCCACCAATGCATTATCCACAATTATACCAAACAAAACACACTAATTATTGAGTAATTAATATAAACATCAAATTAAAATTTCTTAAAAAAGTATGTAGAATGAATAAACTAATTACCTGGGAGAAGCTCCAATGAGTATAAGCTTGGTAAAAAGATGAGGCCTCTTGATGGAAGCAATACAACCAATCATACCAGACATAGAATGACCAACAAAAACACATGATTTAATGTTCATTTCATCCAATAAATTCACCAAATCATCAGCAAAAACATCAAGAGAATTATACTTTAAAGGATCAAAACCATGATTATTATTCTCATGATTATTAAAAGCACCAGAAAAGTTCCAATCAAAAAGAACAACTTGGTGCTTTTCTTCTAAACTTGGAACAATCTTTTCCCATAAGGATTGTTCTCCCCCGTAACCATGTCCTAGGACAATCACCTCGTCTTGGCCCCCGGTACCGAGGATTTTTGCATTCATGGATGCTGTTAGACCCTTTAACATCACCATTATATTGTTGAAACTAAGAAAAATTATATTTTAGGGAGATTTTTTTATTTTTTTTTAAAAAAAAAGTGGGGGTTGAAGTAGAGAAGCTGTATGTGTAGGGTAATGAGTTGAGGAAGTGAGAAAGGGTTTGGGTTGTCTTATATAGGAAAGGTGATTGTAGCCATACATTAAATTAAATGGAACACTTGTGTTATAGCTACCATATTTCTATTTTTTATTATTATATTATTATTATTTTATGTATGAATAATATATCATGCAATGGATTTATATTTTGTTAACAAAATTAAATGTGTCGTTTATTGGATGATTGTGATAGAATGTTGAGTAGTTTATTATTTTGTATAATATATTCAATGTATAGTTCATACGAGTACAAGTTTAACTACAGACATGCAATTTAATTTACAAACTACAAAGATGCATACACCAAAAAAATGTCCAATTCGTATATTCAACAATTAAAAAATAATCGATAAAAAAAACCTCTCAGAAATATTGGATGACTCTTAATTACTTTTCGGGTTTCAAAATCTTGATTCAACTATATGACATAACAATTAAAAATCCAAACCAACATCATACAAAATAAAGTAAAAGATATAATAATATATTTTCTGAAGAAAATTAAGAATTTTTACAAGGATTAAGGGTCTTTTCACATTTAATTTACTGAACTGAGTTGAGCTGATTGGAGCCGAACTAAACTGAATTGAATAGAACTGAAATGAATATTTTATGAGAGAAGGAAATTAAGAGTTGAATTAAACTGATTGGAGTAGAATTAAACTGAACTGAAATTAAGCTGAAATGAACAGGCCCTAAAACAAATTTCTCACTAAAATAATATAACATGGAGTATGTTTCTTATAATCTAGAATGAAGTCATGGTCAATACTCAATAGTGGGATATAGTAAAAAATTGCTTGCATTCACCATTTGGCATGTATCATGCCTAAAAAAGTACGGAATAAATATGCCTAAAATGGAAATATTGTCACATATATTGGGGTAATATTTGAATTTTTCTCGTGTTGATATATACCAAGCCATTATCATTGTTCATTTGATTTCACCACTTCAAAATAAAGAGCAATTGTAATTAATCACACTAAAATAGCCATTTAAACAGATTTACACATAATACATATACTTAATATGAAGCGATGAGCAAATACTTAGGACGTACTTGTACGTATCTAGCTAGCTAAGCTATACTCAACTATATATATGTTATGCATACTATTCCTCCATTAGTCCATCTCTAGTTTGATCTTCTTTCTATTTGAAATCTTTTTAAATACAACTTAATCCAACGTGAAAAGAACATATATAAAGACGAGAATAGTAGCAAATTAGGACTTTTTAGAAGAGTTGACATAGCATAAAGTTTTTATTTGTTGAATGCTTAATTGCTTTAGGATCTTAGAGATGGAAGGAGCCAATCTCGGCACAAATAAGAAAGCAAGAGAGAGAAAACTAGAAAAGGAGTAGCAAAGTTAGATAAGGGAGATGATCATGAAAATTGAAAGGTCATAATAATCTCAAAAACAGTTGGAAGTCATAAATCATCCCTTTTTATTTTAGACTTTTTAGATTTAATATTTGTTTCAGAAGGCCCACTGTAGCTAGCTCACTTACACACACACACAAAATGTGGAGTACAAACTTTATCATTTCTATTTTCTTTCTTTATTTTCTATTTTATTTTACACCAATCTGATCCGCTGATTTTTTGATGAATATTAAGAACAGCCGAAATAAAGGATTCAGTCATCTTCCGCCAACTAACACTATTTAATGACCGATTTTGCCTTTATGCTATTCAAATCTACCACCTTTTTTACCTCTTAGCTTAGCTTGGAGAATAGTGTTAAATGACCAACTCAACCAAAAGCTTACGTTGATGGCTAAAGTCCAGAATTAGCTTGTACTCTATCAAACAGTAGACAAATACCTCATACGCTAATGGCTAAAGTCTAAAATTAGCTTATACTCTATCAAATAGTAGACAAATAGTAAAGAAAATTATAATTGATTTAAAATTCATGTATAGTCAAAGTTTTATGTTGTCAACAGTCAAGCAAGTTAGTTAACATGATGCATGCCAATGAAAAGCAAAGGATAAAGAACGCGAATTAGTTAATTCACATAAAATCAATTAGGTTTTTGATGAAAACTAAGTATGTTTGACTAGTATGTAATTTTTCAATGACGAAAAATTCAACCATTATTATGTACTACCTCGGTTCTACCCATTTACTATTAACAAGGTCAAAGTTTTAAAGTTTTGATCATGTCTAATTGTGTATATATAACACAAAAAACCTTATCAAGTTAGATCTTATTAGATTCGTATTGTTATGAATTTTCAATACATAATGCAGAATTAATGAAATTAACGGTCAAAGTAGTCCATTGTAGATCGCGTAAAAAACAAGTAACACTTAGCAAAACAGAGGGAGTAATACATTAGTCAGTATGTAAGAGTAGTTATTATGTACTTCATACATTCTAATTATGTGTGCTAAATCGATTGTTTTCCATGACATTTAAGTACCTTGTATAATATAGAGAAAATATAAAGATAACAGAGTTGCCGTTGGTGTAAGGCAACCAAAATAATCAACCCATTTTGGAGAGCTAGCTAGAGAAATCTAAGTTCAACACAAGTTGGATCACAAACATACAAATCACATGAATGTGGTTTATAAGAAGGTAAAGTTACGTTTGGCAGACATAATGGTTTAATGACATAAAGAGCCTTTTTGTCCTATTAATATTGGCCTTTTCTACGAAATAGAGTTTTTTTCAAATTTTGAGATACTTCCAAGGTCCACCTTTTTCTCCATTTAAAGCGATGGGAGCCACCACGTTCAACATTGTAGCGCAACTTCACTCTATGACATGACATTGATAATCCCCTTCAATTACTTGATTAATTAATTAATCAATTACCACACTTATTCACAACTCTATCCGACCCGTTGTGGTCACACTTTGACCTTTACGATTTTCAATGTAATCAGTTTCATAAGTATAATTTCAACTTAACAAATGTAAGGTGAAGATAATAGACCTAAGTATTATTAATCCGATTAATAGTTATCATTATGGTGTTTATATATAAATATAAACAACTAAATCAGACAAAAATTTGAAAAAAAAAGGATGGAAAATAGAAAATAACTTGACTAAAAATACTTAAAGAGAAGATTCATAAAATTTGCAAGAAAGTACGGATAAAACAATGAAGGTGGTAGTGGTTGGTGTGGCAAGAACAAGAATTTATGTCCACACCCTTTTCAAGGAATATATGGATCAATAGTTATCATTGTGATATTTTCAATTCTAGAAACCTAAAGATGAAGAATTTTCTTTGTTATCTTGTCAATATTTATAATTATCTTCCATAGCATAAAAACTATGATTAGTTTTAATTTTGATATAAAACCTAAGTTGATAGCATTCGTTATTAATTCCATTTGTTATAATTTTAAAACATGCTTATTTTTTACTTAGTTAGTACGGAGTCTATAGATGCTGCACAAACAAGAATTGTGACTGATTCTAGGGTGTTATTTGACAAGCTTATACTTCTGTTTGTAGAGGGGAGTATGTACACCAATAGATAATTAATCCACGACCTAACGTCAATTATCCTTTTACCCTCAAAACATTACATTATTCAAGAATCTTAATCCTTATATTACGTTCAATTAAAGAATGAAAATTAAGGCATGATAGTGCAATTTGCTAGTCATCGTCAATCTGTTGGTTGGTGCACACATTAATAACCATAAATTCCGTACGATCTTAATCTAAAAATGATGGATAAGAGATTAAATGTCATATTACAAATTTATAAGTTAAAAAAAAAAAAAAACACCATCTTAAATTTACTTTCTCTATTTTTTCTTAGTGTTCTTTAGAATTTTTGTAAGATATGAAAATGAAAAAAAAAAAAAAAAATTTACCATTGAAACAACAAAAGGAAATAAAAGGGAATATAGAAAATGTTCGTACAAAAAATTTAAAAATTGGACGTGTGGCTACTTGTTACTTTTACTAATGATAAAAGATGATAGAAGTTTTTTTCATTTTTTATTATTATTATTATTTTTTTTTTTTTTTTTTTTTTTGAAGCAAAGATGGTAGAAGCTTCACCGTATGATTTTTTTTTTAGACGCTTTTCTTCACCTTTTAATCCTATAAATGTGTCCAAATTTTCTCTTTTTATAAGAGGACCACACAAGTCAATATTCTTCGACCATTTCTAATTAATTAGAATTTGTTTTTAGAAATCAGAAACTATTCATTTGGTAAGTAAAACGACCACTAATTTTGCTTTATAGTCGAAACCGTTGGATTATTGTTGTAGTCTTAGATTTTTTTGACCAACTATATTTGGCCATGTATTAAGCCTTTTAATGATTGTTATTGATAGAGAATATCCATAGAATATTCTCATCTTAGGTTTAGGATATATTTTGTATAAGATTATCTTATTCTCTAAATCCAGCCACTACTTAGCTTGTTTTAATTTGGTGGTCGTATATCAGAATAAAGTCAACTACTTTTGCACATCTCTTTTGCTATTAAGTTGGCTCCTCTTATTGTTGCAGCACTTGGAATCTTTGTGGAGTATTGATTCTTGCTACCTGGGTTTCTCTTTTGAGATTAATTTCAAGCGGTGGAATTTAATCTTTTCTTACGCAAATTTATTTGTTTTTATTCAACTGTGATTTCACGTAGTAGTGTAGTGTCTTCTCCCCGATGATGGTTTGATCCCTTAGCTTCTTCTTCTCTGGATCTGCAACTTAGCCCAAGTCTGTGTGCGGCTCTTCTCCTTCTCCTCCGGCCTAGCAGTGCTTATCTCTACTCTATGTAGGTCGTGGCTGTTGCTTCTCATCGTCATCACCGGCACATGTCTACTACTTCTCTTTTGATCATGGGTTACCATACTATCCTTACCGCTCGATGCGTGATTCAGATCCAGTCTGAGCATCCGATTTTCTCTCGCTCTGACTGCGGGGGTGTGATAGAGAATATCCATAGAATATTCTCATCTTAGGTTTAGGATATATTTTGTATAAGATTATCTTTATATCTGTACATATCTTATAGTTACCTAATATGATTAGGTTTCTCATTGTAACCCTATAAATATTGATCAATGGAAATCACTCTGATCAAGGAGTTTTCCCGAAATCTGACAGTTATCGATTTGATGTTGTAAAAGATAAGGATATAGAAGCCAAATAAAAGTTATTTATGCTCTATTAATAAAAGTTACTAAAAAAAAGTTTTAAAATTACCCTAAATTCAAAAGTTTTAAAATTACCTTGATGCACATTGGAGGTATACAAAAGTTTTTTGTACGAGTAATTGTATAGCCCTTCATTCCTATTCATATCCATTAGCTCTCCAAACTCACCAAGCTTAAATTGTCCAGCACCATCGAAAAATACATAGAGATAGAAAGAGATAGAAAGAGTACGTAGTACAAAGTATATTAAACAGTAAATACGAACTTTAAGTATCGAACAGCCGCACTTGCCCCTTCTTGGAGGGAAAAGCCTCAAAAGGTCATTGCTAAAAGTCCAAACCAAATGTGGTGCCAATGAACGTGTGATGCAAGCTTTTTTGTAAAATTTGCACAAACCAGCAAGCATGTACCAGTAATATAATTTTGCATATTTTGTTTTTTTAGGTAGGTAAGAAACATAACAAGACACATAACTTTATATTGCTAGGACATTTCAACGACCAAATCACTTAGACAAGAAAACATTGTCTATACAAAGTTATACTTGTTCACCATGAGATCCTCCAAATTATTGAAGAATATCTATGGAGACCATAAATTGATCGAGACCGTATAGTAGATAATTTACGATATAAGTTTACTATGTTGATTAGACAATTTTTAGTCATAGGCTCATAGCAAAATAAAGAGCACTTGAGGTTATTCTACTACCTCTGGTCTTTATTATTTGCAACAAATGGGTATTATTTGTGAGACATAAAAAATTCTTTTATTACAAATAATAAGAAACTGAGGTAGTATATTGTACTTGTATTAGTTAATTAATTAGGGGAGAAAGCAAAGGTTGGTATGTAGTATTCTGCTTGCCAACAAATTAAGGAAGAAGGCAACCTCGACCCCAATAATTTTTTATTCCTAGCTTTGCCCCTAATTGGACTTTGCAGTCACCTAGCTGTGAAATTGTGAATGAATTTTTTTTTCACACGTGTGTTGTGCATGCATGAGCATGTGAATTGGACGAGCAAGAAAACAAAATTAACCTTTTCCTAATCTGTACTTGTAAAAAAAGGAATATTCTTATTATATTCATGTGAATTTTTTTGAGGGAAATATTCACGGTATCTAAATAAATCATCATCAAACAAAAAGATAAAATGGTGCTTGAATAGATAATTAAATATCAATTGGACTGAATTTGCGAAAAGACAGAAAATAGTTGGAGCAGGAACATAGTATACAATTAATTAAGATTATCAAATGAAATTAAAGTGATTTATTATCTGCTCATAATAATTAATAGAGTAATGATTTATAATTAACATGTCACATCCTCTTTTAATTGTTGTTTCGGGTGGAAACAATGGGACCTTGGCGAAGGTCCAATGAAGTGGTGAAGACTGGGCTCGGTCCAAGTAATGTTGGGCCGAGGGTTTCCTGCACAGCAAACACACGTAAACTAGCCTCGGGGGTGTTGCCGAGGAAGGCCCCTCCGATGCTAAAGTCAGTACAATGTGTAGAGAGAGAAAGCTATACAAGAGAATTAATTGCTTGAGACTTTGTGTGAATGAATGTAAAATAGAGATATTGATGACTTTTATACCTTTGCATATATGGGAGAATTGGGCCTTGGCCCAATTGACTTGCCTTGTGGACTGATCTTGACTTTAGCACAATTGGAGAGTTGAACCTTGACCTTGGGCTTTTAATTGGATCATTTAATGACTAGGCCCAATTGGACTAAATTGGACCCAAACAACTTGCCCCCCAGACCCGATTTGGAAATATGACGGGTCGGGTTTAATTAATCAGAAAAAGGAGGGAAGTAAATGATTTAATTAATCCAAAAAATTTGAATTTAAACCGCAACTAATGAAATAACGGCGGCTGGATGGGTAATGGTGGAAGTTGGACGGATAATGGGCAGTTAATCAAGAGGGAATGTGTTTAACGGTTACTTAGTGAGGTATTTAAAAGAAATTAGAGGCGCGGACTCCCAGAATTCCCATTTCTGGAAATATAAGCAAGAGAACCGCCCTCACTCTCCTCACTTCTTCACAAAACACGAACTCCGACTTGCGCAAAACCCTCGAATCCGCATCAAAACTTCCTTGAATCCCCGAGAATTAAGCTTAGAAACTGAAATTCGTCACTCCGAACTCGTAGATCGGCAAATTCCGCTTCAGATTAAGGTAATTTCCTTTGATTTTAGTTTGTTTTTCTTCGAATTCGAACTCTTCCTCCTTTTTTCGACTTTTTCTTCAAAAACCGACAATGGTGAGAGGAGTTAGAGGTAGGGCCCGTGCTCCAAGAAGAGCAAGGCAGATTCCGGATCCTCGGAATAGGACTGGAACATGGAATGGAGAAAGGATGGGGCCTGACCCTGCTGAAGGGATCAGGGCGACCCCAATATCTTCGGCTCCTCCTCAAGAAACGGAGGGGCCAAGCGTTTCTGGGTGGGACGAAGAAGTCCCCACCTCCCTTTGGGATATCCTCCCTGGATTTACGGAGTGGGAGGATGCTGAAGTAGCTTCGGCTATGATAAAGAACTGCCCCTACTCATGGTGGGTAGGGAATGCTGAAGAATATCGGTTTGCCGAGCAGATTGAATTGCATTACGACATCCTTGAAGCTGATGGGTATTGGTGCCGAATGTCTGTGGCATCTGATAGGATTCATCGTCCACCCCCGGGGTATGTGGAGGTGTACACGAGACAACTTCAGTATGGGCTGAGGTTCCCTTTGGACGTATTCGTCCGAGACTTGCTGATCCACTATAACGTTTCCCTGTGCCAGCTGACTCCTGTCAGCATCCGAAGGGTGATGACGTACTTGTGGGTCTGTAAGTTCTTCAGATATGTGCCGAACCTGCACTGCTTCAAAAAGCTCCATCGGCTGGTGCCAAACACTCAAAGTGGGCACGGAGATCATGGTCCTGGGTGGTACCGGATTGAGTCCCGGCCCCAGTACCTAACAATGTGGCCGAACGACTCTTCAGACAAGGACTGGAGAGGTCAATGGATTTGGGTCAGGGCACCCACGGATCCCAGCCACCCTTACGTCTTCAGCGCTCCCAGGTATCTAGCTGAGCCTGATCCCGAAATGGGAAGTTTGGGCCCTCCCGAAGATAACGGCCCAGATCTGAACCTTAATCAGCAGAATATCTTCGGCAAACTGCTGAACCCTGGGGGCGGCGGCCGAATGAAGTATATCCCAGAGACTTGGCTCCCGGATACGCATTACGTTTTCCAAGAGAACATGTTAGCAGCTGTCGGCCTCAGCCGAAAGTTTAGGGATGGTAAGCTTCTTCGGCTGGGGCCGAGGCCTTTATTATCTATTTATTTCTTTTTCTCTGTTTTTGCTTCGCACTTTTCTGTTGAGCCAATCCAGCATCTTCTACTTTGCTGAACTGATCTTTACTCCTTTTTTCTTATACTCAGAGCGAAACGAGACCAACGTCGGCATTGACTACAATCGTCTCGGCGTCAACCGAGAGAGAATCATAATTGATCGGGCCCCTTCTATCACCGATCCGAAGCACAGGGAGGTTCATTTAGATCATTCCCATCTCCAAATTGAGGTTGTTGCTCTGTATCAGAAGCAGAAGCCTTGGTGGAAGAAGAGGGATCCTTGGCTTCGGTTGTTAGACGAAGAAGCTGAAGCTGCCTATACAGCCGAAGAGGTTGCACGGGTTATCGAAGCTTGCGAAGGAGGAGAAGGGTCCTCCAGGGCTGCTGAAGAAGACGAGGCTTTGCTGAAGACCTCGGTGAGTTTTTAGACTTAGCTTTTCAGCAAGGATTTTTTTTATTTTTTTATTTTTTTTTATTTTTTTTTACTCACGCTCTTCTTGCCCCCCTGTCTTTTGCAGTCTGACGATAGCAAAAGACAAAGAGAAGGGAAAGCCCCTGCTCGTCCCGAAGATCAAATACCGGAAGAATCCGATATGGACGAGCAGCCTCTTCTCAAAAGAAGAAGAAGGATGGCCATCATTGGCCCTCACGACTTCCAGACGAGGCCGAGGCCTATCGGCATCAATATAAGGGAACCTGAGGAAGGCGGTGGATCGCCGAGGGTTCCCCAGCCACCAGCTCAATCTCCACCGAAGACCCCTTCACCACCTCCTGAGATGGAGGTGGACCAGAAAACTCCTGATCCGAAGGGAGGGGTCCAGGAAGAGGTACAAGAGAGTGTTGCAGAGCACGCTGCTGAAGATGCTGTGAAGCCCGATGCTGAGGGTTTCACAACCGATATTGCGAGGGAGGTTGAGGCTTTCGTCCTCACCCCTGAAGAAGAAGAGGAGGTCATAATAATTGACTTTGTTGAGAAAAAGGAAGAAGCTGAACCATCCAAGGTTCAGGAAGCTCCCTCATCCTCCTTTCCTTCCTTCCAGACGCTGAAGTATGGAGAAATGGGTTTCTCGGCCCCCCGAATTCCAATTCTTGATCACATCTGGGACATCATATGGGGTCAGAACCGAGAAGGTGTTGCAGCCTACTTTGGCAATTTTGCTAGCTTGTCCGAAGTAGATAGGGCAAGGATCTGGTCGCTGAAGGCCACTGCTGGGATGGGAGAATCCAGCAGATCAGTTCCAGACCCAGCCAAGTCTAATCAGCTGCTGATGATGCAGGTAAATTTTCTTCCTTGCCTTTATTTCTTTTCCAGTTCAGTTCTTTAGTTTTTTTTTTTTTTTTTGCTGACTTGTGCCCCTGTTTCCAGTTTGTGCACAATCAGACTCTTACTGTAGAGCTGATTGACTCCCTACAAGATAGGGTGGATGCTGCTGAAGAAGACAAGAGGGTGGTAGAGGAAGAATTGAAGCTTGCTAAGCTGAAGCAAGCAGCAGCTGAAGAGAAGTAGCAGAAGGCTGAAGACTATGAAAAGAAAGCTGCTAAGGCCCTTCAGACCTTCTGCGTCGCCATGGAGAAGGAGATTTTTTCCCCCATTAATAGAAGGGGAAAAATTCCTTCAGGAGCATATGGGAGTAGACATCTCCAAGTTTAAGGCTGCCATTGAGAGTCGAATCAGAGATGGAGCCGCTGCGCAAGCTGAAGTGCAGCAGAAGCTGGAAGCTCTTGAAGCCAGTAGAATGGCTGCTGAAGAAGCGCTCCAAGCTCAGAATGTCCAACTCTCCGAGGTTGCCACTGCTGCTGAAGCTCAAAGACTGAAGCTTCAAGAGGTTGAGGATCAACTGGGGGTTAAAAAAGATGAACTGACCCAGGCTCAGACTGAAGTTTCCCAGGTTCAGCAGGAGCTGAACGAGCAGAAAGATTCCTCCTCCAAGCTCGCTGATGAGCTGAAGAAATCCAAGGAAGACTTGGAGGAGACAAAGAAGAGGTTGGCTGATGTTGAGGCTCTACTCAAGGTCCGTATCTACACCCAGGAAGAGTACGACATGGGTTTCAGAAACGGGTTCAGAATGTGCCGAAGAGTCTGTCTACATGCTGAGCCGAAGCTGGACTGGTCCAAATGCGCTGAATGGATCCAGGATCCCAAAGACCCTCACATGAAGTATCCAACTCCAATCGAAGCTGAGATTCTTGAGGCTGAAGAAGCCGAAGAAGAAGCTTTCAGAAAGGAGATGGAGGCTGAGCAAAGGGAAAGGGAGGCTCAGCAGAGTGCAAAGCCTGCTTCTTCTGCTGCTGGGGCTGAAGCCAACAAGGGACCCAGCAATGCTGATCAGTCTGATCCTCGGGCTGAAGCATAGGAACTCGGGCAGTCGTCTTCAGAATCTTGCGGATCATCGTGCGCTTAACTTAAGATTTGTCGCTTTCTGAATTTTTGCTTTGTTTTTTGCTTCAGCTTGCCTTGATGTACAAACTTCTCTCTTGTTTTTGTATGTACTTCGGCAGCTGTAAATTTCCGCTTGTGGGCGGCTGTCGATATTTTATTATGTATTTTGAACGCTTAAACTTGTAGCTCATTTTCTGAGCATTAATCTCATTTATCTGATGCACCTTCTTCACTTGCTTTGCCTTATTTTGAATGTTTGCTATTTCTGATCTTGAAAATTTTTCTCAAAAATTTGCTAAGTACAAAGCCTTCAGCTTGAAGAATTCTTCTGAAGATAAACTTGCACTAACAGTGCCTCTTGCCCCCCCAGCAATCTGGAGACTCAAGTCTTTGGATTGCTGAGTTGGGTTTTGTTTCTTTAACTTTCAGACGAAGCTGAATAAAAAATTTCTAACAGTTGCTGTTATTCTTGATTTTCTGTCTATCTGTAAAAATGGATATCTGAAACACAAGGCCAACTGAAGGCAATGTTTCAGATAATGGCTTTCTGGGATACAAGGCTCAGTTAAGGCAATATCCCAAATTTGTCCATGGACTCATTGTCTTTGGAGAACAAGTCTTACTGAAGTTTTACTTCAGCTGAAAGACCAAAGTTCTTTTTAAAAAGACGAGTTTGTCAGCAATCTGAAACCCAGTTACCCGAAGGCGAAGGTTTCAGACGAGGCTGAATAAAAACCCTTAAAGAGTAGATAGCATAGAGAAAATTTGAAAGAATAAAATATTGCAAATAGTTATAGAAATGGTGGCTCTGAGACCTTTCATTAATAATTCAAAATGTACTTACAAAGATTGTTCTGCCCCGAAGGGTTTACACATGATATTTCTTAAGTACATCAGCATTCCAGTGATTTTTCAGCTCAGTTCCATCTAACTGACGAAGTCGGTATGTCCCCGGCTGAAGCTCATCATAAATTTCATAGGGTCCCTCCCGTGCAGCTGAGAGTTTCCCATGGATTCGGCTTTTCTGAACTGCAGCAGCATTCCGAAGGACAAGGTCTCCAATTTTGAGAGGCCTTGCGTGGACCCTTCGGTTGTAAAATTTGCTGATTCTCTGCTTATAAGCAGCCATTCTGTCTCGAGCTGAGTCTCTTACTTCATTGAGGAAATCGAGGGATTCCTTCATAAGTTGCTCATTCTCAGCCGAGAAGTGGTGCACTCGTAAACTTTCAGAACCGATTTCCACTGGAAGAACGGCTTCAGCACTATACACCAGCTCAAAAGGTGAATAGCCCGTTGCCTCTTTTTCAGTTGTCCGAAGTGACCAGAGGGTTCCTGGAAGTTCCTCTATCCACTTGGACTTTGATCTTCAACCCTTTTCTTCAAAGCATTGAGGATTTGTTTATTTACAGCTTCGGCTTGGCCATTACTTTGTGGATGACACACTGCTGAATATGCCAATTTGATGCCGAACTGATCTGTGTACCGCCTCAGCGGTAAATTATCAAATTGCCTCCTATGATCGAAGACAAAAACCTTCGGAATACCGATGCGGGTAATAATGTTCTGCCAGATAAATTTCCTGACAGTTTGCTCTGTGATATTCGAAGCTGCTTCAGCCTCGATCCATTTGCTGAAATAGTCGATGCCGACTATTAACCACCTTTTTTGGTAAGGTGCATCTGGAAAGGGTCCCAAAATATCCAGCCCCCATTGGGCAAATGGAAGTGGATTAAGGATCGGCTGAAGGTCTCTAGCTGGCTGATGGATGACTGGTGCAAATTTTTGACATTTTTCACATTTTCGGACCAGCTCCTTAGCATCCGAGATCATGGTGGGCCAGTAATATCCGGCCCTCAATGCCTTGTGGGCTAGGGTCCTTCCCCCAATGTGGTTCCCACTGATGCCGAGGTGAATCTCCCGAAGGATGTAATCTGCATCTGTTGGGCCCACGCACTTCAGTAATGGGGCTGAGAAGGACTTTTTCAGAAGCTCCCCTCTGAAGACGATAAACCTTGAGCAGGTTCTCTTCAGTTTGGAGGCCAAAATTTTGTCTTCGGGAATTTCTCCCCGAAGCTTGAAAGCTAGGATGGGATCCATCCAGCTAGGTTCTGGGTCAGTGCAGCACACTTCAGGTGCTTCGTCGACACTTCTTTCTCGGCGCACTTCCACATATACAGATCTGTTCAGCTCGGTGAGAGTTGAACTGGCAAGTTTGGAGAGTGCGTTGGCTTGAGCATTCTGACCCCTTGGGATCAGCTGAACTTCAAAAGTTCTCAGCTTTGCAATGACTGATTTGATCTTGGCAAGATAAGCTATCATGGAGGGCTCTTTGGCCTCGTAGCTGCCACCGATCTGATATGCAACTAGCTGAGAGTCTGTTTTCAGGCAGACATGTTCGGCCTCAAAAGAGATGTACAATTCTAGGCCCGCGATTGCTGCCTCATATTCAGCTTCGTTGTTCGAAGCCTTGAAAGAAAATTTGAGTGCATACTCAAAGGATTTGCCTTCGGGAGAGGTTATCACTACCCCTGCCCCCGAACCATTTACGGTGGAGGATCCATCCGTAAATACGGTCCAAATTTTCTTTTCATCGTCTAGCGTCTCCTGGTACGAGCATTCGGCCAGGAAGTCCGCTAGAGCTTGAGCCTTGATGGCTGCTCTCGGCTGGTAGCTGATGCTGAATTCGGTGAGCTCAAAAGCCCACTTGGCCAGCCTACCGGATTTTTCAACTTTGCCGAGAACTTTTTCCAGCGGCTGATCAGTTAAGACCACTATCTGATGGCAATCAAAATAGGGCCTCAGCTTCCGAGCAGCTACCACTACTGCAAAGGCAACTTTTTCGAGTAGAGGGTAGCGAGTCTCGGCATCCGTCAGAGTGTGGCTGACGAAGTAGATCTGTTGCTGAATTTTATTTTCTTCCCTCAGCAACACTGCACTGATGGTGGCTGGGCTAACAGCCACGTACAGATACAAAGTTTCTCCCTCTACCGGGCTAGCCAGTGTTGGGAGCTGAGCCAGATGCTCCCGAAGCTGCTTGAAGGCCTCTTTTTGCTCGTCTTCCCAAACAAGCTCTTTTGTTTTCGGGAGTTTTAGGGCTTTGAAGAAATGTAACCCTTTGTCCGAAGCTTTGGAAATGAACCTCGATAGGGCTGCCATTCTTCCGATGAGCCGCTGAACATCCCTCTTTGTTTTCGGCTCAGGAAGATCGAGCGCTGCTTGAACTTTGGAGGGATTGGCATCAATCCCCCTCTTGCTGACCATGAACCCAAGGAATTTCCCTGACTTCACGCCGAAGACACACTTCTTCGGATTCAGCTTCATTTGATGTTTTCTTAAGGTGGCGAAGGTTTCAGCCAGGTCCTTAACATGGTCTTCAGATTTTTTGCTTTTGACGATTGAATCGTCAACATAGACTTCCATGTTTCGGCCTTTTTGATCGGCAAAAACTTGGTCCACAAGCCTTTGATAAGTTGCCCCCGCATTTTTCAATCCGAAGGGCATCATTTTATAATTGTACACCCCGGCGTTCGTGACGAATGCCGTCTTTGCTCGGTCGTCGGGGTGCATGAAGATCTGATGATACCCCGAGAATGCGTCCATGAAACTAAGCAAAGCATGGCCACTTGTCGAGTTGACTAGCTGATCGATCCTCGGCAAGGGATAGAAATCCTTCGGACAAGCCTTATTTAGGTCCGTGAAGTCAACGCACATTCTCCAGGTACCATTGGCCTTCTGAACCATCACCACATTTGCCAGCCATTCTGGATATTGACAGGGCTTGATGAAGCCTGCATCCAGCAACTTTTTGACTTCGGCTGCGATGTCTCGGTTCTTATTTGCGGAGTAATTCCGCTTCTTTTGCTTAACTGGCCGACACGTTGGGTCGACGTTAAGCTTATGGGAGATGAGGTCTGGACTTATCCCAGGCATATCAGCTGCCGAGAAAGCAAACACATCTCTGTTGTCCCGAAGGAGTTGAATAAGTTCACAACGGGTGCTCGGATCAAGGTCCATCCCGATTGTTACACATTTCTCAGCGTCTCCTTCGGTCAACTCGACCGTTTCAGTCTGCTGGTCCAGGTCCATTGTTGATGGGTCGGACTCTTCATAATCTGGCCTGTTGTCTATGTCAGCAGGCGTCCCAGACTTTTTCTTCTTCGGCTGGCTCTCTGAGTCTTTCGGCTCAGATGAAGAGCTAGCCTTTTCTTTTTCTGGCCCTTTTTCTTTGGGCGCGACACCTTGGGCCGAAGCACTTAGACCTTTTGGCTTTTTTGTGCTCGGCTCTCTTTATTTTTCTTTTTCCTCCTCATCCTCACCGTCGTCGTCTGGGCGACTAGTGGATGGCTTGAGGTAGTTGCACCTTCGGGCCTCTTTTGGCTGCCCTGGATCCTTTCGGGGAAGCCGGCGTCTGAAACGTAGATCATCAGCTGATGATAAGTTGAGACGACCCCTTGGATCTCGTGAATTATGGGTCTCCCCAAAATCACGTTGTACACTGAAGGAGCGTCGATGACCAAAAATTCAGTCATGACGTTCCTAGCTGCTTCATCGCAGCCGATGGTGACAGGAAGCAGAACCTTCCCATCAGGATAAGTTGAAGCCCCATTGAATCCGGATACTGGGTAGGATACCGGCGTGAGGTGCTTGGGCTTTAGCTTGATTTGAATATAGGCCTTTCAGAACAAAATATTTGCTCCGCTACCACCGTCAATTAGAACTTTGCTGACGTCGTGGTTGGCCACCGTGGCGATGATCACCAACGGGTCCTCGTGAGGATACGTCACCCCCCAGCAGTCAGCGGATGTGAACGTCATGTTCGGCACCGGTGACTGGGGCGGCTGAATATCAGCGTGGTTCACTTGGTGGGTCAGAGCCCTGAGGTGACGCTTGTGCTCCCTCCGAGAGCATGCTCCTCCCGAAATAACATGAATTGGAGGGAATTTTCCCTTCGCAGTTTTGCTGTTCTTTCGGGGGAAGTCAATTTCTTGCCGAGAGTCCTTTTCAGACTTCTCAGCCTCTTTTTTCTCGCGGTGATCCGCGATATATTTTTTCAAGTACCCCTTCCGGACCATATCCTCGATTTGGTCCTTCAGCTGGATATACTCTTCAGTGTTGTGTCCCGGTGACTCATGGAACTCACACCACTGATTCTTATTTTTTCGCTGATACCACTCTGGGAGTGGTCTCGGCTTTCTGTAACTCTGCTCCTCCTTCGTCACGCTGTAAATCTTAGCGCGTAGAAGAGAGAGCGAAGTGTAGGATTCGTATCTGCCCGCAAAAGGAGCAGATTTTTCCTTCTTTGACTCGTTGGCCGAAGATTGTTCCCAGGCTTTCGCCTTTCCCTTTGCCTTCTGGCCTTGGCCTTCAGACGAGGGTGCTTGTTTTTGTTTCCCTCCCCCAGATTGAGGTTGGGTTTTTATTTTGTTCCACTCTTCAGCTCGGATGAACTTATCCGAAGCATTCAGTGCCTCCTCCAAGGTCCTGGGTGAGTTCATGACCATGAAGTTGGAGAACGGTCCAGTTCTGAGACCGTGCTGAAGGGCGAAAACTGCCAGCCCTTGGTCCAGCTGAGAAATGCTGGACGACTCGTTGCTGAAGCGAGTCAGATAGTCTCGGAGGCTTTCAGCCTTCCCTTGCTGCAAACCCATAAGTTCTGCAGTAGTCTTCTCTCGGCGGTTTGCCGTGGAAAACTTGTTCTTAAACTTGGAGGACAGATCGTCCCACCCGGTGATTGAGCCTTCTTTTACTCCCTTGGAGATCCACGCTTGCGCGACCCCCTTGAGAGTGGTTGGAAAATATTTGCATCAAGTCGCTTCGGACCTGGGGCAAAGATGCATGTGAGCCTCGTATGAGGCAATATGGTCCTTCGGATCCGAAGTTCCATCATAAGTAATGTGCGACGGGATTTTAACCGTCGGCACATGGTCTTCCAGTATCCACTGCTCGAATGGAGAACTGGAAGGCAGCATCACGGCCTTTCCCTTATTCCCAGCCGAAGGGACCGCGCTCCGCCCTCTCAGAGAGGTAGAAGTGGTTTTTGTCCCTGGCTGGGAGGTCTGGGCCTCGGCTGCAGGGTAGGAGAGGCGGCTGTGCACGCTCCGTTCCCTGTCGCCGAGATGGTCATGTACGCTTCGGCGAGCAGTCTCTGGCCGAGAGGCAGAACTGCTGCTTTTATGGGTCCTGCTCGTGGTGAGCTGAGTAGAAGGCTCCCTGAAGAAGTGAGAGTTCCTCTTTCTCTCCCTCTCGGTTCTCCAGGTGTCCTCCTCCCATTCGCCTAACTCCTTGAAAGATGAGGGTTTCCCCCCATCCTGACCGAGGTTTCTCCGTTGATTCCTAGTTTGCGGAGGGGTTCGGTCGCGTGGAGGTGGCATGTTTTGGGCCTTCATGGCTTCCATGAGGACCTCTAGGGCTCTCACTACCTCCTCCGAGTTGGGCCCCGTCAAGGGTGTCCTCGGCTGAGAGCGAGAGTGGGTGTGAATGCTCCGAGATTGACTCCGAGCATGGGACTGAGTCCTTTGAGTGGACCGGTTGTCCTCATTTGACCGAGGTGGACTCGGCGGATGATTGGATTGAATTAGGGGAGATTCGGATCTCTCCCTTGGATCCCCTTGCGAGTCGGGTCCCCCGGAAGGGCTCCGATCCCTAGGAGAGGACGGATTAGGAGTAGGGCGTTCTAAGGGACACCCTCCCAGTGACTTTTGGCGTTTTCTCAGAGGAGAAGCACCGTTGCTTTTGTTCTTGCGATTCTTAGCCATTGTTACTAAGATTGAGGTAGAACTAATGAAATTGGCTTAAAGATTTTTTTGAAAGTCTTCCCCACAGACGGCGCCAAATTGTTTCGGGTGGAAATAATGGGACCTTGCCGAAGGTCCAATGAAGTGGTGAAGACTGGGCTCGGTCCAAGTAATGTTGGGCCGAGGGTTTCCTGCACAGCAAACACACGTAAACTAGCCTCGGGGGTGTTGCCGAGGAAGGCCCCTCCGATGCTAAAGTCAGTACAATGTGTAGAGAGAGAAAGCTATGCAAGAGAATTAATTGCTTGAGGTTTTGTGTGAATGAATGTAAAATAGAGATATTGATGGCTTTTATACCTTTGCATATATGGGAGAATTGGGCCTTGACCCAATTGACTTGCCTTGTGGACTGATCTTGACTTTAGCACAATTGGAGAGTTGAACCTTGACCTTGGGCTTTTAATTGGATCATTTAATGACTAGGCCCAATTGGACTAAATTGGACCCAAACAATTAATTAATACAGTAGCAAATTAACAATAAATCACATATGTCATATGTCCAATTTTTTTTGTCTATGTGTACATTCAGTAATATATTAGAGGCTTAATTTTCTAGTCTTTATTTTATGTTATTGCATTTAATTAGCTTAGCAAGTTGTACGTCCTTCAATTCTGAAACATGCAGTTTATTTAATTTATTTTCTAAATAAAAAAAATAATTAAAATTTTTTTTAAGGTAAGAAAAATAAGTTATTAGGAATCCCTCCTCCGCTCATCACGAGAGGCAAAGTTTATTTCCTTATGTAATTGTAAAAGAGGTTTGTGTATATTAATATATAACTAAAATTCTTGATCAGGGCTTTGATTTCCCCTAATTTATATATTCGTTTCACTAGGTATATACTTCATATCTATTTACTTTTGCAAAAAATTCATATAATAAGATATATAATAATTTATGAAAGCTCTTCAGGTAAATTACTAATTACGAATAAGAGATAGATAAAATATTCTCTTGTTAATTTTGCGTAATAATAACTAAGAACTCATTCTATAAAAAGTAAATTACTTGTTTGTGTACATGGAAATAAAATAAATCTAATACAGTAAATAATTAACCTAGCTAGGATGTGACCAGTCATTAAAAGAAATTTAATTTTAAAAAGAGCAGTAGTAGTTAGTAGCCAAATACATTTGGAAAACAATCAACTTTCTTTGAGATAGTGACTAAAAGATCGATATTAAATAATCAGACCAGGCCATGAAAGCGATGACATAAAATAACATTAAGTTTATTTGAAAGTCAAGTGATGCATGAACCTAAGCTCATGCATGCTTAGCTAGTTAGGCTGCTAATTTAACATGCTTAGAATTGAAGTATGATTGCGTTTAAAAAATGATACTACCTCCGTTACATATTATTTGCAATGATTTAACATAAAGTAGAGAGAAAAAATATCTAATCGTTGCAAATAATATGTAACGGAGGTAGTAAATCTATTTAACGACCTAGTATATCTTCACTTCTCACTAGACCTACACACCGTACCACTCCAACTGGGCTTAAAAAAGCCTAACTTGTATAGGAATCAACTAAACTCGATTTGAACGACTCAAATTGACTCGTCAAAGCAACCTCCTAATTTAAATAGACAACTTATAAGACACACCTAGATTTCCTCTTATCAAAATTTAACTATATATCTAGCTAGGTACCCTTAATTCCCTAAATCTATAAAAATGGCTTATATAAATAAAGCTAATATATGTGAAAAATGATGACCTTAATTGAATCCTTTGACGTGAGATTAGAAAAATAAATTCTTTTATTAGAAAAATAAATTCTTTTTTTTTTATTGAGTAAATTCAAGTTTATTAACATGATAAACAAAACTTGTTTAATTGCATAATATATGTACAATTTGCGCACGTACATGTGTAATACTCCCATATGCTAAGATTTAAAACTTTAGATAATTAATACTACCTCTGTCCTCTGGTCCAAATTACTCGCAACTTTGGAATATTTTATATCTCAAAAATAATACCCCAAAGTTGCGAGTAATTTGGACCGGAGGTAGTATATGGACTTGAAGTCTTGAATCCTCATGATTAAAACTCTACCTCCACCACTAATTACATCAAAGATAATTCTGATATTCATGAAAATTAAAAGGTCTAGAAAGTTGGTTCGAAGAAAATTAAATACTTGGAATAGAAGAAAGCATGTAAAATAAATTGATAAGCTAAAAAAAAGAAGGCAAAAATCCACACGGCAAAATGGTGGAAGAAAGCAATACCCTTTTGATGGAGCTTCAATTTATGTGTACAGTTTGTTAGGTGTGTTCATTTAAAGGTCGGTTTCTACTTTTTAAACTCAAAAACTCAGTAAATGTTTGATGTGCCCTTTTAACTAAGTAGATGTACAAGTTATTAATTAGCTAGGGTTTTTAATGACTTATCCAACTTTGTCTCCCTAATTGATTTTATTTCAGACATCTTTCATCTTTCCAACTTAAATGCATATCATCATAAGATGCATGCATGGTGACATTTCAGGTGTCATGTACTCGTGTTCATACATCTCATGATCTCAAATATAAATGTAAAGTCATAATAGATTACTCTCTTCATCTCTTAGTGTTTTCTCGATCTGATTAAAATCTTAATTGAAATTATAGATAATTGAGTAAATCTTCTACAAAGTATACTGTTATGTTATTCCGATTCCCCTATATAAGAGAAAATTAAACATAGTCATATTAAAGGTAATAGATGTATGTGTATTGATAAAAAACATGCTCATTCAGAACATGATTAACTTTTACCAACAAAGGGAGTACAAATTAAATTATAAAATTGCCTCCCCACACCTAAATCTAAAATTTTGGCTTCACCTTTAATCGTGACAAAACGCAAACCGGATTGATATGATGTCCATTGTAATCTGTCGTGATGGTCATAGCTTAAAACAATAAACCTTTTTCTAGCCATTGTAGGAGCATATAATCAAATACTACGTATTTTTTTTTCCAAGTCTATAAACAAAAAAATGGTAATAAAAAGAAGTACAAATCTCCTACTAAATTGCCTATTACTAGAAGTCTAGAATGACATACAAAGATACTAGCCCCATCCAATTTATGTTGGCATTTCATGTCAAGTGCAAAACTTAAGTCATTCAATTGAAACATCTCATTCAAAAGTCAGCTAAAAATCTTATAATGTGCTTGTAAAAAAAAAAAAAAAAATCTTATACTGTAGCTACTTTCAAAAAAATGTAGGGATGTCTTCCTAGCTAGCTTTAAAACATCTCTCTAGGGGTTCTAGGAGTCCAAATAGTGTATGTGTACCTTGATTTATGTCGAATCAAATGCTATGCGTCTTGTGTCTTGCTCAATACAAAAACAAACTACCTCAATTTCACATTACGTACAACAATTGAATTTATTATATCTCACAAAAAAAACCCAATTGTTGCACATAATTGACATAATGTGAAGCATAGGTTGTACATATAATAATGCAATACTGTGAAATTATTCCCTCCTTGTCATGATACATATACTTCATATTCCGTAATAATTTGCCTAACACACTCAAAATGTAAATGTGTATGTGTTCTATTTCGTTTGCACAATCAAACATGTTTTTCCCCCCCTCAAAATTCCATACTAAGATCACCTCTATTTTTCAATTAAAAAAGTTATAAGGTAATCTATTCATTATATCAAACCAGGTTTATTCTACAGTTAAATGATGCTTCGCATATGATTATTTATCAAAAATTATGAAATATATTAAGGGTCTGTTCTCTTCAGCTTAATTTCAGTTCAGTTCAGCTCCAGTCAGTTTAGTTCAGTTTAGTTACTAATATCTTTCTCTCATAAACAATTCATTTCAGCTCTATTCAGTTTAGTTCAGCTCCAATTAGTTCAATTCAGTTCATAGAACAGGCCCTAAGTACTTATTTGGCCGTACTTATTTCCAAAGAGCATCATGTTAATACATTTTCAACCAACTCCATTAGTTACAATTTTGCAAATTACAACACTTGTGGGTAGTGGTGTTAAAAAGTTGGTCCGGTCTCCAGTTGAGAAATTCATTTTGCTGGTTTTCGGTCTGGTCCAAAACTCTATAAAAAACGATTTTTGATCGGGTCTTTATGGCTATAAATTATGCATAAAACCTTTAAAAATGATTAAGATTATTCTTAATAAGCTTTAAAAATGAGATTTTTTTTTTTTTTTTTTTTTTTTTTTTTTTTTTTTTTTGTATTAAACATTCAAATTAAAAAAGACGTTACAATGTTGTGTTTTTTTTTTTCTTCGATTTTCCCATAAAATTATTAAAAATTTAGTTTTTTTTTAAAAAAAAAAATTCTAAAGTTGGTCTGGTTCGGATTTTGGACCGATTTTCCCGGTTCAGTCCAAGTTCGGTCCCAACTGAATCGGTTCGGTTTTCAGTTTTCAAATTTTTGGTATTGATCCGGTCTTGGACCGATAAACAACCCTACTTGACTACTTGTGGGACTATTTGGATTATAGATTACTGATTACTAAAGAAGTAAAGAGGCCGGAACCAAATGAGCTAGGTCAAAATGTCATGTTCTCATGTATGAGCCTAGTCATTGTGCCATTATCAAATTATCATAGCCCAACTTTGTAGTACAAGATTTATCCCAAACATACCAAAACTGCCCTGTATTCTGATTTCTGAGCACCCAACTCCGAACCCCGATTGGAAGGGCAACTCGCACTCCGCAGGCTAGCCCGAGGCCGCGGGAAACACAAGAGTATAGGCTTGCGTTCTTCGTCTAAGGCTTGATTTCGAATTTCGTTTGCATTACACACTTCCAACAGGTTAGTTTTTCTTTCTTCCTCTTACTCCCTTTCATCTGGGTTAGTTGATTTTTCTGAATTTTCATATTTCTATCATGATTTTATCACCATTTAATTCATTTTATTAAAGTGGGTTGCTTGCATTTTGTTGAAAATTGATGCTTTCAATTGTTATGATTTGTGGGATTTTATTTGGGTTGATGTAATTGTTGATTGATGTTGTTGGGTTGTTGTTCTTTGATTGAAATATTATATTGGTTTGTTTTAGCTGAATGAAATTGTTTATGAATGTGCACACCAGGTGTTTGATGTATTGCCTCTTTCAGAATTCAATGTTGCAACTTTAATAGTATATGAAACTGTCTCCTAAACATCATACACAACATAATTTGTTTCTTGTAAAGAAATGTGGACAATGAGTAATACTTGGTATATTCGTTTCATTGTCATCTATGAAGGATGGTTTGGTGGCTGGTTAGAGGTTTTGGGCAATCCTGCAGGAGTCAGAAGGGGTATGATTACTTGCAGAAACTTACTCTTGTAAACATTAAGCTGAAATGGGTTAAAGATAAGACGCTTGACGAAGCTGTGACAGGTCAGAGAGACCTCAAGGCGGCTTGCACCCTTGTGTCCATGATCTTCTCTGATACCGAGGACTGTGTTCCAATTTACCGTCTTAGGCGCCAGCGTAGACAGCTTGGGATTCCTGATGCACTTAAGCTATCTAGCTTTGTAAGGAGATACCCAAGTATCTTTCATGAGTCTTCTTTTCTCGATAGTGGGGGCACGCCTGTCCCCTTATTTAGCTTGACCCCTGAAGCACTGAGTCTGCATCAGGAAGAGCTTAGAATTCTTCAGCAGAATCAGATGGATACAGTGATTCGGCTACAAAAGCTGTTGATGCTTGTTAAGGATGCTACTCTTCCTTTACAGACAATTAACCAGTTAAAATGGGATCTTGGTTTGCCACATGATTACCATCTGTCTTTGATTCCCCGCTTTCCTGAACTTTTCTCTTTCGTCAACCTTAAAGATGATCGTGTTGGGTTGAAGCTGTTGTCATGGGATAGTCACCTTGCAGTATCTCATTTGCAGAAAAACAATGAGGGTGCATCTAGTGATTGTCTAGCCTTTCCTGTTGGATTCCCTCGAGGTTATGGATTGAAAAGGAAGTGTATGGAATGGTTAGAAGAGTGGCAGGGACTTCCTTATACTTCGCCTTACAGTGATCCTTCTCACTTGGATCCTCGTACAGATATATCTGAGAAACGGATAGTTGGGGTTTTTCACGAGCTTCTACACCTCACAATCCTAAAACAAACTGAACGTAAAAATGTGAGCAACCTTCGAAGTCCATTGCGCTTGCCCCAAAAATTCACTAAGGTGTTTGAACGCCATCCTAGCATCTTTTATATTTCTAAGAAAAGTGATACACAAACAGTTGTCCTTCGGGAAGCCTATTGTGGATCTGAGCTCCTTGAGAAGCATCCACTAGTAGAGATTAGGAGGCGGTATGCTGAAATGATGAAACAAGGATTCTTGGATAGGAGTCGGGGTTTGTATCGGGAAGCTAGGGACATAGAGCAAGAGTTCGAATGAAGCTAGGTAGTTGCAATCATTTAGAAAACCCAGTTGAAAACTGTCCAATGCCGATCCTCATTCTGGGACATTGATGGCAGTGTGTTAGGATTTATAGCTGCTAAGCATAGCCTCGTAGCAGATATGCTGCTATGCCTCAATGAGAAAGTCATTTGTGGCTTTTGTCAAGTTACTAAGCTATGTGTATGCCATTTGTGGTGTCATCTCATACAGCAGAATATGAGATCAGATTGCCAAACTTCGACTTATGCATTCTGTTCAAAGCTTGGAGGAATCTTCTTTGCAGCTTGTTCCATTATGGAGGTAAATTCACCTTCCTTTACTTTGATGTTCTGGTTTGAGTTGTTAAATTTAGTTAATCCAAACTTGGATGGATGTATAATCCTAATATCTTTCAAATTGTTGAGTTGGCAGTTCCAAAACTGTTCCTCTAAATTCACTCAATTTTATATATTATTATTATTTTTTAAATTTTTTTTAATGTGCAGGCTTGTCTTTGTATAATAGCTGGAATCAGAGAATAATTTGAAGTGATTTAGTGAGCACAAAAGGATGGTGGCACAATGTCGCATTGAAAGCTTCTTGAATCAGAGACTGAATAATAAGAGATGCAACTATGCAAGCTGGTATAAGAAGTTAACATCCTTGCATTACTTTACTGGAATGTGGGATGACCTTTAAAGAATAAGTTGGTTGCATGAAGAAGATGCTATGAAAACACAAGTAGGGCATCAATGAATTCTGAAATTCTGATTTGTACATTACACTAGTATATCCAACATTACACTAGTATATTCATTAGATCCAACATACAACTTTTGTTTATCTAAAATTATTTAATGTTGGGATAAATCCGTCTGATAATAGATCACTGTCTCAACAAGGTCCACCAAACACCCAAAAGGATGTCAGGCGGAAACAAAAGATTTACATGTACATCAATACCGTCATTAGGAATTAAACACAGAAAACCATACCTCGCCCAAAGCTTACCGCATTGGAGCAAACACTGAAGAAGTTTATCAAGCGTGCGGTTCGATGCACAAGCATGGAGCCCGCCAACCAAAAAAATCCGATCACTACTCACACGTGTTCCGTACCACTATGTCAAGAAATCCCAAGCGTACAACCCACAACCACAAATATGACTGCAAGAATTCATCGAAATCCCTCAACTAGCAACATAAAACGTGAAAACAACAATTCCAATCGTTAACTCAGGCTAGACTCGCTACTACGATGATTTCATGCCACAAAATGTCAAGAATTGGACTAATCAATAATACTAATCGTCCTCACTCGTATTTTATTATAGTCTGCATCAAGCCACCCTAAACACTACTTCCTCATCGTTTCGCGATACCCTATGTAGACGACGAATAAGGCAACAGACGGTGTTCCATTAGTTCGCCAAGGTTTCCCGACGGTAATAAAAGCCGGAATCCCCAACTCACATAAGTTCTCCATCAACGAATATTTGTTGTGTTGTACCACTACTTTGCCGAGTGATTCCCCGAACTACGAGTCCTGCAACAACAAAAAGTCATTACGAGAAAATATAGTTGAAAACACCCTAAACTAACATAAAGTACAACGTCAACGGTGGGACGTTTAGTCGAAGGCAAGACGAACAATATCGGGTTCATAAATTCGAGGTAGCGTCTGCATCGTTCCAAGCACATGGCCGGGTCAACATTCCCGGCGTCGAAGCTATGACACCGTCAAATTTTCCGCCTTGCCCCCAATGAGATTTTTGTGTGCATTCTTCCTAGCGTCTGGCAATGCACACAACTTACCTCTGGTTCGGAGAAGGAATCAACATTGAATAACTATATTATAGCTATTCAACATTGAGTTGCCTACCTTCCCCTATAGAGCTTTATATTGTAACTCTTGTAAAATCTTAGTGAACACAATAACGATAACATAATAATGGGTCAAAACTTGTGAAAATGTGATAATTACACCCCATTTTTTTTTGTGGACTCCAAAGACTGGGTATTAATCTACATTTTGACACTTTTATTTTTCCAGAAAATATTTTTTGTGGGCCCCAAAAAGGGAAAATACGGGAAAAATGACGGTAATTAGAAAAATATGAAAATTTGCTGAAACAGTCCAGAAGATGAGGAAATAAGAGGGGAATGGGTTTTTATCAGTTTTACATCCCATATTTCCTTTATTGTGCTTTTTTCGAGGTTCGGGACCGGAACCGGGAATATGGTGATTGACCCCAAAACAAGGTGATTGAGGGACAGTTTGGGTTGTTGGTGATTGTTTACATGAGATAAGATATGATATTTACATTACAAACATGAATATTTGTTCAAATTTATCAATATACTCAATATAATACAGCACATATCATATCAATCAACACACATGTGAATAGCAACAATGAATAGTCATTATATGACATCATATCATTAAAAAATTATTTACATAATATGACATCATTATAGTCAAGTCACATCACTTCTTATTTCCTCCGTTTTCTTTTACTTGCAACACTTCCCCAAAAAGAAAATGTCACAATACTTGCAACACACTAAAAGGAAAGTTACTTTAGAGAAAATCTATACTATATCCCTTATTTAAAGCACATGGCGCACTAAATTACACTCGTAACAACCACTCATCCTATTTTAAAGTTTACTATATCATGTAAACCCCACCTTTCTTAATTACCGCGCTAAAGGATGTGTTGCATCTAAAAGAAAACGGAGGAAGTATATACTTTGATGACATCATTATAGTCAAGTCACATCATTTCATTACACTTATATGACATCATTATAGTTAGGTCACATCATTACAATACACTTATATGACATTATTATAAATATATGACATAACTATAGTTAACGCACATCACATCACATTATTACACTTATATAACATCACTATATTTCATGAATTTCAAAATAGAGTCAAAAACTCATTCTTGATACTTTATGGACATCTATATCGTTGTCTTATAATTTCACACCTCCTTATATGACCTGAGGAGTCATCCAACACATTCAGTTCATTTTTTGAAAAAATGTCAAAAATTGATCCGAAATCGTGTATTATAGCCTTCAATTTTGGACAACTTTCCACTTATTTTGAGCCGAAAATAAAAATCGTTGAGATGCTTACCATGGACCCTAATACACCCTGGGAGTCTATTTGAGTGGGTGCAACCATCTAATATGCCTTTAAACAATCAATTTACCCGTTCCAAACTTGCACTGATTTAGTGAACTCAAGCTTACCACGAACATTTATGACAATATATAATGGTCATATATGGTTCCAAACGGCATTATATGACCCTAAGATGTTTTTCCTAGGGTCTCAAGACTTTTCACCACCGGGTCTCGTGACCTCAAAATTTCCTTAAAAAGCGTGGATAATAACCTTCAATTTTAAAAAATTTTGACCTTTTTTCACCAGGAAATAAAAATTGCCGAGATGTTTACCGTGGTCCCTAATACCCCCGGGGTCCAATTGGGTGGGTGAAACCATCCAATATGCCTTAAAACGGTCAATTTACCCGTTCAAAACTTGTACCGATTTCGTGAACTGAAGCCTACCACGGACATTTTTTGACAACATGTAATGGTCATATATGGTTCCAAACGTCATTATATGACCCTAATATGTATCCCCTAGGATCTCAAAACTTTTCGACACCGGTCCCCGTAACATAAAAAATTCCTCAAAAAGCGTGGATAATAGCCTTCAATTTTAGAATTTTTGACTTTTTTTCGCCCGAAAAGAAAAATTGTCGAGATGTTTACCATGGTCCCTAATACCCTCCGGGAGTCCAATTGGGTGGGTGGAGCCATCTAATTTGCCTTAAAACAGTCAATTTACCCGTTCGAAACTTGGACCGATTTCGTGAACTGAAGCCTACCACGGACATTTTTGACAACATATAATGTTCATATATGGTTCCAAACGTCATTATATAACCCTCGTATATATGCCCTAGAGTCTCAAGACTTTTCGTCTCCGGGCCCTGTAACATAAAAAATTCCTCAAAAAGCGTGGATAATAGCCTTCAATTTTAGAATTTTTTGACCTTTTTTCGCCCGGAAATAAAAATTGCCGAGATGTTTACCATGGTCCCTAATACCCTCCGGGAGTCCAATTGGGTGGGTGGAACCATCCAATTTGCATTAAAATGGTCAATTTATCAGTTCGAAACTTGCACCGATTTCGTGAATTAAAGCCTACCACAGACATTTTTGACAACATAGAATGGTCATATATGGTTCCAAACGTCATAATATGACCCTAATATGTATCCTCTAGGATCTCAATACTTTCGCCACCGGGCCTCGTAAAATAAAAAATTCCTCAAAAAGCGTGGATAATAGCCTTCATTTTCAGAATTTTTTGACCTTTTTTAGCCCGAAAATAAAAATTGCTGAGATGTTTACCATGGCTCCTAATACCTTCCGGGAGTCCAATTGGGTGGGTTGAACCATCCAATTTGCCTTTAAACGGTCAATTTACCCGTTCGAAACTTGCACTGATTTCGTGAACTGAAGCCTACCACGAACATTTTTGACAACATATAATGGTCATATATGGTTCCAAGTGCCATTATATGACCCTAATATGTATCACCTAGGGTCTCAAGACTTTTCGACACCGGGCCCTGTAACATAAAAAATTCCTCAAAAAGCGTGGATAATAGTCTTTAATTTTAGAATTTTTTGACCTTTTTTCGCCCGAAAATAAAAATTGTCGAGATGTTTACCATGGTCCCTAATACCCTCCGGGAGTCCAATTGGGTGGGTGGAGCCATCCAATTTGCCTTAAAACTGTCAATTTACTCGTTTTCGTACACGTCTCTTGTATTGGCTATAAGCTTTCACGTGGCATGTACGTAGCCGGATAATGGTCATATATGGGTCGAAACAATATTATCTAACCTTGGGATGCATCCCGTAATGTTCCGTGAAATTCCGACACTAGGTCCCGACACCTCCTAAATTGCTCCGATTTCGTGTATTATAGCCTTCATATTTTCCATCCGTATATCATTTTTTCACCCGGCGAAATTATGCATCCAAGTACTTCCAGGGGTTCCCAAAGGACTTTGGGAGTCATAAATAGTGCCCAAAAACATATAATTTATCCTTAATCATCTCATCTTAAGGGCCTTGGGAGTCGTAAATAGTGTCCGGAACCCGATAAGTCTTGTCCTTGGGTGCACATGTTTTGTGCACATGCCACACGGCCCCTTGTACCATCCAAAATCCTAACATTTAGGCTTTGTGACTTGTCTTAATCCCGTACTTAGCATTTTTTAGCATACGAGATGTATCGCTAACCTCGTTTTCCAAAATATAGATGTTTTTAGGGAATAGGCGGGGAGGAGGGACGAATCAAAGCGACATAGGGCTGAAACACAGTGGATCGTGGCAGCAAGGTCACTATGCCACTTACAATACCCCGTCGCGTATTTAAGTCGTCAGCAAAGGATTCAACTCGCCGCTCGGTAGAAATTGTACTTCAAGGCGGCTCTCACGGCACATCCACCGCGGGATCTTAGCCTACGACCCGTGCCCTTGGGGCCGAAACCCCTACTGTAAGACGGCAATCGGGCGGCGGGCGCATGCGTTGCTTTTGGCCCGGATTCTGACTTAGAGGCGTTAAGTCATAATACAGCACACGGTAGCTTCGCGCCACTGGCGCGCCACTGGCTTTTCAACCAAGTGAGATAACCAATTGTGTGAATCAATAGTTCCTCTCGTACTAGGTTGAATTACCATTGCGACACTGTCATCAGTAGGGTAAAACTAACCTGTCTCACGACGGTCTAAACCCAGCTCACGTTCCCTATTGGTGGGTGAACAATCCAACACTTGGTGAATCTTTTGATCTGCGTCTTTTCAGCATTACAATTGTCGGGATTGGGATACTTTGCGAAAAAGAAAGAACCAGAGATGACTTGAATGCTCAATAATATATAAAATGATTTTTGAATGCTCATATCTACATTAACTTCTAGTTATTACAAGACTATCTCATGTTGCTAATCTTTAACTTCACCAAAAAATTCAATCACTATTCTGTGAAAAATCTCAGACTATAGCCCCTTTGGGATATAATATATATTTCTATCAAAGATATCCTGAATATCCCCCGTAGTGTTCCGTACTGGGAAGAGTTGCACAATATTACAATCCCCCAGGAATTTGGTCTTCAAATGGCTGTATGAATTAGGAACTGCACATAATTTTCTTCTCAAATAAACAAGCACTCGAACACTCGTGCTGGAATATGCCTGATTCATTTGTACATCTCCTATTACCAGTAAGCAGAAAGGAAGAGAAAACTTTAAGCAACTCCAATCAAAGTGTTGCTTTGCTAGAGTGACAATATAATATTTCAACCTTGTGTCCTTAGGCGGGTGTTGGCTGAGGAATATCAACTAATCGCTCCATGGTCTGAAGTTGATCATATGGTGCAATCTGTGCCATGAGAAGAAACAGTCAATTAAAAATTATAGCTTATGCTTTAGTGTTGAAAAAATCATTGAAGTTTGTTTCATTATTTCCAAAGGTAATAACTAAAAAAGACCAAATGAACTGAGCTTTAGACAAGCTTCAACGCTGAGAGTCGTCAGAGGAGTAATTTTGAGGGATGTAAGCTCAAGTACAGTAACAAATTTATATGTGAAAGGAAGAAGCAAAATTACCTGGTTAAACCCATCTGGCCATGTTATTTGCACAGCATAATTACCCATAGGTCGGATTTCTTCTGGCTCAATATCTTCTGAAATATCAGAATACTGCAACATTTGCTCCCCAGTCCATTCATCCTGTTAAAGGAAACACAACCATTTTATCACATGATACTTGATTATCTGATTGGGAATTTCTTTCATTATAATGGCTCGCACAACAAGATACACAATTTTATCATATCATCCTTCTGTTAGATGCAGAATTATTTGAGCCATGGGTGAATGATGTCACTCAATTGTTCAAAAGGGTAGGACATAGTTTATTTTGGCTTACCACACTCTGCGCAGACCGATCATTCCGTCTCACAGTTGCAGGATGTAGAAGGAACTCTTCTTCTGAATCAGGTACCTTCACCCTTATTGCTTTCATTGATTTGTCATAGCTGACAGCAGTTGATACTGGCAATACACAAAATAATTTGAAGTAGCTTAATTATAGATCATGTTGAAATTAATTTACAAATCCAAGTTTTTTATTGATTCAACAATACAAGGATCTTTTATAACGCTGTAAACCAATGATATAAACCTTGTTGGCGAATCTTGGCACATTGCTGTACAACACAAACTCCAAGGTCTTGAAATGTCTTTGCAACCTCTCCCAAAGGATCAGCTACAACTTCTGGTTGCCCACTATCTCCAGAAGCAGACAACTGCAGAGGTCAATATGTAGTTAGGATAATGTTTATACCAAGAAATACTGACCGCAACTGACTTAAACTGGGACTGTATATGAATATATTCGACCTGAACAAATACCAACTCGACTTGAAAAAACTAACATAACCAGTATTGACTAAGTTTCACAACAAGCTGATTTAACATAGACCCGGAATATGACCCAAGTGCCAAAGATATCCATGGCAGTAATTGACTCAGAAAGCAGATATCAGGATATTTCTGGTTCATAAATGAATATGTATGGCACTTTTATGATGTGAATGGTTTCATAAACAAACAGAGCACATACAGCTGGCTTGATTGGAAGTTCGAATAGATGCGGGATTCCAAACTGCTGAACGACCTGAGAGGACAATGGTCACAATGATTATGTTAGCTCCTCTCCAGACATGCTGAAGGATCGAGGCAGCATTTAAGGAAACTTAATAATCAACCATTGAAATCAATAAAGTCTGGAGATCAGCTGCATGCCTGAGAGCCCGAACCTCTGCCAAAAGGATAAAAGCGCTTTCCATCAGCATCAAAGTGACACATATTCTCCACAACAGCAACACACGGTACCTGTACATATCATGCAATGAGTTACTAAACACTAAAGTTATTTGCAAGAAGTTCAATAAATTTTCCCATCACAGGTTGTAAACAGAAAAGCAGAAGGTAAATAACTGTACAAGAGGTTTCTGCACTGAAGATCAGACCTTGAGCTTTGAGAACATGCGAACTCCTTTAGCAACATCAATGAATGCTAGCTTTTGAGGAGTGGTAACAATAACTGCTGCTGTTAATGGAACAACCTGACAAAAATATTCTACAGAATTCAGCAAAGGCAAGGGAAAAGAAATATATTTCCATTTTTTCTCCACGTTTCCTTCTAAACCTAGAATAGGCACAGGCAACAAGAACCTGACACAAAGTTAGCTGAATGTCACCAGTCCCTGGTGGCATGTCAATCACAAGGTAGTCGAGCTCCCCCCTGCAAAATATGAAACTTATCATATATTTAATTTTTTCAACTAACAATACTTAGTTAGATACTTATGGGAAGACTATACGATTCAATTGTTGCAAACAACTGGTTAATATTTAGCAAAATTGTTAAATACTTATGAGAAACTATACCATTCAGTTGTTGTAAGCAGCTGATTAATAACTCCAGAAACCATTGGGCCCCGCATAATTGCACGACCTTGCCCAGCAAATCCAAATGATACCAGTTTGACACCCAAGTATTCAGTTGGGATGATTGTTTTCGTCTCTGCAATCTGGACAAGCAAATAACATAAACAAGGAATCCAAAAAAGACAGCTAAAAATGAGTTTAAAGGTATTGCTATCACCATTTCTAGTAGCCTGCTCTCTGGTGAAACCATTGTTGGCAAACTGGGACCATAGACATCAGCGTCAAAAATACCAACTCTAGCTCCCATGCCAGCAAGAGTATAAGCAAGATTAACAGCAACAGTTGATTTTCCTACACCTCCCTGTATATTGCAAGAAAAGAGAAATATGTTGAATGAATTGAATCCCAGGAGATAAAACAAATTTTGACATAACAGTAGCCATCATAATTTAACATATTGAATTTTACAGCAACCCAAAATGATAGCCAAAATATCTGTCAAACAATTTTATAACTTGATCCAACTTTTCATGAAACAGCATCTTCTAGTCTAAAACAAGGCTCTTACTTTACAGCTAGAAACAGCCACAATGTTTGAAATTGTCTGCAAGCCCTTTGGAAGATCTCCCCCAAAAACTGGTTTAGCAGGTTGGGCAGACATCGTGACATTCACTTTTCTAACCCAAGGAAGTGCTGCCACCACCTCATTTGCTTTCTGCTCAAACTGTAAAACACAACAATTATATACCCCACATTAATGCATAATGATTGCAGCCCAAATACACTTCACAAAGAAATAGGCGGGATAGAGTCAGTCAGAGGTCAGTGTATAGAATTAAGGCAATAAATTACGATAGTTCTACATGACATATCAAACAACTACAACAATGCTCCAAGGGAAAAAGTGACATCAGAACATACATTAGCAATAATTAAATTTGTAACTTGGAATTAATTTACCATGTCCTTGACTGGACAGGCTGGGGTTGTAAGCTCCAAGCGAAATGACACCTGAAATCAGAGGTTCAGAGCTCAGGGAGTAATGATAAATTACAAAGCTACAAGAGCACAATATTATTTAAATGACCTCTCCTGAAGTTTCATCAATTTGTAGATCCTTCACAAAGCCACAAGAAACAATGTCGGTTCCAAAGTCTGGATCTATGATTTGAGACAATGCTTTTAGGACATCACTCTCAGCTTCTTTAATTGAAGATGTTGAAGCGCCCACTGAGTGTCAAAAAATAAAGACATGTTGTCAAACATGACTATATGAATTACAAGACAGAGAGGTACTAATGCTTACTTTACAAAATTAAAGAATGTTCTACTAATTCAAATTTGAAAATGGGAATTGAAATTATATTTCAAGTTAGCTCAAGCTGCTGCAACTCTGCAAGGCAGTTCACTAATAGAGTAATAGGATACCTTTTTTGTATCAATAACTGATATCCAATTTATCATATATTGAACTAGAGATCAAAGCTCAAACACCAGAGATTAAGAAAAATAGAGTAAAAATCCTAGAACACCCAAACCAGTCAATGTCCAAAGACACCTTGAGGACAATAAGCCTCATACATCCATAGGAGACAAAACTTAAAGACACATGTAAGACAACCCACAAGCAATACAACCTTAGAAATGGATGCTAAAAATACCACAACACCTAGAAGCCGAGACTCAAGATACCTAATAAAGCAAAAGAAACTATCAATTTATGAATAGTATGCAGGGCAAATCCATGAACATGGCAACTTGTGGAAAAAGCCTTCAATCCCCATAATAGCCATAATAGTCAAACCTAGAAACACATATAACCCCTACAACCTGAAAGAAATAGCCAATATACAAATAAAAATTTCTACGATCTCAAGATTAAACCCATGTCATTACCATATCAAAGCTTCCTTCATGTCTTCACAGAGATTGCCATTCCAGGCACCTCTATTTCTAAACTCCAACATTCTGATAACCCATTCCCGCGCATTACCTCTTTAAATTATTAGAACTAATATATAATACATTGCAGCATAAGCTATGACACTTACAAAGGATAACTCTTTAGAAATACCAATATAATTTTTCTGCCAATAGATATCATCAAGTTAGAAGCACTGCCTCCAAAATCTTTCATCCTCACACAAAATTTCAGGAGCAATACACTATGGATGAGAAATTAATTAGCCACATTGCTTGTCCATAGGATCTGCTCCCTAAAAATTAGACTTTTAAGTTCTAACTTTTGGTGAAACCTCTTCGGTTACTAGACTTACAAATGAAGAACCCAAACATCATAGCATGATAAATAGGCCTGGCCTGCACCGTCACAAGTGTCCAATTTATACAACCAAGGAGGTTCCACCTCAAAACCATATGGCAACGAGAGAGTAGCCCCTTAGCGTTATAAAGTGGACAAACTTTTGTGGGATACACTTCTCAACACTTTAACACTCTTTCAATGTGGAGTAACACTTTCACTCACATGTGGGATTGCTCCTGGGCTCAACATAGCATACTATCAACTTATCAAGTATAACAAGGTTTCACCCAACAAAAACCATCGTTCCATACTTAACGATCTTGACAAGTACTTTAAGTCTTAAATAAAAGGTTAGTTCGTATCATCGTATGTATTAGTCCCTCTATTCCATATTATTTGACCACTTAACTAATGCTTTCCGTTTTCCACACCATCCATCATCAATAATATTAATGCACTATTACTATTATTTGTCAACTTAAAATTGCAATGCCACTATAAAAGCTAATATCGCCTTAATATGTGTGCATAATCTTAAAAGACACTTATATCGGAATGGAAGGACTAGGAGTACGAACTAAGTTGTCACTCCCTCTATTGCTTTCAAACCATCCAGAATTCTACTAGTACAAAGTATCTTAGTTTGCCAAATGTCAAATTTTGCAATTTCCTTATGCTATAACACACCCATGATTTATTCAATATTACCTCTCCAATTCCAAGAAATTTATCAAATACAAAACAAAATATAATCATACATACCTTCAACAGAAGAAGCTTTAGCTGTAATAGAGCTAAAATTAACTTGATTATGCAAAACCCATGTAGATTTTATCTGCCTTTGCTGTTGAATTAAACCATTAAATACTAATCCTGCAAAGAATCATAAAAAAGTTTGCAACTTTATTAGCAGAAATTAAATTAAGACTGAAAATTAAAGTGGGTTTTATAGAATTACCATTTTTGTGCTGAAGATTTTTAGAGGGTTGAAAAGAAAGATTAGGAGGAATGGGTGCATGAAGTAAATGCATTTTCCAGGAAAAAAAAGTACAAAACAAAGAGGAGATTGAGAAAGTATTAAGTTTGAGCTTAAAATCAATAAAATGTCAAAAAATTGTCATCTGAAAATCTAATCTTTGTTGCAAATAAAACGACGTCGTTGGGTTTGGCTTGATTTGGTTTTGCGTTATCGGCCGTTAATATTGTTGGCCCCACGGCGCCTATTTGTGGCTAACATATTTTGATTTTGGGGATAGAATTGTGGCTAACATTTCTTGCATCTTCTACTAATTCAAGAATCAAGAATGAACCTGCTTTTAATTTCGTTTAAGATAATGTGCTCATCTTGAATATAGAGTTGCTCATGGATCAGATTGGAAAGGCTCGGCATGATCATGACTTAAGATAATACTTATTTAATTTTTCTTATCCCGATATTATAAAATGACATTTTCTTTGCGTAAGGAAACAAATACGAAATAGAAATATGTTAGCTAAACAAATCTACAAAGCAAGTGAAATGACTAACTTATTGGCTAATAATTCATATAATCAAATAAATGCACTATCTAAGGGTCCGTTCTCATTGACTGAATTGAACTGAACTTATTAGAGCCGAACTGAATTGAACTAAATTGAACTGAAATGAATATTTTATGAGAGAAGAAAATTAAGAGCTGAACTGAAAGGAAGTGAAAATAATCTGATGAGAACAGGGCCTAAGCCATATCTCTTAATCTCTCTCCTCTTCCTGTATCCTTTTCTTTCCCCTAAGTTAAAGCTAATGGACACATGTAAAGTCTTTATGAATTTTCGGATGACACATCCTAGCTCTTGGCAAGAGAAGTCATCTCTTATTTTAGAAGTCACTCATATTTGCAAACTTCAAATTAGACACTCCCATTTCTTACATAAGAGCTATCTCTTAAAAAAAATTATTCTTAAGAATCTCCCATTATTGACGCTTACCTTATAAATTTTCTCATTTCTCAGGGAAAATAAAAATTCCCAAGAGTCAATATTACAATTGTTTGAAAAGACGTAACTGTAACTTATGTGATGAAGTTAAACGTGTTTACTATTCACATAATAGAAATTTTGAAATGCTTTTGGTGACATTAGTGCTTTTTTTTCCTCAACACAAATTACACCAAGGAAGGTGAATGGAAATTAAGGACCCAAAAGACAATTTCATTTATGCAATGGATGTCTGGCTAAATGGCATTATTATTTTCCGATGACTATTTAACTTGTGAGAAAATTGTGTCCAATGTATTGAGGGTCGTAATATAGTGGGCATTGACTTGCTAAAGAAACAAACTTTGCTATGCCTATAAATAGAGGATGAACCATTGGCAAATTGCAAAGCATTAGCATTAAGTGCACAAACACAAGAGAGAAAATGAGTTTGAAGGCAGTTTTATTCGTGAGCTTTGTGATTAGCCTTATCGTCTATGTCGCCTGTTTATCATACTCACCGTACTCGTAAGTATTTTTACTATTCCTCTAAGGCTCTAATATTATACTCACAAAGTTTCAATTTTTACACTATTCACATACTCTAATTTGAGTGTTAGGCTATCTTTGTCTCTTAGACAATTTATACAAAACAACGTAGTCTTGTGAGATAGACTCATCTCAAACTCCCAATATATATAATCAATAAGTAACATTTCACAATAAAATTTACTTACGATGAGTAAAACTATTAGTGATTGAAGCTATGCAAGCGAGAAACTTAAACTTATTTTTATTATGTTCGAAATGTGTACAAACAGCCTCGGCATGCTACGGAAGCCAGGACAATGGACCATGGATAACAGGAGTAAGTAATGCTCATTGGAACAATAGAGAGCATGTGGAAGGTATTTCAAGGTTACTTGCATAGGAAGAGCAAATCTAGCTCCTCACCCTTGCAAACGAGGCAGTGTTACTGTCAAAGTTACGGATTTATGTTCTAGTTGTGCTGGTGATCTTAACCTTTCTCAAGAGGCTTTCAATGCAATTGCTGATCTTAGAGCTGGCAAAGTTCGTGTTCGATATGACCCGTAAGCATACACATACACAATCAGCTTAGCCAATTTATATTTGTATTGAATTTTTTGGAATATACACAGTTATTAATTTATTATCTTGTGATTAATTCCGGTATGTCGAATTATTTTCAGAGTATAATCAGAAGCCTATATTGCTTATCAAAGGCGGAAGACTATACCGAGAATATCATACAAACTACAAAGCGTATCAAATGCAGTAATTATGATGGTTAAAAATAACAGAAGCTTAATATAAAGAGCATGCTATATTGGTAATGTTTGAAGGGTGTGAATGTCAATCAAATTATAAACCGTTGTTATACTTCAAATTCGTATAGTAATGTGATGACAAAATTATAAAAGAAAAATGGTTGTATTTTTTTATGTTAAAACATAAATCGATCACCAAAGATACCAAAGAAGTTTTAACTTATTCTATTATGTCATCTAAATTATATAAGTTCCATCCCAAATAACAAGTCACACTAATTGTTTGATCATGCACAAAGCATGATGCTTCCAACATAGGCGCGCAGGTTAACCAGATGACACCCTTCTTTAAAAGTTATATGAACAACACTGACAATCGACAGTTCGCAAGCTATGAGAACCAGTTTAATGAGCAATGGATGACTGGGGTAATACTAGTGAGTAGTGATAACACTCGAGGAGCATGTGGAAAAGCATGAACAGCATTGGAGCAAATTTAGCTCCTCGCCCAAGCAAAGATACTGCTCACTACGTAGCTGGTGGTCTTCCCCTTTTCCCGAACAGGTGGTCAGATGTACCACGCACACAGGCACACAGCACACCCGCACATGCTTTATCATTTGCTCATTTAGATCTCTTCCACATTAGCCAAAAAGTTGTATAGGGCATACTCTACAACAGAACTCGCTTGTTGCTGCTATTAGTTCTATTTTGAGTCAAACCGTCTAAATTAAACTAATGACCAAAAGTATGTGCTGAACAGACCAATTATTCTACTTTTGCAAACAGTATTTGTCAACATTTTTTAGTATCAAAGAGCAGAAAGAACGATTATAGGTTGTGGTACAGTCAAAAACTAAATCTCACAAAACTCAGCAAATGAAAAAAACAATCCTCTGATACTTGTGAAAACAGACTAATTAATTAGTAAATTGAACAAGAATTAACGCATCCATTAAACCATCCTTCCTTCAATGAAAGAAGGCAACAATAATTGTCTCAATGTGAATTTTTCTACAAATGAGGTCAAAGAGAATCTAACAAATACCTCCTAAAAATGTGCAATTATCCACTGAAATCGAATCTCCTTCTGGAGGAAAATCAGGTACTGCTTCCTAAGAACTGTATCCTAAACATCTGAAATGTATCCAAGATATTCTCCGGTCCATATAATTAAGATTTAAGAAGCAATGCCTGCAAAGAGCAAGATAAAATCAGTCTAAACTCTAAATGAAGGTAAGGGTAAAGAGAATGTGCAAATAAAAACAACTTCAAATATCTTAATTGTGGACGGACATAAACTTACTAGTAAAACTATTCCTGGGCTTCTTGCTAAATATGACATCTCCAAAGCTGTCAAACAGCTGCCCCACTAAGCTCTTTGGATCATCTCCCATAGTTTGAATATAGGTTTGAACAACCCGACGGTCTTGTTCAGTAGATCTTAAGCTAAACCAAGTCAATAATTTCAACCTATGTTCCGGTTTTATGTAACCCTGGCACTCCAAAAACCGCATCGTCTTTATGCAAAACTCAAAATTATCATCCAGGGTACCGGGCCCTCCAGAGGCCCGAAATGGCGACCCATTTATCAGAGTGCTGTCACAATCATGGATCTCTTCATTTGCACTTGAGGCCCTCTTCCGGTGATTGACTGTCACGGAATCAACAGCACACACATCTCCGTTTCGAATGGTAGCCCAAGCCTGAGAATCATCACTTGGCCCACTACCATTTGACCTAGCCAGCCCAAGCCCATTCTTTTCAACATCATGAGAAGCAGCATCATCGTCAGGCCCAGTACCACGCTCCAGTGTACATCCATTATCTTCATCCCTTGAAGACTCAAGAGGTGGGGTAAGGTCTTCATTTAAATCAGGAACGGAAACAACATTTAGGTCAAGCTCACGAGAGACGGGTGGAGGTGACTGGTGATCTTTAGGAGATTCACAACTTGTCACTCGACAGCATTGTTCTACATCAGCACTGCAGAAGCGTTCAAGATAGCCCTGTTCTTGAGCCCAAGCTAGTTGCAAGACTTTCCCAAGGTCCCGCACCTTAAATCCAGAAGATGACCCAGCCAAATTTGAGTTGGGATGCTCCTTTGCAGTTGAGGAGCTCCCCTCAACAGTGGGGTTTTCCTTCTTACAGCCTCCTGTGGTGGGATTCTTATTGTTATTAAGTATCTCTACACTCTTGGTAAAACACTTAGCCTCAGAGTGACCTAGATCGCCAGCTTCCGTGCAGGAAATTATTCTGAAGGTGTACTCAGTGCAAGGCTCGAGATGTGTTACAGAAATCCTTCTTTTCTCCCTTGTAAAGATGGATTGAGGCTCCTTCGAAAATGTCCCCTGCCTGCTTTTGCAGTACCATAGCTTGTAGCCTTTGATGGACTCAGTTATTGGTGTGGGGATATCAATCAAAACTATTACAAGTGAAGAAGAAGCAACTTCTTCAAAAAGGAACCTGCATGCAGCTGGAAGTGAATCCACTGCCAAATTTATGTCCCAAAAAAATAAATTAAAAGTTAATAATTCATTATGATAGACCTTGGACATTCCTCGGCCAAGGAATTGGAAAAAAATGAAGGTTTCATGGGTTCTGACCTTTGTAATTTGGACTCATATTGGAAACATTCGAAAGGCGTTCATTAGCTTTATCGATTGCATGTGAACAGAGTTTTTGTACATCCACAGCAATAGCAAGCCTGCTAACTATGCCTCTAGCCATTTTGACAGAGTCTCCATTCATGGGACCCACTTCTGCCTCCAACTTTGACTTAGCTTCTGCAACAATATCATGGAGGTCCTTAAACTTAGCTGTGCCATTAAGGAGCCTGTAGCTCAAAAATATTCTATAACAAAGCACATCGACACGTCGAGCATCCTTTGCTATAGCCAATTGCTTTTTCCAACATCTGCCAACAGTAAAATTCAAGCACATCAATTGAGCTGAGCCCAGCAAACAATAATTATTCTCAAGGTACTCTTAACTGTCGTTTAATAGTTATATAAATAAATATAAAGTATAATCTGAGGTTAAAAGTTCACTTAATGAAGCAAAGTACCTACCCAAGTACCCCAGAGACTTTGCCGCAAGAAGCACAGCAGTAACTCCCATCCAAATGCATGTATTGCCCAAGGTTCACAACTCCCAGTTTTTCTTGTTGAAATGCACACTCAATGTGGCATGATAATCCACAAGAATCACCCTGCCCAGACTCAGTTTCGCAAACCAACCAAAGGCTAGGATCTTTATTATCATCAAATTGGTGACAAATGCAGCAAGAGCACCTCCGACAGAAAGCATTGTCTATGGACAAAACAGCTCTACACGCAGAATTTTTACATATCCAAGTACTAGAACATCCGAATTCAAAAGATTGCTCTGTTTTCGGCATGAATCGAGTAGGATTTTCTCCCTTCCTACTTTGCTTCCTAGAAGCAGAATTATAGGAAGTAGGAGCAGTTTTCCTGCTCTCTGGATTTTTCACATTTTTGGTACACGCTTTCAGCTGCTGCTCAATCATACTTCTTTTCAAAGGGGATCTTAGTTTCTACTCTTTGCCAAAGCAAGTCTTTAATAGCTCTCTTCAAACCAGGTTTCAGATATTCTTTTCGAAGTTCTAGGCCTCTAGAAGCATAACATGTAATTCCCTTCTTCACCAGAGTGTTCTGTACACTAGATGAATGACTAATACCTAAAAGAAAAAAGGAAAATGAAGCCAGTCAAACTTGAACAATAGCAACAGGAACAAATGAACATTCAATATGCATAAATCCCCCCTAAAACAGAAAGATATGTAGATGTGGCATCCTCATTCCTATGTGACTTGTACTATTTATCAGGGGCTCAGGGCAAGCCATTCCTGAGTAAGAGAGGAGACAATTTATATATCAACCCACCCAGCCCAAGGCACTTTATAAATTAGTAAAGGCACTTTACAATTCAATTAGTAAGGCACTGCACCGTGCAAGTACTACGTACTTAGTAATTATGCAAAATATGAAATAGTGGAGACTGGAGAGGATGATGCAAAGAGAGAAGGAAGTATAAACAGGGAAGGTTTTGTAAATAAAAAAAATTGTATTGAGCAAAGACTAACATAGTCTTTTCTTTTGTATCGTAACCAGCCACTCTGAAGTCTAGGCTTGTAAGGCTAAGTTAATTTCAAAGCATCGATATTAAAATATTATATGTAAGGCACCCTGTCATTTCCCGTTTTTACCTCCCCTCTTAATCTTCATATAATATATTTCAGATGACCATCACAGAAAGATAAGTGGCAAAAAGACATGAAGCACAACCAAGAAATTGTCCAGCAAACTCAATTAGCAGATAAGGATCCAACTGATGAATCCATCTCTCTCTGCTAATACACAGGCGTAACAGTTCATCCTATTAGAAGCATTTGGTCAAAACCAGCAAATAAGAAGCATAGGAGATTAGGAGTCACTATTAAAATTAAAACCAAAATCCAATTCAATCCAATCTAAACAAAATTATTAATTTGAATCGGATCCAAACTTAAATCGGATCGGATTGAACTTTTTTGTTGATAATTCGGATTGGGTCAAATTATCCTTGTTTGAATTTAAAAAACCGAAATATAAAACACTGATTTTAAAAATAAAGAATGTTTATATTAATTTAAAACTATGTTTTCAATACTTGTATTAATTATGTACAACTATGTTTTCAAAACTTGAATTTTTATAATCGTATTAGGCCCTAATTTTACAGTGTTTTTTGATTCGGATTTTGGATCGGATCCAAATAACCGAATATTAATTCCAATTGGATCGGATGGGATTTGATAATTACAAACCGAATGCACACCCCTAAGATTCACAAAGAATAGGGAACCCTTGTATAATTTTGATTAACAAAGAGTATCAAACTCAAGTGGTACCCACAAAAGTTCCAAGCCAAAAGACCAATGAAACATTAAAAATTTAAAACCAAGCCAACATGCTCCTATAAATCTCAGTCATTGGTTCCGATTATATAAAATATTTTTATGAAAAATCAAATCTTTTGGTATACAAACAGATCAAATTCTTCTCAAGAAAAAGAGATTTTCCAATTAATGTAATTTGACGTTTTTATTCTGTTAACGGTGAATTGATGCTCAAACCAAAAGCGGAGGGGGTGGGGGTAGCAACAAGTATGAAAAAACAATCAAATTACACAAGATGGAAGGACAAGAAGAATTTTACATATGCATATCTAGCAAAGGAAACCAAAAAATCACCGAGATTTAGCGAGGCAACATTAAATCAATCAATCAATTGGGGGGGGGGGGGGGGGGGTGGTGGTGGACAAAACAAACAAAGGGTACCTGAAACTCTGAAAGAGGTCCACTGCCAATTTAGAGAAATTACAGTAACCAAACAACCCCAGAGAAGGCACTAAAAAATGGAAGTTCTTGACAGGGTAGCAATAGCGGAGGAAACGAGGCTCTTATAGACACTCCAAAGAAACTGAAGCGTCACGATTTTTTTGATTAGCTAATATCTTTCTCTAAAAAAGCAGTAAATATCCTCCTATGTTATACAAGACATATACAACGTACCTTACAGCAATCAAAATTCAAAATTATTAGCAAGTCACGAAATTTGCAAGAAAAATAATGTTTCTATGCGACAAATGATGAAAATGAGAGTTTTTTTTTAAGGAAAGAGAGAGAGAGAGAAATCATTTGAAAATTGAAACTATCAAATTAAGACGCAACATTACTCAAAATGGACGATTTGGTAATATCGGTATAGCATAAATGGCTGGATAAGTTAAAATATATACTGGAACATCTTAAAGATAATCAATTGACAGCTCATTGTAAACCTCTCATAACCTCCAATGAGTCCAAACACGAGAATTGGGCAAAAGAGCGGGGGCATGGTAAAGGGCGTGACCACTATAACAGTTGCGGAAATGTAGAAACAAAATGTCATGAATGTTACATCACATGATTCACACTTATATAAAATCAAAAGTTCAAAAAAAAAGAAAAAGCGATTTAGAAGTGTTGTAGATAACAATTAAAAAATATTAAAAAAAATAATTACAATAAAAGTCCCATTATGTGCATTTTTTAATAAATTTTTATGTATAGTTTTGTGCAACTTGAATGTTTGTGCACCATGTTAGGGTAAAACCGGCTAATCTTGTACTCAATATGTCTTTTTGTGACAAATTCATACTTCGTATTTTGGTAGACAACCAACAATAAAGTATTCCAAATTTAAAATAAAAACCGGTTATAAGACATTGACTTTTGACAATAAAATTGGTGACTGGCTTATGCAAAAGTAAATCTAGGCACAAAATTAAAAATATACGAGTATAAATTTTTAATAAAACCGCCTTGCTATCATAAGACTTGTTTGTAGAAGGGTGGGAAAAGGGGAAAAAGAAACTGATATGGGTCACATGCTTAACGTGACTCTTAAAAGTGATCTTAGAATTACGAAAAGTTTCCTCCATTTCATAATGCTGCCAACAGCTTAACTTGACTCACGTGTCAATGCACAGCCTTAACTATGACCCTATTTGGTGGTAGCGTTTAAGATAGCGAATAGCGTTTTGACTAGTCAAAACACTACTAGAAAAAATATAAGAGTTTTTGGCAAGGTAGCGGTTCGAGTGGCAGTTAATGATAGATGTAGCATTTAGGTAGCTTTTCTCAAACGTTAAAAATAGTAGCGTTTAGAAATAGAGGGTAGCGTTTAATAATTTTTTATTACTTTTTAAACAATATAATGAATTTTGCTACATTTTAGAATTGGAACCGCAACTTTTGCCAAACACTCATACTATCAACTGTTACTTTGATAGCTAACCTCTACCCACTACAAATATGAATTGACAGCTACTAACAGTTATCCGAAGTGTTACAGTTTCACCAACACTGAACTTAAGACTTTAAGTTGAATTTATTTAAATATTTAGTACTTGTATAGAAGTGGGGTTAGTTAAGATATTAAAAACTATAGAATAATAAAAGTGAGTGTAGTGGGAACCAATATCATATCTATATATGCATAATTTTGCAACTATTATTGAGTTCATTGATTACATTTACAATTTAAAAAAGAAAAAAACTACAAAAATGTTAGTTGCAAGATTTGAACTCTTGCCCTCTTGTCCACTATCACATGGCAAAAACCACCTCCTCTACACTAAAACTTATAACATGTATAAGCAAAATATAATACGAGTAATTATCTTGAGCCAAGGGGGAGGCTCAACTGTTTGTATGAACCTTCGAACCTATTCAAACTTATGAGAAATTTTGTCTAAAGTTAAAAAGCAAAATTTGCCGAAAGAAAAAATTTAAATAGTGCAGGAAGCACTTTACTAAGTATTCTAAACCTTGTCCCAAATGAACCAGCTAGCCTAAACTGCATTATTTGACATGTTTTTAACACGATTTATTTGGGTCAATCCCATTTCTATTGTTTTCATGTTTGCAAGTAGAACATGAACTATAGCCCAAAATCTTCAATTAATTTGTATTTTTCCATTATTTCTGAATATAAATAAATAATTGAAAATTAAGGTCAAACTAATCCATTGACATCTTGTTAAAAAAAAAAAAACAAAAAAAAAAAAAAATCCATTGACATGTGTGCAAAGTTTGAATGTGTTACTTATTGTGGGACAAAGGGAGTACCATTTTTTAAAAATAAGTTTTTTATTCTTATCTTTTCTAATCTAGTCTAAAATAAATCTACGTAATAACTAATCAGGTGACTAAACAAGGCCTAAGGCTTCATTTCATAAAATTAAACTTCTTACCTAAACATTTCTACACTGAACTTATTCACCCTTGTACTTGTCTGTGAATTAAAAAGTTGAAACCCTAATTCAAACATACAAACCTAGAAGAAATTTTTTTTAATGTTGGAAGAACAAGGCAATAGATACAGGCATGCCTACTGAATTCCAATCACAAGTGGCAACATCTCCTTTCCCTCGGTGACCAACTACCTCCCCCCCCCCCCCCTTCACCAAACACTCTATCAGAACAAGATATTAGAGAGACAAGGCCACAAGGGTATCGTCTTATCATTTAATTGTTCCCGTTGTTGCTTTCAAATCTCTAAAGTCTAGACTACGGATACCAAAACAAACTAAAAATACTCTATGGCTTCATCCTATGAAATCAATCATAATTCACATATCATAGAAACAAAACCACGAGGCATTGTACCTAGAGTAGGGAATTGATCTTCCAATCTCATGCTCTAGACTTCAAGTTCTCAACTCCAACTAATACCCATCCATTGAATAATGGATCTGTTTGATATCCTTCAATAGTCATTCCTTCTTTCCTTTTCCTTCCTCCTCTTTACTACAAGAACAAAAACTATGTTAAGGCGGTACCACACAAGAACTAAACCCAAATTCAAGAATTTAAATCAGGAGGAAATTCTAATTAGAAAGAAAGAACTATGATAAAAACAGCCTGCATATTGATCTAGCAAGTAACAAATACAAACATAGGGAGCAAAGAAGACGAATTTATTATATTTCCCAATTAAAGTATTCATAAACATGCATTAGCTACAATGGGTTAAGCATTTCCCTAAAAATTAGACAAGTAAAGAGCAAACTCTGTAAATATTATAGTCCAACATATTAATCAGACACTCACAAAACACACCAATTCAGATTCAAGAGAAAAGACATTGAATACAAGTTTCTATCAAATTAGAATTGTGAAATGGAAAAACACCACTCAACGAATAAAATAGTTAAATGACACATTTCATCAAAATTCCCATGTCCCTTGAATCCCAATCTTGGAGAAGGAGAAATAACTAACCCTCTACCTTCCTTCCTCTAGGACTATCACTCAGAAGCAGGATCAATAAATATCTAATAAAAATGTACAATTCCATTTAAATTAGTGGACCAAACCCTTAAATTCAAGACATCACATGATCATGCTATTCCATCCAAATACTAATTTAGAAACAAATCAAGCTGAACCACATGGTTAGCCAGCAAAATCAGTCTCTTGAAACATTTATCACGATCACAGCTAAATAAGTTTCCTCCCAATGCACCTCCATAAGAAACAAACATACATGCTAACAACATAATTGGTTCATGCAATCATGCTACAAATTAAGCATAAGGCTATAAATTCAAGCTTTTACTTGCCACTAACACAGGTCAAATATAGAAACACAGGACTCCTGAAATCAAGACACAATCAAACAATGCACAACCCCAATTCAATTTAAACACAATCTCACACAATACCCTTAATTCTTAAACTCTTAAGACCCATCCCTGAACCCGGGGCAGGCGAGTGGGGAGCCGCACTAGGTCCAGGAAGAAAAGGTCCATTTTCATACTTCCTTCATACAATACAAGGTTACAAAAAAATACCCTTCAACACATTATCAATCAAATTTGACTGAATTGCCAAATTAGGCTCCATGAATCACATTAATTCCATCTCGCATAACAATATTAACGTAAATTGCACATAACAAGACACTAGCAATAAACCCAATCGTAAAATCTTTCATAAATTGAGTAATTACAACCAAAAGTTCAATAATCCGACATAAAAGATCCCTAAATTGACTATACTGACAATTAAATAAAGATAAAACCCTAGATTGTGAAATTGATATTCGATAAATTAAAAAAAAAAAGATAAATATGTAACCTCAGAAGCTGCTTCAATGGAGGAGAGGAAGCTCCGAAGCTGCTTCAATGGAGCATTAAGAGTACGCGCTTCAATGGAGGAGAGAGAAAGGGAGAGAGGGTGCAGCGTAAAAGTGAAAAGCTCCAAAAGGAAATTTAATAAATACGTACGACAAGATTAATGACACGCTTAAATTTAGAATTTATGTCAACCGTCGGATCTATATAAGGTGTACTATCAACGGTCATAAATTTTCAGTTAAGTTTTGTACTTCCTCGTTCCACGCATTAAAAAAATACCCAACTGGAAAATTTACTCCGTAAATTGAAGTACGACATTTTTTACATTGGCTGGCTAATTATATTGGAGTCTTCCGAGCGCATAGGCCCTATTTGTTTGGCTTGTAAATACTAAATAGGAGGGTAATCTGAGATTCGATTGTACATTTTTTTTCTCTCTTAACGATATAGTGGTACTTTTTGTGAACTATTATACATGTATAATGTACTATTAGAGCATAAGTTGTTTGAATAGTACTTTTTGTTTACTATTCCCTCCGTTTCTTAATACAAAGCCAGAGAAAGATTTAGGGACGGAGGGAGTATTATGCATGTAGGGGTTCCTTTTGCCATCATATTTTCAACCTTTATGTTCCCAATGTCATCCTATCTGCATTGCTTGTAAATAGGAGTTCTCTGTAATATTGACTTGTATTTCAAAATTGTTTTTTTTTTTCCTTGAATAATTTCAAAATTGTTAAGAGTACTCAAATTTATTTTTTTTTTGACAGCAAGAGTACTCAAGTTTATAAAGTATATGTTCATAAAAAAATTGAAATTGGAACAACGCTTTGAGAAGGAGTGTGTTCCATTTTAGAACATATAATGTCCCGAACCTAGAGAGATTTGTTAAGGCAAACGTGGGAATTGAAGAACTTCTTACATCTAAAATTGTAGATGAATGTCCTTAGGTAATCAAGTTTCTGCATACTGCTAAATGTTATAGTACTTCGTATATATTATATCTATTTATATTTTATCTCCTTCACCCCTTGTAGGATGTAGCCTTGTAGGAAATACGTAGTATAAGCTATATCAAAGTGATAAAAGGAGTGAAAAAGGTTACATAGTTTGATTTGGCTTCAACGTTTTTCAATCACAAGTTTCGTAAAATAAAAAGTGTAAATGTATGGATTGAATATTGTCAAAGGATTAGCTCAGCTAAAAATTTACGTTTTTATAAATATTTTAACCGATCAATACGTCAGTTCAAGTAGTTATTATTATGAACAAATCCGCTCACCTATATTACTTCAGTTAAATGAATGATACGGGTAGTGTTCATACTATAGAGACTATAGAGTACTATATGTCTTGGTGCAACACATTATAATCTACTATTATAAAGTTTCGGTTCATTCACATGCTTTATTTAGCCGATTGAGTTACATAGGGATATATGTCGTATTCCAAGTTTTTCACATTTTTTTCTAAATCAATTCAAGTGTGCATAAAAAACACGTAACTTCATTTGTATGCAAACAGTATACGACTTTCAAAACAATGAGTAGCACTTTATCATCAATAATTGGCATCAACAATAACTCACATATTCACTTTCAGTTGACCTTTGATTGCAATTTGCAAATAAATCCACGTGATGTATTTAATTTAAATTGAATCTAAAATAAATCAAATTTATAATACAATAAAAGACAATTACAACCTTCATATTATAGTTTAATTAATTTCATCACGTGACTAAATAACTAGATGTAGCATTGGATATAACATAAATTACGATTAGGGTTAATTGAAGTTTAAGTTTTTTTCTTTTTTAAAATTAATTATAGGAGGATGTTTATAGAAAGTTAACAACTCAATCGTATTTTAGAATTAATGGTCAAACAAAGCAAGCTTGTAATGCTATTATTCTTATTTGTTAGGCCTTAGCTATAAATTAAAGTTTGTGACACTTTGAATTCCTCTAAATTGTACTGTATACTTTAGTAGTAGTAGAAAGTAATTCGATTTGCCCTAATTGTTTGACACCTCACCTTCACCAAAAGAGCACAAATTTGGTATCACTAACACACTAACTTTCATACCAATCTTATAATATTTGGGAAATTAAAGAATTCCTACCAATTAATCAATAAGAATAAAATGCCTTTTCCAATGTGCTAGTCTAAGGCCTCTAAGCTAGCCTGCTAGCTACCAAAGAAAGAGACAGTAATATAAAAAAATTTGACCTAATTTGTCCTTTAACTCAAAATCATTCTAAAAAGAAGTGACTTGTTTGGCCTTATTTTTCAAGGTATATTATCTTATCTTTATATTGTACAATTTAAAAGAGCACCAATTGAATTAATGCATCTCATGAAAAAAGACCAATTGGTAAATGGTAATTGGTTGAGTTAATTATAATCATCTTAAAGACTGAAAAGTCTTCAATAATACCTTTTCAAATGTATTGTATCAAAGTAATTTAAATAATATTGCTACATATACAAGGACTATAAAATTAATATTGTAGAATACTTGTAAGATTTAACTTATTATTAAGATTGAATTATTGTTACTTCAAAAAAAAAATTGAATTATTGTTGGAATTTTACGCAATTAAATTGTTATCGTTAGAGCTTCACCAAACAACTTTTTCAAACCGAAATCCAACCTCCTTTTTCTTTACAATTGATCCCTTAGATATTTTGAGTTGGCAATCCAGCACCATTTGAGTTATGGAGCAAAAGCACAATTTAAAAGAAGTTTTGTAACCCTATCTACTCGTCCCCTAGAGAAATGAAGAATACAATGATGAATTGATGATGACGAAGTTTGCTTAACCAAAAAAAAGAAGTTGTGTAACCCTATACACTTGTCAAAAACTTATAATAATAATAATAATAATAATAATAATAATAATAATAAATTAAAAAATGATGACGAAGTTTGCTTCTAAGACAATGAACTTAATACAACACAACTATTTAGCAAACATTGAGGTCTAATCTATATCATATTCTCTAATTTTTCTCTACATTGTTATTATGATTAGTTTGAATTGATAACACGATATTATACACGATTTATATGTGATATTTGGTCATGTGTTATTGTGTTTTCTTCATTCTCCTAGTCTTTTTGAGCTATTATTCTTCCTATTTCGATATTGCTGTTCTCGGTTTGTTTGTTTTTGTTTTATAGGAATAGGGCTCGATTTGCGTGGAATTTATTTTAATCGCGAGAAATTTCTTTATATGGAGCATTGTGGCAGCCTGCTCCACAACTTAGTTGTGGCGTGCAATCTCTTGGCCACAACCTGGTTGTGGGCGTCGATATTGGAGCAAGGGAGAGGTAAGGACAGCCCGTTCCACAGCCTGGTTGTGGCAGTTTTCTTCGTGCCACAACCCACTTGTGGCAGCTTGTTTTGGTGGCGTTTGAGAGTCCTATTTAGATAAAAAAAAAAAAATACCTAGTTTTATGCTAGGATATAAATAGGTTTTAGATAGTCTTTTATTGGAGGACCTTTTATCATTTTTCAGATATTATTTTTAGACTTCTTTTTGGGTATTATGTTCTTCCATATTATTTTCTAGGGTTTTGCTTTCAAGATTCAAGATTTCATAATTAATTCCAAGTGATTTCTTCTCTCAATTCTCTTATTTTATTATTGTTAATTATGTTTTCTTTATTGATTATCATTATTGTTTTCATTAATATGTGTGAGTAGTTTCCTTATTCCAAGATCTAGCGGAACCCGAATATGATTAATGCATGATTTCATTCTTTAAATTTTTTTAATGATAATTGCAATTGATATGCTTAATTGATTGTGCTCATGCCAATATTAGATTAGGGATAATTAGTATTGTTATTAATCCATTGTTTTAATCACAACGGGAGTTGGGTTTTGACGGGTTTGAATAAATCAATTAAGGGTTTGAAGTTCATCACGGGAGTAGTTGAACGGATGATTAGGAAGTTAGAGTAATGTGCTCAAGGTCTTTAATTTGCATGATTCCACGGAAGTAGGCTTGACTATGATTAGAGAAGCCATTGATAACTCGAGAGAGACCATTTGTATTATATAGGGATTACTTTTCCTCATTAATCAATTGAATTATATGTTAGGGGTAGAACGACTATTGCATTAATTGTATTTGTGGTGATGCTTGATCTTGGATCGGATGTTTTTAGCATTGATTTATCATATTATTTAGTTTAATCGCTTTAATTAGTTCTTTAGTTATTGATTCTCATTTATTTGAATTGTTTACTTGCTTAGTAATTGCTTGATTCTATATAATTAGTTGAACCATAGTCTCTTGGGATCCGACCCTTGCTTGCCAATCTACATAGTAGTGGTCTTGTTAGGTTATTTTTGTTAGGTACGTGACACGCCTTTCATGAACAGTTATTATATCTTAATCAGAAAAAATGATAAAAGAGTCGGACAAGTGGAGTAATAGATAGTTGACAAATGAAATATTAAAGGATGGCCCTCCTCAATTATTAAAAGGAGCTCCTCTTATGTACGTTTTTTTGGTGACACCAAAAAAATAAACATGCATTATTTATGCCTTTATTTAAATTTTCTGCATGCATGGTAATGTCATTTTTGCATGCATGGCTCCCACTTATCTACACGTTGTGGACCAAAAAAAATTAGGGTTTAGTATCAATGGATAGTTACATCAAGCTGATAGATGAAAATTAAAGTTTCATATGCTGATATGCATCCATTATGATTTTTGAAATATTATCAGCCTATAAAATTTGAGAGAATGCATCCTCATTTACATGAAGTAATCTTCTATTAGCTTTACAAATTGGCCTCATTAATTCTTCATAAGTCAGTTAGTTGTGAACAATAAAGAATTAATGTAATTTGGACCTGTTTAGTTATGTACCTTTCACGAGTTCATCTTGTTGATGAGATTACTATATACGGAGTACTATATTTTCATTAACTAATTATGAATTATTAAAGATCTTTATGAAAAGTACAAAAGTCAAATAAATGAAAAGAAGGTATAAATTCTTTTTTTATAAGTTTATGTCTACTTTAAAGCAATATTATTGATAATTTACTATGAAATGTGAGATTTGAAAAAATATTGGCACTAGTCATATTCTCATAGACCAATTTCACATCTTGATGAGATGATAGAGATATGACTATTAAGAATGTATGTAAAGTTTTTCAAAATTAACTTACTTTGTTTTATACATAGGTCCTGTTTGGGAGAAAGCTGAAGCTATTGAGTTACCTGATTTTGACTAACAGATTTTATTAACTGATTTGACTAACTTATTGTATTAACTGATTATATAAAAGTGTTTGGTAAATAGCTGATAGCTTAAAGGTAATTGAGTATGTGAAATGACCAATAAGCTAATTGTGGGGTAGGTAGTTTAGATAGGATTTTAATTAAATGAGGTTATAAGTGTCATTTCACAATAATTAATGAATAAGCTAATTAAAAAAGCTCCTAAAATGAGCTTTTTCAAAAAGAGCTTATTTAGTGGAATAAGCTCTTTCAATAAGCTTACTACCAAACACTTGTATTAGCTTGTTTGACTAGTCAATCAGCTAAAGTTAGTCAAATAAGCTAATATACCCCCAATAAGCTTACTACCAAATAAGGCCGTAGTATTTTAGTTTTGAGCTTATGAATTGTAGTATGACACTATGACTTATGACACTTTGAATTTGTCAATACACAACTTATTAAAATTATGTCCTATCCATCAATATTACACTAATGTATAAGTATATTGAATGAGGATGACTAATAAAATCAAAATTCAAGTGCAAATAAAAAAATTGAACTTATCTCATCGACATATTAGAAAAAGTTACTTTCAAGTTTGTTTAGATGCTTTAAAAGCCATAAAGTCTTGTTGCTTGCCCGATGTTCATCATTAATCAATAAGTAAAACTAGGAATCGAATTTAATTTTTGGCCCAACAATTAACACTTCTGTGAGGATCTAGATCTAGAGTGGCCATGTTCTTTGCTTCTTCAAAATGCGACCATTGTTTTTATTCCTGATTCCAACTACATACAACTCCAATTAAAGTCCCCCTTTTTCTGTAAAGTTGTTAATTTTCCACTAAAATAAAGTGTAAAATTGCTTCTTAAGTTGTTAATTTTCTTGTAGATATTTTCCACTTTATTTTTCTGTAAAGTTGTTAATTTTCAGCTAAAATAAAGTGTACATCTTTCTAAGATCAAATTACACGTCCCCCTTTTTGGTTTTCATCAGATTTATGTTGAAGAGTGTATTCGAATTTTTATGACAAATTCCTATCAATATACCTGTAGAATTTTTATGGCTGGGATTTCAACACTTAAGATACTAACCTACACTCAATCATCTTGAATTCTTGAGCTTTTTCTCTACACAAGAGCGCGCTGCATACCCATACTCTTTCTTGTTGCTAACCGCATGGCTTTGTGGTCCACTACCCCGCTTTTTCGCTTTTCTTAATACTAGCTTGAAGTGCTAAATCAGTGCTAATTTCAAATGTGATGACAACAGCTTCATAGTAAAAATAACAGCAGCAGTTTGCAGTATATACAACATTAAAAAGTTCATAAAATTACAAAGCTTACCAGTAGCATTTTATTCCACTGAAAGTCTATATTATAACACAATTACAGCATTTATACACATAAGGAAAGCAATAAAATAGAGGTAGATGTTCCTGGGGCATGGGACTTGAGAGCAAGCATGTACACTTGCAAAACTGAAATAAAGATGAGTGGGACCCTGCATTCAAAAATGGAGTTAGGTTATCTATAGTCTATACTGCCCATCCATCCCTGAATACTAACGATCCAATGCATAAGTTAGACCTTTAATATACGCAATTATGTAAATTTGTTACACTATTGTGTTAGTGTAGATTATTTTGATTATAGGACGTGCTGCATTTAAAACACACACACACACACACAACTGCTTTTGATTTTTATATAAAATTTTAAAATGTTGTCAAAATCAGTATATGAATAATGTCAAAGTCAAACTATTACAATTATTTCGAATGGAGGGAATATGATCCAAAATCAATTTCACAAAGTTCTAATCGATCTCTAATTAGTAATTACTTCATTACTTATTTATACCCTGCCCTTCAAGAGAGCAATTCCTTTTAATTATGCTTACTACCCTCATTTATAATCATCAAACTTGCAAATCTAAGCATTTTCTGGTAGATCTTTTATTAATTGGCATACAGGGCAGTACCAGCAAAGCCTCATCACTTAGTTGAATTCAAGTAAACTATTGAAAAATGACATGTTTGGACAAGATAATATCATATCTGCTAGCTTAAACTGTCCCAAAAAAGTATCAATTTATCGATTAGAAATAGTTTGGTCTAACATGTAACCCGCCAAAAACTTAACATGTAAACTACACAATGCATGGGTCAAAATTATCAGAAAGCCAGACTTAGTCACCAAAAGATAAGAACCCTCGTTTGGCTACTCTAGCAATTTGAGCAATAATATCCGTTGAATATATGGAAAACTTACCATAAAAATTGAAAATTTTAAAATTAAAATAGGTCATTTGAAAGCTTGCAAAGTATCTCACAAGTCAAAAGCACAAGATCTGTGGGGAATAAAGATGCATTCCCACCCAATGTATTGCAGTAATATGGTTGTGTGAGTGTGTGACAATGGTTCCCTCTTTACTCCAGTACAGTTCACTCAAAAACCATTCCAATAATACATTTCAGAAAGTGTCCTATAATTCAGATGTGTCATCGAATTTTGTAATTACAGCAATAAAATCAAATTGGCACTCTAATAGTCCAACTTGCCGTTCCTGTAACTTCCCAAAGCTCAAAGCCATTATATCAATCTTATCCCCAATCTATAGAATATAGTATGAAGTACAAAATAATTAGTATAATTTATGAAACAAGCGTAAATAATATACTCTCTTCCAAAACCACATCATGCACTTCCCTTCTTTATCTCTCTTCTCTTTCTTCTTCCTCCATTTATGCTCTTACCTTCAAAAAGACTCTCCCATGATTTCCAAGAATTTCTCTTCCCTATTTTCCCAGTATAGCTTTCCTTTTTGTTGTATATGGAGACAACCATATCTCTCTGCTGCAATACAAGCCTCACCATCAATTCTCTATAATAATCAGGAACTTCAGCTATACTATTTATTATATCAATAGAGTTCACTCATACTAAGCTAACAAGCCCAACGTTACTCTCTAATCATTATGATAGATAATAGCAATTGCAAATCCGTTCAGTTACTTAAACTGTATAATCAGCTTAAATTAACTTTGAGGGAACCAATAAAAGTACTCTCCCCATTTGGATATGTATAACACAGGATTGGTTCCCAAAAGCCTTTTAAACTTTGACCAAAAATCAGGAATGTTTTGTCTCTTGTTCTTCAGCTTCTATTTCCTTTGGCGCTCACTTTCTCTAAATTGCTAATTGATCCATTTACCTAACTAATTAGGCATCTCATGACTACATAGAACTATAGGAGATTAGGAGTATTTGCACAATCAGCAAAACTCGAGCAAGGGGACAGCAATATAGACCATCTTAAATCACATGCACTCAAGTGCTCACCAGGGCATCCCAAACAAAAAGTGCTGGATTACAACCATCAACTCTGTTCTCCAAAGATTTTGCATACTTCCATTCCGATAAGTCTCCCAGATTCTCTCTGGCTCCCACAAAATACATTCTCACTATTCTTTGAACCACCAATTAGAAGATGCACCATAGCATTGCATAACAAATATTCCTAAACGTCAATTCATATAGCTGGTGACAACAGCTTGTAAAGTCTTCTTTCCTCAGACTCCTATTAATCAAGACAAGATGGCAAAGGCGCACCGACCACCCTCAGCATCAAAAATGCATACAATCGTAATAAGATTTCAAGAACCGCCTGCAATGAATATAGTATCCTCCAAGTTTTCGTTGAGAAAAGTTCATGCCCCTCACAAGTCACAACAATTCCTAATCTCCAAAAAGATCAACCTTTTCATCCCTCACTTCATCACTATAAAAGTTTCTTACCTACTATTCAATTTCCAACTTACAACATCAGCATATACATATACATATACATATACATATATAAAGTAAAGCAAAAACGCCTGTTTCTCAGAGATAAACTAATCATCCCTCCAACACCAATCAGTCATAACCACTAAAACCTCACAAAGTCACAATCACTTTAATTACCAGAAATTCAATAATCAAAACAATACTAAAGCGTAAAGCAACATCAAAAGCAAAAATTAGCACCCAGAAAGCCACATCCAACCAAATCACACAGCAAAAACAATCAGTAAATATAAACCCTAGATAACAATCATAACATCAAAATTCGATCAAACAACAACACAACAAAAACCCCTAAAAAATCCAACCAATTAAGCTCAAAAAAATTCAAATTCAAACCTCGAAATCGGAGCTCAAGAATCGGCCTTAAGACCCTCACAAGGAGGACTCTCCTTGAAATTCTTGGCAGGATACTTAGCACTCAACAATCCAACCTCGAAAACCAAATCATCACCACTAGATCGAATCCCAGTAATCGACCACCACTGAAACATAGCCCTAACCCTAATTCCATCAAGCTGAGCAATCTTATTCTTGACGATTTTACCCCTGACGATCTTCGAATACGACGCGAGGTAGTTGTCTGGCGGAAGAGTAAGCTTGCATTGATCACTGAGTTTGACGGAAAAGTCGCCGGAAGTTCGGTTGATTGAGTAGTCGGCGACGTTCGAGGGGAGAAGTCCGACGGGAAAACCGTAGCTTTTGAGTTCTGTGTGTGCTGCTAACAGAGAATTAGGGTTAGTGTTTGCGGAGGAGAGAGAAAGGAGAAGGAGGAAGAGAGAGAGTGGGAGGAGGAAGAAACGTTTCGCCATTGTCGATTGAATTGGAGGTTTCGAAATTCGGAGTTTTATCTTCCTTCTTCTTCAACAACGTGGAATGTCAAAGTTTGTTGAATTTGTAAAATTTTTTTTTTTTTTGAAAAAATTGAATTTGTAAATTTTAGTTAGGGATGAATTCGTGACATTGATATTGCGATTGAAACGACGTCGTTATTGTTTGCATATTATTGATTTATTGGTTAGAGATTGCAGTATTGGACTTGCTTACGACTTTCAACCAGGGCAACACGATTTCTGAGATTTTTTTTTTTGATTTTTTTTTTTGGAAAAAGATAATTTGGGCTTTTATTAATTTAAGTCAAACTGTGTCAAAGTTTGACTAAGTCAGCACCAATAAGTCAAACTCTATGGAGCTAAGGAGTGTATTTCGTAATAACCATTTTTTTTATAGTCTCGATTGAAATAATAGAATAAGCTGATAAAGGATAAACTACATATGCTGATATACCTACATATGTGTATAACAATGGTTGCAGTTCAAATATGAATGTGTGTGATATGCACATTAGGAAATGTCGATGCATGTCGCGCTCTTGCATGCTTCAAATAAGGATTGACCAAATAGCAAGATTTGTTGAGATCTTATTGTATTATAGTTCAACATCAATCTAAAATGTAAAATTATCAAAGTAGTTTTGATGTTTAATAAATAATATCTCATCGAGATTTTTTATTTTTTTTTATTTTTTTTGTTGAAAATTTTATCTTATGTGTGTTGAATTCGAGACTCCTAACCTCTAAAGTAAAACCAAAACCAAAAATCTTAATCTTGAAGCTACAAATTAAATTTTGAATGTGACACTGCACCAAAGCACCACAATGAAGTGCCTAGCAATGCCCTACTAGTTTATAATTTGTCATGTATGTGGTAGTGGTGGAACACTTGCTTCCATTAGGAACAGAGGGACTATTATACAATTGTTTTAGAAATACGTGTTCGAAACCTTAAAACAATTGCATAATACTCTTGTTATTCCTATGTAAATAGATCGCTTGTTTTATTAAATTATTATCGAATAAGTGCACTATTTCATTATTTGTCTCTTTCACAGTCTGCATATGAAATAATGCATCTTTAAAGTGAATAAAACTTTATCACACTCATTTTGTATCAACATACTAGTTTAATTTGGTGCACTTACATCGTAAAATTATCACTTAACATGTGATGCGCTTATTTGAAAACAAAGTGAGTATCCTAATCTACGCCGCCCATAAGCTTTCTTAGCCTTAATAAATCAAGTGGCATCGGCCCCATATAATAGTAATAATAAAATTATAAAAGGGTCAACTTAAAATAAAGTTTGGCACATGACCAATTTTATCATAATGATCCATATACATATAGCCAGGTTTAGGTGACAAATGATGGCCCAACCTACAAACATACAATTGGACCTAAAGCGACATAGCTGTGATTTTGGATTTATGAAGCACATGGTCTATGGTTCTCACATTACCAACTAGCACTTCAATTCAATGATATTGTTATATGGCCTATATCTTATCATATGATATAGATTAAAGATTTTTTCATTTGAGGTCTAAGCTATGATTAATGTATTTACCACTAATTAAGTATTGATAATTAGGTGTGACCTTATCTTATCAAATTTTAATGGAACAATGCCGACTATTCTTGCTCTACTATATCTAGCATTCTAGCATCTAGCTTAGATAGCCTTTTGCCCTTTTGATGTTGGTGTGATATTGTTGCTTGAAACCAAAACTTTCTTTGTCTCGCATGAAAGATTGAGCATGAATACCTCTATATATTGAAAAGTCTTGTACACTATGCATGCGGATGGGTACAAGTTTGAATTTTAGGTAATGATTAACTCACTTCATAACCATGATCTAATTAAAATAATCTCTGATTAAATATTATCTTTTTTCTTGATATAATATATATTTTGTCGAATATTACATTACTTAGCTTCTAATTATATTCTATGTGACTCATTTATTATTTCTCCTTGTGAAGAATGGAAAGGTTTGTCAAAAGCTAATAATTGAAGCTTTATACAAGAATTTGCATTCATGTGCTAAGATTTCCCTAATGTGCTCATTGCAGCCCTTTATGCTCTATCTCTTACTTGCTAGCACTTTGTACCTTATAAGGTTGGACTCTGATTGAATTGGTACTCTAATTAATATCAATGATAAAATCGATCACACACACTTCGTGACACCATATTTGACACATCACTATTAGAAACCGATAAGATTAGTGGATTACTTCGAAAAATAATCTTAATTAATTAACTTTAATCAGTTATGATGAAACGACTATATTGTTTAAACCTGATGTATGTGTGATTAATCTGATTATACTATCTTCCAACAAATTAAAATTTATATCATAATTTTAAAATGCCATGATGGATCTACCTGTTTCACATTAAACATGTAGGTAACATGCATAATTTTTTCCCTTACTAATTATACCACTAAAATATGTCAATTCACTAGTTTAAAGTATAACAAACAAAAAATTTGTAGCTTTTGCAACTCCACCGCCACCTCCACCTTCCTCAATCTCTCTAATTTTTTAAACAACTAACGAAAAAAAGCAGGCAACTATATTACTGGCCGGTGCGTTAAAGCATATATACTCCCATATACGTAGTTTAAGGATCATGTATGCCATTGTTATAAGGAAATTAATAAATGATTAAATTCATACTAATTAATTAACATGTACTAATATAAGCTTACAATTAAGATAGATCCATAATATTTAATAGACGTGCAAAGATCGCAAAGAGTCAAAGAAATTTAAAATTGGTCGTCTAATAACACTAATTTAATAACCAATATAAAAATGATACATTGGAACATATATTATATATTTTTTTTCCTACTACAAATTTGCAAGGTTTCTTCAAAATGCTATATCCCTTGCAAATTACTCTACTAAGCATCACGAGAAATTAAGATGGATGCATTAGTTTTTGGCATATGATCGATCGATATACAAATCATCATACTATATGCCATAATTAAGTAGTAATGTAGCTTAATTAATCAAGGGTCACAAAAATATTAAATGTACAATATGCTTTGATCTTCTTCATCATGTCCTTCTCTTGTTTGTGATCCTTGCTCTTGTGTGGTTATTATTAGATGCCAAACGTCCAAAGTTGGGCATTTTTAACCTTGGAAATACTCTCTAATACCTCAAAAGGGAGGATATCACCAATTACCACCACCATCTTGCTTTCCAAGTCTACTTTGTAAGACATAACTCCTAATTTTGGTTTTTGGAGGAGACAAAGAATATTCAACAAGTTAGTATATATATATATCATAAGCCATTCTTATAAGTATGAACAAATAACAAAATTATACTCGATACGTAAAAGAAGCTATCAGGGTCCCTTTCACTTGAATTTTCTATCAAAATCCTGTAAGATTTTCAATATCTGATAAGAGATTGTGAAATCGATTATGCATGACATCCAACATGTTAAAAAAAATTGAGAGCATTCATAATGTTTCCCTCCCTTAATCCATCTATGGACCCTACCTTACCAAAATAAATATATGCACCAAGACTTATCAATATTTCAATATGATAAATTTAATTAATATCCATGGTGAATTGCATATTAAATAAACAAATAACTTTATTTTTCAAAGGGTAAACATAAATTTTTATGTACCTAACTAATTAACTATTTAGCCCACTCTTAACATACTAATTTACTACTAGTAGTTCTAGATTAGCCTTGTTTTTACTTAAAGACACCAAATCTTATTGTAATTAGGAGCTACGACTAAAGTATGTATGGTCCCTATCTTGATATTTGAAATTAGACGTATTTCTAGGCTATTAACACTGAACAATTGCTTTGGTATTACAATTATCCTCGATCAACAAGAGATTACAATCTCACATTGAAGATGAAAAAAAAATACAAGTAATTCACTTTAGGATAATTAAAAAGAACATACCATCTATTTTTGAGATATGTTTCTCCACTTTCTTTGCACAACCATTGCAATGCATTGACACCTTCAGTACCACTGTCTAAACAAACACAAACAAATAATACATATCAACATACATTCTTATTATGAATTTATGATATAAGATTATAAGTACGTGTATGATCATTCACAAGTCAATTGATCATAATAAAGAAGGACAGTGACATTGACGAGATTAAACTTTATCAAAACCAAACCCGACCTCATAGTCGTTCTATAATATGTGACTCGAAAAAAGAGAGATAAATGAATATGCATATTAATATATATATATGGACATACATACCTTAGGTTTCATGAGCAAAGCCAAGCTTTGAGAGCCAGAAATAGCATCTTTAAGAGTTAAAACTTGTTTCTTTTGACCTTCAAAGAGAGGTTTTCTTTCTTGTTCAAACTCTTCATCATCTTCATGAGCTTCAACAGAGTTCATACAAAAACATGTCTTTGAATCAAATGCAAGACAAAGTGAATCCAACATCCTACTTAACTTCATCTTCTTTAATTTCCCTTTACTTATTTTCAAAATTCCTCAAAATTATACCCAATAAAAATGAGGTTAATAAAAAAAAAAAGGGTAGAACTTAATCCTAATATATGTGTATATATATGAGAGAGGAGCATATATATGTAATACACTAGCTTAGCTCATCTCACTTAGCTAGCTTGCTGATAATATAGATTACCTAAAGCTTAAACAATACTTAAAAGTGAATTAAACTAAGTAGAAGTGATTAAAAGCTTAAGGTCAATACATTGGGGAGCTAAAAAAAATGAACTTTCACAAGACCCAATAAATTAATGAAGAAGAAAGGAAGCTAATTTGATGAGCTAATAATAAAACTAATAATACAATATATTATAAGGTATTGGGTGTATATGGTAGAAAGATCCAAGAGGTAAGGATATAAAAGAAATTAATAATACACTATGAAATAAATAATCTTATTTTAAAGGAGGATACTAATAATACATATATAATTATATACTGACTATAGTGTAATATTTGTCATTAGGTGAGCTTCTATCTAAAGATTGGAAGAAAGAATAGACAATATAAAATTTTAGTTGGAAAAAAAAAGGAAGAAGATGATGAGCAGCTTTGAAAACAAGGAAGTGTTATTGATGTCAGATCTAACAGTGGGAATGGAAGAATGAGCAACACACTTCTTCACAGTTCACTCTCATGTGACTATTTATCCCTTTTTTTTTTCAAAGATACCCTTCATTACATTACCATATGCATTAATATGAGACTAGGGGTGGCAATTTAATCCGAGTTCGATTCGAATCCGATCCGATTCGAAGAAAAAAGTCCGATCCGAATCCGTTTAAAATTAGTCCGAATTCGAATCCGATAAATTAGATCCGAATCCGTATAGGAGGCGGATCGGACTTGGACCCTACGCAAAGTCCGATGGAGTCCGATCCGAGTCCGAATCCGAGAGTATAAGCATATGCTTTATAACTTGGGACAATTGTTTGCTTGTTTTGTAGCAAAATTTTGTTATGTAACTAAGTTCATAATTTAAATATGTTATGTTTATACTTTACTTGGTATGACAATACAAACAATTATAGGTACATGACATTACAAAAAAAAAAAAAAAAAAAAATATTTGGATCATTTCGGAGGTCCGTATAAACGGAGCGGATTCGTATCCGAAAATTACGAGTCGGATCGAATTTGGACTCGGATTTTTCGGATTCGGACTCGGATTCGGATCCGAGTCCAGGGCCCGTTTACTAAACGGATCGGATTCGGATTTAGCTACATCCAACCCGAATCCGATCCGTTGCCATTCCTATTTATAGTTTTATATCCCTCTCTTTCTGATTAATGCGTTTTTTTTATATTTTTAATCACGACATTTTCAAATATTTTAATGCTCGCTAAATGGTATTAGGATGGAATTCAGTTTTTGATAACTTAGGGTATGTTCAGTTCAGCTTCAATCTGTTCAATTCAGTTCAATTCAGCTCAGTTTAGTAAATGTGAACGGGTCCTTACTATGTATTATAATTTGCTTTATTTATGTACGAGTATTCTATAGCTATCATCAAATATTATATTTTGAAATGGTAGATATATACAAAATTGAATAAATAATACAAGTAATAATTCTGAAAATTCATTGTTTTCTACAAAATGACTTTATGCAAAAGCCTACACTTCAATGATTGAGGGAACACTCAGGCGTTGGTTATTTGGATTTATTTTTCAAATTTTTAATCCAATTCAATTCTGTTAAAATTTGATTAAGAAAACACATATTACGAAATAAGAATGATTTTATAATTGTTATTTGTATTATGTAAACTTTATTTAATTTATAAAATTAAATGTTTTTGTAGAGTCATAAAGGTAAAACAGTGAGTGTATTTAAACATAATTCGACTTCAAGTTTTAAGTACCACTTCAAGATTTTGACTAATTAATTTAGTTAACATTCATTTTGGATGAGTGTATACTTAAAGGATTGTCATAGTTCATATAGAGATCTTGCTAACGAACGCCCCCAGGACGTTAAATAAACATTTAAAATATCACCTAAAGTGGTATTAATTTGAGAAAGCATGATAAAATCACGCATCGATCGGTATAATTAATGTTTATTTTTAATTTAATATTTTTACTTTTAGTTAGCTTTTCCAAAGCCGGAGTTCGTTAACTTTTGCCTACATATAATAGTAATAATAAATAAAAATAAATTATGTGGGAATATATAGAACACTTGAATTTAGACAGAGTAGTACATACAGAAATTGTAAGCCTGGCAAATATTTACATGAGTAGAGCTACAAGTGTCAGAAGCAGAGGAAACAAAGGTCAGAAATACCAACTAAGGAGGTGCAAAAACTAGTGCTAGTATATAAATTTAGGAACATGGGTTAGTTGAGGAATAAGGCATATAAAAGGTGAAGAAAACAAACAACTTCCTCTTAATTCATATCTTTTGTTTATTATTTTTGGAATCTTTGGCCTCCAACATTGCATGCATCATATGCATAAAATTGGAGAGAGAATGTCTTGTCATGCCACCAATTTTTGGCTTAGTTTGGATTGATCAAAGATTGAAGATAAGTACTACTATTACCTGATAAATTCAACTTCAGGGGCCATGCATACTTCAGATTTCTGTTCTGTCATTAGTCAAACATGTCATGTATTGCATCTTGTGTACTAGACTAGCAGCTAGCCCATGAAGTATATGTCTACGTACCCGTTTTTTACGGATTGGATCGGAATTTGTTATCACACTGTCTTAGCTTCTTATATTATAGTGTACTAGTACTCCGTACCATTTTAACTTAAGCGTGCATATGTTTGGTTGAGAATATAATAATTAAGTGCAAGGGGGAGTTTGATTTGTATGTAATTCTGAAGTGATAAGAAAGTTGTTTAGTTTATTAAGGGATTATTCAATTACTGAATTTTTTTTAAGAGAAATTGAATACCTTGTCACAAAGTGATATTTTCTACATTTAATCACTATCCACTAAAATTGGATGACTTTCAAAGTTAGTGGATATTTATCTGCATATATAGTAGTCACTTTTCTAGAGAGTTATGGGCTAATGCCTTCATGGTTCAAAAAGTTGAATTTGTTGAGAAAGTAGGTCATTTTTGAAAGAGACAAGTGTATATGGTACTTTGTCCTTCACAGTATAAATCATGTGTTCTACTCCATCTGTAAAAAATATTTAGCTTGAATAGGATTAAGGGCTTGTTCTCATTGACTGAACTCAGCTGAATTGAACTAAATTGAGCTGAGCTGAACTGAACTGAAATGAATATTTTATAAGAGAAGAAAATTAGGAGCTGAACTGAACTGAACTAAAGTGAAATGAATATTTTATAAGAGAAGCAAATTAGGAGCTGAACTGAACTGAACTGAATTTCAACGTATGTAAACAGGCCCTAACAGCATTTATTCTTTAGTATCTAATTATCTGATTATTACAAATAATAATTGGTTTTAAATCTTTTAATATACACGTAGTACGTGGTAGTAGTTTTGAATATATAATTAAACTTGCGTGAAATTCTCATCACAATATACATGGCAAATTGACAATGCTTACACTCAATCACAATATATATTTGATGTTAGGACTCTTAGGAGTGACTAATGTACATGTTTAAATGTTTTTATTCATGCAAGTTCTCAACCTCCCATATGTCCTAGTTTGTGCAATCGAGATCACATTTTAGTAGCTTTTCGAGGTGAAAATTACTTAGCTTAATTTTATTATTTGTTTTTATACTCAATAGCTATTTTATCAAACAATAATACAATACTACCTGTGTGAAAAAAAAAATCAAAAAAAAAAAAAAAAAAAAAAAAATCACACCTTTGGCTAACTTCTAACATCTATAAAAGATAGGAAATTTTGTTTTTTTACCACCTCACAAAAACACGAAAATCTCTTTTACTACCTCCCAAAAAAAAAATTTATTTTACCACCTCATAAAAAACACGAAAATAGGTTTTACCACCACTTAACTGATTTCCTTAACTGATTCTGTTTAGGAATCCGTTAAGTGGGCCCATAAAGTCACGTGTCGTGTTATTATTGGCCAAAAAAAAGAAAAAAAGAAAAAAAAAAAGAAAAAAAAATTAAAAAAAAAAAAACCTAAAACTACCCAGCCACCATCAAAGCGCCACCACCGCGCCACCACCCCCTTCCCCCCAACTCACCACAGCCCTCCCCGAAACCACCACCCGCGTCGCACCACCAGCCCAACCCACTTGAACCCTCCCCCTCCCTTTCCCGCAACCGCGTCGCCCCCAAAAACCACCAAACCCAAAACCCTAGATCCCCACCACGGCCACGAATCTGGCCACAAATGGCCGAAATCGGCCGGTTTTGGGGCTCAGTGGCCTTGATCGGCCGATTTCGGCCTTTTAAGGCCAAATTCGTGTTCGTTTTTGGGGGGGACGAGTTTTGGGTTTGGTGGTTATTGGAGGCGATACGGTTGTGGGGAAGGGAGGGGGAGGATTCGGGTGGGTTGGGGCTGGTGGTGTGACGCGGGTGGTGGTTTCGGGGAGGGGTGCGGTGAGTTGGGGGGAAGGCGGCGGCGCGGGGGTGGTGCTGCGGTGGTGGTTGGAGTAGTTTTAAGATTTTTTGTTTTGTTTTTTTTTTTTATTTCTCTTTTTTTTTGAACAAATAAAATGCTGACACGTGTTACTGTGGGTCACACTTAACGGAATTTTTGGATGGAAACCGTTAAGTGGTGATAAAACCTATTTTCGTGTTTTTTATGAGGTGGTAAAGTAAATTTTTTTTTTCTGGGAGGTGGTAAAAGAGATTTTTGTGTTTTTGTGAGGTGGTAAAAAACAAAATTTCCTAAAAGATATTGTAATTTGTAACTACATACTATAATAACTACTATAACAACATAGCATCGTTTTTTAACTTATTTTTATTTGTTTTTACTAAATGAACGTGCCCAATCTACAACGTCCAACACCTAATTATTTAATTAAGATGTTGAGAAAATGATCTAGTTACAAGGTTATCTAACTTATCTTAACATTTATTTAATTAAGGTGCTGAAATCTAAGAATTTCATACGAAAAATGTATAAATTCACGAGATAAAACAAGTGCAAATAATCTAACTTAAAGATTCCATTACGTACACAAAGTTCAACTAATAGTAGTCCTACTTGTTTATATTTAAGCTACTCAATTATTTTTGGTACAAAAATAAAATATATCTTGATTGCATGCGTCATGCACGCATTACAGACTATTCATAATTTAATTATGAACTACAAAATGTTAACCCTAAATTATCAATAGATAACGAACGGCTAATTTTTGTTGTTATATATAGCTCATTAGCTAGTACACGACCTTTTAGTAGCATGGTGAGGCAACAACAAAAACAGTATTAAGAAATTGAAAGCTTAGTTTTACTTCAATTCCTCCTTTACTAACCTATTGCAACATGCATGATAAATAGTATGCTTTTCGAACATAATTTTAATTGTGTATATTTTGAAAGTATATATCAAGATAAATCACAATTAGTGGTCCAATACAGTATGTGAATAGCGTAAAAGGTTCAGCATTGTAATATATAAAAACCGTGAATTATTAGAAATTAAATAGCAAATCATGTGCGACAAGAAATAATGCTCTTTTGAAGTGCAAAGCATGAAGTTGGAAAGTAGTACCAATGACAATGTTATATATATGCATAAGTAGATAGATTTGATGATCAATTTTACTTGTCACATTATTTCATGCTCATTTTTAGTTGAACCTGCCATTATCAATTCATCTTCTTGCATATAATTGTTATGGTATATAGTATAGTGTCGTGGTAGTAAACAGAGTGCCTAATAAAAGTACTTTCAATTGTTTCAATACATGAATTATTATTATAGTAGGCCCTCAACGGCCTCAAGTATGAGCTCATATCATATGCCCTTCAATTATTGGATGAACGTAAATTATTTATTGAGCTTATGGGTTACGTGTCAGCTCTCTACAGGTTGGTCCATGTGCCTTCTTAAATTTTAAAATTGAAAGAAATATTATGGGGGTGAGTTGAGTTGAAGTGAGCATCAATTAGATTGATTTGTGAAATTATTTATAATGAAAGAACTAAGCTAATCGCCTAATAGTTAGGCATGAAGTAATTTACGAGATTAAGTACCTCAATATTTTTATTGCATATATAAATTCATAGAACTTATATAGTATCTTAATTAATTTCGTGACCCATAGGCCATCCATACTCACTATCACTCTACACATCAATTACTTTTCCACGGTATACCTTAATTTCAAGATTATATTAAATAAAATTTTTAATTAAGATTATTAATTAATTATTTAGCACCCGAACATCCTAGAGCTTATTAAACAAATTTTCCTACTTTCAATATCAACCATAATATTAATTTCATGATTGCCAAAAGTATATATCCAACATATATACATCTCAAAAACAAAAGCAACCATCCAACATGAAATCAATTTCAACATCAATGGACATTTCCATAAATGGATTTATCTTTTGTCATAACAATAGATTGGTGGTTGAAAGACCAAAAAACAAAATAGAAAAAAGAAAAAGGGCAAAATGAAAAGCACGTGTGATTCACAAGAGTTCTGAGGATGAACTAACAACATTAATAAGTTGGGTTGTAAAAATATTGGTTTCATATGTTCTGCTTTTTGGCAACGGTGCCATAAATAATAAATTTGTGGAGTTTACAACTTATAAAACATGAAAATAAGGCTTATATTATTTTTGTCCTAATTTGTGATTGGTTACAGCTAGAATTTTGGGTATGACAAAATTATATGTAGTGGAATTTGCAGAATTTACGTGAGTGCATGACAAATAATTGACAGCCTCAAATGTTTGTTTTTTTTGTTTCATGTTTTTGGCTTGTTTTTAATAATTCAAGACTGCTAGTTTGGTCTCTAATAATTGTTTGATATACTTTTTGCTAATATTTTTTTTTAAAAAAATAAATAAATAAAGGTCTCATCATGTTTATATTATAAATTATATGCTCTTTTAATATTTTTGATACAATAAATTAATAGAGAGATGATATCAATTATGAAAATATTGTTTAAAGTCTTCTAAATGCTTGTATGTATTGCCTAATCGGGTATGTTAAAAGGCTAATGAGAGTGTCCTACAAAATGATTTTAGTTAATATAAATAGGACAATGGCCTAAATTTTGTTACCATTAAAGTGGATTTGAATACTACAATACATGTTTAGATTGATATTGAAATAAAGTAGCTAATTGAAAATTTGATGTCATACAAAACATCTAATCATAAAACATTTGAAACATTATTATAGAAAAGGTTACAATTGTTCTTGTCATCCTTAGCTAAATTGTTGGTACAAAATATGAATCCATGTGTTTACAGGATAAAACGATTACTTTTTATACTGTATAGTAAGAAGCTCAAATAGTGTTTCCATACAACATTTGTGATTTGTCTAGGATAGTATTGGACATTCTAATTTCTAAAGACCCCTAATAAGGTTTTTGCTAACTTTTGTTATTGTTGTTGCCTTGTTGATGTGTATTCACTCATGCAGGTGGTGATGCTTATTATCCGTATTAATATAAAAATCACTAAAATGCTAGAATTTTGTTGCTAACATGAATAAATGTTATGTTTTTCAAAACTGAGTGTAAATGAAATTATCATTGGACACACATAGCAAAATACCTAATAAACACTATTCCGGATAAAGAAAAATACTACCTTCGATTTTTATTATTTGGGGATATTATTTGTGAGATATATAATATTCTAAAGTTGCAAATAATAAAAATCGGAGGTAGTACTTGTAGAGATTTGTTCAGAAATCTAAAAACCAAGTTTAATTTGCTAAGGGGGGAGTGGGACTGAATATAAGTGACCACAATTGGGCCAACAATTCCTAAAAATTTAAATCAATGATGCAGAATTAGCAGAAATGTACAAATTTGCATGACTAGTAGACATGGTCACATGCAAATAATGTGCCATAAATCCATAATATATAAGGCCGGCCCAAACATTGCAATATGAACCGTGAAATTCTTGTCCATGTGATAATCAAAAGATACCAGCCTTAAAAGAATACTCTTACAATACAATTCTATGAGACCGACCTTGATACTTTATTCTAGATAGAGAGTTATCGCTCTATTTTCCTAATATACTAGGTTATATCCCGTGCAATGCGCGGTTGTTAAATATTTTTGATAATTTTATTATAAATTTTTTGATATAATGACTTGAGCAGTAAAAGATATAGAGTATACTAAAAATAAAAGCATGTAAGAGAAAATATTCAAAATACATGTAATAATTATAAATTTATAATGTATAGTTTAATCTTTTTAGAAAAGATTTATATTTTATATAAAACAAATTATGTCATAATTTAGATATAATTAATTTTTTCCTTACATAACAATAATTTTTTTAGAAGGTACTTTTGACGGGAAATTAATTAATAATATATTGACAAGTGTGTCTTTAGATTCCATTCTAATAGTATTTAATTGATATATATATATATATATATATATATATATATATATATTTGCAATAATACACCTTAATCAATTTTTAATTTGACCCCGACGTTGACCCGAACACGTGCAAGGGCACTCAACGCTCTCTCTCATACCAACTAACTAAATTTATAAAAGGGCTCCAAGGCCTCTATTCCAATTTCCAACCTCTCTCAGATATCCATTGAAGCGCACTCAACGTTCTCCATTGAAGCGCAGTTCACGTCCTCCTTTGAATCTAATTCTTGTCTCCCCATTGAAGCAGCTTCTAAGGTAAGTTGTTTGTTGTTGTTATCATCATATCATATCAATCTCACAATCTAGGGTTTATATTTGATTTGATCTAATCTAATACAATTATCAGTGCTTTAACTTTAGGATTCGTAATATAAATCTCAACTGTTGGTTCTAAATTCTTAGATTATGAAACATCATAACCAAAATTATTCAACCTAATTTGATTATTGAATCAAATATCCCTATAATTACGTATTTTCCGAGATAATAGATTATGAAATTAAATCTGTGTAATATTGCAGGTTAATTGGAGCATTGGACTGCAGCAAATTCTTGTAATTAATTTATACATGGCTGACAATTGGTCTATGTTGCCGTTTGACATCCTAGTTGAAATTGCTTTGAAATTAGATTGGCCCGAAGATATAATCTATTTTGGCGCTGTATGTCATTCATGGAATGGTGTGTATCCAATTGTAATGAAGGAATGGTTGTCACGGCCAAGAATGCCCTGGTTGATGCTAGCCGAAAACACGAAAGCGAACCTGAATTACCTTAGGAAACTATATTGTCCCAGTAGTAAAAGATGCTACCAATTAAAGCTTCCTCAAACGTTTGGGGCTAGATGTTGGGGTTCTTCTTGTGGTTGGGTTGTCACGCTTGATCGTGAGTTGGAGATGCATTTAGTTAACCCCCTCACCAGAGCTCGGATTCGCGTACCGCCCCAATCAACTAAACCAAAGCTAATTCAACAAAAGTATAAACAGGCTTACACTAAGCGTTATGGAGAAGATTATTTCATAGGCAATGTGCATGTCGTTACTGATGATAATGATGATTGGATTGTTTTTGTTTTATATCGTTATGGTAAGAGTTGCGTGGCTTATGCAAGACCGGGTGACCGTGAATGGAGGTCAATTGTGATTCCAACTATATGTGCGCTTGATGTTGTGCGTCGGGGTTCAAAAATACTTTTCTTAGGTAACTGTAATGGTTTACTTGGATATTGCGATATCAATGATATTCAAAATTCACAAATTGTCACGGCAAACAAGTATCTTTCACCTTCAATAGAGCTTTTGAATCATCAGTGGGCTGAATTATACTTGTTGGAATCATTTGGTGATCTTCTTTTGGTTTTCCGATACGTGAATAATGACCAAGATAGGAAAACGATAGATTTTAAGGTATATAAGCTTAATTTTGACACCATATGTTGGGAGGAAGTAAAAGACCTTGGTGATGTTGCCTTATTTGTGGGGAATAATCACTCCATGTCTATTCGCTCATCTTCTACTAACAATTGCAAATGCAATTGTATCTATTTTACTGATGATGTGAGGCAGTATTTTTGGCACAGTCTATATAACACAGGGGGGCACGATATGGGAATATTTAGTATAAAAGACATGGAGGTTAAGACATTGTACGACGGAGATGATATCCTTTCTGATTTCTGCGCACCCATATGGTTTATGCCAATGCTAGGCACAAGAGGTGGATCCATTAAAGAACAACAAGAGTTTTGACACGCAATTGTTGTGTTGTAGAAGTTGTTTGTTTTCATTTTTGACTCTCTAGACATTAAAATTGTTGCTTATTGTTATGAAATTCTTTTTAAGGTTTGATTCATTCCTATGTCTATGCATGATTGTATTGGATTCTAAAGTTGTTAGATTTTAAAGTTAACATGGAAATTTTATAATTTCAATAAAAAATCCAAACAATCTTTTGCATTACATTGAAAGTATAATTACTTTGAAAACTTAACTTTCAATCAAGTTTGCAGCAATCTTAAAGGTAATTTCATCAACACATTTGTTGATACATAACTCCCTTACTGAGAAGCATAGTTGATGACAAGAACAAATGCATCTTGAAATCAAGAATGTTAGGATCGGGATTCTACTTTGGATCGATGAGGGGGGTGGAATCGAATCGATAGAATCGGATCGTAGGATCATAAGATCCTACTTAATTTTTAATAATATTATATATTACGTTATAAATTGACTTTAAAACATTTCTTTTAAGAGGTTTTAATGCTAAAAGACAATGGTTTGCTTAAAAAGAAAGGTCGATCTTCATTTAGCTTTGTCTGTATGTATAGTAGTTAGAAGATTAATAACACAAATTTAAATTGATAAATTATGTGCAAATTTAATTTGTCAAGAATGAGACCTTAACTATGACATTTGCAAGTTTTCAATTGATAAAATCATATTAAGGTCTCGGATTTGCTAATTTATTAGCGATAATTATTGTATATATTAACTTTTGGTGCATATAACCTAATGAGTAATAAAATATATGTTAAAATAGATTAAAGTATCATATTATAGTGAAATGTTGAGTCGGATCGTAATAAAATCGTAGGATCGTGTTGCGATTCAACCACTCATAGTTAATATCAGAGTGGGATCGTAAGATCCTACAAACTTTAAGTTCCTACCAAAGATCCGGATCGATCACGCAATTTTGGATCGTAGCATAGTAGGATCGTAAGATCCTTGACAACTATGCTTGAAATATATGTAGAGGAAAAAAGTAGGGGAAAACATATTGTTCTCCTTTATTATTGTTTTTTCTCCTAATTTTATTTATTACTAGATGAAGCCTGTGCAATGCACGACTTGTTTGAATTATTTTTTTTTTCTTAATTTATGTGCTAAAATTGGTTATATATTTAGATAAAATTCCTAATATCTAAAGATAATATTTTATATTTAATTAATTTAAATTTAATAATCTCATTCGCCAATTTTGCTTAAGTGGCATTTGAATTGTTTAATTATAAAAGATTATAATAATCTCTTATTTAATTGGCTACTATTAAGATTTATAATCATACGTGGCGCACTAAGAAAATTAGTTCCTATGTGGCTCCCAAAAAACTCGGGAAAAAACTCCCCTTTATATATTTATATTTGAATAAATTTGATATTATGTTTTCATTATGTGTAACATGTGTATGCGTTTATTAGTGTATAGTTGGTAGAACTTTCGCCTTAAGTGATTGTAAGGACTCTCTACGATGATTCCTTATTTTCAATATGTGCTAAATTGGTAATTCTATTTCTAGCCTCAAAAAATAAGAGTTGTATCATGTATTCTAGTGCAGCTTCAAAAGAAAGACTATTTTGCGTATATTTACTATGAAAATATCATATTAAGCGTTATTTTAACTTAGGACTTTATTTGATAATATTTTTTTTTTTTTTTTGAGGCCACTTTATCTGATAATACTTCATCTATACTGTATTAGTTTTATCTTAGCAATTACGGAGTGCTAGTATTTGTTTTAGCCATCCTCTCAATTCTCAAATGTGTTTCTCATTAAAAGCTAGGGTACTTTCATAATTGTACTCTTGACTAATCAATGACATAATTCGGCTATCAGTTTTAGAATCTAATTTACAATGACATATCTCTTGTTGAAATTGAAAACCAATCAAAATCCTTTTGGGCAACGAAAGACTAGAATTCGATGAAGTTGTATTTTTCCAACTTTAGGCTCATTTGTAGCCAAATTGATTAGATTAATTATGTACTTGTATAGTTGTATTATGTATCTTGCAAATTTGCATTTATTAAAAAAAAAAAAGACTTAGCCAAGTCTAGCGCATATTGTACTTTAATTTTGAATTTAAATGTTTTAAAAAATTATTATACACTTTGATCGACATATACATAGTTTAGAATATTGGCATTGTAGGGTAAACGGAACAACTAAAAATTGTTAAAAAAAACACATATACTCCGTATTGAAGACTATAGTTTAGATATATTCGGAAATAAAATACTTTGGATATGAGAAGAGGTAAATAACAAAAAAAATGTAAAAGTGAAAATCATAGGAGGGAAAATCTACAAGTATAACACTTAAAATGTAGAATCTTACCATAGATAAAAAAAAAAAAATGCAACACTTGAAAATGAGTCAAATCAAAATTAGTTCAACCTAAGTTGGTTATATAGAAACTAGTAGGAGGTAGGACATTGAAAAAATTATAAGCAAGGATAAAGCTAAAAGTTGCACTTTGTATAAAGGGAAAGGGAAAGGATCAAAGGAAGCAAAGAGATTGCAAGGTAAAGTTTTTTTTTTTTCCTTGAAAAGAAGTATGCACTATAGTAAAAGCAATGTTAGAACTACACATGTATAAATGTTGAATGGCATACCAGCGGCCACCAAACAAATTTGCACGTTTTAAAGGGTATAAAATGAACAAGCACCTTATTTTATGTGGGAAAAAAAAAAATAGTTATAGCATCATCTCATACATGCTGACAATCTTTTCAAATTTCGAAAACTAAAAAGATTGAGCCCGTAAAAATGATAGTTATTTGTTAATAGTGTACATAATATTGGTATATTTTGCAATTATGGGTGGTAAAATAATGAGTATTTTGGAGATTTTAGATGAGAAAGGCATTGATTTTGAAGGTGAGAACATGAAGCATGAAAATAAAACCAGCCATTTTTCTCGTTAATAATGTTAACAACGAGAAAAAAGTCTTTTGTGTGGTTTAAAAAAAATTAAAAATGTCATGTTATATGCATTTTTTCTTTGAAAATAATGTTATTTTATTCGTTATTAACTTTATACTCCCTTAGTCCCTTTTTGTTTGCACCATAGCCTCACTTTTTATGGGAGTTTTTTTTTTTTGATCAAATGGTGCAAACAATAAGGGACGGAGAGAGTAACAATTTTTATATTTTTATTTAGAAATTATCCAAAATAAATCACTCCAGGCAGAATCCAATGAAATTTCATACAATTCACATTTACCATAGGAAGTAAAAGACGGGGGATAGAGAAGACCTCAAATCCTCAATAAAGCCAACATGCATGCAAGCAATAGCATGGTCAAAATAATACTGCGTCAACTTTAGACACCAAATAATCATTTTTTTTTTCTCAAAAAAAAAAAAAATAATCATTTTCTTCTATTTCCTCTAGATTCTCTCCTCCTTCTAAATTGGGGATTTATCTTTTTCCTTTTTCTATTTTTTGCATCTATTTAGTAGCATAATAAATTTTACTCCATATTTTATCCTATCCAAAATCACAAAATATGTACCAAATAGTTAAGCACTCCATATTACGGAGTAGAGGATTTGTTTTCGCAACTATTAAAACTTTCCTAAGTACTCCATACTAGTTATTTTATGATTTGTAATATATCTCGCACATTAGAACATATTTCATCTTTTCCGTAAATTTTATTCATACTCCATACCCGATATTTGGTTTCATTTACTCACCTTAAATAAAAAAGAGTGCAGTTAAAGTTTAGCTGTACTAGTCTACTAGTCATGGTCGAATTAAAAACACGATAACCCAAAACCGTAATTATAAAATTCAACAACTTGTATTAAATACATATAATAACTTTATTATTAATTCTTATTCTTCATTTTTGGACTATGAATCTTCTTATTGAATAAATTTCCCCTCTTTTTTCTCTCTCCTCTGCAAATATTTTTCCCAAATTATCAAATATATTTCACTTTCCACCCTTCTTCTTCGACAACTAATCATCACTGTCGGCATCAACTTCACCAGCTTCTCTTCCTCTTTCTCTCTCCTCCATTGATACAAACCTTCACTTCAACGATTCAGGTCAGTTTTTGTTTTTTGTTTGCTTCATTTTTTAGGGTTCTTGTGATTTTACTGGACTTCTGTTTGAATCGAATTTGACTTCGTTTTTAGATCTAAGGTTAAGGTTTTTGATCTTGTTTTTGAAGTTTAATTTGTGTTTGATCACTTTGTTGTGTTTGATTTCAGTTTTGATTTGTGTTTGATTATGATTTTGACTATGTTGCAGTGATTGAATTGGAGAGAGATGGCGAATCGGAAAGAAGATGAGAAGAATGAGAAGATTATACGAGGTCTTCTGAAGCAACCTGGAAATCGCAAGTGTATTAATTGCAATACTTTGGTAATGTTTGATATTAATTTGAGTTGTGAAGTTGCTTAGAATTGATAAAGTTACATGTTTGGGAACTGTTTTTATATGGCTGAATGCTGATTGTTAATTATGTAGCAATTGTTTTGTTGTTCGAGCCGAAGAGGTTTAGGCCTTTGCATTGTTCTGCTTAGCTAGGGAATTGAAAATTGGCTACTTGTATTGATTTTCCTAAGGTTTTTAGTGAGGAGATTGGTGTCTTTTGCATGCCAAGAGTTCTAATTAGCTTTTCGCGGCAAGAATGAGTATTTACTTAGTTATTAGGTGCCTTTTACGGTTACATGTATTAAGGACTTGCAAATTATTGGTTTATTGTATTGGTGTTCGAAACTAAGTGGAGTTATTTCGTTGGGATGTTTATAATGAGTAGTGACAAAAGGATGGTTAAGATGATGGTTGATTATGGATGGAGGAAATAGGAGATAATTGTGTTTTCCATGAACTTTGATATTCTTTAATTGGTAGTTATGCAATTTAGGATTATTGGCTTAATATTTAGGTAACGAGTTCATTAAATACAATTACCGATATGCTTGGAAAGTTACTAGGAAAATCACTTTGGATGGGGCATGATATTTTTAAAAGACTTCGTATAGAAAACTCGAAGAATATGCAGTAGGGGGAGAGAGACTGTTTTTTGAACTCCATAATTCAATTTAAGCCCTTTAAGTAGTAGCTGATGTGAGAAAATATACTGCCTCTGATGATATATTCTTAAGGCCAACCCAACATTTGTACTTGATTATACGTTCTTTAAAATATTATGTTTGTTTATCTAAGTAGCAACTTATTACCTTATACACGACCTCTTTATTATTTAAGTTTTATTGGGGTCATTACTATCATTGTTTTCACATGTTAGTTCTGTTGTGAACTGACCTCATGTATAACATGTTGATTTCTACATTATGGAAAGAACACAAATACGTGTTCTCGTCTTTGTACATCTTTGAATGTTTAGGTCTCTCTATATGGAGAGTGATTATGGTTTTTTTGACCCCCCCCCCCCCCCCCCCCCCCCATTTTTTTTTTCTCTCCCATATGGGGATGTCCAGTTTCTTATAAGTAATATTTAGGAGTACTTATATTGGTTTAGTTTCTATTGTGATTCTTTGGGGGCTTTATCATACACTCGAATATTTTGATGGTTTGTACACTGAATGGTTGGTAGGAGTGTAATTTTTGGCTTGTGTGTTCTCACTGTTCTGCACTTCTGCAGTTCTGCCTCAACTTGACATGTTTTCCTGCTCCAGTTTTACATTTATGTGTGCTTGTGAGGAATAACTTAGGATCTGGCTGTGTGATTCAGTAGAGTGTCTAGCTACCTTCTGTTTCACCATCTTGTTATGTAATACTCCTTCCGTTTCATTGTTATGGTATCGTGTACACATTTCATAAGAAATAAGGAAAAGATTGGAAAGTAAAAGAGAAAAGTGGTAACATCTTGTAAAAAAGTTAATATTAAAGTAATTTAAGTAGTTGACGTTGTAAGAAAAACCTCAAGTAATTTACGTAGTGAACTGTTGTAAAAAAAGGTTTATAATATAATGTGTATACTGTATAGTATTGTAAGTAAATGATAATAGCATTAGGTATTGGAAAAAAAAAATGGAGAAAGAAGTAATGTAATATTGTGGGTCATAATCTCAAATTTTGAAAAGCAGATAAAGTTAATGGCAATCGTAAATTATAAATGACCTGTATTTAAAATGGTGCGCCTAGGTGCATGCTTGTGCCTTTTTTTTTTGGGTCTAGGTTAGGCGATCTTAGTGAGTCGCTCGGCTTTTTTCCAACTTCATATTAGGTGCGTCTCACTCAATGAGGCACAGGAAAATTGCTATCGCCTTGAGCAAATTCATACATCGATAATGGCTAAAAAAAACTCTATCCATCCATTATAATGTGTAACAGAGGGAGCATTAGACAACCTATTTATGGCATGCATAACCATTGGATTTGTGGCTACTTTTCCAAAGATTTTGGAATTGACTTATATTCTGCATGCTGGAAAAAACCTCCTTATAATATTTCAATATTAACCAGCCAAGATACTGTAAGATTAACCAGCCAAGATACTGTAAGATTTATTCTTATACTTTAGATGCTTCTTATACCAAAGAAAGCAGACTTCGAGATATCTCTTTATGTTTCTATCTATTGGAGGTGTGCTCAGCTTTATTTGTTTCTCATTTTCAATCGGCTGTGTTGGAAATGTGATTATAATCACGCTCTTTTGATTATGTAAATTCTATGTATCTATAAAGATTTTCATCCAAGGAACAAACACTTGCAAATGTACTGATTTCTATTTTTCCACCAGGGTCCCCAATATGTTTGCGTCACTTTCTCGACATTTGTTTGCACTACTTGTGGTGGGATTCAGTAAGTGCTCCTAAGTTTTTGTATCTTTGTTCACTTGTTCAGCAATGATGCTTGGTTTAGCTTCTCCCTATATATATTTTTTTACTCTTATTGAGTCAAGAGGTGCAGTGAGGGTGCTTTATTTATCCTGCCCAATGTTAAATTTTTTCAGCCGTGAATTCACACACCGAGTAAAGTCAGTATCAATGGCCAAATTTACACCGCAAGAAATTGCTGCTCTTCAAGCTGGAGGAAATGAGGTATTTTTTTTTTCTTCTCTCATGGATCATTTGAGGTTTCTCATGAGGTCCTTATACCACCTATTACTGTAACAGCGGGCAAAGGAAATACACTTCAAAGATTGGGACCCTCAGCGGCAAACTGCTCCTGATAGCAGGTGAGTTCTTATTGGTTTTCCTAGACTGTGCAAGTGTAATCTTATTTGTGATCATTGCCGTTTTTTTGGATGGGGGGCGAGAAGCATTTGTTGTACTATCTCCCTGGGTTGGCGATTGTCTCTATACCTCTAAGCATGAGCCTGCCATGTCTCTTTTCTCCAGTGTTTACAGAGCTGCCACTTTTGTTTTTTTAATGATATATGAACCTAGTGGTAACAAAGAAATATACCCTGTCTAAAGATAGTGTCCTCTAGCCTCTGGTCCTCAAGGGATGGCCACGAACAGAGCCTCTCACAAACAATTTGGACTCATATTGCAAAGAAGTTTGACTTGTCTTGACTGGTTTTGTGAATGAGCAGGGCTTCAATTGAATATGATAGTTTGGGTTCTAAACAAGTTCAACTCAATATCACTTGAATTCTGCTTGTGGGCTTGTAACTATAAGAAACATATAAGGCTATATCCAAATTTTGTGTGTTTGTTTCATGTCCTATACGGCTATACCCCATTACTTCCTAAGCTTTAACTTATAAAGAAAAGGTAATTCTTAGCACAAGTTTCTCTAGTCAAACATTACCCTAGAGGGGAGGAGAAAAACAAAATCACTTAATTCATTATATTATTTGAACATTGTTATCTTGCCAAGCTCAAACTGAATGAGATGATGCGAAACTTGAAAATTTTCTACTAGCAAAGCTCAAGCTAGACTATGTAGTTCAAAATGAGTTTTATTCGGCCAATTTTGGTGAAATTAATAATATAGAACCAAGTCATGCTGGAGTTTGACTCAGCTTGTGAGCAGTCCTAATGTTTTCCTTGCTATTTTGGTTTGTCCAATGTTATTGTCTTTTTTTTTTTTTTTTTTTTTTAAAATGCATATTCTCAGTTTCATCTTTCCCCAGTTACATAATGCTGATACATGATTGGCTACATCCTATTAACTTTAACTCCTACTACTAGGACATTATCTTTGGGATGATAAAAGTTTTGTATGCTGAAAATAACAAAATTTTCACTATGCTATTCTGTATCCTGATCATGTCTTATTTTATGTTGCTCCCTTGCAGCAACGTGGACAGACTTCGGGACTTTATCAAGCATGTGTATGTGGATAGGAGATATAGCGGTGAAAGAGGCAGCGACAGACCTCCCCGTGGAAAACTGGTTAGATGCTCTGACATTTTGACTAACATGTTCTTTTAAATTTGGCTGGTCAGGGGTAGGATTAGCTCTTTGTCTATCTTGATGTGTTGTTAGGTGGGATGCACTGGGGTATTTTTGAAGATAAAAGATTGGCTTAGGTTAAGTGGTGTTTATTTGAAGGAATTGTAACAATAATTTTTGTAATATATCGTTGCAATCCCTTGTGTATTGTCTAAATCTTGTTTTGTATGCTTCTTAGGGTGACAAAGAAGAACCAAATGAAAATAGGAGATCGGATGCATATCAGAGTGGCTCTCGAAGCCCACCATACGATGATAGATATGAACGTCGTTCTAGTGGCAGGTCAAGTCCTGGATATGATGCGAGAAGTCCTGGATATGATCAAGACAACCAGAGGCACAGTGACTATGGGAGAAGTCCTGTCCGTCCTGGGATTATCAATAATTGGCGACGGGAAGACAGGTTTTCCAATGGGAGGAAATCTGATGATCGTCATAGCTCTGATGGGGAGGGTAAGCCTGAAATCAGGTCGCCAGATAGCCAAAAGGATTCTGTTGTCCCAAGCCTTCCTGCTGTACGGCCTGTTGGGGAGATATTGGGGGATAATGTTGTACCTCTTCGCATTAGTGAGCCTCCAAGAGCCAATAGCGGCAGGGTTGTTGATGGCCCAAAAATTACCCAGGTGATGATACTATCAGATAATGTCGTACCTCTTTGCATTAGTGAGCCTCCAAAAGCCAATAGCGGCTCACTTTGCGTCTCTATATCTACCATATTGTATAATTACCCAAATACAGTACATTTCTATTGCTGCAACCAATGTGTTCTGAACTCCTTTAATAATCTGTTTTGCAGAGAACTGCCTCTTCTAGTAGTTTGGCATCCAGCAATGGCAATCCTGTGGAACTTAAAAAGGAAACATCATTAATTGATTTTGATGCTGAGCCGGAACCGTCTGTGACTGCTGCTGCAACACAAGCTCAGCAATCAACTGCTGATCAATCGGTTGTCCAGCCAACAAGTACTCAAAGTGATAATGATTGGGCTTGTTTTGACAGTGCTCCGGTGGATAAGGTGTCTCAAGCACCTCAAAGTACGAATCCACTGGACTCTCTTACGGAGTTGTCAGTTCCAGTTCCTGGCCATTCATCTGGATCCACTAGTAGCAATGCTGCTCCCATGCCTTCAAATGGCATGTTCCCATCATCAACTAGTGGCGATATGCTTTTTGCTTCTGTGGGTAGTACATCAACAGATGCATTCCCTGGGGCTGCTCCTGCATCCTCACCATTGACCACTTTGTCATCTTTCCCATCTGGAGGTGCTGTGGCTGGTTCTAACCTGCCACCAACATTGCCCTCAAATGGTGGTAATTATCAGCAGTATGGGATGCAGCATCAGCAACAGGCTTTCACCCATAATGCTGGTGGTCAGCCTGCTGCTGCACAATTGGCTTCAGGTTTTCCTAATGGTTTAAGTAATCAGGTAACTTTAACTATAATACCTAATCTGTTCGCTGTAAAGATGCTGAGCTCATGTTGTTGACATTTTGCCTTAATTACTCAGGGTGTGGCTGGCAATCCTGCTGCACAACCATCTCAAGCTATTGCAACTCTTCAGTCACAAACAGTTGAAGTTAAACCCAATGATAGAAGAGAGCTTCCTGCGGTATTGATGTGCTTGCTTTTATGATATATTAAATGCTCAGTAGGTAGACTATCTCATAATGCCTTCTTAAATACTCTACAGGATCTCTTTACTGCTACATACTCGTTTGCGCCTTATCAAGCTCCTGGTTGGCGACCTGGTGTCAGTGGTATGTATCCTGGCATGCAATATCCGATGCAGTATAACCCTGCAATGGTATGTCAAACCCATTTATTTGAATTACTCTTTTTATTGGTTTTACTAAATATTCTAATTTGGTACGTGCATGTGCTTACGAATATTCTAATTTGGTACGTGCATGTTGCAGTCAATGCCAACATTTCCGCAACCAACATTTCCGCAGCAAACATTTCCGCAGCCAAACAAATCATCTAATCCTTTTGATGCTGAAGGATCTTCTGGGCAACCTGCAGCGGTAGGCCATCAAATTACTTTGAAATAACTATTCTTTGTGTGCATTTAGGTCAAACTGTGGAAATAAAATTAAAAATAATTAAATAAATAAAATGAAATTGTGGAAAGATTCAGGTCTAGGGTGGAAATTAGTTAAGTTAAAATTAAGTAGATATAGTCACCTGTAGCTTTTGTCTTCCATTTTCCAGAAAGTCACAGAAGGCAATTATTATTCATCAAAATGGGTTGAGTATCCAAGTCTTGAGTATGACTACCTGAAGACCTTACCATCTAAAGTAGCTGACTTTTGTTGAATGATACTTCATGTATGTTTTATATGCTATGTTATAAAATAGTCGTATATACTATGGTATGATGTTTATCACCTTTCTTAATTATTAATGTTTTATGATCAGAATTCTTAATTTTCCCCAACTATACTATATTTGATAGGGTGAGGATGGGAATGTCCCTACTCATTTATTGAGTTTATATTGAAATCATGTTACGTTCTTAATTACGAGGGACTGAAATAATGTGATTATCATGTCCAAACGAAGGAAGTTATAGAGGGATTTATTTCCTTCATGAACCTTTTTTGACCTTACTATCCTTACGTCTTTGTTTGCCTTTTTTTTTTCCTGTGTGTGTGTGTGTGTGTAAGATTCTTCACATAAGTTCTAAACTGTTTATAAAATTACTCTCAGAAGTACAGGAATGTTCACATAAGTTAATATAGGATTTCAGATGAATTTAGATAAACTTGAAATTTTTTGGGTGAAGCTGATGAGCTTTAATCAGTGGTTAACTATGGAGATTTGTACCCCTTGTAGTTGTGGTTCTTGTGAAATCACTGCAATCTCACAACCCAGTGTAGATGGCTTTCACATGTGGGCATCATTGCATCAAGGACAACTATGTTAATAATCATCCTTGCATATACACAAATGCTTTCTAGCACTTCATTGTGGAATTGTTGATTTCCAGTTCCCCACTACTAACAAGTGTTGTCATCCTATTTAAATTTTTGTCAGTTCCTCTCTTATGGTGGGAAGTGGGGACGATTTAGTATTTAACTTGTAACTCTGTTGGACAATACTCGAAACATTATTCTTGATGATTCCTAAAAATATGCTTTTTGCTGTGGGGCCTCAAGCAAAGGTTCTATATACCCATGATGATATTACCAAATTGTTGCTGGTTAGACAGTTAGTTGCCTCTCGGTCAATCTTTTTGTCAATTGACTGATCTGTCTGTAAAGTTGACTCACCTTTAAGGTTTTAGTTCTCTGGAACGACAAGTCTTTTCTTATATAAACTAGGCCCTTGTGACACTTCTATGTTTTTCAATACTATTTGTAGGCTTTTTGTGCAATCAAATCAGTCCAAACTGGGTTGGTTGTTGCCGTAAGTTACTAAACACACTTTGTGTCTGACCTGTAGCCATGAAGAGGTGCTGGAATAGTGGAATTGCACAGACTATTTTTAATTCTTTTATTTACACAGTAAATGCACTACAAAACCAAGATAGGAAAAAGTCTAATCTGAGTTTACATGTGGCTTTAAACTGGAGGATGTAATTTTTTAATGAAAATTTACCCTAAACAAATGCTTTGATGCAGTTCCCTTCTATGTCAACTTTGCATGCTGCTCTGCCCAATGCAGCGGCTCCAGGAGGCGTAGCGCATCCTTCCAACCTTGGTACTGCTATACCTTACGGATCAGCCATGCCAGGTGCTAATGCAATTCCTCCTCAGATGTCAACAGTGCATCCAGCTGCACCATCTCTCGGATCAGCCATGCCAGGCGGTAATTTAATGCAACCTCCAGCCTTATTCTTCATTGTCTTTGTTTTTCAAACAGAATAGAGTTGCTTTATTAGAAAGTGGGTTGGTGTGGACATAATGAGGCCCAATGTGCTTTTTTTAGTGTCTGACATTTGCTCCAATATTGCCAGGAACATACATGGGCCAGCAATTACCCCCTAACATTGCATCATCCAGGTGAATACTTATATCAGACCTTAGAGTTTTTTTTTTTTTTTTTTTTTTTTTTTTTTTTTTTTTTTTTTTTTTTGAAGAAACAGACCTTATAAATTTGTTAGTGCTTAATATCGTATATCCTGAATGAGTAAATTTATGCAAATTAATATTACATCAAGGTTTCAGTTTGAGCATCACTTAATGGTTTGTCTATAGTTATTAGAAGTATATGAAATCTATTGTAGATTGTAGCTTGAATTCCTATACGATTTTTGATTTCCTTTCCTATAAAACACATTACATTCATTGAACTTGGAGTTAATTATGCAGGCCCCAGGGATTTGGTAGCTTTGGTAATGAAGTGCCTGCTTTTGCCTCATTGAATCCGGCTGCTGCCATGCCGAACCCTTCCCTTGGTGGGAACCCATTTGGCTGAAAAGCAAAAACTCGTCTTGCTGCACCCCCTTAAACAATTCTTTTGTGGCAATGTTAAGTCCTTGTGTAGAGTAGATACATCGATACTCCACCTCAAATAGGAAGTTTTGAGGTCTTGGGGCATAGGTTCATTTGCCTTGTTCCCATGTAAAGATATTTTGCACCTGTATGTAGAATACATCCAGAGAATATGAAGAGACGAAGAGTAAATCCTTGTGATTTAAAAGAAGCATGAAAGACTGCAGAATTGTCATATGTTCCATTTTTGGAGTCTCGTTCATTTAGATGATGGATCAGCATTTGGCAATTGCTCTAAGCTTCTGCACTCTCAAGTTGTAAGAATTTTTTTTTTAATCTTATTGTAACCTAGTTTGGAATTACTGCTTTTATACCGGTAAGCGGCATCCATTTGTGAAAAATATCTTTTAGTTGGCTTGTTAGAACTTTTTTTTGTATCTTTTTTAAATATTATTTTTTTCCAATTTATCTATGTGAATATAGATGTTTTGTTTGAATAAATATCTTGTTATATGAGACTTTTGGTTGTGTACTCGTGTTCCATTATGAAGCATCTAACATTGAATATTACGTGCAATAACCACTTATTTCTTACATATATTAGCCACACCTTTTCTAAATTTTTCATTTTATTCTATTCTTGATGTGTTAAAGTTTGATTTATTTGTTTACCATTCCTCCGTCTCCTCATTCCTCTTAAAGTTTGATTGGATATTGTTAGACTTACAGTATCTCTAGACAAACTATTCTCCACTAGAATAGTCTTTATCGGTAGAAGTTGACCCTGAGCCCTGACCTTTGTTATAGGCTCACAATATTATCTGTGTACTCCGTAGAATCAATACTCTACCAGCCCCATAATGATAGGAGTTATTCGCCTCCGAAATTGTTTGTGTGTTCAGGGATGTCAATGAACCAATGTTTTCGTGAACAGATTGATCGAACTCATCAAAGCTTGGTTGGTTTTGCTCATACATCCATATTTGTTCACTTATATATTTGGTAAACCGATGATAAATAAAACATATCTTTATGTTTCTTAACAGTAACAGCAAGACAGAACAAGGAGTAAAAGAGTATTAACCACTTCAGCCTTTCCTGCAAGATAATGGGATAACACTATTTTTCCCGCTAGAACGAACTTCCTAATGTTCTAACATCATTTAGCAGTGAGGAGATGTCATAGGATCCCAACCATCTAGATTTAACTAAGTTGCAGATCTTTGCTGAATCAGTAGTCAAAATCTGTTCAATATTCTTTGCCTTCACTTCCATTAGGCCCTTTAAAATCGCGTATTCTTACATATGCAGGGGAATAACATCTGATATTTTCTCACTTTGCACTTGCAATTCTTCATAACTTGTTACGCACCAGCCTATTCTCGCTGCTGAGGAACTTTAAGCAGCAGCATAATCCATCATCATTGAAGTCTTAGAATTTTTCGTTGTCACTACTGATCTTTGTTTTGTTCTCCGGCTTAGCTTGCTTGATGACTTTGAGAGATCTTGCACCTCTTAACCATCTTTAAATCGTAAATGCCTAATTTGGTATGCACATCTTCGGTTTCTTGAATCACAGACTTACATGTGCTCTCATCCCATATTAGAAAATCTAAGCTTCTAAAAGAAAGGGAGTTCAAAAATGTTTTGGTAACACCTAACACTAAATATATTTTTTTTTCTTTCATCTCTAAATAAGAATAAATTTAGTACCCTATATACAAATGAATATTGTGATATCACAAAAATCATCAGGAAACCCTTCTGTAGAATTGTAGTTTGTACTAGAGTCATTTCATCAGTCACAAGGAGAGTACAAATTACTGATATTGTATAGTTGTATGTATGTATACCGTGTCAATCGGGTCGGGTAATTTTGAACACCCCTACGAGTTGTATGTATACCAATTGCCAACACAAAAAGCCAAATTTCTCCAGAATTCTGATATTTGTCTTTTCTTCACTTGTCAATGTCAATGAAGACAGCCTTAGATGGGCAGATTTTGATAAAGAACAAATAAGGCTGCTTTTTTTTCAGGGGAATTCATCTGCTTGTCTGCTCTTTAGTATTACTGGTGCTACAAGCATCCATACTGCATCAAAAACATGATTTTGATTTTAGAAACTTGTAAGAATATTTATATTTTTATGGAAAAATAATTTTTTAGAGCACAAAAATTAAGACAATGTCAAGGGTTCTGATACTTACTGTATACACAAGCTGCTATCCATTCATTCACTACTCTGACCCAAGTGCTTGTCCAACCTACATCAATTGTCCACCTGCAAAACAAGCATTAGTCTGTTTTCAAAATGTGAACAATTGTTTGAATCCGTAACCTGTTATTTTTTTAAGTGAGACACGCAATAAGTTATGACTAAACCGTTAAACAAGTCATCTTTTTAGAAAAGATACCCTTCGAAATAAGATTTATCGATCTAACTTATCTAACATAACTAGTTACCCAAAGGCCAACTACTTTTATCAAAATGTTACGGTGAGACTGCCCTCATAACATTACAATTTTGAATAATATTGCATCAAGATGAACCCATCGTTTTTCCTGCTAAGGTAGGTTTTGTAAAGATCAAGATGTATAAAGCTTACTTGTAATATCATTAAGGTCAATCAAATGTCACTACAAACACTTTTTACTATTTGTTTCCAATTCAAGATCAAAGTATTATTGATTGCAAGTTATTGTAAAGAAAAAAGTTAAAGAAACTTCATTGGGGAAAAAAAAACCAAATAAAGCTTACTTCTTCATCGCATGATGTGTATTCCAACCGATGAGCAACATTGCAAAGTACATAGCTCCAGTTGCAAAAACAAAATGGAAGAAACCATAACCATATGGAATACCATCATCGTCTGGTTGTTTTTCTTTTTTCTTGAACTGCACACGTTCAATTTTGTTTTGTTACTTTCAAGTTAATAGCCATCAACTCCGAATAATCAAGGGAAAATGAGAGAAAATAATGACCTGAAAGCATTGGGAATCAATGCCTGTTGAAAAGGTTGCAATCACTATGGTGAGTAGTGCAACAACAAAGCTCTGCATGAACAAACAAAACTTAGTATTTTGTTTTCCTTCAATTTTGAGTTTATGACTTGCAATTTAATTCTAAAATTGTCATTCAGAGATGTTAAGTTGGTCATGATAACTTACAATGATAGTAAGCCAGTCAGTTTGATTAGAAGATTCCGACCTCTTGTTGCATTTAGTTCCTGGAGGCTCACTGTGAACAAAGCAATGTGATTGAATGTAAGAACATGAGTTTTAAGTAGAAGTTTGGTCATCAGAACTAATCTATATAGTAAGATATCGGGCTTGCCTTCGGATTGCACCCCAGCATAGATACACAATGTAAAGTCCCATTAACCCAGGAGTCAGGTATCCAGCACTGATCTGCAGAATTTGGAAATAAGCAATGATGTTAGATACATAAGATATACCAAGCAGTTAGGAAAGCAACTTCTTATCACAAAAACTTACTCTAGGTTGCATGGAGACGCTTGTCATCAACTGCAGAAGTACAAGAGTCCAAGTGATGAAAAAAATGTTTTGGAGACATGATGTCTCTGGTGCATACCAGATGTACATCAAGATTATCCCACTTATGCTCAGAACATACGCGGTGGTGGCAGTAAACATCATATGGACATGACTGCAAAAGCAAGCATATATGTTAAGAAATATATCGTCAATACCACCAGGAAGCTAATGAGGGCATTTTTTATATTGACAGGATTTTCGTCTTTGTTCCTCCCGGGGAGATTAGAAGATTTCCCTTTGTCATTCCCCCAGTGTAGGATCACAGATTTATACGAAGTATGATTTTGTAGTCATATTAGGAACAATATAATGGATCTCCTAATAGATATCTGAGGATAAAAGATCAAAAATCGTACCATCTATCTGCATACTTCTCTGACTGGCAACAATCATTCAGCCAGAAAATGAAACTAATCACACTTACAAGCTGGATTAAGAGAAAGATCCTGTAAGAATATAAAGAAAAGTGTAAGGAAAAAATAATGAAAAACATTTCAAACACAAATTGCTTCTACAGGCACAAGATACATACCCAGCACCAAAATGTGCGATCTCTCCTGCATAAAGAAAAAAATAATTGATAAGTTTTTGGCCAAAAGAGTGCATAGATGTGAAAACAAGGTAGTTCAAAAGTTATTTGAGAACACTGACCATACATCTCGACGATAGGAGTTGGAAGGAGAAATGGAATAATCATAAGCACAAAAAACATGCTAGATTTTGCAGACCACCAGCCTGAATGCCAAGTATCTCTTTGATCATGAACTTTTGAGGTACCGACAGTGGAAAGGAACATCGCGAAGAAAAACAACTAATTTGTGGTTAAGGAGAACAATATTTTACACAATCTCAAAGCAAGAAGAATGAACATTCTCAAATTTTAAAATAATTTTGAGAAGCTAAGGAGGTTATTTAGGATACAAAACATCCCATGCTCACGCGCAATACTCCTTCAGTGCCCAAGCAGTCTGTACCGGCTTTGCATCCTCTCAATCCTGTGTACATATAAAGGTTAAATGATTAGAAAGTTTCTTGGTATGAAATTTGAAGATCACATGTCTTCAGCTATTTCATGTAATCTCAATAGAAAGACTAACTAAATGTAAAAGTAAGTTCAAACAAGGACCAAAATGTTTAGATAAGGCCAAGTTTGATATTCAGCTAAAATTAGCTCAAATAAGTAGAGATAGAGAAAATACTAATTCAGATAAATTCAGATGAATAGATTGAAGTCATAAATAGTTTGCATACAAGTCAGCATGATTATTTTTTTTTTGAAAGAAGTCAGCAGGATTATATTTGTAGCTCAAATTTATGGTTGTACATTAGATTTTATTGATCATTCCTAATGTAAATCGATAACTATTAGTGATTGAGGTGAATGAAAGGGGCAACTTATGCAGCTAGTTAAACTTGGACATAATTGACTTCCCTAATTAAAAAACAGGATCAAAAGAATGACTTACTTGCCATCTCTTTCATTGCACCTTTGCCATAATCTCGAACAGCCCATGCTAGAAAATTTGTAATGAGGAAAATGAATCCATATACATATCTAGCCATCCATGGATTACAACCATAACGAAATTGGGCAAACCAAGACCCGTCTTTGATTACTCCCGGATACTTTTCTTTCACGGTGATGGCGGTGGTGGTGTTGGTGGCGGTGGCAGTGCTCGTGCTCGTACCACTCTCCATATCCATTGCAATTGCAACAATTCCTTCACATCTGATATTTCATCGAGGCAAGAAACAAGACTCGAATATATTCCTCCACAACTCCCCTTCTCTTGATCTAGCAAAATCGAATGAGGTTCATAATTAATGTTACCTAAAACATATTTCCTTACAAAGATTAACAATTAAGAACCTAGTTTATGACAATTTATTACATCAAACTAGTACAATAATACGAAATTTGAAATTCATTGCACAATCTTCTTAAGCCCTAGCTTACCAAAGAGCATGTCATGTATATCATCAACATGATCATAAAAATCTCACACAAAACATTGTTATATAACAAAATTTACAACAAACCATACATTTGGTATGCAAGAATAGTTTCCTAGTTGATAAGCTTTTATCCTACACCACTATTTTCATGTAGTTGCTTACTTTATAAGGCACTTCCAATGACTTCCCTAAATTGGGTGAGATGCTTTCAAGGAACACCTTCTAAAACTAATAATTTCATGGGTTTACTAAATAATCATCAAACATTATTAGTGTGATAAAAATTATTCCCTTATAATCACATTTCATTACAATTAAATGTTAGCCATTTTCATAACAAAAGACAAAAACAGTAAAAATTCTTCCCAAATTACATGGAGAGAAAATCTACTGTAACAATTTTTATTTTGAAAAAGACATTTTGGATTTTTTTTTGTCATATCTATCAACATTATTAAAAATAAAAAAGAAAAAAGAATCTAAAAAAACAGATGGCAAGCCATTGAAACTTTACCCCAAAATCAGTAAAACCCAAAACACCCAGAAAGGTATCAGATCATAACAACACAAATAAAGCACCAAAATTCTTACTTAAAACAAGATCAAACATCATAATCATAAATACTTAAAAACCCAAGACTCAGAAACAGAGTAACTTCATAAATACAACATACATTGCAAATTAAACAAAAAATTGAACTACCCAGAAACAAAAATGTGGTAATTAACATAAAATTAAGTGAAATTGCAAACAAAATGAAGTAAATTAGAATTGGGTATTACCAGAAATCAGGAATTGCAATGTGAGGAGAGAGAGTGAGCCATACGAAAAACAGAGATCTATGCAGTAATTCTGTAAAAGTATCTTCAAGAATCAACCTTTTTCAGCTCATTCAGCTCAATTAATTTATCTCTTTTTCACTTTCGGCGATTAAGACAATTTGGTAATCTGGGGTAAAAAGAATGAGGAGAGAGAAAGAGAGAAAGATCAAGTTATAAGTAAGTTTTCTCTGTTTCTGTTTATGATTTTGTTTCTGCAAATTCTTTTTATATATAGGCTAGCTTTAATAAATTGAGTAGCTTTTATTTTAACTTTATTTTTATGTTCTTTTTTTATTTAATTAATTAATTACATATTCTTAAATGTGACAAGCCATCATGAGAATTACTTCATTAGTGTTATACTCTTACTGTTATAAGGGTTACTTGATCACTGTAATAGGGAATACTTTAGTATTGTTATATGGGTTATTTGATCACTGTTGTAGGGATTACTTTGTAACACTTAGTAAAACACGATTATATTTGGTAAGTGTAACACTTTTTTAAACATAGAAAAAGTAACACTATTTGGGTTACTGGGTTATTGTTATAGGGTTACTCAATCAATATTACATGAATTACTCGGTCAGTGTTATAAGATTTATTTTGTTATTTTACAAACGACTAGCCACACACAAACACATCGTTAATTTATTTTATTTATTTATTTATTTATTATTTATTTTCCCGACGTAGCATCAACTAAAGAGTTTAGCCTTTTAGGCAATTGAATGTAATTGTACGAAACGGCATCGTATCTGAAGTTGGAGTGACGAAAGTCCATTCAAATTGGGTTGTTATTTTTATTTTTGGGGCACTTGTCTTTAAATCAAAAGAGTTGCCCACTAAAAAGAAGATGCAATAGTACCAAATAAAAGAGGGCATTGTTAAGAGTTAATTAAATTAGTCAAGGTGTGAATGTCCACACTCCAATTCTTCATTGCATTTAATGTAGTAGCCAACCCTAATTGCCACCCTCTAAGGTTATAGCCCACAATGTAATAGTGGTTCTTACTACTATAAATAGCCATGTAATTTCACTTGTATGATGCACAAAAATATTACCAAGAGTAATACATAAAAGTAGTAATACTTCTCTTATTACCTTCTTCTCTTAATCCTCTAATTTCTATATATTTCATAACACGTTATCAGCACCATCTTCAATCAGGTATACTTATACCGATTATCCAATTTTTACAAAGATTCAATTTCCTTCACAAAATATATTTTGAGGAGTATGCTCTATAGTTGCCCATATGGGATCCTCTATACCAGAAACTCACAATATATTTCTCCACAAAATTACTCCACATTATTAGCCATGTTGATTAAAAATGAGGATATCAATACATACCTTATTTATGATACTTAGTTTGGTAACTCTCATGCATGGTTATAGAAAGTAATATATAATTACTTTTGCATGTGGAAATATTTGTTGTATGCATGTTAATAGAGTAAATTTCATGGTCACACAAATCATGTTTATACTTACTTACTTGTGCATAATTACTAAAATGAAAAAAATGATGCAGCCTTTATATTTATTTAATTTTTTAGATTACACACTTTTATGTTTCTTTCAGTTTTCGAACCCTTGACCTCATGAATAGATTAGGGTTCTCGGACCACTACGGCTTGCATCCCAGTGTGATACTTATTTACGTTTGTAAATATTAATAGTTTGATTACGATTATTTTACCAGTCTACTAGAACATTGTATGATATTTTTACAGTAGTGTAAAGCTGAAACGGATAATTTACCCCCCTATAAAAGGCGGATTACACCCCCTTATTTCACCATACAAACCTTATCCCCTCCTTAAACTTTACCCAAATTATCTCCTCTTCTTCTTCCTCCATTTACACCGGTCATACACCATGTTCCCCGTCGACAACCGACAACCACCACACCCCTTTACTTTCGAAGAAGATTTAAGGAAATTAAAACTATATTTAGTTTTAATTATGGCCCTAGTAGTTTTATTAATGGCAATGATGATTTTCATCATTTTACATAAGTAGCGCTCGGTTTTTCGACAAAGAGAATTCATGCATGTAATCTCCGTAGTACTTCAAGTTTTTTTTGTCTTCTAGGTAGATTATAAGTGCATTTTGTTATAATAAATATTTCTTTTGTCTTATCATTAATGTATGTCATTAATATTATTATTATTATTATTATTATTATTATTATTGTTGTTGTCGTTGTCGGTGATGTAGTGATAGTAGTAGTATTTATTGTTATTGTTATTATTATCATTGTTATTGTTATTATTGTTGTTGTCGTTACTAACGTAATTATCATGTTTAATTTTAGCTTAACTTTATGTACATCATAATAATAACCCAAGGGGGAGAAGCAAATATGTTTTAAATGGATTATTATTATGATTACAAATTGATTACTTTAATTATCACTTGCTTAATTGGCTTAATAATAATTACCTATTTGATTGTAGTTAAAATGGGAGACTTGATGAAAAGACAATTTGACGTATTAGACTTGTCTGGACATAATTATCTTGAATGGACAGTTGATGCCCAAATGAATTTGAAGGCTCAGGGATTGGAACATACAATCAAAGAAATTACCATCCCAGGAAACGAAAAAGATGCCCCTGCTCAAGTTAAAGTTCCAACTGATCAAGAGAAAGCAAAAGCTATAGTTCTCTTAAGGCATCATTTACATAACAGTTTGAAAACTGAGTATTTAATGGTGGAAAATCCCAGAGAACTATGGGATAGCCTGAAAGGAAGATATGACCACCATAAAAGGGTACTCCTTCCTTCAGCACAATTTGAGTGGACAAACCTGAGATTTCAGGACTTTAAATCTGTCAGTGATTATAATTCATCACTATATAAAATCGTATCAATATTGAGATATTGTGATCAACCAGTCACTGAAGTGCAAATGATAGAGAAAACACTCTCTACATTCCATGCTAACAACATTGTATTGCAACAGCAATACCGTGAAAGAGGCTTTGCAAAATATTCCGAGCTTATTTCTACATTATTGGTTGCTGAAAAGAATAATGATCTTCTGTTGAAGAATCACAACCTAAGACCAACTGGGTCTCAAGCATTCAATGAAACAAATGCTGTAGAAAGCTCAAATCCACCCGAGACAAATGTTGCTCATAGAGGTGGACGTGGAAAATATAATAATCGTGGCAGAGGTCGTGGAAATTTCCGCGGACGTGGCCGTGGACGTGGTTATGGCCGTGGTAGAGGCCAATTTCCCCCTAGAAACAACACTCAAAGGGGGCATCAACAAGGAAACAAAAATCAAGCCACCACAAAAGGAAAAGACACATGTTATAGATGTGGCATGACTGGACATTGGGGACGTACTTGTCGTACGGCCAAACATCTGGTAGAACTATACCAGGCTTCCATTAAAGGAAAAGAAAAACATGCCGAAACAAATTATGTTAATGAAGAAAATGTCCCTGGAATTAGCCTTGATGTGTCTGATTTCCACATAGACAATGGTGAAGCTAGTGGTGAATTTATCTTTGGAGAGAATAATCATGTTTAGATAATTCATCAATTACTATGATATGTATTATGTTTTCATTATGTACTTTTCTTGTATGTTTTTTTTTCATGTTCAAGTTATGTACTCTTAATTATTCATTATTAATAAAGTACGTCCAGTTTAATTATCTTAAACTAATCTTATACTTATTATTTTATGAAGATATGGATCTGCCCGAAGTTGGTTCCAAATTTCAATGCCTTTTGGACAGTGGAACAACACACACTATTCTGAAGGATAGAAAATATTTTTTAAAGTTAAAATTATTTCAAGCAAATGTTAATACCATTTCTGGGTCAGCCAAGCTAATAGAAGGTTCTGGAAAAGCTTGCATAATACTCCCAAATGGAACAAAATTAATCATTATTGACGCTTTATATTCGAGTAAATCTCGAAGAAATCTTATAAGTTTTAAAGATGTGCGTCAAAATGGTTTTCATTTAGAAACAATGATAGTGGATCAAAAGGAATATTTATGCCTCACGGCAGAAAAACATGGCAAGAAACATGTGTATGAGAAATTGCCAGCATATTCTTCAGGGTTATATCATATAGATATACGACCAGTTGAAATAAATTCGATATCTAACCAGAAGTTAGATAATAAGAATCTGCTAAATTTATGGCATGATCGTTTGGGTCATCCTGGTACAGGAATGATGCACAAGATTATAGCAAATTCAGTAGGACATTCAATTAGGAATGTTAAAATCCCTCGATCAGATGAATTAACATGCTCTGCATGTTCACTTGGCAAATTAATAATAAGACCATCTATGAACAAAATTGCTACTGAATCTCCAACATTTTTAGAGAGGATTCAAGGAGACATTTGTGGACCAATTAATCCTGCATGTGGACCATTCCGATATTTTATGGTATTAATTGATGCCTCAACTCGATGGTCACATGTAAGTCTCTTATCCAGTAGAAATGTTGCTTTTGCAAAACTCCTTGCTCAAATTATTAAACTAAGAGCACAATTTCTAGACCATACAATAAAAAGAATAAGGCTTGACAATGCTGGGGAATTTACATCCCAAACATTTAATGATTATTGTATGTCGATTGGAATTGTTGTAGAACATCCAGTAGCTCATGTTCATACACAAAATGGACTTGCTGAGTCATTAATTAAGAGACTACAATTGATTGCAAGGCCATTATTGATGAGATCAAAATTGCCTTCATCTGCTTGGGGTCATGCCATAATATATGCGGCAACTCTAATTAGGTTGAGACCAACTGCTTATCATAAGTTCTCACCACTACAATTAGTTTTTGGTCGAGAACCTAATATCTCACATCTAAAAATTTTTGGTTGTGCGGTGTATGTTCCTATTGCTCCACCCCAACGAACAAAGATGGGTCCACAAAGAAGGCTGGGAATTTATGTTGGGTTTGAATCACCCTCCATAATTAAATATCTTGAACCAATGACCGGTGATTTATTTACGGCCAGATTTGCCGACTGTCATTTCAATGAGACAGTATTCCCAGCCTTAGGGGGAGAGAAAGTGGACCCACGAAAGAAAGAAATAGAAATCATTTGGAATGCAACACAATTGTCAATGTTTGATCCACGAACAAATATGTGTGAACAAGAAGTTCAGAAAATTGTTCATTTACAAAGCATTGCAAATCAGCTGCCTGATGCATTTATAGATGCAAAGAAAGTGACAAAATCACATATACCAGCTGAAAATGCCCCTGCACGAATTGAAATTCCTTCTGGTGATAAGATCATTGAAAATGAATCTCTAGCACGCCGAAAGCGTGGAAGACCACTTGGTTCAAAAGACTCTAAACCAAGAAAATTAAAAAGACCTGATGAGATCGACAATATTCCCCTTACAGAAGGTCAAGAAAGACAAAGTACAGATAAGAATAGAGAAAAAGATGATAATCCGAAAGGGGATGAACAAGATGACCATAACATCGATAACAATGAAACTTCAATAAATTTTGTTTCTACCAGGAATTATTGGAATAGAAATGATGTTATCGTAAATGAAATATTTGCATATTCCATTGCAATTGAAATGGCATCTGACGAAAATGATAGTGAACCAAGAACAGTGGAAGAATGTCGTTGCAGGCATGATTGGCCAAAATGGAAAGAGGCAATGCAGACAGAGTTAAAGTCACTCGAAAAACGAGAAGTGTTTGGAAAAATAACCCTTACACCAGAAGGTGTAAAGCCAGTTGGATACAAGTGGGTATTTGTGAGAAAACGAAATGAGAAAAATGAAATTGTAAGATACAAGGCAAGACTTGTAGCCCAAGGTTTTTCTCAAATTCCTGGGATTGATTATGAGGAGACATATTCTCCCGTAGTTGATGCAACTACGTTAAGATTTTTGGTAAGCTTGACAGTCTCAGAAGGACTAAAGATGCGATTAATGGATGTAGTAAACGCATATTTATATGGGTCACTCGATACAGATATTTATATGAAAGTCCCAGATGGACTAAAATTACCAGAAAACCACAAGCCTAGACATTTACTTTCCATAAAATTAAAAAGGTCACTTTATGGATTGAAACAGTCTGGGAGGATGTGGTATAATCGTCTTAGTGAATACCTTATGAAAGAAGGGTTCAAGAATAATCAAATCAGTCCTTGTGTTTTCATTAAGAGATCACAATCAGGGTTTGCAATTGTTGCAGTTTATGTTGATGACTTGAATATCATTGGAACCCCAAATGAACTTGAAAGAACTGCAAAATACTTGATGAAAGAATTTGAGATGAAAGACCTTGGACAAACTAAATTTTGCCTTGGATTGCAAATTGAGCACTTAAATAATGGTATTTTCGTCCATCAGTCTAACTACACCGAAAGAGTGTTAAAACGTTTTTTCATGGACAAAGCGACCCCAACAAACACCCCGATGATTGTTCGGTCTTTGACTATGAAATATGATCCATTTAGACCTCGAGAGGAAAACGAGGATGTCCTTGGTCCTGAAGTACCATATCTAAGTGCAATTGGGGCTCTAATGTATCTAGCTAACAATACTAGACCAGACATAGCTTTTTCTGTGAATTTGTTAGCCAGGTTTAGCAACGCACCAACGAAGAGACACTGGAAAGGAGTAAGACACTTACTACGATATCTACGAGGAACAAAAGATCTTGGTTTGTTTTATCAATCAAGGCAAGATGCCACCCTCATCGGATATGCAGATGCTGGATATCTATCAGACCCACAAAACGCCAAGTCACAAACTGGATATCTGTTCACCTATGGTGGAACTGCAATTTCTTGGAAATCAACAAAGCAAACCTTAACTGCGACATCATCAAATCATGCTGAGTTGATTGCCCTTTATGAAGCAGGACGTACGTGAGTGTGTATGGCTAAGGTCAATGATCGGCAATATCCAAGAAGAATGTGGGATGAAAGAAGTAACTGAAAGTCCAACCATCATTTATGAAGATAATACTGCATGTATCGCACAAGTAACTGAAGGATATATTAAAGGTGATAGGACTAAACATATATCCCCAAAACTGTTCTTTACACACGATTTGCAGAAGGAAGGGAAGATAAATGTCCAACAGATCCAATCATCTGATAATCTTGCAGACTTGTTTACAAAGTCCCTACCTTCGAAGAGTGTTGAGCGGTTGGTCCACAAGATTGGGATGCGTCGTCTTCATAAACTATGTTAAAATCAGGGGGAGCATTATATGCACTGCACTCTTTTTCCCTTCGATCAGGTTTTTATCCCAATGGGTTTTTCCTGACAAGGTTTTTAATGAGGCAGTACACTAAAGCATATAGTAATGTATTGTTGTACTCTTTTCCCTTAGCTATGGCTTTTATCCTAAAGGGTTTTACCTAGCAAGGTTTTAACGAGGCAACATATACCCTATTCTGTATGGACATTCAAGGGGGAGTGTTAAGAGTTAATTAAATTAGTCAAGGTGTGAATGTCCACACTCCAATTCTTCATTGCATTTAATGTAGTAGCCAACCCTAATTGCCACCCTCTAAGGTTATAGCCCACAATGTAATAGTGGTTCTTACTACTATAAATAGCCATGTAATTTCACTTGTATGATGCACAAAAATATTACCAAGAGTAATACATAAAAGTAGTAATACTTCTCTTATTACCTTCTTCTCTTAATCCTCTAATTTCTATATATTTCATAACAGGCATTTTATTGTTCTCTTGTGGCCAATTTTTTTCTCTTATTATTACACCTTTATATTATGTTATATTATATGGTGAAGAGTTGTGATAAGTTGGAATAGTTTCACATACCAAATTATTTAAATGGAGGTCCCTAGATAAGAAGATGATGAGAGATGCACTTGCTTTTAATTTGTGGATTGGAATTTTGATTTGGAATAGTTGATGTGTATCTAGATCAACTCGGTTGAATGTATAAAGAGAATAGTATGTTGGTGGATTTGAGTATATTGACCATATACGTGTTTGATAGGGTTCATATATTAACATTGTTTTTACAAAAATCATGCATCCACTTATATTGAGATAAATATGGAATATAATGAGGTTTTATGAAATGAGCATTTTCTTTTTTGATCCAAATATGAAATGAGTATCAATGCACTTATAATTGTTTTTTCTAAAAAAATATTTTATTATTTATTTATAATTAGTAACTATTTTCCTATTTGAAAACATCCATGTATTTATTTTCTTGCTGCTTATATGGAAATGCAAAGTTTGCAATACATTTAGGCAAAGTAGTGGAAACTATATGTATAATCACTAGCAATGAAGTGAAAACATTAAAAAAAAAAAATCCGAGAATTTGGAGATTTTTTTTTTCTTCCTAATCGCTCGTGTGTCTTTTCAACGTTGTTTAACTTATTTAATATGTTTACTTGAATTTGTACTGAGTATTATGAAAGCTAATATTATATCATATGGACTTTCATAATCTCATCTCAACTTATTCATTGTCATCGTGTAATTAAAATAAGTTGTGAATAATACACTTTAACTACTAATGAGCTAGAATTTAGGGATTTGATTTAGGTGTTACATCGACATTCCACTCTTTTTTTCTCTTAAGATTATTCTACAATAGTAAGCTTAAAAAAACATATCTAAAACCTTTGAATTTTGTGAATTGTTTGTGAGTAGATGCATTAAGCACTTAGTAATAATAATGAACTCTATCCATGTATGTCAAGAAAGTAACTTGCTATTCAATTAAATGTAAGGTAATTACAGACATAATGATAGATTATGTGAAAGAAACGAAACCGCCTAATTAGATTAAAAAAATTAATTAGTCAACGTGTTCTTTTCCTGTTCCCTCACTAGCTAAGTGCAATAACAAATTAATACAGATCCGGAAATTCTAGATGCATGTTGAACACTTGAGAAAGAAAAGATAATGGATATATACGAAGTATATTCTTTAAATTTCATACAAATAGCTTAGCTTCTTTTAACTCCGGGTATATATACATTATTACGTTAAAATCGAGTTTAAATAGGTCCATATATACAACACATTGTTGCCCTAATATTAATTAAGATGCTGGGTCGTATATACAAATATGGTATATCTTAATCCAACATGATGCATGGATGACAATGTAAATCCGTGCATAGGAATATAATTTGAATTTAAAATCTAGCTATTGGTGTACAATTAGCAGTTTTACCCGATTATATCATAAAAATTTAGAACCGCTAAAAGCCTAACACGGTAACACCAATAACATAGTTGATTGATGCCTTGCCCAGGAATAAATTATTACTTCTCAAATAATGTATGGTGCTAAATATACCTCAAAATTTTAGACTATAGGTATAAGATGTACTAGATTTGGCATTTGCCTGGAAATTGAACTGTATTTAATGATAAAGCACTAAGGCATATGACTTCATTGTAAGTCCGACGAGGATGCTCAACTTTCAATAATAATTCAATTAATTGTAAGACACACATTATAATTATATGGTGTATTATTTTTTGAAAAATATATGGTGTATTATTGATGATAAGCTTTCAAAATCACAATAATTCATGATTTTATGGATCCCAAATCCAGATTGCATGTGTGTATAATTTGTTTTCATACTTTATAAACTTATTTATTTAAGGGACATTTTTCAGTGTACGTATACTATACATAATTTCTTTTAATTTTTTTTTTTACTTTTTTTTTTGAGGGAACTATACATAATTTCTTAAATCATGCAAAACATAATTAGATTTTGCTATTTTCATAAAGCATGTAAATGTTTTCTTGGAGGAAAGTAAATTATTATAGTTACGAACAAAAAAATTTAAATTAGGATGTATGCGTTTTATATTCACCTGATTCTTTTATAGATAATGTATATTATATGGGTACATAAAACTTGTACTTAAAATACAAATACAGTATGATACTGAATACTCTGTACCGATTAATTATCATTATGCTCCTTTTTTCGATTCTTTTAGAAACTATTTTTGCTTTAATTATCCATTTCATATACAGTTATACAGCTTATACTAATATGTAAAGGCGCTCCATCAATAAGACCCCTGATAAATAATAAAGAGAGACATAGATAATACTCTTAAAATGGTTACATAAAATTAAAGTAGAATTAGTACAGTATTAAAAAACATGAGCGTAAAGTAAGTGGACAATTAAGTCCAAAGTAATGAAGAAACAAAGGACAAGATGTCGTTGCATTAACTAATCAAAGATTGATCAAAATAATTAATTAATTAATTAATTGGTTCAGAGATTTGCATCTTTATTTTACCACTTTTTCCGCTTGATTGTTCACCTATTAACGATGTTAATGATGAGATGTCATTTAGTTGGACTCACTCATAATCATTAAAGTTCTTTCTTTTCTCTCTTTTTAAGGAATTTGTTTAGTTGTTGTATATAAGAGCTATTTTTAACAATTTTTTCGTCGATTTATATACGTAGTATATATCTTTTGCGAAAAAAGAAAATTTATATAAGAAATGCTAGAAAGGTAAACATGTTACTAGTGTGCGAGAGTGCTTACTAGATTAATCTATCATATACTTAAATATGAATAAATTTGTATCAAGTAGTATTAAGTCTAGTGGTTGAAGAAGGTTTCTATTTATCAATTTCATAAACCGTAATTTAATTTTAACATTATTCATTGCATGTAGCATTTCAAATCGGAGTGCAAATTAAGAAATTTATAATTTTCACACTTCTACCATATATGTGATGATGTTGCTTGTCGCAAGCTTGTCTTTTTTCTTTCTGAAGCTTTGAAGATTTCAATAACTTTTGACTTTATTAAGGTTTAGCCAGCAGTTTTGTATAGTATGGAGTAGTAATCAAATTACAACCATGGAAATCTTTCACTCCCTCAATTCCAATTTAAATTTACTATCCGCTGAACATTATTAACCGATAATTCTCTCGTTACATGTGAATGCAACCTAACATTTTGGTTGAATTTTCATGGATTTTTTTTTTTTTTTTTCAATTGATAAATTGATATTCAATATTTAATCTCAAAACTTAAAAGTGGCAGTTAATATAGAATGAAGAGATCAAGTATATTATTGTTCGCAGAACGTTTTGCGTGAGACCGGACTCACGTGAGTCCGGGCTCATTAATTAAAAAGGCGCGGGCCTGACCAACCCGACCAAAGCCCGCGCGCCATTTTATAAATTGTCTTAATTTTGTCGTTTTCATCATTTTAATCATTTTCATAAAATTTCGAGCGCCGTCATTCACTGAAATTCAACCACTTCATTTTCCCAAAATTTCATAAAATTCAAATCTGCAAAATTCATATAATTCAAATCTGCAAATTCCAGAAAAACATGGAGAAATCAAACAATAGAATGATGATTGAAGGAGATTCTGATTCACCTATAGAATCAATTTGCAGCTCAATTACTGCTGAAAAAGGTACAATCTAATTCATAATTTTCTTTGCATGTAATTTCAAATTTCATATAATATTGATTTCGATTTATAATTCGCATGATTTCAGATTGTATTATACCGATTTTGAAATATGAATTTCGACTTATAATTCGCATGCAAGCCAAATTGAATTTCAGATCGTATTAAATTTCAATTTAATATCAGATCATATTTAAATTGGAGTTAATTTCTACTTATTATTAGCAATTAATGCCAATCGAATTTCAGATCGTAGTTAATTTCAACTTATAATTTGAAATCAGGCCTAATTTATTTTCAGATACTCAGTTTACTATAGTATTCGATCGAATTCAATTTCAACTTATGATTTGCATGCCTTTGATAATTTCAGATTGAAATTCAAATATACTAACACTAATGATGAATGCAGCAGATAATGTTATTCTAGAAGAAAATATAAATGAAGAAAGAGATGATGCAGAAAGAGATGAAGATATTGCAAGTATAATAGGTATACAGATAATTCTATTTTCTGACTAATATTATCTTAAACCTAACTAATTTATAATACATGAGAATATTATTATCCTAAAACTGACTATCCATATCTGTTTTCTGACAATAATTATCTAATTCCTGACTAATATATGCTAATTTCTGACTAATGTTATAAATCTTAAAACATTAAATTACTCTATTTAAATATTCATATTATTATTCCTGAATATTATTATCTTTTTTCTGAATAATATTATATTAAACCTGACGAGTTGTAATGTATCAAAATATTATTATTTTTAAACTGACAATACATATCTTTTTTCTGACAAGAACTATCTAATTCCTGACTAACATGATGTAATTACTCTATTTAAATATAGATATTATTATTCCTGAATATTATTATTTTTAAACTGACCATACATATCTTTTTTCTGACAAGAACTATCTAATTTCTGACTAACATGATGTAATTACTCTATTTAAATATAGATATTATTATTCCTGAATATTATTATCTATTTTCTGACTAATATTATATTAAACCTGACGAGTTATAATGTATCAAAATATTATTATTTTTAAACTGACTATACATATCTAATTCCTGACTAACATCATGTAATTCCTGACAAGAACTATTTAATTCCTGACTAACATAATGTAATTCCTTGGTATAACAAATTTTCAAACATTTAATTACTGACTATTATTATCTATTTCCTGACTAATTTTATCTTAAACCTGTCTGAGTTAATTTTATTTCTGAATTTAATTCCTGTTTAAGATATGCTAATTCCTGAGTATAAGCTACTGATATCATCAACTAAAACAAAAAAGAAAATAACATCAACCAAATTTCCAAAAATAAAATAACATCAACCAAATTTCCAAAAATAAAATACATAAACTAAATTTCAAAAAATAAAATACATAAACTAAATTTCCAAATTATATATTACTGAAATGTTATTTAATTATGATAAAGTACAAAACATTGAAAATAAACTACAAAGATAATCTTCCTCAATTTTAATTCTTTTTGCCTCTCTGCATGGATGATTTGCCTCTTCTCTTTTTCTCTTTAATTTGCTAACTTCTTCTTCACCAAAAACAAAACGTAATCCATTCAGAAATTCAGCCCAGTCTTGCACCATGCCATTATGAAACCCATAACCCTTATGCCTCATAATGTCATATGCAACCCACCATTCATTTGAATTATGATTTCTTCTTACTGTTTCTGGAATCCAATATTTATAATACCATAATTCATTATAATATCTACATGTACAGTTAATCATTGCCTGGGCTTTGAATGTGCACCTAGGGAAAATATGCATGCAAAGTATTTCTTCAACAGCCATTGCTGGATATGCATCTTCTAAGGCGTCAATTGGGTGTGGGATTTGATTAGCCATCTAAACAAAACAAAATGAAAACATAAATCATAACAAAACTCAATAAAACAACAGTAACAAAGGTATAATCATAATACGAAAAAAAATATACCTTTTGTAATAGCAGTACTTAAATTCTTATGAGATTAATTAAAATTTCTAACTGAAGCAGTTTATACGGATTTTTGTTTTTGTTTTTTCTGAATACAGTTTGTTAACAATATGGTTACTTATATATAATGTTAAGAATGTGAATAGATGCAGTGTTTTAGAAGAGGGAGAGTCATACCTTTTCAATTATGTCTTTTCATTTATAATTAACCTCTTTTCTAGTAAATTCATTTCATTTTTATTCAATTAATTTTATGTCTGGTAAATGATTTTACGTGTTTTTTGAAAAGAGAAGAGGGAAGGTCATGAGTTATTAAATTCCTGACCAATATAACTTTATTATCTATTTTTATGTCCTCAGTAATTATTATCTATTTTCCTGACTAATATAACTTTATTCCTGAATATTATAATCTAATTTCTGATTCGAACATTATTTTGATATTTTGACTATTTTTTGTTACTGAAATTAAATTAATATTATTCCTGATTGAAACAAGTTTATTCCTGAAGCATACAATTTAATTTCTGATATATTCAAATTAATTCCTGACGTACATATTTTATTTCCTGACCAAAGAAATCTTAAAGCTGACAAACGTAATCTTATTTCTGATTGAAACAATTTTATTCCTGATATATAATCTAATTTCTGATATCATAATATTTTAATACCTGACATACAAAATTTAATTCCTGACAAAACAAAACTAATAAGTGACATAAATAATCTAATTCCTGAAAAAATAATCAACAACATATTATAATCAGATACAAATATTATTATTTCTGACTTATATTATCTATTTCCTGATTAAATGTAAACATAATCCTGACTGAGAAAATAAATTATGATTATCATAAATTTAAAGAACATTTATTTACTGTGTATAATATTTTATTTCCTGACAAAAATAAATTATGATATGTTTCATATATACTTTTCTTGCAGATTATTACAAATGTGAGAAGGATGAAAACATAAGTAAATGTCTAGCAGGTTATACTGTATCAGACTACAATGAGGGATTTGTTTTATACAAAGCTCATTCAAGGACTGTTGGTTTCAGTGTCAGAAAATCAACAAAGAGAAGAGATAATAATGATCAATTGTATGAGTTTTATTTTAGGTGTTCTAAAGAAGGGCATACAAAGGGTAAAATGAAGATGGCAGCTGAACAAAATTCAGCGGAAATACCCATATTGGGTAAAACTGATGAAAAAAAGAGAAAAGATAGGGAGGTAAATGAGACAAGAACTGGTTGCAAAGCTCATATTCGTTTCAAGAAAACCAAAGAAGGAAATTTCGAAGCTGTTACACATGAGTTGGAACATAATCATGAATTGGTTATAGCAGTTCAACGTAATCATCTAAGATCAGAAAGGCAAATATCAGCACCAATGGGTGAACTAATTGAAAGCATGGTTGAAAGTGGTATCAAACCAATGGATGCTTACAATTATATCACCAATGAAGCTGGAGGAGAAGAATGTGTAGGTCATACTAAGAGAGATCACCTAAACTATGTATCAAGGGTGAAAATGAGTATGGTTGAAGGTGGAGACATGCAGAATGTATTGGATACCCTTCAAGAGAGAGCAGATAATGATCCTTCATTCTTTTATAGACTGAAATTTGGAGAAGAAAACAATGTCGTGAGCTATTTTTGGCGAGATTCTCAAATGCTTGAAGATTTCAAAGCCTATGGTGATGTTTTAATCTTTGATACAACATACAGAACAAACAAATATGGGTTGATATGTGCACCATTTGTTGGTATAAACTGTCACTGGAGAACAACAATGTTTGGATGTGCATTCATAAGTGACGAAAAGACTGACACATTTATTTGGCTTCTTAAAATTTTCAAAAAGTCGATGTGTGGAATCGAACCAAAATCAATCTTCACTGATCAGGATCTTGCAATGAGTAACGCCATACCAGAGGTAAGAATTTTATTCTTCATAATATATTGTTCCTGGATTTCAATAACTTAATAACTGATAAAAACAGATCAATACTTGACAGAAATTATATAATTCCTGATAAATATCTGTTTAATTCTTGACTAATAATATATATTTCATGTTCATAATTTAATGTAATATAATTCCTGATTAAAAATATTTAATTCTTGACTAAAATAATATAATTCCTGACGAAAAATTATTAATACTAAAAAAAATAATCAATATATGAATAAAAACCAACAAAACCACATATTTTAAAACCAACCATTACTAAATAAATCTTTTGATAATAAAAACAGGAAATACAGAAACATAAACAAAATAGCATATCATATTTTCCATATATTTTAATGATATTGATTGTGACTATAAATCAACAGAAAATAAAAATAAAGAAAAAAACCCTAAAATCTTAATCTTCTTTATGTTCTTCCTCAGATATTAACCTTGTTTTTTCTTTTGATCTTCTTTTTGTTCTTTCTCTTCCTTCTTGTGTTGATCTTCTTCTTTCTGCTTTTTGTTCTGGGTTTCCTGCCATATCTCTTGTGCTCTCTTTCTCTTGCTTAGTTCTTCGATTTCATTCTTTTCAACCTTTTCATAGAGCTTCATCAATCCATTCTTCATTCTATCTCTTCTATCCAACAGTTCATTTAACTTTTTTTCAAAGTTATCAATTGCATTTTCTTCTGGATCGTTTGTTGAGGTAGAAGACTGAGAATTGTTTTGCATATTTGAAAAATATTGAGGATCGTTTGATGAAGTAGAAGACTGAGAATTGTTTTCCATTTTTGAGGAATATTGCAAAAAAAGTTTGTTGTAGGAGAGAGAATATACCAAAGTACAAAAACATGCAAAATGTATGAGTAAATAATACTTTTATAGACAAAGAAAAAATATTAAAAAAAAAAAGATAATTTTTAAATATATTCCTTTTTATTATTATTACATTGTTTTACCTATGTTATCTAATTCCTGAGGAAAAGTATGTAATTCCTGACAAAATAGTTTTAATTCTTGATTATACAAATAATCAAATTGCTAATTTCTAACTCTGTTATGCCTGAGAAAAATATACTAATATCTTACATAATTTATGTAATTTCTGACTAAATGTTTCTAATTTCTGATTATAATAGTCATATTACTGACTACAGTAATTTTAATTTTGTTGCAGGTTTATCCAAACTCAAGACATAGGCTATGTCTATGGCATTTGCAAAAGAATTTTGTCTCACACTTTGGTACTCTAAAAACAAATCCTGAATTCAAAAATATGTTTCACAAATGCTTAAGTGGATGTGATTCTGAATCTGACTTTGAAGATTGTTGGCACAAGATGGTTCAAAAACATGGGCTAGAGAAAAAAGAATGGTTTGATAGGTTATATGGTCTACGAGATAAATGGTGCACAACATTGAGCAAGGATATTTTCTCAGCTGGAATTCTTTCATCTCAAAGGGTAGAAGTAACAAACAGAGCAATTTCATTTAAGGCCAACAAAACCACAAAGCTTTTGGAGTTCTTTCATATTTTTGAGGCTACTGTGAAAAGATGGAGAAGCACTGAAAGGAGTGACAACTTCAGATGTACTACTGAGAGACCAAGAACAACAACAAAGATATTAAAACATGCAGCTGAAGTTTATACTCTAAACATATACAAGGATTTTAGGCTGGAATTTGAAACAAGTCTTGGAGCATATGCAAGAGAAAAAGCCACTTCAATGCAATATGTCAAATTCTTTGATGTTTCTCTTGATGAAGATTATATGCACACCTATCAAGTCATATATTACACTCAAAACAATGAGTTTATGTGTTCTTGTATGTGCTTCACAGAGACTGGATTGCTGTGCTTTCACATTATCAAGATAATGCAAATGTACAGCATACATGCTATACCAGAGAGATACATTCTGAAACGTTGGACCAAGCTTGCTAAATCAAACATTTGGGATGGCAGTGAATTAGGTACGTACATACTTTGTTATTTTAAAATTTATTTCATGTTTATTTAGTATAAAAAAAATATCTTTATTCCTGAGATAAACATTTTAACTACTGTCATAAATAATTTGCTGACATAGATTTTCTTAATGTATAATACATGAAAAAGATAATAATATTACTGATTGAAACAAGTTTATTCCTGAAACATACAATTTAATTCCTGATATATTCAGATTAATTCCTGAATAAAATTTAAAATACCTGACATACATATTTTAATTCCTGACCAAAGAAATCCTAAAACTGAAAAAATATACCTTATTCCTGATCCTCTCTAATTTATAATAACTAATTTCTGATTTAAAATTTTTTATTCCTGAAACAATCTAATTCCTATGTAGTCAAAAAATTTTAATACCTGACAAACATAATTTAATTCCTGACAAAACAACTCTAATAAATGAAAAAAACAATCTAATTCCTGAACATAATGAACACTGAACAACATATTATAATATTATTATTCATGAACAAAATATTATAATAACTGATACATTTATTATTATTTCTGATATAAAATCAGATTCGTTATTTTACACATAAAATGATATAAATATTTAAAAACTTATACATTGGTACCACTTCCTCCTTCATTAGGAAGCCTTTCAGTACCATCAGCATTAAAAATTCTAATATAAATGTTATAATGATCATGATAAACATCAAGTCTGTCTCCAACAACTATGTTGTTTGCAGCTACAAAGTTTTCCCATTCACGATCAATCAACATACCACCACAACCTGTATTTTCTGGTATGCTTAAGACTCTTACTTCCCAATGTCTATCTTCTCTGCCATTCTTCCCAGCAAAGACTCTAACAAAGTTCTTGAATTTCAGAAGAAAAAATTTCCAATCATCAGGAAGACCCTGAAAGAAAAAAAAATCAATTTTAATATCATTTAATCTTTACTAAAAACACAAGACAAATTTATAAATTTAAAAGTTAATGTAATATATTTACCATACTAATGCGATCAATTGGTTTAACAATAATTGTACACTTCTCCTTATTTGCGTAGAAATCAGCCATTATTTTGATGATAGATTAGATGAAGAAAAATATAAGTTATTTTTACAAGAATGCACCTTTTATAGAACACAATAGAGGTTGTTATAATATAACTCTTTTAATAGAAAAAACTTAATTTAGAACAGCCTTTAAATAGAAAAGAGTTATGTATGAACAGTAATAATTAATCTGTAATTTAACAGAAAAATTTATTAACTTAGTCAAATTAGAATGACTTTTTAATGATGCAATAAATGACTTTTTCTACATTATAATGAATTTTCAATGAGGCAATAAATTACTTTATTATGTTTTGTAAGACTTTTTGCAATAATTTGACATTTCTACTGACAATTAAAATTTATCAGGAATAATATCAATTTTGTCAGAAAATTTATGGCTGAAACAGAAAATAAAAATATTATCACATAGCTCGTTGCTGACTTTTATTTTCATAATATAAATAATTATATTTCTGATATTATAATATTATTATTCTTATTACTAACAAAAATGTAGTAATCTTTTTTTTTTTTTTTTTTGATTAGGAAATTCAACCACAGATTATTCATTAATAACCACTCCTTGGAGGCAATCAATAACAAAGAATTTTTACAACCTTGTGACAGTATGCCAAGGGAATGAAGAAGCATCAAAAATATGTGATGATGCTTTGGAACAAATGTACAAATCTGTAAGGAAAGTGTTCCAAACAAATGAAGAAAAAATTCGTGAACTTGATGAAGAAGAAGAAAGAAGAAATACAGTTAAAGATCCAAAACGACCAAAAACAAAGGGAAGGCCAAAGAAGAACAAAAGAATTAGAGGACATTTTGAAAGAAGAAGAACAGCAACAAGAGATCCAAATGAGTTTGGAACAATAACTCCTAATCCACAACTCATTTAATTCATCCCTATTGATGCCTTCTCCTATCATAAAGTCAATCTTCAAATTTTTTATTTTATTATTCAAGATAATTGTAAACAATACTATATTTTGCCATTTTGGGGTTTGATTACTCCTGATTAAACTAATTTTAATCCTGATTTACACAATTCATGCCTGATTTAATTTTTGATAACTCAATTTTATTACTGACTATTACATTTTAATTTCTGATAAACGAGTTTTAATTCCTGAGTTAATTCTTGACTTCTAGAATCTTATTCTTAAATAAACTAATTGTATCACAGACTAACTCATTTTAATTCCTGATTATAAACGTCTTATTCCTGACTAATTCAAGTTTATTCCTGACTGACTCGACTCTATTCCTGATTAAAAAAATCTTAATCCTGATTAACTTAAGTTTATTCCTGACTAATTCAAGTTTATTCTTGTCTAAACAATACTATATTTTGCCATTTTGAGGTTTGATTTTACTTCTGAAAAAAATTATTTTATTTTCTGATCAGATAAATGTTATGCCTGACTAACCTTACTTTATTACTGACTTTAAAATCTTATTGCTGAGTAACTGAAGTTTATCCCTGACTTTAAAAATCTAATTTTATTCCTGACTAAACTAATTTTAATCCTGATTTACACAGTTTCATGCCTGATTTAATTTGTGATAACTCAATTTTATTACTGACTATTACATTTTAATTTCTGATAATCGAAATTTAATTCCTGACTTAATTCTTGACTTCTAGAATATTATTCTTAAGTAAACTAATTGTATTACTGGCTAACACAATATCATATTCCTGACTTTAAAAATTTTATGCCTGACTAAACCAAGTTTATTTCTGACAGACTGAACTCTATTCCTGATTTAAAAAATCTATTTCCTGATTTACTCAAAATTATTCCTGACAGACTCAACTCTATTCCTGATTTAAAAAAACTAAATTCTGATTAACTCAAGTTTATTCCAGAGTAACTCAACTTAATTCCTGTCTAAATGAAGTTTATTGCTGACTGACTCAAATTTATTCCTGACGAACAAAATTTTATTCTTAACCAAAAGAAATTTATTGCTAAAATAAATAAAGTAATTTCTGAGAAGAGTAATTTAATTTATGACAAACATTTTATTCATTTTAAGTTTGATATTTAAAATTTTTAAAATTTAAATTTGATATTAATTTCTGACACAAGTATTTTAATATATGACTAATATATAGATGTATGATTAACAGAAAACGGATTTAATAGAAAATATATACATATATAAAACAAATTTATAAGTATCTATACAAAAGAAAAATAATGCCTAACTACAAAAAAAAAATATATGTACATGTATGATTAATTGTTTAAAAAAAAAAAAAATCTAATCTTCCTCTTCCTCTTCCACTTCTTCTTCATTTTTCTGAAGTTGTTGATCAATTTCCAATTGTTGCTTCTCTTTTTCATCTTTTTCTTTTTGTTTTTGCATCAACTTCCACTGCCTCTCTTTTTCCCTTTCAATGGCTTCCTTTTCTTTTTGATATTTGGCCTCTAGCTTCTTTCTTGCAGGTTGAGCTTTCCAAATTTTAAGCTTGTTAATTGAAAACTCAATGCAATCATTCCACAATTTCTTCCGCAAAATATTCTCTTCTCTTGTAGCCATCTGATAAGCAAGTTGGCATCTATATATCTTCCGATTTTGCTTCTATAAATTTATATAAAAAACAATATAAGAACACTAAAAAACAGTAGTTATAAATCCAAAAACAAAGGAGAAAAAATACTTACATATTTCAAGTCGACAAGACCTCCAGATATACCATTGTACTTTTTCATACACATTAATGTAAAAAGGCCACAATCCTCATTTTCATGGCTTGTTTGCCATGTAAACTTAGGTTCATGCCAATCCAATTCTTCCAAGTTTATGTCACCATGTCGATGTTCATGCTTTTTCAGAAAGATACCAACAGCTCTAATCTGTAATTATAAATATATAAATTATAAAATTTAAAAGCATCTAAAAATATAATTTTCACAAATTTAATTTAAAATTAGCTTACCAGCACTCTGTCTATTCCATTTAATCTATCTCGATCAATATCAGTCCTGTTATTTATCCAATCTATTCTTGGACCAATACCATCAATGAAATTGAAAGCCAGCAGAGTATGATGATTATCGAACGCGATGGGAAAGAATAGCTGCAAAATAAATAAAACATAATTTTCACAATAAGTAATACATTTGTTAACTGAATAAAAGAACCAAATAACAGATTAAAAGATCATATTATCTGAGTAAAACATTTATATTCCTGACTTACAAAATTTTATAACTGACTAACACAATTTTTTTCCTGACTAAAACAATTTTATTCCTGGCTAAAACAATATTATTCCTGACTAAAACAATTTAATTCCTAACTATATAATATTTTTTCCTTACTAACACAGTTTAATTACTAACATAAATAAATTGTTTCCTGATTATAGTAATATAATTCCTGACTTAAAATAATATAAAATCTGACTAATAAAAGCTTGAATCATACTAGGTTTAGCTTATTCCTGAATATACAATATATAAAGAAGAAATAAAGTTAAAAATTTACCAAATCGGCTTCAGCTATGTTGAATGAAGGAAAACGCCTAACCCAGTTGCTAATGCAGTCATAAATGTCCTCACCTCTTTGCATATTCAATGTACAATCCATCTCCATTTTTAACAATTTCTCTTTAAACTTATTATACTCCACTGGGTTTTTCAAAGTTTTCAAAATTGCCTCCTTTTCCTTTATGTTAGCAACTTCTTTTCTGTAAACTGCCCTTTTTTCTAAGTACCTCCAGGTAACATTCTACAAAACAAAAAATATATTAAATACAGAATATTATAAATAAAATTGGTTTCTGAATGAAGTAAAGAAAGGAAAAAAAAACTTACAGCAACTTCAGTTTGAAAAACAAATCTTTTATACTGAAAAACTCCTCTGTCAGTTATTTTACACTCTTCAATGTTGAGCACAGTAGCCCAAGTATCATGAATAGCAGAATTAACCCACTCAGACGGACGAAGGGAACAGAACTCCTCCTTTACCAAAATAAGATCACTCTGTCCAGGATCTTCAGTGGGAAACTGACAGATAACAGTACCTATATCCTTTACGTAAAGACTGTCGTTACGCCTCTTAACTCCCTCATCCTCACCAGTAGGATCTAACTCAAGCTGCTCAAAATAGTGCATAAAAAACAAGTAATCACACATGTATAATTCATGTTCAGTCAATCTTTTTAGATACAATGGCTTGTTTTCTTGCAAATTCCTACACACAATCTTGTCTTTCATCTGAATTGGAATCTTGTGAATAGGTGGTAGAACCCAATCTAAACCACCAGCTGCTGCTACCAATCTCTCCTCCTGCCTTTGCTTTATTTCATGAATTCTATCAACATCAATTAAGTCAATGTATGTATCATCAATACTAGGAGGAGCAGGAGTTTTATCTATCTGAATAATGTCACCAGTAGCAACAGTAGGAGAGTCCAAAGGTATAGAAACAATGGGAATAGGAATAGATTCAACAGCAACAGTTTTATTCCTCAGCAATTCTAAAACAGCACATGCATCCCTAGGCTGAGGTTGTTCTTCCTACAAGAAAAAAATATATATATATCAAACAAAAGTCTTCTAAACCATGACAATAATAATCTATACTACATAATATAAATCATAATAAAAGTAATTTAATTTCCTGATTATGACAAGTTTATTCCTAACTAACAAAAACTATTTCCTGACAATGACAAGTTAATTCCTGACCAAGGTTAGTTTATTCCTGAATAATACAATCTAATTCCTGACTTCCACAAGTTTATTCCTGACTAACACAATTTAATTCCTGACTACCACAATAATAGTGACTAGTTTATTCCTGATGAACTCAATTTAATTTCTGATTAACTCAACATAATTCCTGAATACAACAAGTTTATTCCTGACTAACTCAATCAAATTCCTAACATAAACAATGTAATTCCTGATATAAGTAATTTAATTCCTGAAAAAGACAATTTTATTCCTGACTTACTCAATCTTATTCTAATTCAATCAGTATTCCTGACTAACACAATTTAATTCCTGACTACCACAATAATAGTGACTAGTTTATTCCTGATGAACTCAATTTAATTTCTGATTAACTCAACATAATTCCTGAATACAACAAGTTTATTCCTGACTAACTCAATCAAATTCCTAACATAAACAATGTAATTCCTGATATAAGTAATTTAATTCCTGAAAAAGACAATCTTATTCCTGACTTACTCAATCTTATTCTAATTCAATCAGTATTCCTTAAAAAAATATATAATTTTTGACATAAACCATTACCTGATGACCTTGATAAATAGCTAAAGCAAGTTCCTCTGTAGCTTTAGACTGAATAACATCATCAGATTTAGAAAAAACCTGAAAGCATATGAATAATACAAATAAAAATAAATACAATAATATAGAATAATAAACACATTTATTTATATAAAATATGTTAGTTAAATACAATAACTATTAAAATAAATTATTGAGTTAAAATACATATATTACACCTTAGATGTGCTGTCATCTTCTTTGTTTTTATCATTTTCTTTTTCAGAAGTTTCTTGAACTTCTTCTTTTTCAGTAACTTGTGCATTTTCTTCTTGGGATACTGGTGTATCTTGAGAAGTAGGAGGAGTAGGAGTAATTAAATTAAATTTAGGCAAAGAAGTATCTCCCATGATAAAACTCCTCCCTTCTTGCACAAGCCTAGCCTGATTCTCATTCATAGCAGATGTATAAAATTCATTGAGTCCTTTGGCTTTCTTTGGTGTTCTTGGAGGTGATGTGGAACTAAATAGACCTTCATTACTAACTGAATGCACCTCTTTTTCTGATGGTGTTGTGCCTTCAGCTAATTCGGGTTCTGTGATTGTGATTTCAACATCACTTCCTTGAACATTATTCAAACCAAGATCTTCTGCTTCTTTTTCTGGCTCCATAATTCCTTGCTCTGCATCCTCTAAATTCTGCTCTGCATCTTCAATTAGATCTTCTTGCAAACCAAGATCAGAAATAACATCATTCACCTATACAAAATAAAGAATAATATCAGATATATATCTAATATGATTTTACTAAGTATAAAAAAATGATAATAAATATAATCAAACTTACAATTGCATCAGATTTAAGTTTTGTTTTATCAAACTGATCCAAATCAGTAGCTAAAGTTTTAGTCTGCATTGCAGCTTCAACTATTGCATCAATTTTTGCTAAAAATTCAGGATTTGAATAGTAATCATCCTCTCCTTGAGATTGAGATTCTTGTGAATATGATTTTGCTTCATCCTTCAAATCAATAGCAAAGTCTATTTGATTCTCTGATACAATCTTCAAATCTCGACCGAATTTCATCATTTTCTTCTTCACAGGCTAATCAACAAATAAAATAAAAAATAAATAAGTAAAATGTAAAAAAATAACATAATTCTTACTGCTGATAATAGTAATCTAATTTCTGAGAGGGTTTATGTTATTCCTGACTATAGTTTTTTATTTTTGACAAACAACTTAATTTCTGATGAAAGGAAATTAAATCCTGGCAAACTGATACTAATCAAAATAAATCAATAAATTTAAGTATAATATTATATAATGCTAATTTCTGATAGAAAGTATATAATTCCTGATAGTATGTGGTAGAAAATACTGGCAATAATAATGTATTGCCAAATTACAACAAAGTAAATAAATCAACAATAAACTTAATATATTAATTTCATTTCCTGACCAAATTTACAATATTCCTGACTGATAGTTTCTTATTACTGACTAATAGTTTCTTATTGCTGACAAATACAACTTAATTTCTGATGAAAAGAATTTAAATCCTAACAAACATATACTATAATCAAAATAAAATATCAGAAAATGCTAATTTCTGATACAAAGTACATAATTCCTGATAATATAATGTTAAATCCTGACAATAATTATACATTATCAAATCAACAACTTTAATATATTAATTTAATTTCTTGACAAAAGTTACCATATTCTTGACTAACAATTTATTATTCCTGATAAAAGTATTCTACTTTCTAACTGAAATTATTAATGTTGAATAGTCTGATAACAGTTTATTATTCATGATAAAAGTATTCTAATTTCTAATTAAAGAGAGCAAATAATAAAAAATCTAAAAATGTAATAAAAGATGGCAGTTTAAACTTACATCGATATCCATATTATCAATTTCAGCATCAGTAGGAAACTCTTTGGGAATCTTGTACATTACATATCTAGCTTTGTCATCTATATCCTTCAATTCAAAGCTAGTTGATTGTACAACCTGATCTTCCTTCTTTTTTTCCTTATTTTGATCCAAATATTCATCTTCATCACTGTCTTCAATCTTAAACTCAATACTGTCAAGCCTTAAAGTTTTAAGAAGAGCCTGTTCAGATTTGCCAGCATATTGTTTTGGTGAAGCAGCAGGGTACAGTCTCACGGTACCATAATCCATATTTTCAGCAACAGACTTAATCCTCTGGTTCAAACTTTCACAGGTCCAGTTCAAAATAAACGGCTTGCGATGTAAAGTTGTCCCAAACTCAAACTTTTGTAAAAATGCAATTACAAAAGCAACTAGACAGCCATTTACTTGTTTAGATTTTGTCTTCAACTCCTTCCCTTCCTTTTTTTTCAAAACAAAGGCTTGAAAATCTGTTATTGACGCACATAAGAAGTCCATAACATAACCAGCCCAGTTGAAAGCCTTAATGAAACGCACATCTTCTAAAGACTTGATGATATTAAAATTAGGAGACTTATCAGCAATTGGAGCCAAAAATGTAGACACAGCAAACATAACAAGTAGCTTTTTAAAATCAGCACCATCATCTCTATATCTCTCAAACATCATCTTATAAGTAATAATATTGACATATGTCTTCTTCTTCTTCCTACCCTGAACAGCTTTTTCTTCTGTTTTCCTCTTCTTTTGATTCTGTGCTTCAGATTCATTTCCCTGTTCAGAGTCATCCTCTAAATCCAAACCCAAGAACCTCCTCCACTCTATCTTCAAATATTCATCAGGATTGATTGATTTCTTCATTTTCGAAATCTCTTTCACATGTATATCAGTAAAAGGAATACCCAACACATCAGCAATATCAGAACTATCAATATGAATTGCATGTTCCTTTTTACCAACAATAAGATTTCTAGCATGAGGATTAAAATGAGTTACTATATAGTTGTACAACTGATGACTGATATTGTCCTGCAAATTCATTTGAAGCAATCCACCAAAACCAATGTCTATAACATCCTTCTTTTGCTCATCACTAAAATCTTCCATAATTGTACAAAGATAACCAGGACCAGATTTAGCACCAATTTCAAGGTCTAAAATATCATCTTCAGTAAGAGCACTGAAAAATAAAAAACATGAATAAGACACACATATTCCTGAAAAAAATTATGTTATTTTCTTAGCATAATTATCTTTTAAAACATTTAATTCCTGACTATTATAAAATTTAAAATATATAATTACTGTATGTAATGCTGATATTAAAATTCCTGACTCTAATTATCTATTTCCTGACTAATATTATCTTAAACCTGACTGAGTATTATTATGTGAATATTATTATCCTAAAACTGACTATCCATATCTATTTTCTGACAATAACTATCTATTTCCTGACTATTATTATCTATATTCTGACTAGTATTATCTTAAAACTGACTAAGTTATAATACATATGAATATCTTTATCCTAAAACTGACAATCCATATCTATTTTCTGTTAATAATTATCTAATTCCTGACTAATATATGCTAATTACTGAATAATGTTATAAATTGTAAAAATTTAATTACTCTATTTAAATATTGAAATTATTATTCCTGAATATTATTATCTATATTCTGACAAATATTATCTAAAACCTGACGAGTTATAATGTATCTAAATATTATTATTTTTAAACTGACTATCCATATCTATTTTCTGACAAAAACTATCTAATTCCTGACTAACATAATGTAATTCCTGGGTATAATAAATTGTCAAATATTTAATTAATGCAAATTTTATTGGTATAACAACTCCTGACTATTATAATCTATTTCCTGACTAATTTTATCTTAAACCTGGCCGTGTTAATTTTATTTCTGAATAATATATCATAATACCTGATCTATAAAATCTAATTCCTGATATGCTAATTCCTGAGTAAGATAAATTTGAATACAGACAACAACAACTTAATTTCTGATGAAAAACATCTAAATACTGAAAAACATATACTATTAGCAAAATAAAATAATACAATTAAAGATAATATAATAAAATGCTTATTTCTGATATAAATAATATAATTCCTGACTATATAATAGTCAATCCTCAAAATAATCAAAATTACAACTAATGTAATTACATCAAAAATAACAAAATCCTACACAAGAATATTCAAAGTAAAAACAACAATTTACATTTCATCGAACACCTGGCGTGCATCTGAATATACAAAACAATATTTTTCCGAATTTAAAAGAATTTATTTCGAATATCACACCTCACAGATCGACTTCTTTTAGAACCTTGTTTAGGACCACGCTTCTTAGAATGCTGTGAATCATCCCTACAAAACAAGAACAAGAATAAAAAAAAAATTACTGACAATTGTTTTCATAAAAAACGAATAAGCAAATAATAACTAAAAAATTTATTAACCTTTCTGGCATTTCAACTATCTTCGGAGGCTGTTTTGATGATCGTTTAGTTCGTTTCATATAAACTTTTAAAGGAGAATCATCAGTAGGAGGAAGGCCAGCCATTAATGTATGTGAGGAAGACGGAAATTAGGGTTTATGTAAAAAAAATGAAAATTAAGTACATGCAAATATAAGCTAGAAAATGAAGAAGTGATGCGAAATTTTAGGAAAAATGTAGTTAAGTTGAGAGTAATGGAGTGTAATGGAGTGTAACTGCAGAAAACGTGGGGAAGAAGAAGGAGGAGAAAGGCGGAACGTTGGAAGACGTTTTTTTTAAAAAAAAAAAAAATCAAAAAATGATTGATAATTAATAGTCGGGCCGCGCGCGGGCCGAACTATTAAAAGACGGGCCGCGCGCGGGCCTGTAAGTAGAACGGACTCACATGAGTCCGTTCTACACAATATTTTTCGTATTGTTCGTGTTGTAAGCTTGTAACAACTAACTTGATAGAGCTAGTATAAGTTAGACAAATCGAGTATATACAAGATGAGTACAACATTATATTACATAATCATGCATGGTCTCTCATGGAGCAATCATGCCATGTTTATTCTCATGAAGAAGCTAATATAAACTCTATCCCATTTCTCCAAAAGGACCTTTTCTTTTTTTTTTTTTTTACTAAGATATATACCAACTAACTCCACATTCTCTTTAGGGAGCCATACACAATGATTTGTTTCTAAAATAGTAAGTAAACTTTATAAATGTCAAACCACCAATTTAATAACGTGTTGCAAAATTAGATGATTATTAGTTGATACAAATACATACTAATTATGCTATATAAACACTCCGACCTAAGCTATCATTGCAAAAGATCAGATGCCATTACTTATGATTGCCCATAACCTACGCATGCAATGCCAATAGATGGATACTGCTTGCTTGACTTTCTGTGCATGTTTTTTGGCATTTAGATAAAGGCTAATTAATGTTCTTCAGGGTTTTTGTTACAAGTACACACTAGATGGCTCATAACTCATAAGGTAGGACCATATGTAGCCCTTATGTAGGACGACTCTAAATAGTTGTTGTAGCTTGTAGCTAGGATTGAAACTATCTTGTTAACGATATATCTTACAACATATTACGTGTATGCTAAACCTATTAGGAGCTAGAATATTCTATGTATATTCTCTATCAACAAGCTAGTTGGGGAAAAAAAATTTCATGTATTGTGTAACTTAAGATGATTAAACATACAATATTAACGTTAATCAACTCGATATAGCTAATTAAGTACTCAATTCACATGAATCAATTGTCAACAAATCAAAAAAATTCCCTTGTAAGAAAAAATTACATATATTACAACTTGTTACGTAGTACACTAGTACATACATGTGATTAATATTAGGGAGAGATCGGGTGTTCATTATAGAAAAACTAGCTAGCCCTACAAAGGAGCTAATTAAGGTGGGGTAAAATAGTAATAGTAAATTAGTAATAGAATATTTCTGTGACCAAACTTGAAACATTTTTAAATAACGGACGAAATTGAGAATTGGAACAAATGAAACAAATGAAATATCAAGCTAGCATCATATTCTAGCAACCACTAAAATTATTTACTAATTTGGAATAATAATTGATAACAAAGATGGATAACTTCTTTCTCCTAGCCTCGATGAAATGTTACACGTTATACCATAATTTAACTTGGAATTTAATATGTTCTAACTTCTAAGCTAAATGATTTACATCATCAACTCATCACTAAGACGTTATACTTAAGGGTAAAAATTAAACCCTAATTATATTGCTCAAAATGTATATATTACAGGTGGCCACGAGCTAAGCTAGATCATGGGTTATCATTATTAAGGGTTCCAAGGAGCATTATTTGTTATCAAAGCTTCTAAATTAAAGAATTGTTTTTGATAATGCATCATTAGTTATTGTGAAACTAGGGCGAAGCCATACTAATGATATTAATCGAGAATTTTAAGTTTAAGGTGGCTATGTAAAACTTAGCTTATTATTGATCATATCATACTAAGCATATTTATACAAGGTTACAAACTCTTACGTTGTGACGCAAACCTACATATGTTAATTAAAAATTTAGGATATAAATTAATTAAGCTTCCTAACAAAAATCGATAAACAAATTAACATAAAAATTACACGTCTCTCTCTTTCTCTTTATTTGTAACTTGCTGATGAGTCAATAATTGTGTACAAGAAAAGCTTAAACGGCATAGTTTTCCTTGCACTACTAAAGAAAGGATGAGGATTGAAGATAGATGTTTACTATTCAGCAACTAGTTGCTTAGTTGATCATGAATGACGTATTTTTTTATTTGCCTTTTTATTACTAGTCCTAAATAATTAACGTGCATGAATTTAAATGATTGATTGTAAAGTACAGTGTATATATTTACGTATTTCAATACCTAAATTAAAATATTACGTACTTTCCCCCGATACATTATAAAATTACTTCTGTAACATAATCTTGTATGTTTTGTATGTGTCTGAAAACGGACACATACATGAATATTTATGTTACTGATTTTTGTTAGATTATGTTCTAAGCTTCAAGCTACTTTACACCCTTCTTTAAAATCGAGTTAAATATGGACGCTGTTTGGGTCCAATTTAGTCCAATTGGGCCAAGTCATTAAATGATCCAATTAAAAGCCCAAGGTCAAGGTTCAACTCTCCAAATAATGCTAAAGTCAAGATCAGTCCACAAGGCAAGTCAATTGGGCCCAAGCCCATTTCTCCCATATATGCCAAGGTATAAAAGCCATCAATATTACGTTTGTAAAGGACAACACATAAAGCCTCAAGCAATTAATTCTCTTGCATAGCTTTCTCTCTACACATCGTACTAACTTTAGCATCGGAGGGGCCTTCCTCGGCAACACCCCCGAGGCTAGTTTACGTGTGTTTGCTGTGCAGGAAATCTTCGGTCCATCGTTACTTGGATCGAATCCAGTCTTCTCCACCTTAGTGGACCTTCGGCAGGGTCCCATTGTTTTTACCCGAAACAATTTGGCGCCGTCTGTGGGGAAGACTTTCAAAAAATCCTTAAGCCAATTTCAATCGTTCTACCTCAATCTTAGTTCCAATGGCTAAGAATCGCAAGAACAAAAACGACGGGGCTTCTCCCATGAGAAAGCGCCGAAAGTCACTAGGAGGGGGTCCCTCGGAGCGCCCCACTCCTAGCCTATCTCCTCCTCGGGATAGGAGCCCCTCCGCGGGACCCGACTCTCGTGAGGAGCCAAGGGAGAGATCCGAATCTCCTATCATCCAGTCCAGTCATCCGCCGAGCCCGCCTCGGTTAAATGAGGACGACTGGTCCAGTCAAAGGACTCAATCTCATGCCCGGAGCCAATCTCGGAGCATTCGCACCAACTCTCGCTCTCAGCCGAGGACACCCTTGACGGGACCCAACTCGGAAGAGGTAGTGAGAGCCCTAGCGGTCCTCATGGAAGCCATGAAGGCCCAAAATGTGCCACCTCCACGCGGCCGAACACCTCCGCAAACCAGAAACCAGCGGAGGTGCCTCGGCCAGGAGGGGGGGAACTCTCCTCTTTTAAGGAGCTTGGCGAATGGGAAGAGGATACTTGGAGAACCGAGAGGGAGAGAAACAGGAACTCTCATTTCTTCAGGGATTCCTCCCTTCAGCTCGCCACGAGCCGAACCCATAAAAGCAGCAGTTCTGCCTCTCGGCCAGAAACTGCTCGCCGAAGCGTTCACGACCGGCTCGGCGATAGGGAGCGGAGTGTGCACAGTCGCCTCTCCTACCCCGCAGCCGAGGCCCAGACCTCCCAGCCCGGGACGAAAACCACTTCTACCTCTCTGAGAGGGCGGAGCGCGGTCCCTTCGGCTGGGAATAAGGGCAAAGCCGTGATGCTGCCCTCCAGTTCTCCATTCGAGCAATGGATATTGGAGTCCCATGTGCCGACGGTCAAAATCCCGTCGCACATTACCTATGATGGAACCCCGGATCCGAAGGACCATGTTGCCTCGTACGAGGCTCATATGCATCTTTGCCCCAGGTCCGAAGCAACTTGGTGCAAATATTTCCCAACCACTCTCAAGGGGGTCGCGCAAGCGTGGATCTCCAAGGGAGTAAAAGAGGGCTCAATTACTGGGTGGGACGATCTGTCCTCCAAGTTCAAGAGCAAGTTTTCCACGGCAAATCGCCGGGAAAAGACTACTGCAGAGCTCATGGGCCTGCAGCAAGGTGAGGCCGAGAGCCTCCGAGACTACCTGACCCGCTTCAGCAATGAATCGTCCAGCATTTCTCAGCTGGACCAAGGGCTGGCAGTCTTCGCCCTTCAGCACGGTCTCAGAACTGGGCCATTCTCAGACTTCATGGTCATGAATTCACCTCAGACCTTGGAGGAGGCATTGAATGCCTCGGATAAGTTCATCCGAGCTGAGGAGTGGAACAAAGCAAAAACCCAACCCCAATCTGGGGGAGGGAAACAAAAACAAGCACCCTCGTCCGAAGGCCAAGGCCAGAAGGCAAAGGGAAAGGCGAAAGCCTCGGAACAATCTTCGGCCAACGAGTCGAAGAAGGAAAAATCTGCTCCTTTCCAGGGCAGATACGAATCTTACACTCCGCTCTCTCTTCCGCGCGCTAAGATCTACAGCGTGACGAAGGAGGAGCAGAGTTACAGAAAGCCGAGACCGCTCCCAAAGTGGTATCAGCGCAAAAATAAAAATCAGTGGTGTGAGTTCCATGAATCACCGGGACACAACACTGAAGAATGTATCCAGCTGAAGGACCAAATCGAGGATATGGTCCGGAAAGGGTACTTGAAAAAATATATCGCGGATCACCGCGAGAAAAAAGAGGCCGAGAAGCTTGAGAAAGACTCTCGGCAAGAAATTGACTTCCCCCGAAAGAACAGCAAAACTGCGGAAGGAAAATTCCCTCCAATCCATGTTATCTCGGGAGGAACATGCTCTCGGAGGGAGCACAAGCGTCACCTCAGGGCTCTGACCCATCAGGTGAATCATGCTGATATACAGCCACCCCAGTCACCGGTGCCGAACATGACGTTCACAGCCGCTGACTGTCGGGGGGTGACGTACCCTCACGAGGACCCGTTGGTAATAATCGCCACGGTGGCCAACCACGACGTCAGCAAAGTCTTAATTGACGGTGGTAGCGGGGCAAATATTTTGTTCCGGAAGGCCTACAATCAAATCAAGCTGAAGCCCAAGCACCTCACGCCGGTATCCTACCCGGTATCCGGATTCAATGGGGCTTCAACTTATCCTGATGGGAAGGTCCTACTTCCTGTCACCATTGGCTGCGACGAAGCAGCTAGGAATGTCATGACCGAATTTTTGGTCATTGATGCTCCTTCAGTGTACAACGTGATTTTGGGGAGACCCATAATTCACGAGATCCAAGGGGTTGTCTCAACTTATCATCAGCTGATGATATACGTTTCAGACGCCGGCTTCCCCGAAAGGATCCAGGGCAGCCAAAAGGAAGCCCGGAGATGCAACTACCTCAAGCCATCCACCAGTCGCCCAGAGGACGATGATGAGGATGAGGAGGAGAAAGAAAAAGAAAAAGAGCCGAACACGAAGAAGCCGAAAGGCCTAAGTGCTTCAGCGCAAGGTTCTGTACCCAAAGAGAAAGGGTCAGAAAAAGAGAAGGCAAGCTCTTCTTCTGAGCCGAAAGACTCAGGGAGCCAGCCGAAGAAAAAGAAGTCGGGGATGCCTGCTGATATAGACAGCAGGCCGGATTATGAAGAGTCCAGTCCATCAGCAATGGACACGGATCATCAGACTGAAACGGTCGAATTGACCGAAGGAGATGCTGAGAAATGTGTAACAATCGGGATGGACCTTGATCCGAACACCCGTTGTGAACTTATTCAACTCCTTCGGGACAACAGAGATGTGTTTGCTTTCTCGGCAGCCGATATGCCGGGGATAAGTCCAGACCTCATCTCCCATAGGCTTAACGTCGACCCAACGTGTCGGCCAGTTAAGCAAAAGAAGCGGAATTACTCCGCAAATAAGAATCGAGACATCGCAGCCGAGGTCAAAAAATTGCTGGACGCAGGTTTCATCGAGCCTTGTCAGTATCCAGAATGGCTGGCCAATGTGGTGATGGTTCAGAAGTCCAATGGTACCTGGAGAATGTGCGTTGACTTCACGGACCTAAATAAGGCTTGTCCGAAGGATTTCTATCCCTTGCCGAGAATCGATCAGCTAGTCGACTCGACGAGCGGTCACGCCTTGCTTAGTTTCATGGACGCGTTCTCGGGGTATCATCAGATCTTCATGCACCCCGACGACCGAGCAAAGACGGCATTCGTCACGAACGCCGGGGTGTACAATTACAAAATGATGCCCTTCGGATTGAAAAATGCGGGGGCAACATATCAAAAGCTGGTGGATCAGGTTTTTGCCGATCAAAAAGGCCGAAACATGGAAGTCTATGTTGACGATTCAATCGTCAAAAGCAAGAAATTTGAGGACCATGTCCAGGACCTGGCTGAAACCTTCGTCACCTTAAGAAAACATCAAATGAAGCTGAATCCGAAGAAGTGTGTCTTCGGGGTGAAGTCAGGGAAATTCCTTGGATTCATGGTCAGCAAGAGGGGGATTGATGCCAATCCCTCCAAAGTTAAAGCAGCTCTAGATCTTCCTGAGCCGAAAACAAAAAGGGACGTTCAGCGGCTCACCGGAAGAATGGCAGCCCTCTCGAGGTTCATTTCAAGAGCTTCGGACAAGGGGTTACCCTTCTTCAAAGCCCTGAAACTTCCAAAAACAAAGGAGCTCATTTGGGAAGAAGAGCAAAAAGAGGCCCTCAAGCAGCTTCGGGAGCACCTGGCTCAGCTCCCAACTCTGGCTAGTCCAGTGGAGGGGGAAACTTTATATCTGTACGTGGCTGTTAGCCCGGCCACCATCAGTGCAGTGCTGCTGAGGGAAGAAAATAAAATTCAGCAGCCGATCTATTTCGTCAGTCACACTCTGACAGATGCCGAGACTCGTTACCCTCTACTCGAGAAAATCGCCTTTGCAGTAGTGGTAGCCGCTCGGAAGTTGAGACCCTATTTTGATTGCCATCAGATAGTGGTTTTCACTGATCAGCCGCTGGAAAAAGTTCTCGGCAAAGTGGAAAAATCAGGTAGGCTGGCCAAGTGGGCCTTTGAGCTCACTGAATTCAGCATCAGCTACCAGCCGAGAGCAGCCATCAAGGCTCAAGCCCTAGCGGACTTCCTGGCCGAATGCTCGTACCAGGAGACGTTAGACGATGAAAGGAAAACCTGGACCGTGTTTACGGATGGATCCTCCACCGTAAATGGTTCGGGGGCAAGGGTAGTGATAACCTCTCTAGAAGGCAAATCCTTCGAGTATGCACTAAAATTTTCTTTCAAGGCTTCGAACAACGAAGCTGAATACGAGGCGGCAATTGCAGGCCTAGAATTGTGCATCTCTCTGGAAGCCGAGCATGTCTGTCTGAAAACAGACTCTCAGCTAGTTGCATATCAGATTGGTGGCAGTTACGAGGCCAAAGAACCCTCCATGATAAATTATCTTGCCAAAATCAAATCAGTTATTGCAAAGCTGAGAACCTTTGAAGTGCAGCTGATCCCAAGGGGTCAGAATGCTCAAGCCGATGCACTCTCCAAACTTGCCAGTTCAACTCTAACCGAGCTGAACAGATCTGTATATGTGGAGGTGCGCCGAGAAAGAAGTGTCGACGAAGCACCCGAAGTGTGCTGCGCCGACCCAGAGCTCAGCTGGATGGACCCCATCCTAGCTTTCAAACTTCGGGGAGAAATTCCCGAAGACAAAATTCTGGCTTCTAAGCTGAAGAGAACCAGCTCAAGGTTCGTCGTCTTCAGAGGAGAGCTTTAGAAAAAAATTTTCTCAGCCCCATTGCTGAAATGCGTGGGACCAACAGATGCAGATTACATCCTTCGGGAAATTCACCTTGGCATCTGTGGGAACCATATTGGGGGAAGGACCCTAGCCCATAAGGCATTGAGGGCCGGATATTACTGGCCCACCATGGTCTCTGACGCCAAGGAGCTGGTCAGGAAGTGCGAGAAATGTCAAAAATTCGCACCAGTCATCCATCAGCCAGCTAGAAACCTTCAGCCGATCCTAAATCCGCTTCCATTTGCCCAATGGGGGCTGGATATTCTGGGGCCATTTCCAGATGCACCCTACCAAAAAAGATGGTTAATAGTCGGCATCGACTATTTCAGCAAATGGATTGAGGCTGAAGCAGCCTCGAATATCACAGAGCAAACTGTCAGGAAATTCATCTGGCAGAATATTATTACTCGCTTTGGTATTCCGAGGGTTTTTGTCTTTGATCATGGAAGGCAATTTGATAATCTTCCGCTGAGGCGGTACACAGATCAGTTCGGCATCAAACTAGCATATTCAGCAGTGTGTCATCCACAAAGTAATGGCCAAGCCGAAGCTGCAAATAAACAAATCCTCAGCGCCTTGAAGAAAAGGGTTGAAGATCAAAAGTCTAAGTGGATAGAGGAGCTTCCAGGAACCCTCTGGTCACTTCGGACAACAGAAAAAGAGGCAACGGGCTATTCACCTTTTGAGTTGGTGTATGGTGCCGAAGCCGTTCTTCCAGTGGAAATCGGTTCTGAAAGTTTAAGAGTGCACCACTTCTCGGCTGAGAACGAGCAACTTATGAAGGAATCCCTTGATTTCCTTGACGAAGTGAGAGACTCAGCCCGAGATAGAATGGCTGCTTACAAGCAGAGAATCAGCAAATTTTACAACCGAAGGGTCCATGCAAGGCCTCTCAAGATCAGAGACCTTGTCCTTCGAAATGCTGCTGCAGTTCAGAAAGGCCGAATCCATGGGAAACTCTCAGCTGCATGGGAGGGACCTTACGAAATTCATGATGAGCTTCAGCCAGGGACATACAGACTTCGTCAGTTAGATGGAACTGAGCTGAAAAATCACTGGAATGCTGATGTACTAAAAAAGTACCATGTGTAAACCCTTCGGGGCAGAACAATCTTTGTAAGTACATTTTGAATTATTAATGAAGGGCCTCAGAGCCACCATTTCTATAAAATTTTGCAACTTTTTATTCTTTTAAGTTTTCTTCATTCTATCTACTCTTTAAGGGTTTTCATCCAGCCTCGTCTGAAACCTTCGCCTTCGGGTAACTGGGTTTCAGATTGCTGACAAACCCGTCTTTTCAAAGAACTCTGGTCTTTCAGCTGAAGCTAAAACTTCAGCAAGACTTGTTCTCCAAAGACATGAGTCCATGGACAAGTCTGGAATATTGCCTTAGCTGAGCCTCGTATCCCAGAGAGCCAATATTTGAAACATTGCCTTCAGTTGGCCCTGTGTTTCAGATATCCATTTCTAAAGATAGAGAGAAAACCAAGGATAACGGCAACTATTATAAAATATCTATTCAGCCTCGTCTGAAACCTTCGCCTACGGGTAACTGGGTTTCAGATTGCTGACGAACTCGCCTTTCAAAGAGCTCAGGTCTTTCAGCTGAGGTTAAATTTCAGCAAGACTTGTTCTCCAAAGGCCTAAATCTGCGGACAAGTCTGGGATATTGCCTTAACTGAGCCTCGTATCCCAGAAAACCATTATCCGAAACATTGCCTTCAGTTGGCCTTGTGTTTCAGATACCCGTTTTTTAAAGTTAGACGGAAATCCAATTCAGTAATCCAAAGACTTGAGTCTTCAGATTACTGAGGGAGGCAGGAAGCACTGTCAGCGCAAGTTTATCTTCAGCAGTATTCTTCAAGCTGAAAGCTTTGTACTTAGTAAGTTTTTGAGAAAAAAGCAAAGCATTCAAAATAAGGCAAAGTAGTTGAAGAGAAATGCATCAGATAAAAGTCAAAGGCTCAGAAAATGAGCTACAGAATTCAGAATTGTCTAGGACATAACGAAATATCGGCAGCCGCCCACAAGCGGAAAAATACAGCTGCCGAAGTACAATACAAAAACAGATAAAGCAGTTTGTACATCAAGGCAAGCTGAAGCAAAAAACAAGGCAAACCAATTTTTTTTCAGAAGCGGCAAGTCTAAAATTGAGCGCATGATGAACCGCAAGATTCTGAAGACGACTGCCCGAGTTCCTATGCTTCAGCCCGAGGATCAGACTGATCAACAATGCTGGCTTCAGCTCCAGCAGCAGATGAAGCAGGCTGTGCACCCTGCTGAGCTTCCCTCCTCTCTTCTTCTTCCTCAGCTTCCTCAGCTGCAAGAATCTCAGCTTCGGCTGGAGTAGGGAACTTCATATGAGGATCTTCTGGATCCTGGCCCCATTCAGCACACTTGGACCAGTCCAGATTCGGCTCAGCATGGAGACAAAGTCTTCGGCATACTCTGAACCCGTTCTTGAATCCCATCTCGTACTCTTCTTGAGTATAAATGCGGGTTTTGAGCAGGGCTTCAACATCTGCTAGCTTCTTCTGTACCTCCTCCAAGTTTTTCCTGGATTGATTTAGCTCTTCAGCGAGCTTGGAAGAGGCACCCTTCTGCTTGTTCAGCTCTTGCTGAACCTCTGAAGCATCAGCCTTCAGTTGAGTCAGCTCGTCATTTTTGACCCTTAGCTGATCCTCAGCCTCTCTCAGCTTCGCTCTCTCAGCTTCGGCAGCAGCAACAGCCTCTGAGAGTTGGACGTTTTGGGCTTGGAGCTGTTCTTCAGCAGCCATCCTACTGGCTTCTGAAGCTTCCAATTTCTGCTGCACCTCAGCCTGTGCAGTAGCTCCATCCTTGATTCGGCTTTCGATAGCAGCCTTGAATTTGGTAACGTCCACTCCCATGTGATCTCGGAGAAAGTTCTCCCCTTCTATTAGTGGGGGGAAAACCTCCCTCTCCATAGCAGTGCAGAAGGTCTGGAGGGCTTCAGCAGCCTTCTTTTCGTATTCCTCCCCTTCCCTCTGCTTTTCTTCAGCTGCTGCCTGCCTCATCTGAGCAAGCTTTAGCTCTTCAACAGCCACCTTCTGGGCATGCTCGGCCTCGTCCACCCTATCTTGTAGGGTGTCTATCAGCTCTACAGTGAGAGTCTGATTGTGCACAAACTGAAAGCAGAGGCACAACTCAGTAAAAAAAAAAAAAAAAACAACAAACAACATAATAACTTGGGGCTGAAGAGCTGAACAGAAAAATAGAAACAAGAGTAAGGATTTACCTGCATCATCAGCAGTTGATTCGTCCTTACAGGGTCTGGGACAGATCTGCTGGATTCACCCATCCCAGCAGTGGCCTTCAGCGACCAGGCCCTTGCCCTGTCTACTTCGGAAATTCCAGCAAAATTGCCGAAGTAGGCTTCTGCACCTTCTCGGTTCTGGCCCCATATGACGTCCCAGATGTGATCTGGAATTGGAATTCGGGAGGCCGAGAACCCCATCTCTCCAGAGTGCAGCGTCTGGAAGGAGGGGAAGGAAGACTCAGGAGCTTCATGAACCCTTGGAGGTTCAACTTCTCCTTCTTCAGCAGTCTTCTCTTCCTTCTCAGCAGAGTCGATGACAACGACCTCTGCTTCCTCTTCGGGGTTGAGAACGAAAGCCTCAACCTCTCTAGCAATATCAGCTGAGAAACCCTCAGCAGCGGGCTTCTCAGCACTCTCAGCATTGTGCCCTTCGGCACTATCTACCATTCCCTCGGCTAGGACCCCTCCCTTGGGATCAGGAGTCTTTCGGTTCACCTCCATCTCAGGAGGTGGGGAAGGGGTCTTCGGTGGAGATTGTGGTGGTAGTGGGGGAACCCTCGGCAATTCGCCGCCTTCGCCGGGCTCTCGGATGCTGATGCCGGCCGGCCTCGGCCCCATTTGGAAGTCATGAGGGCCGATGATGGCCATCCGTCTCCTCCTTTTCTGAAGGGGTTGTTCATCCATATCCGATTCTTCGGAGTCTTCCTGGATTTGATCTTCAGGACGAACAGGGGCTTTACCTTCTCTCTGCCTTTTGCTCCCTGCAGACTGCAAAAAACAGGGGGGGCAGGAAGAGTGTGAGTACAAAAAAAAAAAAAAAAAAAAAAAAAAAAAAAAAAAACGAAAAGAGATTTCAAAGCAAAAAAGTTAAGTGTAACTCACCGAGGTCTCCAGCAAAGCCTCGTCCTCTTCTTCAGCCGCCCTCGCTGCTGCTTTTTCTTCAGCAGCCCTGGAGGACCCTTCTCCTCCTTCACAAGCTTCAATAGCCCGTGCAACCTCCTCGGCTGTACGGGCGGCTTCAAGCTCCTCAGCTAGCAGTTGAAGCCAAGGATCTCTCTTCTTCCACCAAGGCTTCTGCCTCTGATAAAGGGCAACAGCCTCGATTTGGAGATGATGCTGATCTAGATGGACCTCCCTGTGCTTTGAATCGGTGATAGCGGGGGCCCGATCGATAATAAGTCGCTCTTGGTTGACGCCGAGACGATTGTAGTCGATGCCGACGTTTGTCTCGTTCCGCTCTGAGCATAAGAAAAGAGCAAAGGTCAGTTCGGCAAAATAAAAATGCTGGACCGGCTCAGCAGGAAAGTGCAAAACAAAATTCTTGCTAAGAATAAATAATAAAGGCCTCGGCCCCAGCCGAAGAAGCTTACCATCCCTGAACTTTCGGCTGAGGCCGACAGCTGCTAGCATGTGCTCTTGGAAAATATAGTGGTTATCCGAGAGCCAAGTCTCCGGGATATACTTCATTCGGCCTCCAGCACCCCCAGGGTTCAGCATTCGGCCGAAAATATTTTGCTGGTTAAGGTGCAGATCTGGGCCTCTATCTTCGGGAGGGCCCAGGCTTCCCATCTCAGGGTCAGGCTCAGATAGATACCTGGGAGCGCTGAAGACGTAAGGATGGGCAGGATCTGTGGGCGCCCTAACCTAGATCCATTGACCCCTCCATTCCTTATCTGAGGAATCATTCGGCCACATGGTTAAATACTGAGGCCGAGACTCAATTCGGTACCACCCAGGACCATGATTACCGTGCCCACTTTGAATGTTTGGCATTAGCCGATGAAGCTTTTTGAAGCAGTGGAGGTTCGGTACATATCTGAAAAACTTGCAGACCCACAAGTACGTCATCACCCTTCGGATGCTGACGGGAGTTAGCTGGCACAGGGAGACCCTGTAGTGGATCAGCAAGTCTCGGACAAATGTGTCCAGAGGAAACCTCAGCCCATACTGAAGCTGTCTTGTGTACACCCCCACATACCCCGGGGGCGGACGATGGATTCTATCAGATGCAACGGGCATTCTGCACCAATACCCATCAGCTTCCATTATACCGTAGTGCAGCTCTATTTGTTCAGCAAACCGATACACCTCGGCGTGCTGTACCCACCAATGGTAGGGACGGTTCTTTATCATGGCTGAAGCTACTTCGGCGTCCTGCCACTCCTGAAATCCAGGAAGGACATCCCAAAGTTGAGCGGGAACTACTTCGTCCTGCCCAGAGACGCTCGGCTCCTCCGTTCCTTCAGGAGGCGCCGATGAAATTGGGGTCGCCCTAATTCCTTCAGCAGGGTCAGACCCCACTTCTTGTCCGTTCCAGGTCCCAGTCCTATTCCTGGGATCGGGGAATTGCCTTGCCCTTCTTGGAGGACGGGCTCTGCCTCTAACTCCTCTCACCATTGTCGGTTTTTGAAGAAAAAGTCGAAGGAAAAGGGGGAAGGAGTTCAAATTCGAAGAAAATTAAACAAAAATCGAAGGAAATTACCTTATTTTGAAGCGGAATTTGCCGATCTATGAGTTCGGAGCGACGAATTTCAGTTTCTAAGCTTAATGCTCGGGGAATCAACGAAGTTTTGATGCGGATTCTTGAGTTCTCTCGAGAAATTCGGGCTCGTGTTTGTGAAGAAGTGAGGAGAGATAGTGCGCCTCTTTAGTTTTATCTCCAGAAATGGAATTTAAGGGGCCGCGCTTTTAATTTCTTCTTAAATACCTCACTAAGTAACCGTTAAACACACGTCCCAATGATTAACTACCCATTATCCGTCCAACTTCCACAAATTATCCACCCAACAGCCGTTATCTCACTAATGGCGGTTTAAATTTAAATCTTTTTAGATTAATTAAATCATTTACTTCCCTCCTTTTTTCTGGTTAATTAAACCCGACCCGTCATTCTTCCAAATCGGGTCTGGGGGGCAAGTTGTTTGGGTCCAATTTAGTCCAATTGGGCCAAGTCATTAAATGATCCAATTAAAAGCCCAAGGTCAAGGTTCAACTCTCCAAATAATGCTAAAGTCAAGATCAGTCCACAAGGCAAGTCAATTGGGCCCAAGCCCATTTCTCCCATATATGCCAAGGTATAAAAGCCATCAATATTACGTTTGTAAAGGACAACACATAAAGCCTCAAGCAATTAATTCTCTTGCATAGCTTTCTCTCTACACATCGTACTAACTTTAGCATCGGAGGGGCCTTCCTCGGCAACACCCCCGAGGCTAGTTTACGTGTGTTTGCTGTGCAGGAAATCTTCGGTCCATCGTTACTTGGATCGAATCCAGTCTTCTCCACCTTAGTGGACCTTCGGCAGGGTCCCATTGTTTTTACCCGAAACAGACGCATTTAACAGTAATGATAAATCTTTGTTGTGCTAAAATAAACACATTATATGTCAGAGGAGATATTGACCACATACTCTACATCTCTACAATGAAAGCTAGACCAATATGCATATACCATCCTAGTTAAGATAATTTGTTATATCGGAGAAATAGTCCACTAGTCTTATGACAAGTACTCTCAATTCACATATGGGTTGTTAATTATTATAACAAATTATTGTTTCGGGACTAGGAAATTAAAAGTCGCGTATGTATAAGAATTCATTGTGGTATTACTCTAGTCTTATCTAGCTAGCTAGCACACATGTAACGTATGTTATATTACTGGTTGAGATCAAACCTACAATATGCGTCATGTCGGTCATGACTTTATGCGTTATATGGACTAAAAAGGGCATCAAGATCAAGTCAACTACGTTATTTTTGAGAAAAGAATGCGTACGGTAGCTATTCATTATCTTGATTAAAAAAAGGGGGTTAAGATAGGAAAAGGAAAAATAATACATAGCTCTTGTGATTCTAATGTAGGCTACTTGGAATTTGTTGGTGACGATAAGTTGGCCATAACAAGCACTATTAGGAGCTATTATTAAAGCACATCCAACAATCATATGAAAAGTATGTACTATATTATATTATTGGGATGAAATTTTAGTGCTAGGGCAACATCACCAACTTCGTTTTCTCTAGATGCAAACTTCCCTCCTTAATTGAGTTGGGCTAGGTTATTTCCTTTTATGGAAAAATTGCTTTAATATTATTGTAGGATTTATTAAATAGTAATAATAATAAAATGTAATAGAGAGTTTGTTCCGTGAATTGAGAAACTAAGGTATTATTTATTATGGTAATCTTGCTATAGGCAATAGGCATCTCAAGAAGGCATGGAGTTATCTTTTATTCGATTTTCAGTTCCGCGAGTCATGTAAATTTTAATACGCTTAGTCCATAGGACTAATTTTCTCTTATAGAACCAAAAAGAGGGACCTTATACGGGTTCGATCAGCTTCAATTAGGTTACATTTCATTAAGGTTATTAGGTGGTTTAGAAATTCTGTAATGTCCATTCGGTTTTCGGTTTGGATTTTGCCCAAATCCAATCCGATCCGAACTAAATTTCGGTTTTTAGTTTTCAAATCCAATCCGATCCGAATTACTTACCAAATCCGATCCGATCCAATCCGAATTATAATTCGGTTATTTGGATCCAATCCGAAAATCCAAATTAAAATACATTGCTAAATTTTTTGGGTCTAATGCAATTACAAAAATAAAATTGCAATAATAAAATTCAATTCTTGAAAGTATAATAGTACATGATTTATACAAGTGTTGAAAACATAGAATACATTATTAATATTATTATAATCACGAACATAGTTTAACATGATTAGTATTAACAATATTTTTTTTGTAAAATAACGCTTTCATAATTCGGTTATTTCGATATTTTGGATCCGAGCAAGGTCAATCCGATCCGATCCGAATATCCGAATTTTCAAAAAAATTCAATCCGATCCGATCCGATTTAAAGTTTGGATCCAATCCGAATTGATAATTCGGTTTTGATTGGATTGGATTTCGATTTTTATCCAAATAATGGACACCCCTAGCGCCTATGTCTAAGATAGGTGGTCCGGCCCAAGAGGTTGACATGTACCCAATGGCGGAACTTGGAGAGTTTTGCTCAATGAACCAATGAGTATTAAATTCCTAATACACAAGTCCAAATCAATGCACCAAGCCTTGGCTCTTACTCCGTATTATATAATAACACGATCCTATAAATCCTAAACATGACCCTTCGTTGCATGTTAATTAAATACTCTTATCAAGAAGAAAATAAGATATATCGAAACATATTGCAAAAATTGGAGAATTGAAAAATAAACTACTACTAAAAAGATCTTTAAGCCCATTTTAAATTTGGGTCTTAAATTACTTTTTAACAGGCCATCCTTTACATCTGGGCTAAATTGAAGAAGGAGCAGCTTATAATCTTGGCCCATTAGCCTTCAATTCTATAATTTTTTGACCTTTCTTCGCTTGGAAATAAAAATTGCCGAGTTTTTTTTACTATGGTCCCTAATAACCTCCGGGAGCCCATTTGGGTGGATAAAACCATCCAATATGCCTTTAAACAGTCAATTTACCCGATTACAACTTGCATTGATTTCATAAAAACACGCTGCACCACGGATATTTATGACAACATATAATGGTTATATATGGTTCCAAACGTCATTATATGACCCCGAGATGTATCCCCTAGCATCTCAAAACTTTTCGACACCGGGTCCCGAAACCTCCAAAATTCCTAAAAAAGCGTGGATAATAGCCTTCAATTTTGACAATTTTTGACTTTTTTTGGCTGGAAATAACAATTGCCGAGAACCATGGAATCTAATACCCTCCGAGTGCCCATTTGGGTGGATAAAACCTTCCAATATGTCTTTAAACAGTCAATTTACCCAATTACAACTTGCACTGATTTCATAAGATCAAACTACATCACGGATATTTATGATAACATATAATGGTCATATATGGTTCCAAAAGACATTATATGACCTTGAGATGTATCCCCTAGGATCTCAACACTTTTCGCCACCAGGCCCCAAAACCTCCGAAATTTCTCAAAAAACGTGATTAATAGCCTTCAATTTTGGAATTTGACAGGGTAAAGTCGTATCCCCTAATCAAAAGTAATTCCTAAAACCACTACCTAAATATAGATAGGGAAGTAGGGTCGAATCCACAGGGAAACAAGTCTTTCTATTCCTAACTAATTATTATAATCTAAATTATCAAGGTAACCAATATTGTTATTGTAAAAAGGAATTAAACTACGGAGATCAAGTTCAGGGAGAAAAACAATAATAAGAAGGCCTAGGGTCACAGGTTCACCAATAATTAATATTCTGGGATAAAACATGACAATTAATAATCAACATTGCACAAATAACATGATTAACAGGCTCTCGCAATTTATTAATCAACATAGATCTAACAGGCTCTCGCAATTTACTAGATCTAAGTTCCTATTGAAAATAGCCTTTAATATCAAATTAACATCTGCTCGATTCATCAATTCAATATTGCTATACTTTTACAATCAAATTACATCTGCTCGATTCATAATCTAATTGTAAAGAATTAAAACAATTCAATAAGAAATTATCATGCAATATCAATAATCAACAATAACAAATTATCCCTTCATATTAATTACGGATCCCCATAAACCCTAGAATTAAACTACTCGGACATAATTAAATCTAAACTAAACGAAGCAATAAAAGTAGTCATGATAGAGTAAAGAAATAAAATAAATAACTGAGATTAAAAGAGAAGAAATCGTTACCAAAGTTAAAAGGAACAAGAGTTGTAGAGAGAGAAAATAATACTAAGAGTTTAAGAGAAGAGAGAAAGAGAAAAGTTAGAGAGAGAAAAGAGAGAGTAAGGGAAGGAAGAAAAGAATTCCCCCCCTAAATTCGCTTAACAAAAACGTATTTATACTAAGCTAGAAAATCCTAAGTTAAAACAAATTAAACGACGCTTAAAACGTCCTCCAAAAACACGCGCCCGATCGGGCGAGGCACCGCCCGATCGGGCGCGCCTTTTTGATCGGACGAAGGGCTGCTGCGATATAAGTCTTCTTTGCCCGATCGGGCGCGCCTTTTTGATCGGGCGGATCATCGGGCGGATCATCGCGCGGACACCCTTGGGCCGCTTGGACTCCTCGTTTGGGCTCGTAACTTGGCCCAAACCAAATATCCTCTTTGGGGCTTAAATCATTCGGTCCAAATGCATCGTCTTCACACAAGTCGAGCCCTTATTCACCGGCTTGATTACTCTAACCGATCTTGGGCTACGAAAGATGGTCGTGCTCCTCCAATGCTCGTAGTTGCTCCATAAAATCCCGGGAAAATGCTCCAAAGGTGCAATTTCTTACAAAACTCAACCAAAACTACGAAAACACTAGAAAACACATATTAGTAATAAAAGTGGCTCTAAAGAGCCAAAAACACTACTAATTATGACCAAGGGACGGGGGTAAAATACTATATAAAATAGACATATCAGAATTTTTTAACCTTTTTTCGGTCGTAAATAAAAATTGCCGAGATTTTCACCATGGTCCTTAATATCCTCCGGAAGCCATTTGGGTGGATAAAACCATCCAATATGCCTTTAAACGATCAATTTGACCGATTACAACTTGCATTGATTTCATAAAAACAAGTTACACCACGGACATTTATGACAACATATGATGGTCATATAGGGTTCCAAACGTCATTATATGACCCCGAGATGTATCCCCTAGCATTTCAAGACTTTTCGATACCAGGTCCCGAAAACTCCAAAATTCCTCAAAAAGCGTGGATAATAGCCTTCAATTTTGACAATTTTTGACTTTTTCGACCAAAAATAACAACTACCGAGATGATAACCATGGAACCTAATACCCTCCAAGAGCCCATTTGTGAGGATAAAACTTTCCAATATGCCTTTAAACAGTCAATTTACCCAATTACAACTTGCACTGATTTCATAAAATCAAGCTACACCACGGACATTTAAGACAACATATAATGGTCATATATGGTTCCAAAAGACATTATATGACCTTGATATGTATCCCCTATGATCTCAACACTTTTCGCCACTAAGCCCCGAAACCTCCGAAATTCCTCAAAAAACGTGGATAATAGCCTTTAATTTTGGAATTTTTTGACCTTTTTTCGCCCGTAAATTAAAATTGCCGAGATGTTTACCATGGTCCCTAATATGCTCCGAGAGCCCATTTGGGTGGATAAACCCATCCAATATGTCTTTAAACAGTCATTTTACCCGATTACAACTTGCACTAATTTCATAAAATAAAGCTACACCACGGACATTTAAGACAACATGTAATGGTCATATATGGTTCCAAAAGACATTATATGACCTTGAGATGTGTCCCCTAGGATCTCAACACTTTTCGCCACCAGGCCCCGAAACCTCCGAAATTCCTCAAAAATCGTGGATAATTGCCTTCAATTTTGGAATATTTTGACCTCTTTTCTCCCGAAAATAAAAATTGGCGAGATATTTACCATGATCCCTAATATCCTCCGGGAGCCCATTTGGGTGGATAAAACCATCCAAAATGCCTTTAAACAGTCAATTTACCCGTTCGCAACTTGCACCGATTTCGTGAATTAAAACCTACTTTGGACATTTTTGACAACATATAATGGTCATATATGGTTCGAAACGACACTATATGACCTTGAGATGTATCCACAGGATCTCAACACTTTTCACCATCGGGCCCCGTAACCTTCAAAATTCCTCAAAAAACGTGGATAATAGCCTTTAATTTTGGAATTTTTGACCTTTTTCGTCCGAAAATCAAAATTGTCTAGATGATTACCATGGTCCCCAACACCCCCCGGGAGCCCATTTTAGTGAACAAAATCTTCCAATATGCCTTTAAATAGTTAATTAATCCGATTACAATTTGCATTGATTTCATGAAATCAAGCTACACCACGGACATTTATGACAACATTGGTCATATATGGTTCCAAACAACATTATATGACCCCGAGATGTATCCCCTAACACCTCAAGACTTTCTGATACTCGGTCCCAAAACCTCCAAAATTCCTAAAAAAGCGTGGATAATAGCCTTCAATTTTGACAATTTTTAACTTTTTTTTGGCCGGAATTACAACTGCCGAGATGATTACCATGGACCCTAATATCCTTTGGGAGGATAAAACCATCCAATATGCCTTTAAAAAGTCAAATTACACGATTACAACTTACACTGATTTCATAAAATCAAGCTACACCACAGACATTTATAACAATATATAATGGTCATTTATGGCTCCAAACGGCATTATATGACCTTGAGATGTATCCACTAGAATCTCAACACTTTTCGCCACCAGGTCTGTAACCTCCAAAATTCCTCAAAAAACGTAGATAATAGCCTTCAATTTTGACAATTTTTACTTTTTTGGGCCAAAATAACAATTGTCGAGATAATTACCATGGACCCTAACACCCTCCAGGAGTCCATTTGTGTGGATAAAACCATCCAATATGTCTTAAAAAAGTTAATTTACCCGATTATAACTTGCACCGATTTCACAAAATCAAGCTACACCACGGACAATTATGACAGCATATAATGGTCATATATGGTTCCAAACGGCATTTTATGACTTTGAGATGTATCCCCTAGGATTTCAACACTTTTCGCTACCGGGTCCCGTAACCTCTAAAATGCCTCAAAAAGCGTGGATAATAGCCTTCAATTTTGGAATTTTTTGACCTTTTATCGCCCGAAAGTAAAAATTGTCGAGATGTTTACCATGGTCCTTAATACCCTCCGGGAGCCCATTTGGGTGGATAAAACCATCCAATATGCCTTTAAACAGTGAATTTACCTGATTACAATTTGCACTGATTTCATAAAATCAAGCTACACCACGGATATTTATGGCAACATATAATGGTCTTATATAGTTCCAAACCACATTATATGACCCTGAGATTTATCCCTTAGCACCTCAAGACTTTCCGATATCGGATCCCGAAACATCCAAAATTCCTTAAAAAACGTGGATAATAGCCTTTAATTATTACAAAATCTGAGTTTTTTAAGGCCGAAAATTTGCCGATATGATTACCATGGACCCTAATATCCTTCGGGAACCCATTCGGGTGGATAAAACCATCCAATATGCCTTGAAACAGTCAATTTACCCGATTACAAATTGCACTGATCGATTTCATAAAATCAAGCTACACCACGGACATTTATGACAATATATAATGGTCATATATGGTTCCAAACGACTTTATATAACCTTGAGATGTATCCCCTCAGATCTCCACAGTTTTCGCCACCGGGCCCCGTAACCTCCAAAATTCCTCAAAAAGCGTGGATGATAGCCTTCAATTTTGATAATTTTTGACTTTTTGTGGGCCGAAAATAACAATTGCCGAGATTATTACCATGGACCATAACATCTTCCGGGAGCCCATTTGGGTGGATAAAACTAACCAATATGCTTTTAAACAGTCAATTTACCCGATTACAACGTGCACTGATTTCATAAATTCAAGCTACGTACACCACAGTCATTTATGACAACATATAATGATCATATATGGTTCCAAACGGCATTATATGACCTTGAGATGTATCTCCTAGGATCTCAACACTTTTTGCCACCAGGACCTGTAACCTCTAAAATTACTCAAAAATCATGGATAATATTTTGTGCTCTAGCGATTTCCAGCCCAAAACAAGCTGCCGAAAGCCTAAAATGTAGCAGATTCAAATAGAACCTTGAGCTTTGTCCAACCTGGAGTTTTAATTCACTGTGATTTTTTTTTTCTTTGTGTACACCCTATATACTCTTTGGGCTAATCCGGATTTAGGGCGCAGTTATGAGTGGTTAGGTTCCAGTCCCCTCCTAATTATTGTTATGGGGAATCGAACAATATGCGGTCATCCCTACCAAGTTATTCAGTTATTGGATTTGTCATAATGTATATTAATGTAATCAAGTGAAAATGTGCCGTAGAGGGCGGCTTTTATATGTAAGTATGTATCGATCTCTTGTGTCAATAGTGAAAATTTAATTTGGCAATTATATGATCCGAAATGGCATCACATCCTCTTGACAAATTTTTAATGCCGCTCAAGAGGTGAACAAATGACTGAGTGAGTCATGAATCACTGAATGTTAAACAAATTATGCTGTTTTCCAAAGAAGTTACGATAAATCATAGACTTGGAGTATATTTTAAGCATTACGTGTGTGAATTTTATGATATGCTTATATCATTCATACTTCATATAAATAAGATTTAAGAAGTGCAATAAATTCAGATACTTCAAGTGTTAATCGTGTTAAGATAGAATGTCTATGATTTTAATCTATTATATTTATTTATTACAATCAAACAAATACAAGTATAAAATTCATACGTGGTATATTTTAATCTGCAATACTTTATCCTCTTCTAGGGTAGGTTGAGAATTTGAGATCAATATAAAATTCATATTAGCAATTTTTATACAGACATTATTTTTTATATATAAAGTTAGTATTCATGCAGTTTGGCCCTTTTGGATGATTTAGGGCATGTTCACTTCAGCTTAATTTCAGTTCAATTCAATTCAGCTTCAATCAGTTCAGTTCAGTTCATTTCAATTCAGCTCCTAATTTCCTTCTCCCATAAAATATTCAGTTCAATTCAGCTCCTAATTTCCTTCTCCCATAAAATATTCAGTTCAGCTCCAATCAGTTCAGTTCAGTTCAGTTCAGCTCCAATCATAGTATGTTCTAGCTATTCACTTGATTTTAATTTACCCAAGTTAAGATAAGGTCTAACAAATTCAAATAAGTTTAAATAATTAAGATAATTTACATAAATTTAGATAATTTAAATAATTAAAATTTAGATTAATAAAGTACATCATTAGCTATAATTTAAGCTTGGATAATCCTTATCAAAACTTATTTTTCCTAAATTTATGTAATCTGGACTTTTTTAAAATAGTGAATATAAGGAAAATAGTATATGACATTAGGATGCATTAATGCATTATCATCACCTTTATAATGATCAATCAGGTTCAATAAGTTCTAATCAGACTACCATCTAATAAGTTTAATTCAAATTTAATAAATTTAGCTATCGTACACATTTCATTTACACCGTTACATGCAAAATATGATGACATACACGGAAATGGCGAATACGAATATGAGGATGACCGAAAGACGTAGTAAAGGTGGGCCATGTGGACTCCGCAAATTAAGCCCTTACCTCCGCACTTTTTACGTATTATTAATACTAATCCAACTTAAACAAAGCAATGCAAAATTGCTAATCTCACCTTTTACCAACAACCAACCAATAATATTGCAAGATGCTCAAATTATATAAACTTCAAGATAGGATACAATAGTGCAATGACGACCTTAAATCCACTATAGTATTGACTATTGTACATTATTACCCTTATAAATAGGTAGTCATTTAATTTATTTAGGTAACTTTCACTAATTAATCACACCTTAGAAACTCACCTTAGAGTTGACTAAACATTGGAGGGGCATTATCGAAATTGCTCTCTATTTGTAGGACCATTATAACATTTCAGGACAATTTCTAACTTTTTTACTTTTTTTTTCATCTAAAATACCCATTTGAGAGAATTAGACAAGTTTTGGAGAATATGTCATATACTCAAATGTGTATGTATAAATTTGTCTTTTCTGAAATCTACTTTGTAATTGCTAATTATAAGTGATACTTCCTCTGTTGCTAATTATTTTTTCTGTTTGAACAATGTTAGTCTAAAAAAAATCGTTAAATAAAAGGTTTTTCTTATATTGGTGGAGGAAATGGAATATAATTCAATGTAATTGCATTGGAGAGGGGGGGGTATAATGGAAAGTTTCACATTTGCGTTCCATATAATAATCAACAACATATAAGTGTAATTTGACAAGCAAAAATTAAAGCTTTTTCTTATTAGTATTGATGACACTAAAAAATATTATGAAAAAGAGATATTTGGATGCATTAGCATTATCACAGAAATGAACACTGTTTCTAACAAGTTATAAATTAAACTTATTCCAATAAACGGTCGAAAATTCTTGTCACCCTCTTTGAATGGGAAAATCCAAAAACTCAAAATACCAATCACTTAATGACATTGGAATATTCGCTTCAATCCACCCCTTAATTCAAGTCCCCTAATAGTCTTCTTTGACTTATGATATCTCTAAACTACTATAATAACCAATCCATGCATGCTTGATCACTAATTAAATAAATTTGGACTCAATTAGACACTTAAAATATTCTTGTTCACATTATAGATTATGCTACTATTATTAATCTAATTTCTATGTACTTATGTAGCAATTATGCATGCAATAACGTATAATGTATGCATTGGCCTCTATTTTTCACAACCGGCCATTGACATTCCTTATTCCTACAAGTCTAAATAGTTTGATTAACATTATTTAACACCCCAATTAGAAGATTAATGAGCTAAATCATAGGTATTTTTTGTCCTGCATGTGAGCTACTCGTAGCTAACTTAGGTAGTTGTTTTGGAGTTCGCAAAATTCATATAATTTGATCGAAATATATGAATGGTTGGTTGATAGCGTAATATTTTATGCTATGCTAAAACTTGAATGCATGTTGAATAATACAATACGTAACAACTTGGTAGATTTGGTGGGTCTAGTCGTATAGACTATTTTAAGGAAAGTGGAAACTATGACTCTAGCCTTGGTATGGGAGTATGAAACTAGTCTAGCAAATAAATAAGTTGCACATTTCTAGAAGCACACTCTACGGTTGACAACGTTGTCTTCATAATTCTAGCAACAAAATTGAAGAATGATGTGGTAATACTCAATGGGAAAAGTTGACATAATGACATTATATAAATATTTATGCTTAATTTGATGCCTCGAGTTCATGGCTCTTTAATCTTCTAATAAAGAATATTCATTAATGTAGAATGGTGTAATTCTCCTTGGAGGAGGCTTTCTCATTAAATCAATATATATAGGGTTTACAACCTAATCATGAGAATAACCTAAAATACACAAGATATATTTTACAGAATATTTACGAGATAATATTAACATATTATCTAACACACCCCCGCAGTCGAAGCGGGAGGAGGTCGAATGCTGAGACTGTCTCTGAAATCTAAGAACAGTTGGCGAGGTAAACCTTTCGTGAAAATATCTGCGTACTGATATGAGGACGGAACATGTAAAACCTTGATCTGACCAAGAGCAACCTTGTCACGTACAAAATGTATGTCCATCTCAATGTGTTTGGTACGTTGGTGTTGTACCGGATTAGAGGATAAGTATACGGCAGAAATATTATCACAGTAAACCAAGGATGCCCGTCTAATAGGGCAATGTAACTCGAGTAGTAAATTTCGAAGCCAACATAATTCAGAAACAACATTAGCGACACCTCTATATTCTGCTTCGGCACTTGATTTGGACAATGTAGCTTGTCGTTTTGCAGACCATGAGACCAGATTATCACCCAAATAAACACAATACCCTGAAGTGGATCGTCGAGTGTCCGAGCAGCCGCCCCAATCGGCATTTGTATAAGAAATAAGTCTCGTAGGCGCAGAACGGTATAAATGTAGTCCATGATCAGAAGTGCCTTTTATATATCTGATAATACGCTTAAGAGCGTTAAAGTGAGGTTCCCTAGGAGCATGCATGAATAGACAAACCTGCTGAACGGCATAAGCAATGTCAGGTCTTGTGAAAGTGAGGTACTGAAGCGCACCTGCAAGGCTCCTGTAGAGAGAGGGATCCTGCACTGGCTCACCGTCATGAGCACTAAGCTTCGACTTAGTATCGACAGGAGTAACAACCGGTTTGCAATTGTCCATCTTAGCCTTGTGAATAATTTCCTCTGCGTACTTACTCTGACAAAGAATCATAGAGTCCTTCGTTCGGGTGACAGAAATACCCAAAAAGTAACTCAACTTCCCTAAATCAGTCATGGAGAATTCAGACTTGAGGAGAGCAATAATATCACTCTTGAGTTGTTCTGAGGAAGCTGTAAGCACAATGTCATCAACATAGAGCAAGAGATATGCAACATTAGCACCATGTCGCAAAATAAAGAGGGAATTATCACTTTTACCGCAAACAAAACCAATCTGCATCAGATAATTAGCAAACCGTTGATACCAAGCCCGTGGGGCTTGTTTGAGACCGTAAAGAGATCTATTGAGCCGACAAACATAAGTGGGAGCTTTGGGATCTACAAATCCCGGTGGTTGATGCATATAAACAGTTTCTTTGAGATCACCATGAAGAAACGCATTTTTAACATCAAGCTGATGAATAGGCCAGTCCCTACCCATAGCAATACTCAAAACAGTACGAATAGTCGCCGGTTTCACTACGGGAATAAAAGTAACCTAAAATACACAACCTAATATATATAAATAACCTAATCATGAGAATAACCTAAAATACACAAGATATATTTTACAGAATATTTACGAGATAATATTAACATATTATCTAACAATTAAGTTATTTTATAGCGCGAGCTATACAAACTATCAGTATTTTTTTTAGGGTAATGATATACATAGTCAATGCAAATAAGCATTTCAATGTCTTTCTTAGATTGGTAATAGTTTGGGAATATATATATATATAAAAAAAAAAAAAAAAAAAAAAAAAAAAAAAAAAATAAACATGCTTAAATCGATGTGATAAATGTTATATTTAAGTTATTTTCTACTTTTATTAGTTCCTTGTACATAGAGAGTGAGCTTTTAAGGTTGTCTATATCATTTTACTACTTGTACAATAGTCTTACATTTTTTTTATCATCCTTGACCTTTTATGGAGCTTAAAATTCATTAACCATAATAAAGATGTTTATTATCTCATAAGCATTTTCAACTTGATATATTATGAGAAAGAGAGAGTATACACTACCCTTTCTCTATTGAGAAATTACAGTTAGTTTTTGAATAATATTGTCGCACAATTATTCACTATTAAGTGCATTATATCACGACTACGGTAAATATCTCTTCAAATTAAAAGATCATACAAATTAGATACTGAGTATTAATAATAAAGTATGAAACGTTCTCACATATGCTTTATTTACTTATTCACAGGTGCTTTACTTCTTCAGAGACTGCAAATCACCTTGGTGCATGATGCCCAAAAAAACAAATTCAAGGCATAACAGTTATTACCAGTAGTAAATGTGAGGTATAGGGTAAAATAGATAAGATAGATACGGTTCAAAAATATGAATAGTAAATGGAAAAAGGTAAATGCAAAGTGATGAATAAAAAAAGTGGTTAGTACATGACCAAACATAAGTTGACGTCAATAGCAAGAGCATCACCAATTACAAAAAGAGAGCATTAAATTATTCGAACTAACTCACACTCACAGGCTGTAAGATGAGCCTACAAATTTAATGTATGAAAGTAGCTACGTTACATGAATACACAGTATCAATGATATACAGTAGTAGTAATCAATTTTTATGTGATGCGTTGGAACAAAAAAAAAGTCAAATTATAATATACGAAAAACAAACTTTATTGTATACATATATGCATCATATATTCATATATTATAAGGTATAGTTATACATACAAACATCATCATATATACTCTATGATATTAAAATACGGAGTATTAAGTTGAGAAATAATCCTAACAACCCATGTGGTAAGCTATGTTTTTAGGGCCCCTTTCTTTCGTTTAGTTTTTTGTAAACTAGACAGATGGGTTTTTTTGTCTATGCGAAAATGTTCAAGGGAGGCTACTAATGGAAAATTAGCTACTATTTTCAAAAGAAAACTCGAAAACAAGACTTCAACAGGATCCCAAAATCAAAGACGACTAAGTAGCAAGGGTGATGATGTTTAACCTAAAAACCAATTAATAAGTAGCCATTATTTTGCGTTGTATATAAGTTTCTTGCTTCATTTTTCTCCGTAAATTTGTGAAATACATACATACATAATATTCACATTTACTCCAACATTTGATCCGTAAGCAAATCACAGATTTGGTGATAATCAAGAATTCAAGATAGAGTAATAATAATGCAAAAAGTAGTACTACAGTACTACTACCTCCGTTACACTTATTTGCAACGATTTGACATAAAGTAGAGAGGAAAAATGTCTAATCGTTGCAAATAATATGTAACGGAGGTAGTACTTATTTTACATGGTTTTGAATCATTTATTTGTGAGCATAACCAACATCATTGAAGATTTTTATTAACTCCTAGGATTCGTTTACTCAATGAGGTTGCATTTAACCTTGAGTAAGTACAAGAACAACTGAATTAAATCATGGACATTTTGTGCTACTTCATATCGGTCAACCTTCATTTCATCTTTAAACTCATTGTACGGTTCTTCACATTCAATTGGTGTATCGGTCAACTCTTAGCAAGATTTTTTTTTTTTTTTTGTTATTATTTTTTGAGTAATAAAGAGGTGGAAAGTGGGAAAAATATGCAAATACGTAGGGTTTTGGGTACTTTGGAGATATTAGTGCGTTTGTTATGTAATTGGTCACATCGTGTGGCCAGCTGATACACATCAAAATATTTATCGGGTAACTCCCGATCAAGTAACCTTTGACCGAGTAAGGGCCTGTTCTCATACAATTATTTTCAGTTCAGTTCAGCTCAGCTCTAATAAAATCAGATCAGTTCAGTTCAGCTCCTAATTTCCTTCTCTTATAAAATATTCAGTTCAGCTCAACTCGGTTCAATCAACGAGAACATACCCTAACCCTTGACCGATCAAGTAACCCCGATTGACTGAGTAACACCTTATCGATCGAGTAACCCCTGACTGACCGAGTAATCCCCAATTGAGGAGTACCCCCTTACCAATCAAGTAACCCTGACCGATAACCCTTTATTACTCATTGAGTAATTCTTAAACAAGTAACCCTTAATCGAGTAAGGGCCTGTTCACATTTACTGAACTAAGCTGAGCTGAACTGAACTGAACTGATTGGAGCTGAACTGAACTGAACTGAACTGAACTGAATTGAGCTGAAATGAATATTTTATGAGAGAGAGAAATTAAGAGCTAAATTGAACTGAACTGAACTGAACTGATTGGAGCTGAACTGAACTGAACTGATTGGAGCTGAACTGAACTGAACTGAAATTAAGTAAATGTGAACATGCCCTTACCCTTGATAAAGTAACCCTTGACGGATCACATATGAAACTTAGCTTTGTGAAACTTTTTTCTACCAACTAATAAGATGACTATCGTATCATCCTGTGTAAAGGAAGGTTCACATCGGAGATCGTTAACATCAAATACAGACAAATGATTAGAAATGATAACAAAGTCATGTTCAATCTCATTTGGAAAATAAAATAAAAAGCCTATTATCTTATCAATTCTTGTATGTGAAAAAGCGACACCTGCAAATTAAAAATGCATGTGGTTTCAGTTATCTAATGCGTTTCTTTCAAAAAGAAAATTAAATCAGATAATAATACGTTATTATCTTTGTTTTTTTAGGCAAAATTTTCTGGCCAATGCCGGCTTAGAACCGTTAGCGCAACTTTACACAAACTTTGTAAGAAAGATTTAGGAAAATGAAATGCAAATAATATCTTACATAATGGTCACAATCAAGTTATATGTTAACTTCCCTTGTCAAAAAAAAAAAAAAAAAAAAAAAAAAAAAAAAAAAGAGTTTATGTTAACTAATTAAATTATTTCAAAATCGATTTTTTTTGGGTTAAATTCCTTAAAATTCCTTTATTAATCCGAGATTGTGAGAGGATTGCATAACACATAATCACGTAATATGACATAATCGTTGTTTAGTACTCCGTATAATTCTTACTCCGATCCGTATATAGAGTAATATTTTTCTTGCAAAGAAAAAGACATTTGAAGGAGTAATTTTGAGGTCACATGCAAAATAGTAGAAGTAGAAATAGTGAATGGCAAATCCAACTGCCCCTTAATTAGTGGTGGGTCAGCAGTGACTTATTCAAAGAGATCATCAGTTGCACGAGGGATAAGGTGGTGCGCCGTTTGCCCGCTCCATTTTTAACGGCCATTTTTTTCCATTGACATAAATCATGGTCATTATTTATTTTATGTCTTAGCTTGTTAGGCTCTCATATTAACAACCCTCTCAAATTTTAATCATAGAACTTGCTTTTGTTGTATTGGTACATTTCAACATTTGTATAATGTATAGATAATAATTTTCAGTAAATAAGTGGTAATTAATTTTAAGGTTGAAACTACAACATAATACACTTAAGACTTAAGAGAATTACACTCGATTATAAGGGACTTATGGAATGATATAATTGGTGAAGATTTCACCTTTTAATCTTGAAGTAGGCTATGGTGATTAGATCAACATTTTTAATCAAGTGTAGGTTATAATTTGCGAAATACACACAAATTAGTATGCGTTTTATTCACCTGATTTTTACTTATCTGAACTTATTAGCTCTTATTAGAACTTATTTTAGTCATAAATTGAACTTGAGTTGCCCTTATCACAACTTATCTAAACTCATTTTTCCTGAACTTATTAACGTTGATCTTATTTTTCCTTAAATAAGTGAAGATAAGGTGTACAGAAGAGGAACTTAATAAGTTATCTTTGCACAAAGCTATAAAATACAAGTAACACGAAGCTATAAAATACAAGTAATATACAATACTCCGTATTTTGTACTCTGTAAACACAAATAATTTACCTAACCATTTGTGTAATTTTTTAAGGACTAGTTTGTTATTCTTTAACTGATTGATGACAAGTGTCAAATAGAAGACGTCAATGAGCCTACCCAAAAAGAAAAAAAGAAAAATGTTAAGTTCTCAAATTCCCATCCCCTATTGTCGGTAAATTGTTGAAAACCAAATGCTTTATTTATATTTCTTGGTACTACTATACTGTGCTTTTCCCCCTTCACTACCTAGCCATCCCTTATAATGCTCTCCTAAAGAGCACAACAAAACATGAAAGCAATGACTTTTTACACCTCCACTTGTGAACTCTTTCACGTTATTTCATCTCCTACTTTAATAATCAATACATCTTGATGTAAAAACAAGATTCACACTTTCATTAACATTCAAAAGCATTGAGTAAATAAAGGACTTTTTTAAGAATATTTGTTTTCTTATTGGCAAAGTATAACAAGTTACTCGTAAAAGCAAGTAAAAAATTTGTCAAAAAATAAGTAAAAATAATTTCAGTTCAATATAGACAAAGTACAAGAAGTTAATTACTCGTATAATTAAGTTTCAATCTGTAAATAATTTCAAACCCAACTCATAACTGTTAGAGATAAACCATTTTAAAAAGAAGATTTAAAGAATAATTAACCCTTTGAAAAGAGGATTAAAAATGGCAAGATTTCTTATAAAAATGTGCACCATAGTTCTCTGTATCTTTTCTAGGGGTCATAATTTCCCGAAATTCAAGGAGGTGTTTAAAGTGTATAGTTGAAGCAAGAAGTGTTAAGGCCAACAATCTACTCACTGCAAGTTTGAAATTTGAACAAATAATGGTGGGATCTCGTGACACTAATCTAATTAATTAACCTAGAAACCTCTGACTCTATTACAGAACTACTAGTATATGTTTATAAGATTAAGTATTACATTTCTTACTTATATTTCTGTCGCCTCGGTCGAAAATTATGGATCACCAGATCACAATTCTATACTACTAGTAACACCCTTCATGTTACTCCCCCCTTAATCATTCACCTAAATCATATCGCAATCACTCGATAAAATGAATTGAATAAAAATATAGTCGCGAACACGAAGAGCTGTAAACTACTAGCAGAGTATGTAATGTACTCAAATGTCCTAATCCTAGAGCAAAGTAGATTGAACCAAGTTGTTGAAAAGAATTGGATCAACAAATAACCAACCCCATGTGGATTCCCAATCTTGGGAATTTGATGTAGACTTTAGTTCTTGGACTAAAATGGAGCACCCAATTTTGTGCTCAATTTCTGGTTGACAATGTAGCACTATAACAATAAACTAAAGTTGCAAAATTCTGCAGAATATCATGCATACATGAGTAAACCATAATCAACCGATTCTTCTGTATTCATAGCAATCACATATATACCCATTTTATATTAACAATCCAATTTCAGAAGAACTATATAGAACAAAAATTAACAAATGAAAGAAAAGAGAGACAAAAGTGATATGAATTCTGAAAAATGAATACAAAGTAAAAATTGTTCCAAAATTATACTATAAATGGAGAATCAAAATGAAATTAAAAAAAAAGGTATGATCATAAATTAAAAATAGAAAAAAAAAAAGAAATTAATAACAAACCCACATAGCAGCAGCAGCAACACCAGGGATAAGTGTTATTAGCTGCAAATTTTCCCCTTAATCCATCCACATTTATGGTTGTTTCCTCAATTTTTGCATAACAAAAGCCTATACATACACTTTTCCCTGCAATTTCTAATTTTTTTTTTTGTTTTTTTTGGAGATTTTTTTGGTTCTTTTTTTGAACTTCCGCTGCACCAAATTTTATTTGACAAACTCAGATTATCCATAACAATTTATGAATGAATTTTGTGGAATATAGACTTCTTCCTCCTCTTTGTTTTTCACTTCTTTGTTGACTTCTCGCCTTTGTCGCCGTCGTTGTCATCACCGTTGATACAAGACGACTATATAAGCTATGATACAAGCTTACAACAACTTTTTTTTTGCCCAAAAGAAAACACCAATTGAAGAAGCGAAATGGTAAAATATGATGATGATAGTTTTAGTAATAGTAATAATGGTAGTAGCTAAGAATGTGATCATGATTTTGAACAAGAGAGGGGAAGTTAGAGGAAAGAGAATTTGAATTTTCATCTCAACAAAAGAATCAATAGAAAGGTGGGGGTGGAGGTGAAGCATATGGCAATCCAAAGATGGGTGGCAATGGACCTTCATAGGTTGGTGCGGGTGGCGGCGAAGGTGGGGGTGGTGATACATATACATAAGGCGGCGAAGGGTGTGGCATAAATGGGGGTGGGTGTTCGGGACAAGGCGGCGGTGATGATGGTGCTGGAGGGGGTGGGAGTTCAACGTAAGGCGGGGGCGGGGGCGGTGAATTGTATAGATAAGGCGGTGGCGGTGAAGGCGATGGAGGTGGGGGTGAAGGTGGTGGTGGGGAGGGTGGTGGTGGTGGCGGTGAGTAGACTGGGGGTGGTGGTGGTGGTGGTGATGGAGGTGGGGGTGAAGGTGGTGGGGGTGGTGGAGGTGATGGCGGAGGGGGTGAAGGTGGTGGTGGAGGTGGTGAGTAAACTGGCGGAGGAGGTGGTGGAGGTGAAGGCGGTGGTGGAGAAGGTGGAGGCGGTGGTGGGGAGTAGACGGGAGGTGGTGGAGGTGGGGGCGAAAATACGGGAGGTGGGGGAGACGAGATAAGAGGCGGTGAAGGATAAACCACAACAGGTGGTGAAGGATAAGATGGAGTAGGAATTGGAGTAGTAGGAGTAGAAGGTGAAGAAGAAGAACACCCAAATGAGCTACAATCAATGTGTTTTGATAAGAACGCTCTGCACTGAGAGGCAGAGCGTTGCACGGGGCGTTTCGGGATGCAATTCCGTCTATCACTAGTCGAAGGCAGCCGCAAGCAAGCCGGCGGCTCGCCAGTAAAGAAGTTGTAAGAGTAAGTAAAGTTTTGCAAGTTGGGCAACTTACAAATACTAGCCGGAATGTACCCTGAGAACATGTTATGCGCCACATCGAGCTGCTCCAAGGTGGTAATCTGACCAATCGACTCCGGCAATGAACCCATCAACTCATTAAAACTCACATCAAAAACCGTAAGATTTTGCAGCAAACCCATGTCTCTCGGCAAGCAAGATCTAAACCCATTATTCATCATAATAATCTCATTCAAATTCTCCATGTGAACCAAGCTCTCAGGCACACACCCATGAAACTTGTTGTTCGCCAAAACAATGACTGACACCGGCGAGTTCCCAAAGTTATCCGGAAGCTGGAACTGGAACCGATTATGGTTGATAAAAATAGCATCAAGATCTTTATCAAACAACTCTCGTGGGACAGTCCCTTCAAACTCGTTAAACCTTAGATCCAGATACTTCAAGCTGGGCAAAGATAGCAAAACTCTCGGAAACTTCCCAGCAAAGCGGTTATTACTCAGATCTATCTCGTGCAACAATCTCATGTTGCGGAACCTCTGCGGGACAGTCCCGCAGAATCGGTTCGAGTTGATGTGAAACAACGCTAAGTCACGGAGGAGACCCAGCTCCTCCGGGAGGTACCCAGCGATGTCCGCGTGGTTTAAATCAATACCCGCAACCGTCACAATGTTGTGATCATCAGGTGACGGAGCACAGAAAACACCCGTGTAATGACACACATCGGATCCAACCCAATTAGCCGTGTAGTTAAATGGGTCAGATAGGATGGCTTGTTTCCATGCTTGAAGAGCAATGTAGGCGTCCCTCAACCTTGGGTTTGCGAAACTCAGGTTAGGCGGGACGCTAACCTTCTCACCCCTGTCGCCAAACTCATCCTTGTAATACAGAAGCTGCCGTCGGCTAATGTACCTCACCTCCGCCTCGCTGAGCCTCCCATGTCCGATGAAAGCCGAGGAGGTGTCCGATAGCAAAGAAAAAATATTTAGAAGGATAACAAAATATGAAGAACAAAGTAACAAAGGGTTTGAAATATGGGTTGTCTTCTTCATCATCTCATATGAGACATCTATAAAACAACCCAGAAATAAATTTATAAAATCAAAATTGTAAAAGAGAGTGAGCTGCTCTCAAATTCTCTCACTGATTTTGGTTTTGGTGATGAACAATGGAGATCTGAAAAAAATAATGTGGGTTGTTCTTGTTTGTTTTCTTGTTCTAGTGAGAGAAACAGGGGAGAGAAAAAAAAAAAGAGAGGAGATTTTGATTTAGGAGTGTGAGGTGAAGAAGAAGAGAAGGGTTTTTGTTTTTGTGTATTCAAGTAATGAATTTTCCTTTTTATTAATGTAGGGAAAATTTGGGGGTTTCTATGTAATGTAGGTAGTGTATGAAATGTGAGGAGAGTTGTATGTGTATATTTAGTGAGGATGAGAGAGAAAATATTACATCAAGGGCCAGCTAAATCACAGCTCAAAGCCCACTTGAATTTTCTTTTTTTTTTAAAAAAAAAAAAAAAATTAAGGACGTGTTTGTTAGGGGGAGTAGTTTTTTTTAGGGTACTTCATTGATATCTAATTAAATTAATTATTAAGTATTATATATTTATTTATAGTATAAGGTTGGCGACTTTATTCTTTTCTTCTTTAGCTTTGGTTTTGGTATTCAAAGCTCTTGGAAGTTAAGGGTGTATGGAATATGAGATTATAAAATAATATTGGACCAACCGAAGGAAGACAAAATATTGTTCCTTTTCATTTAATTTAATTAGATAAATTTGATTAGGTAGAATTATGAGTGCATTACTTAAATGTTTTAGTAGAATTATGAACTTGAGCTACCTAGATATTAAGACAAAATCTAATCATAACTCTAATCCCCTTCCAACCGAAAGGAGAAGAGAAGAATTTAATTTTTAGAAAGGTGGCATTTTTATGATAATTCAGTCTATCCATATAATCTTTACAAATTTATTATCGGTTTCATCATTTGCAAGGATAAGTTAACTATGCTCGTCATTTTTGTAAATATCTGTCTAGCCAAGTTTTATTTTCTAAAAGAACATTATTTGTTTTTGTTTTACAAAAATTGTGGTTAGAAATGCTTGCTCCATGAAATAAGTTAGAAGATTCATGTAGTTAGGCCCCCTAAAACTAAATGGTCATGAAAAACTGTCCAATCATATAATTGCATGCAAAGGCTGAAATATTCACGTTTAGATGCTAGAAAAAATGAAGAAAAAAATTTATTAGGAAAAAGTGTAGAGTTGAAAGTTGAATAGTAATTTCTGATCATCCTTAATAATAGTAATAACAAGTCAAACATGTAATGAAATGTTCTTAAATAAACTAATCACATGATTATAGAGAATTTGTTAGAATTATGATTGCCAATAATACAAGTTTGTTAGTCTTATCTCTACTAACTAGCGGAGATGGTAATGAAACATTCCAAGAACTAATAAACCTTTGTCCAACAAGAAATTAGCTGGTTAGCATTTTCAGAAAAAGTTTTTTTTTTTTAGGTTGGTTTATTTTTTTTTCTTCTGAATTCTTGTACAAGTGCCAAATTTTATTTAATTTACGCGTCTAAAGAGTTTTATACTTTTATTCCTAGAATTGAGGCTCAGAGTTTGTTTGTAATAATACATGTATCACTCTGTTTGCTTCAGTAATTATCATCATAATCATTTTTATTAGTGAAGTCTTTGTCTACTAATGATAACGACCACGTTATAAAATATTTCTCAGCATTGAAATTTCATTTTCATTGTAGTAGTATATATTGTCAAAATGTTGCGTTTCATGCATTATCAAAAGGAACTTATTCTTGTATTTTTGGCTAGTTGGCAATATTAGGGTTTTTTTTTTTGTTTTTTTTTTTTTTTTTTTTTTTTTTTTTTTTTTTTTTTTTTTGTACGAAGTGAACTAGAGACATATATATGGAGTTTTGTAAAATGTAAAATAAATTTATCAATTGGATGATCAACTAAATTAAAATCTTAGATAACTTTTTTTAAATCAAAGGGTGAACCAGAGGGTTGATCACAAGTTCACAATTAGCTCTTTACCAAAATTCATAATAGATAATGTTTCAATCTTATGTATCGGTCAAAATAACTCATCTTTCGTCAAAACTTTCCTTACTAAACCAGCTAAGGACAAAGAATAAACCCTCTCATCAGTGTGGAATGAGGTCAAACAATTAGAAATGAATGATTTACATTTAAAAAAAAAAAAAAAGTGTGTGCGTGTTCCTACCATATTTACCATTTGGGCTAATTTGAATTTGGAGCAGTTCATAGTGACTAGACATTAATCCCTTCTGAATTGTTTCTGCGGGGAATTGAACATACGATCCTCCTTATTAGTTGCAACTCCAATCACCGTTGCACTAACAAGTAACAAAGGGTACACAAATAACATATATATCAGCTCATTTAAGGGATGATTTGCCCGTTAAAAAGAAAAGATAATTAAAAAAAAAACAATGGATAGAATTGGGAGAATACAGGCGCCAATTGTCAAAAGAGAGGAGCTCAGTAGAGTCAATGAATTGCCAGTATTAGTAACGTCTCCTGAATTCACATGATTAACCTTTCTCCTAACGTTGCCTTTGCCACGCTCCCCTTAATTCCCCTCACAAGTATTTATTATATCTTCAACATTTTTTCTAATAAGTATTTGTGTGTGTGTTTTTTTTATTTTATTATTTTTTTTACTTTATTATTATTATTATTATTATTATTATTATTATTATTATTTTTTTTTTTTTTTTTTTTTTTTTTTTTTATTTTTTTTTTTTTATAACTTCACCACTTGTTTGCCTCTAGCTTTAATTTCCTCACGTTCAGGGATAACAAATATAAATTTATGATAATATATTGAATACTGTGCTCTTTGGCTTAATGATATGATGAGTAGGGAGCAGTTTTGGAGAAAGAATTTAAATAAATAAAAAAAAAAGACTTTGCGATCACTTGTTACATAAGAGGTGGCTGGCAAATAGGTAGTTTGATTTGAGTTGTGTCTTTGAGGCATATATTTAGGGTGTAAACTATTCACCTGATTAGGTTGAATTTCACTTATTAGGATTAAATTGAACTTATTAAAATTTATTTTTCATGAACTGAACTTAATTATTTAAACTTATTAAATCCGAAATAAGTGAAAATAAGCTAAGGTGAGCATAACAAGACCTTTATAACTAAAGTGAGGAGTCTTTTGGGTTGGTCGTTAGGTCACTCTGTTATTGAAATATTCGGGTAATTTTCTTATAGATTTGAGCTTTACTGTGCAGATACACCTATCAAAATATTCGGGTAATTTTCTTTTAGATTTGAGCTTTACTGAGCTTTACTAGACTTCAAACTTATGACATTATTATCTTGGATGAAAAAATGAAAAATTGAGGAGCATTTGAACCTAGTTACAACACAACTCTCACAAGCTTTTATACATTGTATTGGAATAATTTTGTACTAAGGTTAAGATTATAATTATTGTTATTAGCGCATAGCAAGGCAATACTATATGTTGTATATAAATTGTCACGGACCTCACGGTATTGGAGGCTTGGAGCCTAGCAGTTTAGCTAACTCCATCGCAACCTAAACTAAGGTATTGTTAGTTTTCCCCTAAAAAAAAAGGTATTGTTAGTTTGTTACGAAGTACACGTATATACAAATACCAAAAAAATAGTATGTATTGAGTATAAAATAGTATAAACTAAAGGCCTGTTCTGATTGGAGCTGAATTGAACTGAATTGATTGGAACTGAACTGAACTGAACGGATATGAATTGTTTATGAGAGAAGGAAGTTAGGAACTGAACTGAATTGAATAGAACTGATTGAAACTGGACTGAACTGAACTTAAGTTGAAGAGAACATACCTTAGATTGAATTGCATTGGTTATTGAAATTTTATACAATTAAAGTCTTTTTCTTTAAAAAAAAAAATATTATACGAGTATTATCTTCTGTACAACTATAACCTTTTTAAATAGTCTTGTATATATTGCGATATTATGAGTTATGACTGTGCCCTGCCATTCACATGCTCAACTCATAGCAGTTTCATGTACTTCTAACCCAAATGACTTTTATAAATTAAAATTAAACAAACAGTCATCCTTTTTTGGATGATTATTATTGTCAGAAAATGTGATCAGTGTGCCATGAATTTTTGTTGTAACCAATTATTTAATCTGCAGATACAAATGCATATCATTATACGAAGTACCTAGCAAAATGCTAAGTTTTAAATAATTATTTATTTATTTTACCCTTTTTTTTTTAATAAGTTTGGGACTCTGAAACTCTCTGTTGGAGTTTATAGTTTGTCAAAACGATGATTAAAGCTTTATAAATTTGTTTTGTTGATGGAAATATATGATTTATTTGATAGTCACATCAAATTAGTTAATTATGAACTACCACAACTTCAAAGAAGGGAGAACTTTCTTAATTAATTGGTGTTAGTTACATGCATACTTGCTCAAATTCAAAACCTCTAATTAAGTTTTATTTCCTTCATTAGATAAATTTTGAATTTAAAGTATACGAAGTATTTATTAAATTAAAATTGAGTTTATTTTAATTTGTTAAACTTGAATCAATTTTACCAATAAAACTTATTTTATACTTCGTAATACATTATTGATTATTTGTTATTACATCAGTGTTTTAAAATAAGAGAAGTAAAGTGTAACCATTTATTGAAAAAAAAAAAAAAAAAAAACTAAAGCATTATCAACTCATTTGCATTAAGAAAAGGTCTTAATTCCAAAGTACCCCCTACATCCCTAGTGGGCATTGTTAGTTGATTATCCTACGAGTAAAAGAGTGATATAATATGTGTGTGTGGTGGTTGAAATTTGAAAAGCTTTTCAATTGCAAATTTATATGGACAATGTGCTTCTATTTGTACCCCGTTAAAAACTTAATTTGTGGGCTAAGCTTATAGCTCGATCGTTATATTATATGGAATTTTATGATGAATATTGTTTGTTTCAACTTCTAAGATTAACTTACAATTGATGTCAATATGAAGTTTGATAGCCAAAGCTCGACAACTCTAATAAGTTTAATCTCAAAAGCTACATTCTCGGTTTCATTACTTATTTTCTCATGTTGTGGACACAATTTTTGATTTACTTAAACTCTCAATAATGTGATTACAACAATTATGAAATGTTGAAAAAATGCCATCACAATTGACGACGACTTTTGTAAACAAAATAAAGTTGATGAGCTTTGACTATATATAGTACTAGTATATGAATGAAATCAAACCATGAGGATTAAAAAACAAGCGATGATTTTTCTAAACAATTGTTTTTTTTTCCATGCATGCATGTAAATATACAAATAATCTTTCCCAAACTATGTAGTAGGGTATATGATGAACTACTTTTAATGTAAAATCTAAGAGGATCTCTAGAGAAAAAAGACAAAATATTTTAGACACTAGCTTTCTTCTCAAGCAAACTTATTCAATGGCTTTAATTACGGTATTAACATTCTTAATCTTTCATATTAAGCATTGATGATTAAACTCATCTAAAGCACACGAAGTACGTAAGAGAAACTATGAGAAGATATAATTTATTAATTTTCATATATTGGCATAATCAAAGGCTACATTTCCTTTATATTCCCAATTCCTAACGTAATCATACGGTTGTTATAACGCAATCTAAGTAACTAGTAAAATATTATTCTAAAGATTTTAATTCCAATCTTTGTCCTCAATTTATTTAATTGCATTGAGGCATCATTTACGGGAAAATTTGAAGATAGTAAAGTTGTTGATCAAAAGATATCACGTCTAGGAAGTTGCTAGTGTGAACATATGGTACTTCTCTTTTGTTTATAGTATAAGTATCAACGCATATAATAATAGATTATGACTTTTTTCCTTGGCTTGTTAAATTTATTTCTCTGCATTTTAACCTTGAAAATTCAAATTAATTAACTTATTTTGTTATTAACCATGGACCAAAAAACCTCTTATTATCTCATACTCATTTCATTTCTCTTAAGTGTATAGTTTAACCTTTTACACTATTCACTTATATCATCATCTTTGACTTAGTGCCGAAAACTTTAAAAGTGATAGAAAATACATCACAGGGCCATATAATATATTGTTTAAAACATATCTGACCAATAGTCGAACTCATAAAAGCTTGTGGCTAGCTACTTTGAATTTGTGAAGGGAGGCGTATGCGTAAACTAATAAATTGATAACTAAAAGAGTGGACGGTTCGAACCACCCAAATGACATCTTAGAGTGTCAAAAGGTCTTTTGAAAGAACCCCAACCTCTTTTCTTTACGGGTCATATAAAGTTAAATATTTACAACATAAGACCAATTTTAGAGGTTTCGGGACTCAGTGTACCAATTTTCGAGATGGTACGTAAGGGATGCATCCCAACTCCCAAGGCATATAATATTGTTAGAACTATATACAATTATTACTTGGTCATTTAGAAGTCTTTGGTAGCTTTGAGCTCATGAAAGGAGGCGATATATAAACAGCTAAATTAAAGGTTTTAAAACTAAATAGACAATTCCAACCACTCAAATGACTTTTCGGGGTGTTGTGATAAATGGAAAACACCTCGACCTCATCTCATTTCCGAGCATGAAAAAGTCAAAATTTAGGCTATACTTTCGAATGCGTGGAGCCTTAGACCCCCATGGAGTGTCTCTAGGGTCATATATAAGGGTTTATGCTTTACTACCCGCATTTTATAATTGTCACTATGGGAAAGTTGCATGTAAATCGATGTCAAGCAACTTTTGGTTAAATTCAATTACTTAAGGTGGTACCTAACATTCGAGATCAATTTATTTCTATAATATTCGTATAGGTATCCGTTTTGTGTAACTTTTTATACATTAGTTTTATTATTTTTTTTTAATTTTTTTTTATTATTATTATTATTTTTTTTTTTTTTTTTTGAATGGTACATTAGAAATTTAAATTAAAATATGTAAGATGGTACTTCACATTCAGAATTTATGTTTAATTATGAATGTGAAATTTATTAGAGATTGTACATAAATTCAATATGATTCAATGTTAGACAAATTATAGCAAATTAGTAAGTACTCTCATTTTCTCTCAATTCAATCTTAGTGACCCGTATTTAATGTCTTTAACTAAATCAAAAGGACTATAACTAAATGCACTACTAAAAACTATAGCCCGTAGACCATTACACTTATTTAATTGTAACATTGAATTATTTGGATATTGTTTTAAGGGAAACCATAAATGGAAGATGAACATGCATGCAATGTTAGTAGCATGTATGTATGGAGTATGATAACACTAAAGCAACAAAACTTTATTTTGTTTTTTTTACTATACTCTTAGACTCTTAGTAATATAATTAACTAAAGTAACAAAAATGTATGTGCAAACTTTAAAAACACACAAAATGAAAAGTTTAACCTAGAATTTAATAATGGGGTAAACAAATAAAAACAAAGAAAGTATTACTTTAATATAAAAAAATATTGTTTACTCAAAGAAAAGTGCTTGACCAAAAAATTAAAAACATACACAAAACAACATAAAAGCAAAGAGCCAAAGATTATGCGCTTGTTCTCTTCAGATTATTTTCAGTTCATTTCAGTTTCAATAAATTCAGTTCTGTTCAGTTTTTAATTTATTCTTTTATAAAATATTCAGTTTAGTTTAGCTCTAGTAAGTTCAGTTCAGTTCAGTCCAGTCCATCAGAGCAATGCAAAAATTATGTAGTGAATCGTCAAGGTGTAGGAAGAATGAGGATGAGTCCCTAAATTGAAGGAAGAATAGAAAGAGTATAGTAGTAGTAGGGTCCACATGTCACGTCTTGCACGGCTGGATCGTCGGCGACCAATATGCGGTGGAGCCCATTTAAAGCCCAGCCCAAACTGTTCGGCCCGTTTTTAGCTGTGCTGCACTCCGCCCTCTATTTTCTACGCGTTTGCGTATCACTATTTCCCTCTATTTTCCTCTTAATTACTTCTAAATCTTCATTTAAGTGTATTTCTACTTCCTCATTGTTAATATTTTTTTTCTCAATTGAGACAACAACGGCGTTTAAAGTGACAGTTAACTCGTTGATAGTTTAATTTAAACTAATAAAATACGAGTAACAACTAAATTTAAACCGAAGAAATATGTTTTACGAGGTGCAACTTTAACTTTCTAAATTGCTTTACTATACAAAATACAGACTTACGGAGTATATCTTTATTATTTAATTAAATGCCTAATTTTGTCACCTTATGTGGTTTGACTCAAAAAGTTGTCAAAATGCAAATAGTATTATTCTTTTGATGTATGATTGGTAATTTATAGCCCCCAACTTCCACATCATATGTTTGTTACAGCTTGGATATGAGAAGCTCTTATGGATGAGAATTTAGCTTTTGTCAACCTTATGACACAACACAAGGTGTTTGTTGGTGTGCATATGTTTAAAATATAATCTATGTGCTTATCGATAAATAATTGGCACACCATCTTTAATGATTAATAGCCTCAAAACAAACCCAATTATTCATGTAAATACCTTAATTATCATAGATAAAGGGTTCCTAGATAAAGATGATTAGAAGAATGTTATTTTTACTCCAAAAATTTCGATATAACTATTCACCTTTGGTAAAATAGCTAAATTTACACATGTTAAATGTTCTTTATCATATTTCAAAATTACTGATTATTTTTAATAGCCGAAAGAGTAGATTATAAATAAAGTTTAATTAAAACCCTTTTCACCTTTTTTTCCAAACAAAAACAACAACAAAAAAAAGGCTAAGCTAGTATGAAGCATATTGAAGTATGGAATTTTATGAATGGACCAAAAGCATGAAGGATGCCACAAATTAGGAGTACAAAATCTAAAAAGAACATCATATTATTATATATTCAAAGGCACATGCCATGATTGAGAGGTTTCGAATCAGAAGTTTTATTTGTCACACAATTTGTCAATAACATTCCTACCATACGCATTCAACAAAATCATATCATATGTCTCTATTTTATAATCATCTTATCATATATTTTTATATTCCCTTTAATTTGTTCTTGTTCTAACTGAATCCTTATCATCATCATCATTCTCATGATACATGTCAATCGGAATGAATGATTAAGCTTATACATATTAGATGTTAAGTATATTGATGTTTGAATAATTGAGCCTAGTTTGCATTCTCTAATCATCTGTTTAATTAGTATAGTTTTCAAATGACTACAATAAAATTGTGGCCATTGTAACTGAATGAATCTCAACCCTCCATTTAATAAAATTTATCATATCCATCCATTTAGTTGACTCTAAAATAAATTAAACCTTATTAAAAAAAAAAAAAAACAATTAAATGAGATCAAAAAAAATTTCAACGATAAAACTTACTGTGATTTATCCTACTTGATGTTTTCAATTTTTTTATCTTTAATGTCAAATGATTGGTTTCTTGAAAAGTGAAAATTAAAGGCAAGTCTCACAATAATTTATCTTCTTCTTAAATTTTATCCTTCCTTTCTCTGGTTTTCTTTAATGAAGGATGAATCATTTTTTGATAAATTTGATACAAAAATTATGAACTTAGTAATACACACTCCGTATTGTCCTAGAATAACTATCATCACATGTTAGCTTTTAATGGAGATGGGAGAATCCATTAAACTAATAATTTGCAAGTATTTTCGTCAATGGAAAAGTTCAGTTTAATCTTTTAAAAACAAAAACTGTTTTTTTTTTTTTAGTCAAAGTCAATTGAATGAATAGACAAGATTATTCCCTAAAAATATAGGGCTAAGATTAAAACTAATTATAATAGCTACAATTTTATTGTATTCATTGAATAGTCTTCCGTTTAATTATACAAGTATTAATTACGGAGTATAATATAGAAGTGTTTTAAATAATTAATTACAAAAGGGCTTGGGGTAAAGTGTGTTATACAAGTATTAACTTGGTTTATTTTTTAAAAAAAAATTATTGGATTTATTTAAGTTGTAAATTACATTAATTAGAGCATACATACTAAATGGAGTCTCAATAATTACAAAAGTAAAACAAAATGGGATTAAAAAAAGGTAACTTGCCAAAAAGTCCTAACCAACTACCCACAAAAAATCAGACGTAAACCATTTCACAAGTGCTAACGGAATGATTTTATTTATAATCATCATTCATGAAGCATTTCAATAACAATAATTAATCTTAGTCAATAAGCTAATGCCAATTGGTTTGAATTGAACCTTAGCTTTTCAATGTTGTATATATGATGATCATTTGTTGCATCACATTGAGAAATCGTCAGATCATTAACGCGTTAAGAATAACAGTCCTTATTACAATGTCAAGGAAAAAAGTATATAAATAAAAGATTCGAAATAGCAAAAACACTTGTTCCAACTGATCGTTTTGTAACCAAATATTCTGAGTCGTATAGTAAAACTTGACCGACCTAAAAATAATCTTGTCTTAAAACCACCTGACCAGGGACTTTGACCGGTGTATTGCCAAGAATGCCAACTAATGTACAGGATATGGTAGCGCTTGAGACTTAGCGAGGCACGCAAAAGAAGAAAAGATTAAGCGAGCCATCTAGACAAACGATAGGCGCGGGTGCCAGCTACAACGATAAGAACGCAGCGTGCCAAACGTTGTGTAAAACTAACAAAAATCTAGGTCAATTTCCCACTACTCCACACGTCAATGTTGTTTTAATCTTACTACTATATCATGCTAATTTTTGTATGCATTTTTTTTTTAATTAAAAAAATAGCATATGGATAATAACATAATCATTTCTTTGTCATATTATAATAATAATAATAATGTTGGAGTTTTCTAAGGTGACCATCATCATGTATGTCTATAACTCTAACATATTGATTTTTGATATATTGACCTTTGGGAGTTTGGTGTCTCATGCTAAAATCATTGTAATATAATGTGTTTAGTGAATAGGTAGTAAATATGAAATACTTCATTAGTTAACATAAAGAACATTTTAAAAATTTTAATCAATATTTAATTATATATATCAATGGCAAATATATTGAGGAATTGAGCTCCTTTCCTATCTAAATAATTTCACCCTAGCTTTAATAAACTATAGTGATGTAAAAAAAAAAAAAATATAAAACTCATGTTGTATATTATTATATATTAGATAGGGCATGTTCTGATTTACTGAACTGAGCTGAAATAAATTGAACTGAACTTAATTAAGCTAATTAGAGCTAAACTGAACTGAAGTGAAGTAAAATTAAGCTGAAGAGAACAGCCCGTAGTAACATATTAGTAGTTGCTTTTTAGAAAGTGAAGTTACCTGCCTACTTCCAATTGGTTAAATAACTTGGACTCGAATAACAACTCAAAATGTTCCCACTTTAAAGCTGATTGGTTGAATTCACTCTCAAACAAAAGCCAATTTGAATGTCATAATAACATCATCCCAATCAAATGTCAAAGATGAATGAAGAGAACCATATTCTCTTGTAATCTTGTGTTAAACAAGCCACTAATTTGGACAACCCAGTTAATCAAAGCCACAAAGGAAAGTTGCTGTAATCCCAATAGTAAGCACTACGTAAGTACGTAGTTTAGAACTAACCCGCCATAAAAAAAAAATATAAAAATACAAATTAGAATCAACTTTCTGTTTCCATCTTTGATTTTTGTGTTTTCATATCCTTGTAAATGTTGTTTAGTGGTTATTTATTTCAACAATCTAATGTTTTTACAAGTGTATTCTGTATTGTTTCCATCTTATTTTTTCCCGAGTATAAAGTACTTGAAATAATATTACTGTCATTTTATTAATTGAGATACAAACCAATTTGACTACTGATTTTTTTATTGATATATTAGTATTCTGTTTTGTGGAGTATATATGAATTATTTTTTCTTTTCTATGATTTATGTAAAACAAAGTTCTATATCGGTACTATTTGATTTCAAATACCGATATTTATTGATTTAAATTAACTTTGATTAAGTTGTACAGTGAAAACTAAACGCACATACAATATACTTTTAATAGTTTTTGTGATCAACAATTTTGTTGGACCAAATACTAATTAGCTTCAACAAACTCTAAAACTCACAAACTTTTTTTTCAAACTATTTTGTCTCGTGAAACATCTCACATGTACTCTTAAGACATTTGTTAAATAAGACAATAATATATAGGACAATTATTATTAAGCAACCCAAAGAATTGATCTAAGACATCTTCCCAACTTGTTACACACTTACACTTAATTAGAACTATTTGTGACACATGCCTTTTCTTTTTATGCATCGTTTTATTCTCATATTGCTATTAATTTCTTTCCTTCATCAATAATACTACTTTTATGAATTGAAGCTCTAACTTTTTTTCCCTTCAATGCTACTCTCTCTAATCTCATCGTTGAGGTTCTACAATAAGATGTTTCATACTCCATACAATGCAATCTTGTACATTACACGGTATGATTTATAGGACAAATTTATTTCATGTTTGTGTGAAATTCTAGTCTGATAAAACACATTCTACAAAAGAAGTTAGTAAATAATTTAAGTACTCGTATACAATTTATGTTTAAAAAACCCGATAATATATACTACGAGTAGTATTTGTTAGAGTATACGTATAGTTCATTGAAATAGTTTTCACTCAAAAATATATGGATCAGAGTTTATTTTCAAAGCTAATAAATGTTGATGAAAATTATTAAGCCAATCAACATATAAATCGTATGCATGAGGGCAAAAACCACAGTACCAAAATAAATGAATGGATGGCAAAAAAACAAAAGGACTAAAATTAAAGGTGGTCCATAGAATATTAACACCTCTGGATATAATTTAAAGGAAGTCATATCTTAAAGGAAAATATATAGGTATGTAATACGGTAATACCCTACCTTACTTATTGTCCTGGCCTTTTAATTTGTAGATAAGATGCTTTCCTTTTTATGAAGTATCCTGAAACTTTCTCCATGCTTAATTAAACCTCTAATTAGTTAGTTATTGTATAATGATATAAAGTGTAGATTAAAAGTTTCTATGCATACTCGAATTAGTCAAGAAATTGATATATAGTCTAGCTACTTCGTATTTGTTATTTGCTTATGTCTATAACGGGTGGGTATTTAGAGTTAACACGGCTTTTCAACGTACTTTCTCAAGTACGTATTTGCATTACAAGTAATAAAAAACGGAAGAAACATATGTAGTTGGTGAAATTTAGCTGATATTGTTTTGTATACTAATTGGCCAAGAGGGGTCCTTAATTAATATTAAGAACATACCTTATAAAAAGTATTGTCAAACCCTCCACATGGTTTCCACAAAATTCATTTGGGTCCCTTTGCCTTAAATATGTGGTCTGTTAGTTCAGTTTTTAGTTTCTTTTTGCCATGCAGGTAGACAAATACACATTAATATTTAAAGGGATATTAGGGTCCAAAACTCCAGTTGCTGGGAATTAATCAAACTTAAGCATAAAATATACGGAACAGAATGACCATATGTTATATCGTTTCTAAAAGTTATTCCTGTTGTTTTTTTTTTTTTTTTTTTTTTTTTTTTTTTTTTTTTTGCCTCAAAAAAATAGCAAGTACACTTAATTAATCGCGAATTCACTTAATTAATCGATTTTAAAACAGCTTTTATGAGAAGTGCGAAGAAAACAAAAAACTATGTCTTTACTATGAATATGCGGAAATTAATTTTTGATGCGCCAAAATCGTATCTCTTTCGTCTCAAATCATAAGTCACGTTAATCAATTCTATGTAACGCGTATCCAAATTGATATAAAAATTGTACGGTATCATGGTAATACTTTGTATTCCTGTTGTCGAGCATTCATGAAGAAGTTAGTTTGGTAAGACACGTAATAGAAGCATTCAACTTCAAGTCCCACTTATAACATTGGATCATACAATTCATACCATTTATTTGAACCGATGAGGAAAAAAACAACCGCAAATTTTGTCCTATACTTTAAATATGTTACAACTTCTACGTACTATATAAAGAATGATATGTTGAAGAGGTGCAAATTGGAGTAGATAAAATCTTCATCTTTTTAGTCTATGCGACAGCAGTTAGTTTTTGTTTCTTCTATCAAGTTTCGACGAATTGTAAAATAACAATTTTGGGATAAAGTAGAAGGAAAAAAAAAAAAATTAAGCAAGAAAACAAATACTATATAGCATATAATATATGATTGTAAGTTTATAACCATGTTAAATAATTGAATTTCCATCAACTAATGATTATTGATTAATAAGCTACTTACTACATTAAGTTGGTAATATCATTACGCATATAGTAGTTAGCATGAAAATTATTGGGAGAGAAGAAGATTTGACCAAGAAAAGATAATATGGTTTAGGAGATTTGGTTGATACTACAACAACTTTGCTTTTTACAAATAAGGCAACTCAATTTACATGAGAAATCACTGTAAATTTGATGTTTTATTTTAAAGTCATGCATGTATTATATAAGAAAATCATGTCAACTAAATAAAAATGAAAGGGCTTAACTTTAAGAGAAATTGTACATGTACACAAAACGAGTGTGCATGAGAAGGTGTGTGAGCGTATTCCCCATCATACATGACTAACAGAGAATACAATTTCGATGCCTTTAGATGCATGGTATAAATGTTGTGTTAGCAAATTTATACACCATAGTCTTTTGAAGGTTACTACCAAAAAATTCAATAAAATAAATATTTGTCATTTTAGTCGACTTTACAAGTAAATAGCCATTATTAAACAAACTACCTTATATTTAAAAGATAAAGTAATTATAAAATTTGTAGCATACGAAAGATATCGTTTGTTATTCAACAAAACAAAGCAAATCAGGCTGTATTATTATGCAACCAACTGCATCAACTGGATATTAATAGATTATGAAGTAGGTTAATCCACTCCTAAGAATCCTAGCAGCCATTGGCACCCCATATAAGAACAAGGGAGCCTGGACACTTTTTAGGTGGTTTGGCACTTAGTTTAATTGTCGATCATAATATTCCTTTGGCTCATGAAAAGACTCGAAAATTAACATGTTAAACAAAATCTTGTATACGACAGTCTCATTGATGATTATGGTTGTATAAAAAAAAAAAAAAAAAAAAGGTATATGATACATTTTACCATAGACTCTATTTTGAACATAAATTTTATGTGCACCTTTCCATAGGCTTTTAAGTCACCTAACAAGAACTTTAAATCTATAATACACATTCACTTTATGTCAAGGAAAAGAAAGGTACAAAATGCATTCAACTTGTCATAATGTGTACGTAAAAGAGAAAATTTAATTACCATATGGTAATGTGAAACCATAGTAACACATAAAGACACAAATTTGTAACGTAACAAAAGTCTCACGTCAATTTCCATGGTAATGAAAATCTTCATCGAATATGAATTTCAAATACAAATTTCGTTTATCACTCAATACCACCCCTCAAGTAGTAACAGGCGGAATGATAATCTAGCAACCACCGCGATGAATATAATGATTAGACTTTTCTAACACAATTACATCATTGAAACCAATCATGTCCAACGGGCCTTTAGTGAAAGGTAACCATGCCCCAAGCATTAACATCTAATTAGTGTTTTCTATAAAGTTTGAATGTTAGGGCCAATGACATTAATTAACGCTTAAAAAACAAGGCCATTAAAGTTTAAAGATATTTTATACTCTTTCGTACAAAGTTTCAGTTGAAACATAACATCAAGTAGATTTTCCCAATAATAAGAGGCTATTAATATAAACAAGTAAAATTACAAATCGCACTAATACTATCCTATAATGTATCTTTTCTAAACCTGTAAATTGAAGTAAATTGTCATTTTGCGCCTACAATATAAACTCGAAAAATCATTGGACTTGCATAATAATAATAAAATTAATAATGTAACACCCAAATCAACCAGAATATGTAAACAAACTTTAGAACTTTGCCAACTCATAGTCCCACCAAATTAACACAAATCACACTAAAAGACACTAAATTACAGCTTCAGTTGTTACATTCTGAGCTTAAAGTTGACGACCACCTTTGTTTTTGCCCAGAATTATCAGTTCATAGTTAAGGTAGAGCCTGATGATTAGACCTGATTAAGAATATTCTTAACAGATGATTAACAATAACTTTCAGCACCTAAACGCGTCGAAAATGGAGGTAAGTAAGATACTGTGCTGCTTTCTTCACAAATCATTAGCAGTTTAAAAAAAGGCGATAACTTAAAGAACAGCGTGACATTTTTGGAACCATGGCTTTTGGTTATGATAATATTAATCTCCATACTAAAGCTTACTTTGGTAAATTATTGTTTAATCAAAGGCAAATACAAAAAGAGAGGGAAGGTTCCTTGAGTTGTACATTCTATTTGATCTTATTTTCTACTATAATCTTGTAAAGGATAGAAAAAGGCTGGTTTCAAATTGACCGTGTATGATCCGAATCATCAAACCATACCTAAACTTATCCGAATTTACCTGGCCCAAACCGAATATTAATGGATAATATTGATTTATATCATAACAAGCTAATTTCAACATATCAGTATATTATCCAAATTGAACGACTCGCCTTAATAAGACCTAAAGAAAATTAATTCAAACTGAACAACCCTTTTGCCACCTCGATAAAAAGGGCATAAACAAAGTAAAGATGAAGAGTGGACGAAAGGAAGTCTAACCAGTTCCATTTAAAAACAATGCAAGGGAGATATAGTTCTTTTAAGCGGAACTTTCACTTCTGTAAAGTAAGGAATCACAAGAATAATAACCAGTCTAAACAAAGCAAGATCCTCTGTGGGGGTCTTCTTACAGATATGCTGCATTGCAAACCACCCTGAAGCAAAGAAAAGAAAAGAAACAGAGGAAGTTAAGAAGAGTATATCAAACAGTTGAAGATTACAGTACATTTTAATGCATAAAAACTAAGGACCCACATTTGAATAAAGCTTCTGATGATTGAATGTGAGATATTGTTGTAAGTTGGTACCTATAAAATTAAAAGATGGGACACTTTACAGGACACATTTCCATAAAAATCTCTCAGTTTTTTCATGAACAAGATTAGCAAAACACAAATAGCAGTGTCGGTGAGGAGGGGTTTAGTAGCAGGGTAAACATACAGTTTTTAGGCACATGTAGAGATGAAGCATGCACCTAAAGTAGGGTTGATTAGTCATTCAGCTGCATGAACATTCATTAGCATGAACAGAACGGTGAAAACCGACAGCCAACTGATCAAAGTTATGGAACTGAACATAATTAATCTTGTCGGTGTATGCTAAACGAATAAACTAACGCCTAATGGCTGATGCAAAGCTAAATCACAAATGAATGGCTCTCATAAGCTTCAGATTAAAGAGTTATGAGAATTTCATTTTAGATGAATAAAGCAATTCTTTGTCATTTTTGGTGACAGATTAAAAACACAAGGTCCCCAAGTATCAGATTCTTTCCAAACAAGAGTGTTATCAGCCATTGAATTTATATGAAGTCCTGTGACAATAGTGACCTGTTTATTAGGCGGTAGTTCGAATGATGCTAACAGTAATGGATTCAAATGGAAAACCTCATGTCAATGTATATAGTAATGCAACTCTATATTCAGTATTCACATAAGTTTCAATGAAAATTACATTACCATGAAGTCCAGCATGCACTTTCTATGCAAAATTATACAGACGCGTTACCATTACTGTCATATATAACTATCTAACAAATGAGTGGTAAGATGTTACCAGCCCTTCATCCCTACACCTAGAGAATGGAAGACTGTTAAGTTTCAAGTCTTTGAACACAACTAAACAAAACCAACCACTTAGCAAATTTAACTTAATAAACAAACAAGAAATTATATAAAACAAGAATAAAACTTATAATGAGGTACTTGATATTTGTTGATGTAGTAGGGTTAGATGTCAAAGCTTCTACATTGTAATAGCAAAGCCGTACAAACTTCTACCTAAAATTAAAAGCATTCACAAGCAGATACTTTTCTTGACAGAGATATCAAATAGGAAGGTTCTGGAGAAGAAAATCTTATCAGTTGCACTAAAAAGAGTACATTATAATAAATTCTCTACGATGAAGATCCAATTATCACGATAAAACAATACGACCCCAGGTTGATAATGACTATATTTGAAAGTTAATACGATTATGAAAAGATCTTAAAGAGACATTATTATCATCAAATGATGTATTAAGACAGCTGGAATCTGTTCTAAGGTAATCAAGCAAAGTAGTCCCACTGACTCGAGTATAAAAGCGCCAAATGAAATTTTGAGAGGAAGACAATCTAACCCAAGACTCAAGAGTAATCTAGGTGTGAAAAATTCAAATTTCTTGCACTGACTAGTACCCCAAAGACAAAAACAGTTAATAACCTCAAAATCACTCCTTACCATTAATAATATCATGAGCTAAATAAATCCTAAAAAAGAGATAAAATACGAACTTGTGAGCGAATACAAGCCTAGTAAAGAGATAATTCTAGACTTCCTGAGGTTGAAATCAACATTTGAAACTCAAAGATAAGAGCATAATGACTGAAACAAGGAGTCACAGTGTCACATATATGAGAATAAAGACAGCATTTATCTAGAGGATGGACTTGAACATGTGGCCACCATAGTCAGGGCTCATTATACAAACAAAAGTCGTTTTGTATCCGTATTTATGCTTCACTTGATCAAAGTTTATAAAAGTTTCTATACACATTGTACGACATCAATACTAGCTAGTATGATAAACCTAAAGAGAAAAACTTTACAGTATTGAAGGAAAAGGAGAAGAAAAAGAAAAAGATGTGATTGATATTACCATTTTACATGTACATAGAAGTATAGAACTGTTTGCAAGCACCTTTTTGAGCTTTAAAAACATTTTTTTAAAAAGGAAGTTATTCGCAAAAGAGAAATATGAAAGGTTAAAGGAAAAAAAATTGTCGGTATAGTGTCTAAACTAAAGTATTGTTGCGTTATCAACATGTCCTAAGTATAATATCTTTGGTAATCAGATAAGGTTTGAATTCAGTATAGCCTATGTCACCACCCTATGAAGCGGTAAATAGCAGGTTCAAATTGTCAGATCAGACTCTATTCTTGTAAAATTCATATCAGAGGCAATTTAACAACTGATGATGCAACAGATCATTAGCAAATTGAGACGGATGAAGGTTCAGTTCAAAAGAGAATAAGGAATTCAAGAATCAAGACATACAATAACTTGATGTCTTGTACATGTTAATTCAATTCTTCCAGCTTTGCAAAGAGATGCTGTGATATAGCAGACATCTATATTGAAAATTGAAATAATATACGAAGTATATGACAAATTCCTTTCACCCAAAATGTAAAGTATTCTGATGTAATTCAGCCTGAAATCATCAGAACACTTTAAATCTATCTGCTCACAGCCAAAATGAATCTCTGAAGACTGATACAGAAATCGTGAGAGAGAATTGGTGTTCTCCTTTATACCCAATCTTTCCATAATAAAGGAAATTCCAAAGAACATGGTTCTCAAAATCAAGCAAATTAATATTAAGGAAGCTTGATCTCATTAATAGGGACAGAAGATATGAATATTTCTTAAACAATTAGTTACAGAGAGCATGAAGAAAGACCTTTGTATTCACAAGATGATAATATCGCTATATGTCCTATGAGCTCAAGACTTGTTGCTCAACAGCTAGAATCGGTGCTCAATACACCCAGCTGTAAATAACAAAAAAGTTGGACTTGGTCCAGGATCGGGTCAAAAAAGTTGAGCAGGTGGTATGTTAAGTTGAAGGGATTTAGCAAAACCCAAAACAATTTAGAGATTGGAAGTGGGTTGAGAGTTGAGGTTTTGGAACGCTCTATGAAACATAACTTTTAATAATTATTAATATATCAATCATCATCATCAATGTAATAATTAAAGCTCTATGATCTATGAGTCAACGATAAATTCTACCACCATGAATCCTCTTCACCAATCATATGAACAATAATTTCTCCTGGAAAAAGTAACTGCAGTTCTTTGATTATCCTGGTTTCCATAAGGTAGCAATCTCAGAAATACTCTTTATTTGCTTAATCCACTATCAAAACAACATATAAATCTACATGCCCAAGGTTGATTCTGTAAAATGACATGTAGCCAAGCAAATTTTTTTAAAAAAAGCCTATCATAAAGGGTATTGATTGTTCAACCGCCTGTTAACTATAAATGACCTAGAAACCTCCACCCCTGTCCCCCTCCTTTGAGATATTGTGATGAACTCTTAAAGGGCCTCAAGAGCCGTGAATTATAGCCTTATTATTAGCTTCATCAAAGTAATAGAATCACAAAATACCACCAACGGATTTGGATCAAGTCCCAAAACAATTTCTCTACTGCGTCCTCCACAACATAAAATGGATAGCTAGGTCATACAACAACCTTTAGAAGGTTATGTGAAGTAGGTCAAGGCAATTAACGGGTGCAAAAATGTTTGATCATCTAACTTTTTCAAGCCAAATTCAGGCCACAGAAAGAATAGACTACTCTTGTTGCTTGGCAAAGGAGGAAGGGAGTTCAAACGATGGGGCATATAAAAACTTAGCTTCTTGCCCTCTAATTCGGCATAATTCATACTTGAATATGGAAAGAGTTAATTTATCAATATACCATCTATGTTTCGGACCTATTGTTCTTCAACATCTACTAAGGTTCTTCTCTTAAAAGTTCTCTTTACTCTCTTTCTACTTTAAACATCAACGCCTTACGCTCCTCAAAGTGCAGGATGATAGGACTATAGGAGTCTCGAATCACAATAAGCTGATTTCAAAAGCTTCTCTTCTTCTAACTCAAGATAAACAGTCCATGTAAAACTGGCAGGTTCCCAAGGTTCCTGAATCCTGATTAGCAATTTGCATTAACTTCAGCTTAACAAAACTCAACTCAACAAAAGGAAGCAGCTTTAACACTAACTTGTTACATAACAACTTTTCAGATGCTCTTTTACACCTTCGATCCTCTTATCTTCTAATCGCAACTTCAAACTTAATATACACTAGCATGAATAACAACAGCAATAATCAGATAAAAATCTTGCTGTTGTCCTAATGTTAGGATTGTTCAACCACTCAGATTGATCAATATAGTTACTAATACTATAATATTGCTAAATCATCCTGTGAGGTTTGGACTGCTAAATTCTACAAAAATCAGCTTTATAAACCTCAATTTTCTGCTTTTGCAACTTAATTACAGTAGGCTGATTCTACGCATTAGTATTATTCAATTGTGTTCATCAAAATTAATTCAAGAAAGATCAACATATTAAAAAAAAAATCCAAACTTTAAACATGATTTTTATTGGGAGATGATTAATAAGATCATCAGAACACAGAGAATTAACATAATCAATTAATCATATACTAAAATCCCCTTTATTTCTTGAATTAGAATTTTTCACTTCTAAATTCACGAAATTATGCAGAAGCCAGTAAACCCAAATAACCGAAAAGCAAGTATATTCTACTTTGCATGCAATTAAATCATAATTACAATTTAACATTAAAAAGAGGGGAAAAATAAGAAAGAAATGGGGTTGAAAGAGAACGAACCTCCTTATGCAGCAGACTTCGCTGAAGGCGGAGTACTGAAGTATGTGCTGTTTTATTTAAATCCTGCAAATAATTGTGCAACTTTGTAATTGACGCTGAGCTGAACTGAATATTTTACGAGAGAATGAAATTAAGAACTAAATTAAAAATAATTTAAAGAAAACAGGCCCATATTTGAAATTATTTTGATTTGATTGGCTAGTGTTTAGATATGCAAGTACCATTTTCACATACTAATTCATCATAATCGGTTTGTCGATCAATTCCTCGTGATAATAGGTCCGAAATTTCAGTCCGAATATGATCAATACACAATCCCAGACTCGACCAGCTAATTTTTTGGCCCGTTTGTTGCTCTAGGAAGGATGCTAGATGCACAAACAATTCCCAATATAACCGTAAGTCGGTAACAAGCTAAGCTAGGACGGCTTGACCCGTGCACAACTCTAGTCTCTATCAATAATCATGTGCAACTGTACTGTAACACAAGTATTTCCAATATCGTCAAAGGTAATGTCTTTTAGGATGGGATAGAGGCATAGAGCTGAATTTTGTCCTTCACTTGTTATGCACACAGTAATACAATGCACAATGTGTCAATGTTGCAATTCCTATGGTAAGATTACATGTTTATCCATCAAATTGTCTTGAATGCCCAATTTCAAGCATTAAAGAACCAATCTTTTCCATAAATTCAATACTTCAGCATGAATTTCCATCAAATTGTCTTGAGTGCCCAATTTCAAGCATTAAAGAACCGATCTTTTCCATAAATTCAATACTTCCGCATGAATTTAAAAACCCAGAAATTCAACCACCTCTATACCCATCTTTAATTTCACAAAAACAAAAAACAGATAAGTTTGAAAAACAACCTTTTTTTTTATTTTATTTTTTTTTGAGAGGCTCAGATCTGGAATTCATCAACCAATTTGGTGCAGCAAAATTCAAGAGAAAGGGAAAAAAATCAACCAAAGGCGGCAAATCAAAATAAAAAGACTTGAGTGTAAGCATTTGAGGAGAGCAAAATCAGCAACAAATGCAAAAACCCCAAATCTAAATTAAATTGCTGCCAACCCAAATGGGAAAATTACCCAACTCAAAAAAAATCACCCACAAATCCAAACTGAAATTGACAACAATGGAAAGAACAATATCATCACAGCCTTCATAAAATTATTACTTGTATTATTATTATTATTATTATGGTTTCATGTAATTTGTACTCCGTATAAAATAAGGGGGCGTTTGGTTAACGCAAGAAAATAAGGGAGTAGTAGTAGAAGAATGATAATTGTTGTTGTTGTTGATGATGGTGGTGGTTTGAGGGCCGTTTAATTTGGTGGTAGAAATCATCGGCAAAGAGGAGAGTGGCAAACGGTCCTCAGAAACTCCCATGGCCTCTCCTTGCCTCTTTCTTGTTCTTTCCATATACCCTAACTTTGACCACTTTTTGTTGATTTTATACTTGTGGATTTGTTGCTTTAATGGGCTTTGTTGGGCTGTTTAAACCTTTAACTATCTAGCCATATTCAAATAGCGGGCCTCGTGCACGAGTGGGTCAAACTTCAAAACGTGTTGTGGAATGTCGCAGTTGTGCTCGTGTCGCTATTTCATAAATGAAGCTCATGCATGGTATGGCGGCTGCCTATTTGTAATGTCTTGCCATCCTTATAGCTAACAATGTTAGTCTTTCATGTACAGACTATGGCCAACCATCGTGCCTCTTACATTTTTCAAGCTTACGATGGGCTCATAAAGTCAAACTGATTTTATATTAAGTGATTGTGATTTGTTTTGATGAATGGTGCTACAATAGAATGTTTAACAGAAAGTGAACTAAAAGTACATTTTGTAAAATAAAATCTAGGACGATAAAATACTCTGAATGACTTAAATAGTGAAATTTGTATTGCAAAACTAGGCAAATGCCTATTAATATGGTTTTCATTAATTTTCGACAACCTTACAACATCATTTATACAAATTTCAAGCTCCACAAAGAATGAAAACCTCAATATACCTTCTAAATTACTACATACATTAGCACATCTTCCCAATCCCTCCACCTCTCTTTGTTCCTCTTCTTTTAGAAGTAGTACAAGTAGAACATTTTGCACCCATTCAGCCTCAAAGTATACTTGGGCCGACAATTGTTACAAAATTTAAAAGCCCATTTAAATTTTGCATGCAATTGCAATAGCTTTGCAAATTTATCCCTTCTTTTTACACAAAAATGTGGGAGCTTCATGCTTGTTCTTGCCCATTCAATTTACTTGGGCCGCCCAATCTAAATCTACAGGCCTCAACTGCATCATCAATTGACAAAAACACAGATTCTTTGCCAATTACATCAATGAACTTTGAAGCTATCAACTTCTCCATTACTTCAATCCTTGGATTAACCAGTATCATCTGCATTTTTATGAACAAACCAACTATTAGTCGCGATCTTTTCATACCTACTATAAACACAAAACAAAGAAACCGAGAAGTATATACTCAACGAGAAAGATGAAAGAATGAGACATACCTTGATTTCTTTTGCTCCTATGAGTCTTTTCAATTCATACAATGCCTCAATTCCGGTCATGTCTATCGTTGTCACTCCTGTAGTAAGAAAACATCAAACTTATCACCTCTCTACCCTACATGTTGGTAATATAGTGGTAGCCGTAGCCCAAGCTTCACTAATTAATGTTTGAGATACGAATGTAAGTACCTCCTAATTCCAAAATAAGGTGCTCAATGGAATCCCCTTGATAGTCCTTGTTAAGTTCTTCATCTCTAATCCACCTTAGAACTCTACACGACATAAAACACAAGTATTTAGCTATAAGAACATCCTTAGAAATTATGAGGGCATTATCGAGTATGATAATAATCACCTTTCTCGAACATATGTGCTGTTTGAGTATAAAATCGGGGAGCCTAGTTGAAGAATCAGGAATCCTGCAGCCCCTTGTGCTGTAGGGTATTGCTCAATGTCGCGGTACAGATTTGTGTTAGGAAGGTTCCCTAACTTACAAGTTGCTGGCCTTGCTGTGTATAGTAGTGCCCTTATAATTCCCAATCCAATCTGCGACATGTATGATACATACGTACATTAAACCAAGCACAGAAGTAATTTTTCTGAGTACATAAAAATAACATCGAAAGACTCAGATAAACGAGGCTATTCTTACCGACATCCCAAGGCCAATATCCATACTGAGGAAGGTGACTCCAAAGAAGGCAACCATGCAAATGCAGAAGTCAAATTTATCAACTTTGAAGAGGTGGTACGCCTTGTCATACTCAATTAGACCGAACATGGCGGACATGATGATTGCAGAAAGAGCAACCATAGGAGTGTAACTAAACAATGGTGCCAAGAACAACAATGTCAGCATCATAATTATCGCCATCACCACGTTAGACATTTGTGTTTTGCATCCTGCATTGAAGTTCACAGCAGTCTTCGAAAATGGCCCTGCATATATACATTCATAAGAACATGCATAGTATAAAAATTTGTAACATAAAATCCTGATCAATTTTAAGCCTAACTTTTTCCAAGTTCAAGAAAATTAGACAAACCTGTAGTCAAGTAACAAGAGGTAAATGAGCCAACAATGTTCATAAGACCAAACGCGATCATTTCTTTGTTGCCATCAGTCTGTTGATTCTTCATTATTGCGAAACTTCTTCCTATGGCAATTCCTTCCTGTTACATTAGATTCCATACCTCAAATTAAAAAATTTCTTATTCTGATTAATGAATTCTTTTTTTTTTTTTTTTTTTTTTGGAACAAAGACGAATTAGTAGACTTACAGCAAGACCGAGAATAGCAGTAAGTATTCCAGCTTTAATAGGTGTAGCAATGTACTTGGGATCAAAGTTCAATTGCTTAATGGAGGATGGATTAATCCCTCTATTCAAATGACCAACCTGCAATATGCACCATCAATCGTTAAATTCAATAAAAAAATCGTTTCTAACATAGGAAAATGATACACGTAACTCTAATAACCTATGAATAAAATACCAAACCTAAAATAAGTCCAACATTCAACATGCTAATCTTTGTCATGATTTTGCAACTTAATACAGTACAAGAGTACATTTAAAACCCGTCTATATATGATCATATCACGTTTATTGTTTATACATCTAGATCACGGTGTTTTGTGACAATATAATTGTGTTATGGTCTTATGAAGTGTTCAAGACAATCTCATGTCATATTTTGGCTAGTCAATTAGAATATAAGAGTGGTAGATAACAAAATGTGGCAACTCACAATTTGGACGCCAAATTTTTCGGCATGGGCAAGGTAGGCGAAAAGGCCGCCGACTATGACAACCATCAGAGGAGCCATGGCTGAAATCCAAAATAGCTTTGGTCTTTTGGTTTTCTGTACACAATCAAAGAAAGGATTAAAAATATAAATTTGCATGCTAACATGATTCATAAAATCACGAGTTATAGAATCTTTGAATTACGTTTCATTATCATTATCAACTATTATATTCCATACATCATGAGTCATACAGGATCAAGTTTTGGACCGTCCAAAGATCCATGTATATATTATGCCAAAATGTCAATCAAGTGTTGATTCGTTAATTATTCTTTCTTTTTAAAAAATAAAATCAGTAGTAGGTATAATAAGGCGCATTTGATTTTGAGGATGCCCATGTTTATCTCTGTGATTGTTTATCACATCTCACATGACATTTTTGTGAATAAATCAACAATTGTTTCATTAAAAGTACGTAATTAATTAAAAGTAGATGGAAAAATAGAATAAGTTAAAGAGAGGAGTCTAACCACGTATCTAGTGAACTGTAGGAAAGCAAGGAAGATTATACCAATAACTGCACTCTGCCAATGCCACTGCATAATACACCAAATAATTCAAACATTAAAATTACAAGTCATTCAATAACTGCTAATTTGACTATCGTTACAACATACAAAGGGGAGTGATGATCTGTTTTCTCAATCATGCAAGTAATTAGGAAAATTCAAATTTGCATCTTATAACCTTGGGTCCCACTTCATCCAACAAAAATCAAACTGAAATTGTTGAATGATACAAGACCTACTACCATGTATTCAGTCAAATAAAAATCATAAAAAATAGTTTCATATATAATACATAGTAATTTGTATGTACAGTCATACATAATACGGAGTAGGATTTAATTTTACTATGACGTATGCACTTATTGATAAATTCGGTTGTATATAAAAAATTGTCACATGTCACGCACATTGTAATATAGAAGTGAAATATAACAAAAATCTCAATTTTGTATTGGTGTGGTTTGAAAACTAAGGGAATTATTGTTACTATCAATCAAGGATAACACTAATAAAGGCATAAAACGACAGAACAAAGAAGTAGGGCCTTAATCTTTATAATAATAAAACAGAGCCATAAATTTAAAGGATAGAATTGAAAAGGTAAGATGTGTAATGTACCTCGTTTTTGTGGCTGAGCAAGGTTTTCGTAACTGAGATAATATCAGTCTTAGAAGTAAAATGTGATAACCCCAAAAATCCCTTTAACTGTTGCAGAATAATTATCACTGCTGTTCCTCCCATGAACCCAGTAATCGTTGAATGTGATAGGAAATCCACCAGAATTCCTAATCTGCATATTAAATGGAACAAGTAATTTATGTTAATAGGGTTCGAGCAATTTAGGATTAGATTTAAATGCTTTATTGCACGGGTGTATGATACGATTAAATCTTAGCCCTCTTAGCTGAAAGGCTGAGTATCGCGATAAAGAGTTATGAATAAGAAATTAAAATTAAACGGTATACTAAAAGAGAAAAGATTATCCATACTCATTAAAATTAAGAAAAGGAAACTATTAGTGTGTGTTGAGTAACTAACAAAATTGGATTTGGAATACATGTTAAAATGGCATAAATATTCAAGAAATTGTACTAAGACAAAGATTTTATGTTGTCATCATTTCCATCATTGAAGAGTATATACTAAGGTATGTCACATGTGCGCATTAGTCATGTTTGAAAAATCTACATCATAGACAGATCACAATATCCTACCTAATTTTGATCCAATTTATACAAGTAGATAATTTGGAACATTAGATCAATTTCTCATTTCAAAATTCATCATCTCTTTGGTACTTTTTTCATTTTTTTTGGAAAATAATTGATCTTGACACGCTAATTTGTCTCATAAAATCAGCAAGAGGTTGGTGGGCACGTCATGTTATATATGGTTCAAAGTAACCAACTACAACACTTGGAAAGCACAAATTAATATCGTCCATTACAATTAGTACTTTGGTCTTTTTACATGATATATACATAATAGATCCAACGTCGTTGACTATAAAACCTAAATTCTTTCTTGACTCCCTGTGAACCCTAAGCTACTATATACAAACAACAATATAATACTTCCATTTAAGTAAAGTCATTTTGTCGACTTCAATTTTAATTAATTAATTATTAACAAGCATTAATCATACTATTAAAATTTTTTAACATATTGTAACAACTAATCGAACGTGAAATCATTAACTTTGACTCATCCATGAAACCATTTGAAAAGATAGACATGTTTTTGACTAGGAAATGGACCCCCAAACTAAAAAGACATAGGAAATTCAGATACAACCTGAACTATTTCCCAACTCCCCTCTACTTACAATCTTAACACTTTTTTTTAGTGCTAAATCATTAAGAAATTCCGATGTGATAGGAAAAGGTAATTTGACATACCAACCCATGAAGTCATGCACATAATAAAATAGTATACTCCTATAACACTAAGCTCCTATGTCACCAAAAGTCGCCTCACCATTAAGGCTGTGTTTGGATAGAACTTTTGGAAGGAAAGGGAGGGGAAGGAAGATGAAGGAAGGGGAGGTGAAGGAAGGGGAGGGGTGAAGGAAGGGAAATCCCTCATTTGGATAACAAAGAAAATGAAGGAAGAGAGAGTGAGGGAATTTGCTAAATTAAAACCAAATTTTCCAAAATAAGAAACTCTGGAAAGCAAATTTTCTTCATTGTCGATTTTCCAAAACAAAATTTCTGATAATTGATTTTTGCCAAATTAAAACCAAAATTTCTGAAATTTGATTTTCGAAAATCAAAACAAAATTTTCTGAATGTTGGTATTAGAAAAAGAAATCGTATATTCAGGAAATTGGTTTCTAAGTATCAAAACCTTTTTTTTTTTTTTTTTCAGAAAATCAATTTTTGAAGATCAAAATCAATTTTGTGAAACTTGATTCATGAAATTAAAAATCGGATTTCATGAAAAATCGATTTTGTGTAAATCAAAACCAGAAATCATGTATCTCAAACCAGAAATTGATTTTTTATAGTTTAAAATCAATTTTGAAAAACAAAAGACGAAGAATGGTTTGGATGTCTGCGGTGGAAGATCACGGCTTGTGTTAGAGGAAACAAACGAACAGAATGTGCTGGAGATTATTAAAGCATGTTTTCCTTCCAAATCTTCTCTAATTTGGAAAGATTTGTTTCTTAATTGTGGAAGGAAATTATTTCCTTCCATTTCTCTTCCTCCCAATTCCCTCACCTCCTATTTTTGCTATCCAAATGGAGGAAAACTCATCTCTTCCTTTCCCTCCTCTTCCCTTCCCTCCATTTCCCTCCATCCAAACAAGCTGTAAAAGAAATCGGATCAATATTATATATATCGGGTGCATTCTCTTCAACTTATACAAATAAGTTTCTGGATTAATTAAATGTCGTGTCGAAAAAACTATAATTTATCAGTTCAATCAAGTCTAAATCAATTCAATTTAGATAAGCAACACTAACCTAAATCATTCTTTCGGTTGTTTCAAACCAAAATAAACACGAAATGCTCCGTATATGTTATAATGTTATGCATACAAATGACATGCATTACCTTAATAGACCCAAAGCAGTTTCAATGATTCCACAGAAGAAAGTAGCAGTGAACACCAAGCTGAGATACAAAGATGGGTTGTCCGTTGGCGAAACCGCCTCTCCAATAGTGTTTGCTATGAGCAAGGAGCAAGCCGCCACTGTTCCCACGGCCAAATTCTTTGAACTCCCAAATACAGCATATATAAATGGTGGCACAAAACTTGAATCTGCATTTAATTAATTTATGATTAATTTACAAGTTATATTAATCTTTTCTACAACAATTATCTAATTGAGAAAATCACGTTGAATTGTTTTAAGATTAACATCTAAAAATTGAAATACACACGGACATCCAATAAGCTAAGAAAGAGTAGGTTTGAACATCAAACGTATTAAATTTTTAGCTTCAATATTAACCACTACACGAGACCATGACTTTATTCATAATAGGGGTATTTAATAACGTGACCAATATCATTAAATGACATGAAATTAAAATCGATTGAGCGTGTTTGAACTTCTAACTACCAATTGATTTACCCGGTGGATAAACTAAATTTTTCGACATAATCGACACATTTGACATATCCTCCCTCCGCCCACAATCATATGCAACAAAGGGGTATTATTTGTGAGATATAAAATATTCATTTGTTGTACATAATTGTGGGCGGAGGAAGTATAAATCATAGAAGACAATTAACACATACGTGAGGCCCCAACGTCGCCGTCTAGCGCCCAATTTACGTATCTTAAACGACGATCTTGATAGACACAAGTCACACTAGTAGACATAATACTATAGCTTGGATATCCTTGCTGCTACTACACCCATCCCTGATCCTATATCATACTGACAAAATGTCTTATCTCCTTCGATACACAACATTTTTTCTAAGTTGCATGAGCCAATAAAATAATTTTAAGGCCCTGCTTGGTGGTAGCGATTAGCGTAGAAAATTTTTTTAGTATTGCAGCCGCTACTTTTGCCAAACACTCATACTATCAACCGTTACTTTGACAGCTAACCTCTACCCACTACTATTGACAGCTACTCGCTACCTTAACAACTACTCGCTACTAGACCACTAAAAGCTACCCGCTACTGATACTTTTGCCAAACTGGACCTAAGTTGATATTTCAAGCTATAGCACTTAGATATTATTGGTAAATTGTACTTCGTATATTCTAGTTTTTGCTACCCTAGTGACATTAATTAATATGCATTCAATTTTAGGACCTACAATGTTATCTATAATGGCAGAATCAAAATAAAAATCTAGTAATAATTCAATTTTATAACGATTTTCTAGTGAATACTTATGGTCTTATGGACACTTGTTAAGTTCAATTTATTTTATAGCAACAAGAAAAGACATGAAAAGAATATAATCTTATTTTATGAGAAAATGTTATATTCGTATTCATATAAGTAAATAATCTTAATCCCTTTATATAGCATCTAACTAAGCTTAAAAAGTGCCATGGATACTTTTTATAGAATCCCTTTTACTAATCATCAATGATTTATTTGTCAAAACAAAATACTTAAGAATAATCACTACGGAATATTTATATATAAACCAAATAGCTGATGAAAAGTAATAAAACAAAACAAAACAAACCAGGATTGATTTGAGATATAAACTGTACAGATTTGAGATAATTAACTCCAATAAGTTCAATTTGATTAAAAAAAATTAGAATAGAGTAGAAGCCCAAAAATAAAAGGATATTCTTCACAAATAGAAAACCTAAATCTATCTTCAATAATTAATTTTACCATGGTGTGCACAATTTGGCAAAGATTAAACGTGCACACCAAAATCGTTATTTGAACCTATCATTGTGACATTTGCATTTGTGCTTTATACCACGGAGTAATACAGATTGAAATTCTTAAAGCAAATTCTTAGGTGCATTGTACACCAGGTGTATATATGAATCTCCGACTAGAGTATAGCTTGTATAAATACACACATAGTATAGTGACAAAAAACATGTTACTATAAAACTGCCTAAGAATATACATAACCGCATAACATGAGAAGCGCACCGCATAAAACAGTCAGAGACTAATGCATGATGCCACGATCCACATTACAAGGAAACTCTAAGGAGTTATCGACATAAGATCCTCTTCAGTTACTGCACCATCTACGGTAGACAAAATTCGGATCCTTTCTTACGACATTTATAGAAATAAAAAAAATTCGCTAATAACTTTTTTTTTATTTTTTTTTTGGTGTTTAGAGAGTCACAAAGACGAGTAATTAATTCGCTAATAACTAGTTGTTAATAAAAAAGGAAGAAGCGAGAAAAGAGGTGCTTACATAGGCCAATGACGGGAGGAATTTTGGTAAGATTGGCATAACTGATACCTTGAGGAATAGCAAGACTAGCAATGGTAAGACCAGCAAGAACATCATACCTAAACAGGCTAAAATTATAATTCGGAAGCCACTCGAAAATCGGAACAAAATACTTAATTCCCTTAATTAATCTCTTTTTTGGAGGATCATTGCTAAATCCTCTAAAAGGATCATCAGGAAAGAATGTTTCACCAAGACTGGATTTTAATTTTTGTTTAAAGCTTCTTGGTTGAACAAAGTTCACATTGTGGAGATGGGTATGATCGTAATTTCCGTCCTCCATTGTTGTGGTTCTTTTTTTGGTTCAAGATTTGGAGTTTTGAAAACAGAGGAAATAAAACAGAGGAGAAGAAGTAGAGGGGAAATAGAGGAGAATGAGAGGAAGTTAGGTTGTAGAAAGTTGGAGAAAATTGTGGGTTTATATAGAGTGAAAAATTTGTGTGTTTGAGATTATTAGTGGAGTGTGATGATAGAGAAGTGACAGGTAATTTGGATAAGCTGTAAGTTAAAATTAAAATTACAATATTTTTTTTTTTTTTGAAAACAATTAAAATTTGTTTTTTAGAAGATACAGAATTGATTTACTACACTGTGTCAAAAAAAAAAAAAAAAAGAATTGATTTACTACATGTATTTTAAAAAAAAAATAAAAAGTTATTAATTGCTTTATACAAATGTAATTTATAACCTAGTAAAGTGGAAAAAAAACATATGGTAGATTCCCTTCAAAAAAAAAAAAAAGAAAAAGAAATATTAGCATATGGTAGGTTCCCTTTAAAAATAAATTATCATATGGTAGATTCCCTTTTAAAAAATTATCAAATGATAGATTCTTTTAAAGTTTCCAATTTCCAAAATACTCAAGCAATGATGATTAGTTGATTACTACAAGAGTATTAAATTACTTCCGCTCTATCATGCTCACTCATATGAGAGCCGTTTGGTGTTATAGTGTGGAATTGTGGATACATCATGGGCCCTTGTAGCCTTTAAATCACGTTGGTTGTTGATACCATATAAAAGGACTAATTTAACCAATAATTAAGGCATTTTTCAATTCACCTCATTTTCACTTATTTATTGTGTAATAAGTTCAAATAATTCATGTAAGTTCAGTTAATTTCAGATAAGTTCAATTTATAAAAAATTAATTTACAAGTACAAGTTACAACTGAAAATAAGTTTTCGTAAGATCTAAAGTCCAATAAGTTTATATAAATCATGGTAAATTCAAATTAGTTTAGATTAAATAAGATACATTTAAATAAGTGAAAAATAAGGTGAAAAAAAATATAAAACACACCCTTAATTGTTAAACTAGTACAAATTGTAGATGTCAAATATAGTTTATTTGGTTAATATTTTTGGGATATCACAAAATCCGGAAACAATTCATGTTATTTTTACAAAATTGAAATTTGATTGAATATCTTCCAAACAAATTACTGTACCTTACATAATTATTTCATCAAGCGAAAATCTTCTGTATGTGATCAATCTGATCATCGTCTTTAGTTTTCCAAAGTACATTATTTAAATAGTAAACACGGGTAACAATTAATTAACAATGTACTGTTTTGACATTGTTACTTGATTTCCTTTTTTTGAAAGAGTTACTTGATTTCCTGAAATTGCAGTTAATAGTTTGTAAAAACAAATATTTATTTCTGGCTGCTAATTCTGTCTAACTTGTGACCAGTATACAGGGATACAAGACATTCAGTCACAATTGTTTTCCAAATCAATTTGCATTTTATGTTATTTTATAGTGACGATCGATAAAACAAAAATTTGGTACTCGACAATAAGTTATAATTGTCTACTTTGTTTTCTTATGCTTACTAAAATTATATTATTCGATAAAATTCAAAATAATAGCAAAATAGAATTTGGAATTCTAAGGGTCAAGTCATAGTAGAGAGAGATAGGAGGGTGGGTCTTTGGGTATGAGACGTACGTGTGATGAGCTTACATGTTGTTGTAACACGTAACTATATACACAATTTATGTAACAATTGGTTCGTTATTAGTCTAGTGGTAATTGAGATTGCGTTATTTGGTAGAGATTATAGAGGAACACATTTTCGATCCCCCGCAACAACAATCGAGAGAGGATGGGAACCTAACTACCCTGAAATAAGCCTTAAATCTGAATTAGACCAAATGGTGAACTAGATGAAAACACCAAAAATATATACACATATATGTATATACATATATATATGTATATACATATATATATATATACATATATATATATATATATATATATTAGCAGATGTTTACTAGATTTTTCCCTTAATAATAAAAAGTTATTACTTCACAAGAACATTTTTTTTTTATTTGGCACCATGAAATAATTTTAATTTCTATGTTAATGCACGTTATCAAAACTCCCATGCAGTATGCATATTGTTGTGAGTTATGTAGTATGTTATACATAAGTGACATAATTAGCTAATTAAATTACCCTATTTTATTAATTCAGTTAGGTTAGGTCTTAGTCTTGAGAGAATACGGGCCTAATTGTAGTTGTGTATCTTTTTTTTTTTTTAAAGAAAAAAAACATTTCTCTTGTAGTAAGGCAAGTGAGTTATACAATATACTGCAATGCAAACCATGAAAGCCAAACTAGAGGATAAATAATAGTTCAATCAAAAATTTATACCTATGCTGGAACTCTGGAAGCAATAGTCATCATCAGCGATTGCACCTAAAATATGGACCATCTTATTACCTTCTAAGCATTCATGATCATGAAACATGACACACAAAATTCAACACGGTGCTAGTATAGGATTTATTACTTCGTACTATATTACTTACTACCAAGATTGAACCTGAAATTCAAATGGTGGAGCATCCATGCATAACTCTTTTATTAAGGTTCACATTGAATAATTTTCACATTTAATTAGACAATCGAATAAAATATTAAATCAAACACGAAGTATTTATTATTTATTACTTATATGATCTAATGTGGCAGAACCTTGTTGGTCCAAAATGATAATCTACTCGTAATTTTGTACACTGAATTACATCATGCAACATTACAAGTTTGAACTACTTAAGAGTTTTCGTACAAACAAAGGTTTTTTTGTTTGACCTTAGTTAGATGATAAAATAGAAGTTTACTTGAACTAGATGTGACCAAATAAATGACTCAAATTAATACAAAAAGAATTTTCAAGGATCAAAAGAATCTTATGTTTTAAGATTACCATATAATCATGTTAATTTTAATATCAATAGAAAATGACATGAGGCACATGATTAGTAAGATAATGATTTTTTATTATAAAAATAATGGTTATTGGTAGTAGAATTATTTATTAGCAATTTTCCAACATATCTCTAGCTAATGTCAAATAATTAAATAGAAAATTAATAGCATAAATATTGAACAAAGCGTAATCGATACTATTTAAAGAAATTATGTATTGTTCATTTATAGTACTTATATAGTTATGGTAATAAAGAGCCTATCGTTTCAAGTTTGTAAGGCTTTGATTCAAACTCATAGCATATTAGTCACGATGAGATCATATGACATAATGTTCATATATAGGAAAGGATTTAATTTGAAATATGTTCTAGCTAGCATTTTCGACGAAATTGACAAAACAATAATAAATAACGAGGCGATTCTAAATCATACGTAAGAATAAGTTTATTGCTCATCAAAAGACAAAGACATATCTATCTCAAAATGAACCGTTGAAACTAGAAAGTAAGCATTAATTAGTGTTGTGTTGGTATCAAATGTTGCTGAAACCCTACCTGCTGCGTTTTCAAACTAGAAAATCGAGTAAAAACAGTAACAACAACAAACGTTAGTTTACAAGTGTGTTGATCACTATCAAATAAAACCTTCCTTGGTTGTTCACTAAGGCAGCCATTGACAACCTTATATTTCCCAGGTATTAGCTTCATTATTCCCTTTAATTGTTGCATTATAAAAGGAATTATACTGTTGAAAACTAAAGTTTTTTTGGACTGGGTTGCCCATTTTTCCAAAGCATCATCATGAATCATCACTTGTAGCTTAAAGGAGGAATGAGTGAATGACAAATGAATAATTATGATAAAATCATATATATATATATATATGGTCTTAAAATCCTCTATTTTGAAATTTTTTGTTTTGATATACTTTGCGCTTGTCTTATGTTGAATTTAAGAGCTTGTTTGGTACTTGTACCATTTTTTCATATTCAGATTCTAATGGTTTTTTGAAAAGTAAAAATAATTACGAGTGCTTTTTCTGAAGCGCATCACTTTGACTTTTGCACTATTTATTTTCTAACTTTGCCATTTTCAAAATAATTTCATTTTTTTCCTGATGGAATATAAAAGATACGTTGGTGGTGTAAAAAAGCTGTGCATTGACATGCATGCCGATTAAAATGATGCAATTAGAAAAATAATTTCAAAACTAACATGATTAGTTAATTCATGATTAACCATAAGCTCATCATCATACAAATTGGGTCCTATGACCTTTTTGAATCTAGAAACCAAAATTGAAAATCTGAAATTATTTTAATAGCACACCAACAACAAGAGGCCTGAAATAAATCTCTCCAATTTTGCAGAGAATATTACTCCCTTCGTTTTTTTATTTGCATCACTTTCCTTTTATGTGTGTTTTTCTTAAATGCATCACTTCTATATTTGGTAACTTTATACGAGTACAACTACGTATATTTTATCATTTATCTATCTTACTTTAAACCCCATTCAAATTATTTTATCATTTCTCTCTCTTCCATGGTCCCCACTTAAATAATGCAAATATCCATCCTTTCTCACATAATTTCTCATTTATGGTTCCCATCTTACTTGTATTGTAATATTTCATTCACCCACTCGCAATATTAAATTACTCTTCTAAATCTCCGTGTATTTCCAAGTGATACAATTTAAAAAAAAACAAAAAAAAAAGTTATAGGAGTACTTGATAATTTGATATATGTGTACCTTAATGTGTCACTTTTGTGATGAGGTAAAAATGCTCAAAATAATTTTGTAGAATTTAGGGTCTGTTCTAATACGATTATTTTCAGTTTAGTTCAACTCCTGATTTCCTTCTCTTATAAAATATTAATTTCAGTTCAGTTCATCTCTAATAAATTCAGCTGAGTTCATTCAATGAGAACAACAGACTAAGGTTTTGAACTCTTGACCCCTTCAATGTCTATTTGTCTAGCTAGTAATCCTAGTACAATACTTCATATTTCATATGTCCAGTGGCACAACGAACCATTATGCATTTCACATCTTCACATGACAAAAAAAAAAAAAAAAAAAAAAAAAAAAAAAAAAAATCATCTTTAATGTTCATTTAATTATCAGCTTAAACTTTTGGTTAAATTGATCTTATAATATTTACCTTCATTTTGTTCATTATTCCTCTTTAATGTCCTCCGTACCTTGTAAAAGTAGCATAAGAAGAAGAAAGTTTTCTCACTATGGGGTTCTTTGGCAATTGGTGGTTGGCTGTTAGCTTGTTTGTTTGGCTTAAATGACTAGCTGGAAGTATTAGCGGTATGCATTGACTTTTTAAATTAGTTGTTTAAGGCAGTTGTTTATAACAGTGTTTGGTAACATTATTAATAATAATTGTTAGCAGTTTATTAGTGATAAAGTGAGTGAACAAGTCAAAAGTCAATAGAAAAAGCTACTCCTATTAATTTTAGGCTTTAATTTTTTACTGTCGAATTTGTTATGAGTAGACTGAAAAAGAAACGAAACACGGATTGAATAAAATAGGTAGGGTATATTCTGAGTTGAAATTTATGTAGTCCGTAAAAAGTAGAAACTCTTTTTGGAACCGTCGCCGTCGTCACTTATCACTCGCCCCCTCTCACACGGTCACAGGTTCACACGCCAAGTCTTTCAATTCTTTATTAGCCTCCAGTTGGACCATTTTTTTGTTTCACTATTATGATTTATCCTTTTTTAATGATAATAGATGGTGATTTATCTCCATGATACACTATAGTGTCATGGCCCCATGAGCAATTAGTTAATCTCTTTATTGAAAGTGTGTAGAAGTTTACGATTTAAGTCAATCAATAAAACAGGTGGGTTAATGTTGAAGCCATGAACAAACCTACGAATATGTGTATTAACTTACAGTAAGTTATTACCCCTGTTTCATATTATTTGCTAATATTTGTCATAAAGTGTGAATAGAAGATGTATAATCGTTGTAAATGATAGGAAACGGAGGTGGTAAATGAATGTAAAAAGCGAGAGAGGCATATGTTGGGATGTGTATCCCTCGTTGAATAAACAAGGAAGTTGAATTCACTTTAGAAGGCTCACTTCCTCAGTATAATATAGTTTTGAGGTGGAACCTCTATAGACTTATAAAATGAACTCTCATACACGGGTAATACTAGTGTAATTCAGATCCGTTTATTATTTAACTCATGCACAATACACAAATTTATTTGAAGTTGAATTTGTAATTGTTGCTTAAAACTTAGTTTTACTGATTTGTTACTATATTTGTTCTTTGAAGTTACTATTTTTAACAGTATTGGTCGAAACTCAAATTTACTTTAACGGATGGTTAAACCCCATTCTTAGCTTATATACTCTATCAATAAACACATTATAAGGTTGAGGAGTTATTTCTATTATTTACCATCGATCATTGATTTTAGTATGGAACCTCCTTGAGCCGATATTTATTAATCTAAATAAAAAGAATATTAGAATAATGTGATTTCCTTATCGCATTATATATAGGGGCAAATTATGATTTGTGTTCCTTCCATTTTCCGCCGAAATCGCTTGTGTTTATTTTTAATACATTGTACAAAAGACACAAAAATCAATTCGAATTCTTAGGGGATGCTCCAAAAGGCATAAAAACCAAATAAAAAAGACAAAGAAATTATCCAATCCACTGATCTGATGATTTGCCTTTCTGTAAACATGTTATAGCTCAAAAGCTTCCATTCAACTCATTTTAGCTCTCTATATTCAATTCAACCGTGCTCGTGGAGTAGACAACTAGAGCATTATACTCGTGCTTGAAAGCACTTAAATTAACTTACTCGTTGCTTTATTTGGTAGGTAAATAGTATGAAATTTGAGTAAAATTCCTTTTGTTATTCACATTCACGTATGAGTTAATAGTTTTACATTACTCCGTACAAAATGTAAGATACGTATAATTCATTGCTTAAAATAGGTACAATCCCTTTAATCATCGATTAATTTCAAGATACAACTACCCTTGGTGGTAACTCGATCACATCCAGTTCTTAGACCGTACCTAAGAATTTAAAGCATGGAAATATCACTACTTAGCTTATGGGTTGAAGAGAACTCCATATGTAAGATTATTATATACGTATATGGACATATCTAACTTATTGTAGGATAAAGTAACGCCACACGCACTAATAATGAGATATATATGCTTTCGTTACTTACCAAGAGTGAGTAAACATCGCATGTGTTATTGTAATATAAAAGATACTCGTATTTGCAAATTAAAATAATAAAATATAGTAGAGCGAGTGAAGTATATCATATCATTGATAGATGCTGAATTGCTGAGCAACACTAATGTGAAAAAACACCTATTAGTTTAATTGCAACTAACTTCAATGTTAGTGATTAACTTATTAGGGCCTGTTCTCTTACGTTGAAATTCAGTTCAGTTCAGCTGAGTTTAGTTCAGTTCAGCTGAGTTCAGTTCAGTTCAGCTCAATTCAGTTCAGTTCAGTTCAGTTCAGCTCCTAATTTCCTTCTCTTATAAAATATTCATTTAAGTTCAGTTCAGTTCAGTTCAGCTGAGTTCAGTTCAGTTCAGTTCAGCTGAGTTCAGTCAATGAGAACAGGCCCTTAGTGTAACATTTTCCTAACATATACAGTAACAATCAGTATCAATCCAACCATATTACTGCTAATAATATAAAAGTCGCGTTTTTACATCATTGGTACATACGAATTAAGTATATACGAGGAAGGAATTAATTTGATAATCCCATGTCTATATATAATCTACAAATTATTATACTTGGTACATTTTAGCCGACCAAAATATGCATTATTATTCTTAGTTAAGTTAATCCCATGTCTACGCATGCATAAATGTAGATCATTTTCATTCAAAAAATTGAAAGTGAAAGGTTCAGGGCATCCATAGTAATAGTACAATAATCAACGCGGCAACATAAATTTTAATTTAATTTAATTTACGTGATGAAAATAAGTTCTTTCAGGAGATTCAACACTGTCAAGCTGGACAAAATTACATTTGAGTTTGACTTAAATTAATGTGTCACATTATTTGATTATGTTTTACGTCAAATGTTAATTTGACCTTCAATTATGATGATGTGGCATATAAAGCTGGACAAATAAATACAAAATAAATTATGTGGCATAGAAAGTTGAAAGTTATTACACGCAAAATTAATAAAAAGCTGAAATTTTAATTTTATGGTATTGATGTCCTATCTTTTCTACTCAAAATCTAATTTACCATTATCGACTTATCGTTGTTGCCTTGTTGGTGTTCTTTTCCTATTTCTTTTTCAATGTCTTTCTACGTGGTACAAAATTTCACCTTCTATTTGTCGACTTGAGAATTTCGTCCTAGAGGATAAACACGTTAACGATGTTGTACTTGTTTGATAGATGATAACTTCCATTGAAAATGTTACTCATAATACGGACTTTCAGAGGAGTTTTAACTTCATTTTTTTCTCTAAAGTAATTTGACTACGCTTTCATATATAATTTGGCATTCATACACATTGATATAAATTTCACTAAATTTCATTTAAATAAGATCTGATTTTAGTTGAATCAGATAATCAGATTAGATTTTAAAAAAATATATATATATTAATTTAAATTAAATTTGGTGAATCAAACTAACAAAAGGATCTGGATGAGACCATTGTGCTTAATTCTTAATTAAGACTAACATAACAATTATGATGGTGTCTTAAGTTTGAAGAAATTTTGACCATCTTCGAACATTCATGACACTCTCATTAGAGGTGACGAGGTAAGTAGGTGACCTAAATTTATAAATTATCAGATCTCACCATTACTCAACCTAATCAATGACTATATTAAAAACAAATTTCTAGATTGGTTAGGCTATACTTAAGAAAGGGTCGTTTACTAGTCTTAGCTTAGCATAGTGTGTATTATTTGTAGATTTTTATATTATCACGAGTTTTTGGAAGCTTTGGATTAATTTATTTTATAGTCATATAGTACAAAAAGTAGATATAATGGATTCTTTGAAGTAGCTAGCTAATTGTGATTCGACCCTAGCAAAATAATTTATTTATTTATTTATTTATTTTGGCTAAACCTCTTATATGAATTATGAGCCCACTTTCCACCATAATTACAAAGATTACTTTACATTAATATCTCTTAGTTAAGTTAATCCCTAATTCTCTAATCCACTAGTGAAAGTGAATTGAACTTTTCAATTCCATTTTGTTACTGTAAAGGATTTGATTAAATCATATTTATTGATATTGTTTATAGTTAGCAATCCCTTAATTTACTCTTTAGATTGATAGTCAAAGATATCCCTTATTCTTAGCTAATGTTCCTAAACAAGTACTCCAATGTATCTAGTCGTATTATATTGCTTACTCATGTACTATATATACTCATGGAATCACATCAATATAATTAAGCTTTCCAACATTCTCTTTCTCATAACTCTATCATGGTATCATGAGCTTTTGATCCATCTTTTCTTGCTTCCGCTACTACCATGGTTACACTATCAAAACCTTTTGTTGACACCGACAAATGATGGTGACCATATCAAACTTTCTTCTCGGAAAGCTTCAAACCAAAATCACATTTTTCACTCAACTCTTTTGGCACCCCGTTATTTCATATACCAAGAGATGCCATTGATATATATTTTTTTCTCCAAACCCCTTACATGGAGAAACAAACCTTTTTCGATATCCCGTAGTCTACCTACCATGTGTTACCATATACGAAATTCTCTCTAAAACCATTATGGAGAAACATAACATTCTGTTCTAAACCACCATCACCACCATTAATATTTTCTATCTCGCCTTCAATGGTGGTGAAGGATCGGAACCTCTATATTTTTTTCCCTCCCATTTGTTGCGAGCATACGCTAGCAAATTTTTATTTATTTTTAAATATTTACAATCAATGGTTCATGTGTTTAAAAACCGTGAAAAACACCCATTAAACAACATCTTATTCTCTCTCTATATACTACTTCGTATCTTTTTACTTCTTCATGCAACTCCTCCATCTAAAAAAAAAAATCTCTCTCTTAACTCTAAATTTGGTACGTACACCTCTCAATTGAAGAAACACCAACATCTTGAAGTGGCAATCAACAATCAAGAAGAACATTCATTTTACAAGATTGTACTTTCCCTTTGGCCGTCCATCTTGCGGGGGCGTGTAAAGGATTTGATTAAATCATATTTATTGATATTGTTTATAGTTAGCAATCCCTTAATTTACTCTTTAGATTGATAGTCAAAGATATCCCTTATTCTTAGCTAATGTTCCTAAACAAGTACTCCAATGTATCTAGTCGTATTATATTGCTTACTCATGTACTATATATACTCATGGAATCACATCAATATAATTAAGCTTTCCAACATTCTCTTTCTCATAACTCTATCAGTTACTTTCTGTATATTTAACCATTTCTTTCTTCACTTCGTCATGTTTTCACCAACTTGTAAATGTGATTCGGAGAACAAGTATATTCTTTATCCCTTTTTAAAATTATTACATGTTTTAACTTTCACATTTATAAGTAGCGCACAATATAATATTGATCATTAATATCTTTAACCTTTGTAAAAGAAAATATATAATTTAAGTGGATATTTTGATATGTACAGTAAGACTAATTTAACAACATTATTTTACATGCATGAGACAATGTTTTAACTAAACAACTAATCGTAGTAAGAAGAATTGGATAAACTCGTAAACATATTATTTGAATGAATAAAGTAGATATTTAAGTGGTGCAACCGTGCAAGTATTTTGGAACAGAGAAAGTATATATTCCGACCTTGGCTTTACAAATTGAGCTAAATGTCCTTTAGGTAGAGGCTACAAAGAATAAATTTACTGTATTAAATTTGTAGCAAATAATCATTGTTTGATAAACTATACGAAGTATAAAGTAGCTTTAAGCCTTTGAGAGGAGCTAGTAGCTCAGCTTAGATCATATGCCAAAATCTTTTATCCTATCTATATGTTCTTATAAATTCCTATTTTCTCGACACAATCACAAACAAATCACACATGTAAGTTTTTAGTGGTCAGCACTATTACAATATTGAGTGCGAATTTATATTTATTTATATATATGAAGGTAAACATTGTTCTGCATATCTTGTATGTACTTCATGTATCTCTTATGTTAATCTAAACTATTTTTATAATTTACTAGTGTGTGTATACATGCGAAGGATGAACATATGAAAATTACTCGTAAATGGCAAGGAATCTTAAACCTAGGCTAGGAGGTCATATGCAGTCATGGACCTCTTGGTGGCTCGGTTAGTACTTGTATGTAGAGAGGAGATTGGTGGCGGCGTAGTTTTGCTAGCCTTTGGAGGTGCTATTGTATAGTGTACTGGAGGATGCAACATGAACAAACATGCTAATTGCAACATATGTAAGCATAAAGTATGACTGTATGAGGAAACATCTTGGTTGTTTGACGTCACTCATAATTAGCCAGTAGTTGTTGTGATAGTGTGGTGGAATAGAAGTCTCATGTTGTTATAATTGTGCTATTGAGTTTCCTAATAGGTCAAGTGGTCATGTGGAGTGTTTTCTCCTCAACCCAATATCGTGAATGCGCGACTTGAGAACAAGGATGTACACTTAAGGAGTAGTTATGCTAGAATGAATACAAATGTAATATGGTCCTAATTAATGGATTAGTTTGTGATCGATAGTTTGTTAATTACATAAAATTTAAAGGTTAAAAGCACTAATCTAAATGGTTTATTTACTTCGTCTTCGTATATACGGTGTATGTCAACATGGAATGGAAATTAATATGAAAGGGCAATGCTATCTAAGCTAGGGTTACAATATGCTAGAAGAGAATGTTTGTTGAGATTGGGAATCTACTTGTACCCCATTAGTAGAACCCTCACTGCTCACGTTTTGTAATTAAGATCTTTCTAATATGATTATATGAATGTATATAATAATATTATTTTTTTTGTTCTTTTGTATGTAATAATAAAATATAGTATACATAATAACTGTAAAAGTATAATGATTGAGCAATACATAAATGAGCAATACATAAACGATAGAGATCCAAAGCACTATCCATCAGTAAGTCGATCATAGAAGATCGATCCTTAAAATCAACCAAAAGCCACTTATAATATTCCACTATCTAGAGGATTATCTATGTCTTTTACTACTCATACATGCCCATTCACACTTCAGAAAAGTCAAAAGTATATGTGTGTGTGTTATGCGTGAAATAGTGGGCAAATAAAATAATAAAATTTATGAACATGCATGTAATTATGGAAAATCTTCAAATAAGAGTGTCGCACATTGAAAAAGAAACCATCTTATAGAGTAGGCTCTCTCTCTTGGTATTTCAAGAAAAAAAGTGGGCTCTCTCTCTCTCTCTTTTAATAATGTGTAACAAAGTGATGTTATGATTGTCAAAACTATAAAAATTGTATCAAGAAAGGAATTAACTAATTAAGGGCCTGTTCTCATTGACAGAAATGAGCTGAACTGAACTGAACTTATTAGAGTTGAACTGGACTGAATTGAACTTATTAGAGCTGAACTGAACTGAACTGAAATGAATATTTTATAAGAGAAGGAAATCAGGAGCTAAACTGAACTAAACTGAACTGAAAATAATCGTATGAGAGCAGACCCTTAGTATTGTAGGCAGGAAAATATACTGTAAAATCAGATTACAAATTGAAATGTGAGCCGAATTATTTAATGTATGTAGTCAGTCTGACGTGTGTAGAATAATGACTTAGAAACAAATTTCACCCCCAACTATAGTGCAATCGAAATCGACATTGTCCCCAAAGCTTTAATACAACGATTTCCCTTAATGTGCACTCAAAAAGAAAAATTAGGAACTCAATCACTATGCTAACAACTTTTAAAAGGAAAACTGTTTCATTGGGGTATAAGGGGCTATATGTGGGCTAGGTCCAACACTTGATATAGCTGGGCTTAGTTTGACTCCACATATACTTGTTCATAAAATAAATTAGACTAATTATTTTTTCTTAGAAGCATATATAAATTCCATTAAAATAAAAAAAAGCATATATAAATTCTTTTATGGACTAAAATTATTTATTTAACATATGAAGCCATGAAGGTACTTTGAGGAAATTTTCAGTATGGAGTCTTATAAGAGTGTGTCATCCACCCAAACAAGTTCGAGGAGCATCCTCTCATCATTTGTGGTCGATAATATGAGGCCTACAAGTTACAAAGAGAAAGTTGTAGGGTGCTCCTAATAATGCTCCTCCAACAATTAACTTAGAAATGTACTCTTTTAATAAAAAGAGATAACTAAATAGAGTTCAAAACTTTTTTTAGGAAAAGTAATTCGTCTTTTAATTTTAATGTAGGTCTAATAATTGTATCACATTGAAAGATTTGTACTATCAGAACTGGTAAACATTAAATCTGTATTAATGTATTTAGACATTACATATCATATATGGCTGATATAAGAGTTATGGCCTTAATTAAGCTAAGAATGATCCTTATGGATACTCTAATAATACGGGTCAAACCCAAACATGAATTGAACTAGAGAGGTGGTAAAGGATAGTTATACGAACATGTAATACAATCTAGAGATGATAAATTAATAGCAATGACAATAGCATAATGACTTCAAATCATCTAAGTTTGATTAACTAAAAATAATAATATATAATACAATCATCGATGGCTTGATGCCTAGCAAAATCAAATTGGATAGTGAAATGGTCCTACGTTAGGTCAAGCTAACCCCAAATAGTCATCAATTCTTTACAAATTTAGTTAGGTCCATTTAGACGGGTGGTTATGTGTATTATGTCTTGACATTGCCCAACTTCTCAAATGTTACAAATATGGGCCCATGGCCTAATCATTGCGCTTCCCATATTTTTTTGACGCCCAAATGTAACGTCCTTAGGTTCCTATATACAATCATACAAATACTCCTTATTCAAATTAATAAAATATACGATATGTCGATATACAATGATTTCAGAAGAGAAGAGAAGAGAAGAGAAGAGAGAAAGAAAAAAAAAAAAAAAAACCTTACATCGACATCAACTATTGCTTGTCTCATAATAGTTCGATCATTTAACTAGTAGGGTAATGTTTTATTAATAAAATGAATGTGATTAACCTTTCCATTTATCACTGTAATAGTTTAATAGGGATGTATATCAAAAGTTAACTTTATTCTAATTATAGTGTAGAGAATGTGGTTTTTTTATATTTTATTTTAATTTTTCCAAACCATGTACTCTGTATTGTGTATTGGTTCATACTTATAAGTTATTTCCGAAAGTAGAAAGTGTTGTTTTGATTTGATTATTTTCACAGCTATGGAAATTTGTTTTCCTTAACTTCAAAAAAAAAAAAAAAAAGATCCTAAAAAAGGGCTTGAGCATAAGCTAGGTTTTGTCATTGGATCATGGTCCAAAATAGCCCATGTATCATGTAGACAGTAGACCGGCCCATTTATTGATTTGTTAGTTCTGGACTGGAATTTACTTGCGTTATCAAAGTAGGTCAACTCAATCCACTAATCATGGCTAGTGCCTTTTTTTTCGGATGACCTACTCATAATCAGCTATTAAAGTATTACTGACTTTACTGTATATATAGTCTGAAGAAGATTCTGGCCTGAGTTAAACATGTTTTATAATGAACTTTTTCTTTGGTTTTTGAGTTTATTTTGGACACCTTAAAGGTGGACTCCATAGACCATAATGCCAAGTTGGTGATATAAATAGCCATCTCTTACAGCTCCTCACTATCAATATTCAATACCAATGCAATCAACATAATTCTGAAATAGTCACATAGCTGAACCAAACTCGTACTTGATAAACGCAAGAACGATTGGAGAAAACGGCTTAACCTTTGTATTGATAATAATCACATATATATATACAATACCTAACTTGCCTAAAACTCCTAACAAGATAAACTTGCCAAATATACAATATTAACATAAATATAACAACCAAACTCTAATACTCCCCCTCAAGTTGGAGCATGTAAATCACGAATGCCCAACTTGCGTAAAAGAAAACCAAACTGTTGTCGTCCAAGAGGCTTGGTAAGAATATCTGCCAACTGATTACCCGTCGAAACATATGAGGTAGTAATATTACCGTTTAACAACTCATCACGAACAAAATGACAGTCTACCTCTATATGTTTCGTACGTTCATGAAACACCGGATTCTTAGCGATATGCAAAGCCGACTGATTATCACAAAACAACTGCATAGGCTTTGAATGCTTAACACCAAGAACAAACAACAACATTTTCAACCATTTCAACTCACGGGAAGAAAGAGCCATAGACCTGTATTCAGCTTTAGAAGAGGATGTGGCTACAGTAGGCTGTTTCTTAGTCTTCCAAGAAACAGGGGAACGGCCTAGGAAAACAAAATATCCTGACAAGGAACGCCGGCTCAAGGGGCATGCCGCCCAATCACTATCACAAAACGCCGTCAATTGTAAATCCGTCGTAGGTCTCAACAAAATACCTTGTCTCGGACTACCCTTAAGATAACGCAGGACACGAATGGCCGCATCCCAATGAGAAACCTGTGGAACACTCAAGAACTGTGCCAAAACATGTACTGAATAACTCAACTCCGGTCGAGTGACCGACAAATAAACCAAACGACCAACCAAACGACGATACTGTTCCGGATGAGCAAACGGCTCACCGGAAGCATGTGCAAGACGATGATTCTGCTCCATCGGAGTATCAATAGGTTTACAACCCAACATTCCTGCCTCAGTCAAAATATCTAGAGCATACTTTCGTTGGGAAAGAAAGATGCCCTCGGGACTCCGAGCAACCTCAATGCCTAAGAAATACTTAAGCAAACCCAAATCCTTCATATAAAAGCATTTGCTCAAATAGGCTTTAAATCGAACAATAGCATCATGAGAGGAGCCTGCAATAATCAAGTCATCGACATATACAAGAACGTGCAAAGAAACACTGCCCTGTACATAGCTAAATAGAGAGTAATCAGCATGGGAATTTTTAAAACCAAAACCTCGCAGAGCACTTGACAATTTAGAAAACCACTGTCTCGGGGCTTGTTTCAAGCCATATAGAGATTTCTCCAACCTGCAAACTTTCCCAGGAGTCTGAGTAACGTACCCTAGAGGAAACTGCATATATACTTCTTCATCCAAATCACCATGAAGAAATGCATTATGAACATCCATTTGATGTAACTCCCAATTCAAAGACACGGCAACAGCTAATAGGATACGTATCATAGTCATCTTTGCAACTGGAGCGAATGTCTCATTATAATCAACACCTTCAACCTGACGGTTGCCATAAACAACCAAACGAGCCTTGAGACGTTCTACCTTGGATTTGTCGGTGTACTTGATTTTATACACCCAACCACTACCAATAGCCCTCTTGCCTGGAGGAAGACCCACAACAGTCCAAGTGCCATTGCGTTCTAGAGCATCAATCTCATCTTGCATAGCCTTGCGCCAACCGACGTCTTTAACCGCCTCTTTGAATGAAGACGGTTCCTTTCCCTTAGTGATCGTCGCCAGAAAACACCTGTGTCTGTTAGAAAAACGATTATATTCAACATGACAAGCTATAGGGAAAGGTTTACCTGAGGAATGTGATTGAGGAGGGACGACAGTTGATGTAGCGGGGTCTATATTTTCAGTGATAATAGTATGAGTTACATAATTCCGATGCCACGAAGGAGGTCGCTTTTCACGATGACCACGACCTAAATTATCCGACGAACCCCCCCTCAAATAATCCGGGTTAATAAAAATATTATCACCGTCTAATTCACGCTCTTGAACAATTCCCGAGCTTAAATTTTGATCATTAACCTCATCGGATGTCACCGGAATGTTTTCCGGTAAGAGTGGCTGCTGCTCCGGCGAGGCAGCCACCTGCGGTGGCTGTGCAGGTGGCGTAGCAGGCTGCTGCAGCTGGCGTTGGGCAGGGGGTGGCTGGGCAGGGAGCTCTACGCGTCTGCCCTGCTGCTGCTGCTGCTGTGTTCTGCCACGCTGCTGCTGGCCAGCGGGCGCTGGCATTCCAGCGGGCGCTGGCATTCCAGCGGGCTGACCAGAAGCTCGAGCTGGAATGTCAGCCCCTGCAGGTTCGGGCGCTGGCAGAACCTGGCTGGACGCTGGCAGGCGGCTCCACAGCCCGGTTGTGGCTGGTTTGCTGCTGCCGCTGCCGGGTTGTGGGGTTGGCTGTTTCGAGTGTCTCACCCCCCACATACGCCCCATTGATTCCAACATTAACCTCATCAAATTCATCCCACAATGGCGGAGTCGAAAAATACGCTTCCCACAACAATCTTCTATCATCGGGAAGAGATGCAAGGTATGGAAATTGATCCTCGAAAAATTGAACATCACGACTTACGAAAAACTCATTAGTAACCAAATCATAAAGGTGCCACCCCTTTTTTCCATGAGGATAACCAACAAAAATGCATTTGCGACTCCGTGAATCAAACTTGTCCTTAACCCGAGGACGATTAGCAGCATAGGCAAGGCAACCAAAGACACGCAGACTATCATATGAGGGTATTTGGCCAAATAAACACTCATGAGGCGTTTTGCCTTTAAGAACCGGAGTAGGTGTGCGATTAATGAGATGCACCGCCGTCATAACACACTCACCCCAAAAATATTTTGGCAACTTAGCCTGAAACCGAAGAGCACGAGCCACATTCAAAATGTGATGATGTTTCCGTTCAACCCGACCATTCTGCTGAGCCGTGTCAACACACGACGTCTGATGTAAAATACCTTTCTTAGCAAAGAAAGATCCCAAACTGAGAAACTCTTGGCCGTTGTCACTACGAACCACCTTCACTTTACGACCAAATTGAGTCTTAGCCATAGCACAAAACTCACGAACCAACTGTGAAGCTTCGTATTTACCAACCATCAAAAACACCCATGTAGCACGAGAAAAATCATCCACAATGGTTAAAAAGTAACGAGCACCACTACTAGAGACAATCTTATTTGGACCCCAAATATCACAATGAATCAAATCAAATATACCAGATGCCCTACTCATACTCACAGGAAAAGAGTTGCGGGGTTGCTTCCCCATAAAACAAATATCACAATCAAAAGAACAACCAGAAGAACTATTATGACCATGAGAGTTATGAGAAACTCCCGGAAGAGAACTGACCACTTGCATTGACGGATGACCAAGACGGTTGTGCCATAACAAACTCGCATCTGAAATTACCACTTTGTTTGCCTGAGGATTCCGAGCACAAACTGAACGGAAAATATAGACCCCATCACACTGCTCCCCCGCTCCAATCAGGTTCCTCAGACTGCGGTCCTGAATAATCATAGCTAGTCGAATAATGCATAGCTTGTCAGTGAACATAACAAAATAGGATTGTTTTTCTAATAACTGAGACACAGACAACAAGTTGCATTTAAGAGCGGGAACATAAAGAACATTATCAAGAGTTAAATTATCAGACAAAATAACTCTCCCTTCTTTTGTAGCAGTAGTGCCCTTCCCATTAGGCAAACCAACAGGCGACGAAATATCAGATAAATGTGTAAATAAATCAATATTACCAGACATATGATTAGAAGCTCCAGTGTCAATAAGCCAATCGACTGAATTATAGGTGCAAATAGAGGAAGAACTCGAGGACTGAACGATAGATAAAAGTTCTTTCCATTGCGCATCAGTGATAGTAGGAACACTCCTACGATCTACGTCGGTAATACGCTCAAAAGTACGGTTAGATTGAGCCCCCATTGAAAGAGAACACCAAGAAGCTCAACGACACGCTAATCGAACACCAAAATCAAAGAAACACCAAACGAGCTCAATGAACAAAATAGAACACGAGCTATTAAACCACAAAACAAGTATGATACGCTTCGAAGCACAAAATACCACCAATATGCACCACCAAAAACCACAAGCCACAAACCTCACGAAACTCAACTTGCTCCCACAAAAAAAAAGGGATGACAGCAAGTATATAAAACAAATATGACAAACCACTAAGTATAATATCCTCTTTTAAAAAAAATACACACCACAATGCACCAACTATGTCTTCCTGGGAAAAAGACAAAAAAATAGTAAGTACCAACAAACCTTAATAACCACCACAATGCAAACCAAGGCTGCCAGCACACACTCGCAGCAAAAGGCACTGAGAAGAAACACGAGCAGCACCGTACCAATAAACAAACAAACGCAGCACTACACTTCGAGCACCACAACAAACGCAACAGTGCACACACTATCGCAACACACATCACACAACCACCGCACCACCACACTAGCAGCAGCACACACCACGAACCTAAACACACACAGCACGCACAACAAGATGCGCACCCAAATACACCACGCAACAAACCCAGCAGCACCACGCAACAAATCCGCAGCACCACGAAACACACAACACACTAGAGCGAAGTGCACCGCAACACCAAAACCAAACCGAAAAACTGAAATTGGGGAAATAAACCCTAATTTCGAACAAAACAGAAATTTTGTGGAGAAAAAAAAATCGAATTGAAGCCTTAATCTCACAAGAAATTAATTGTGGAAAAAAATAAAAATAGCGGAAGAACTAACCAAGATCGAAAAAAAATTCTCTAGAAATTAGAGAGGCCTGATACCATGATAAACGCAAGAACGATTGGAGAAAACGGCTTAACCTTTGTATTGATAATAATCACATATATATATACAATACCTAACTTGCCTAAAACTCCTAACAAGATAAACTTGTCAAATATACAATATTAACATAAATATAACAACCAAACTCTAATAGTACTCGTGACTTTAGGCCCATTGATAGGCCTTTGTAGTTCCAAACCAACTTAAATGACCATTGGGAATCTCTTACGCAATCACTTCAATTCTGGAGAAAGAAAGAAAGAAAGAAAGAAAGAAAAAAAAACTCGAAATTGCTCAAAAATGCAACAATTTTCGACTTTTTTGAGCTTTAAAAGGTAAGAGGTCGGGGTTGAGCGCTTCTCATGGACCCTACCTAGTACCTACAACACCCCGAGATGCCATTTGGATTATATTCTTTAAACTATTAATTAAGATGTGTATATATACACCTCACTGCATTAAATGAAGGCCACCACAGTAAAGTGCTTTAATTGATCGACTAGTGGTTTATATGGTTTCAAAAGACATTATATGACCTTGTAAAAATCCCCTAAAATCTTGAGAGTTTGAGGTACCTAGTCCTAAACCTTCTAAATCTTATTTCCAGTGTTATTCCCTTCATTTTTTGAGAATTTTTGACTTTTTAGGTTTTGGAATTGAAAGTGGTCTAGTTATTTCACATTGCATGGACCTCTCACAACACACCAAGAGGCTATTTGCATTGGATGGTTAGAATCAACTAATTTGTCTTTAAACAATCTACGTAGTTGTCTACGTACATGCCTCTCTTTATCATGTCAAGGCAGCCATTGGCCTTTTGATTATTGACTAAATGTCCATATATGGCTCCAAACAACATTATATGACCCAAATGCATCTCTTACCATCTCAAAAATTTTCATTACCGAGTCCCAAAATATATGAAATTGATCCAACTTGTGTATTATTATATCATTTTATTTAACTTTAAGAGAACACTTTTTAATCTATTAAAATTATGTATCAAGTTAATTACTTTTCGGTGTCCTTAAAGGGCCACAAGAAGCCAACTAGCCATATATCTCACATTCTTGCCTTGGTTCACCGTACCCTAGTCTTGTCTTATCGTTATTACCTAGCATTGGTTTTGCGTTGCCTTGACTTGTTTTCATTGCCTTCATACACCTTACTTTGGGAAACGATACCCTCAATTGCAAAAGTCGTAGGTGTTTTAAGGGAATAATCAAACTTTTAAGTATTTAATTATTCATTCTCACCGATATACAAGATCTTATAAACAAACATAATCACGTAAGATCTTGCTTGACCTTTAATTTGCAATAGCAATTGGAAAAAAGTAAACACTCGTGAGCTGAAAAAACGAAAAAAAGTGGAGGGAGTACAGAGTACTTTACAATTAGAGTGAATTTGTGTTGTGTGGACGACAAAATTTCTTTTTTCTGCTTATGTAATGTATTTCAATAGAAAAAGGAACATAAAAGTCATTTCATATCAAACATAAAAAAGAAAGTTTCTTTGTGTGGAATTTTAACAAACTCGTTATTAGTTTATTTTTACCAAAATAATTCATGGAGTCAACTTTGCAATTCAAGCAACCCGTAAATGCGTGGTCCTTATTATAAGAGGGGTCCTAAAATGAGCAACATAGATGGTTATTAGTGCAGGGCCGGTCCTCACGCATGGGAGCACGAAATTGGAACATAAAGCTTGGCGTGCGTGATGTAAACATGGTGTAGGTAAACATTATTTTCTACTCCGCCGTTCAACTTTCGTTCAACTGTTCAAGTATATTTGATACATACATAGATGTCACTTCACCAGATTAAATTAACTTTCAATGTTAACTTCTAAATATAGTTAATGCAAGTAATCTACGAAGTTTAAATAAAAGGCTAAATTTTCATGTCTAGAAATTGGTAGATAACAAATAGGCATCATATGTTGATATTGATCGAATAAGTTTCTTTTCTTTGATAAGTTGAATTACAAGTCTTAAGAGTAGATGAACATAATAATACTTCCTTGTACTTTTAGGAAAAGGTCTACCATTTTGCCGAAATGCAATTTTCATCATTCTCATAAAATTATTGTTTAATTATAAATATCTCTTAATTCATCCCAATAGATAGGATTATTTGGAATTAATATGCATCTTTCAGAACACTAACCATTAACAAAGATTCCAATTATGATTAATTAAAGGGTTACTAAATTAGTCATGTTTCCCTCGAAGATTCTTGTATCCGCACTACACATTGTTCTGTTTATTGTATAATTCCATCAAACCTTTAATTAGGTGGAGTTAATTCGTGGGGTATGAGCTACACCAAGTTCTTTGTTCCTTGTTATATTGGAATGATAAAAATGACACAAATTAAATCCATTCATAATTTTTGTTTTTCAATTTGAATGGAATATCAAAGGCGCTAATACTTATTTCATATAGTTAACTCTCAAGTGTAGTAGAGTGCTTGCATGTAGTCATGCACACACTGCACACAAATATTATAATGGAAGAAATTAAAGTTGAACAAATATCTAGATGAGCTATGATAAATCATAATGTCGTGTATGATGTATCATACACACCATGCATATACTCCACAAAATATATATAATATACTATGTACCATAAATATATACAATGTTCTTTATTTATATTTTGTACTAGTACGTAAAAATCCAACCATATATGCAGTTAGGCACATAAGTCATAAGATACCACAATTTATCTAAAATACTTACTGTTTATGCTAATTTTCGTTAGGTGGGATTGAATATCAAAATCTAGGCTACGGATCAACTAAATAAAATCAAGAACGAAGCTAAAACGAACATAAGTAAATGACACAAGAGATTGCTGACGCGGAAAACCCGATGAAGGTAAAAATCGCGGGTAGAATAAGGATCTACCAAACTTTCACTATGCAAAAATATCAAAAAGAACGGTTTACAATGTATGCTTAGAGTATGGGTGTTGCTAAGTTGCGATGTTCGGGAAGTTCCATTTCTGGAACTCTTCTTCTGTCTTTACTTGTCCTCATTGATTTTCTAAAGTTCCTTTGTTTCAATTCCTACTTCAACTCCCAGAGCTTACTGAACCTGCAAACATCACAACACTAGAAAATCCTTCTTAGATGGAAATTTGCTCAATTTTTAACATCATCATCAAAACCTCATAAGGGTCAACAACAGTTTTCAAATCATTGAGTTAAAATTTAGATTCAGAAATTCTACAAAAATAGAAGTCATCAGATTTCATTATCTGATAATCTGATTCGTAGCATATATTAAAAAAAAGTACAGTACTGTATACCTATCTTTATCCATGTTTTAGAGCAACAGTGTTAATTAGTAATTTAATTTGGTTTTGGAATAAAAACAAGAAGATTTTCAGATCCTCCAAACAATAAACTACAAATTAGCTCACGATCCAAGACCTACAAATTAAAGATGAGAAATATGAGATGACTTCTTAGCTTGCTCTGATCTAATAATTATTTCATGCTATTTACATAAACATGCATTCCATATATGCAACGAACTTACATAAACATTATTGTATTCGAAGTGATTAACGTAGCAAGTGGTGTGATCAAATCAAGCTAAGGATGATTATTATTGTGTGATAAACATTGACCCGTGAGAGCTAAGACTATATTGATCAATTCAATAAAAGACTTTGACGGTAACCTTGTCAGTGGGACCCATTAATTGTTTATAAATTTTATTAATAATTTGGTCAAAAAGTTAGTGAACTTATACACGGATATGTTTTTCATTCGTGATCATGTTAGACTCATGCCAAAATTTGAAAATGATGTCCATGCGCAATCAATGACCTATTAGCGTGTCTTTCTTGCCACGTCGAGCTGAACTTTGTGACGGTAGGCTTGCTTGTGCAGTATTCGTATTGTTCTTGATCGACCCTGTCATGCCGGACTCTATGCATACATGTGTGATGTGCTATTATTGTGTGAAGGCTAAGAGACAGACGAGGTCATATGAGAATGAAAGACAAGATTGATCACAAATCAAAATCACATAAAGACATAAATCCGGTTCTACAACTTGCATATGCACATAATTGAATAACTTGTCATTTTTCAAACTCAAAGTTGTCAACTTGTCATTATTTCTAAATAAAAATGTGTAGTATTTTATTTACAATCACGAGAGAATGTTTTTCTTTAAATTTCTTTTAAATAAATCAAGAAAAAGAACTATAAAAAAATCACGGGAGCATGTTCTTCAAAATCCAAGGAATCCCCTAAAAATTGTTTTTTTGGACCTACAAAAAGGAATTCCTACGTACCAAATGAGGCTATGCACTCCATGATAAAATTTAAGATTAAAATAAACTCATTAGGTCATACGAAGTATCTTGTTATATAATTATGGGACTACTAATAATATCATAATTAATGAAAAAAATAATTTGTTCTTAGCTCTATTATACAATATGTCAATATGTCATTTGTGCTTGTGAATTCGCCTCATGCTAGGGGACAATAAGTGATAATGGAATTTTTGTATTGTATTGGGGTAAACTATTTCTTTATAAGTTTGGTGCCACCTTTTACCTTCATATGGCTAGTCCATTATTGGAATCGAATAGTGTAAAGATTATAGTTTATAAAAGATCTTAATGATATTATACATTAATTGTTTTAGAATGTTTATTCTAATTAACTTTTCAAATAAAAAATTAGAAAAATAATTGATAAGAATATACTACATATCTTTTATTGATGTGAAAATTTAATACTTATAAAAAGGTAAAAATATATAATTAGAGCAATTCATTTGAAAAATTAGATGAATGAAAAGACTTTTGATCGTTATTGTGTTTTAATTCAGAGTATTCGCAAAAACAGATATACCCTCGAGATTTTAACTCAAAATTTTGATATACACACCCTTTTGGAAACTTTATCAATCTAGTTGATTAGCTAATAACAACCTAACATTTACATATCTATTTCACTTATACTTGTTAAGTTGGATCAAACTAATAGTTTATTTGTTCTCTATAAGAATCAAGAAGTTAATATTTTGAAACGAATTAAATTGTAAAATTGATATTTAATTAGATGATGTGACAACAATTTGCTATTACGTTATCCTTTTTGCTTCACAAAAATAATAGGTTTTTTATATCAAAAGAATCTTAGAATTGTAATAGATAATATAGAGACAACCATGTGTCATGATATGGCAAGTTAAACACATTTTTGCTATAAGGAGTGTCTTCAACCAAAGTGGGTGGGTCTTCTAGATAGTGATAAATACGAATCATTGAAAAACATATATCTAGTTAGGATATTAATTATTGGTTCTCACCACCTTTTTTATTTTAGCACAATCACCAAAAAGGACAACATAATACAAAAACACTTAATTACCAAAGTAGTTGTGATGTGCAACTTTACCTTCCATATTTTCTAGGAATAGAAAGCTTGCATCTTCTTCTTAGGTTACATAGTTCATCTAAGGTATTAATCATGTAATTTTGAGGTGATCAAGACATATAACATCTTTGCATTATTTAATTGTTTGTGTGTATGAATAGAATCTTCAAATTGCATGATTAATATCTTCTACTACAAAAAATGGGTTTTTTGAAATTATCTCCTTGTCTACTTGTCCTTGCTGTGCACAAGCCAAGGGGAAAAAACAAAAGAAATTGAAATGCGGTCTTTAAGCAATATTAGGACGGTGATGAATGTGTATATATATATATAGAATCATACAATAGTACTTTGTTCTTGTTGCTTACTTGCAAGGTACAATTTCATGGAGTTAGACATTATGCACATATATATATATATCATGTTATAGAAATCAACAAGTATTGGTTCCTATTTCCTAATACAAAAAGAGATAGAAGTTACTAAGTGATCAGATAGTATAAAATAGAAACGAACAATTGCAAAATATTAACTATCAAAATAAATGTTATTGCATACTATTAAGCCTTATTCAATATTCATGTTTAATAACCAGAGGGTCGGGCATGTGGTGGGCTTGATCAGGTGAACCTATCTAGATGTATTATGAAGATATAGCCCCATCCTTGTATGCAATATAATATACATCCTATTTTCAAATCCCTAACAGGTTGTATCTTCGGTGACAACTTACATGGATCCTAGCTACTCGGCCTCTGAATATGGTGTGAGAATCGAATCAAGCTAAGCATCTTAGGGTAGGAAGTTATAATGGCATGTAACACCTTCACCCTAGGTGATTCTAAATTTTAATAATCATTTGCAATTATTAAAAATATTTTTAAAATCATTACATAATAAGTAAATTGATAAAATAAAATAAAAATTAAATTATACTAAGCTCGAGTGAAGAGAACATGGCATATAATCATATATCGATATATACGATCATAATTGATCACTAAAAAAAGGGGTACAAATGAGTCGATCAATATGAATTATTTGTTTCTAGTGCAAGTGTGCAACTATCAACATATTCATTCAAGTCTCACTTTATTCAAAAATAGTAGTAGTTGAGCCACTTCATTTTCCCTCCATGCACGGTCATTATAATTTCCTTCCTTTTTATGTAATTCTTATTTTACTTTCCAAATTATTAAGAACTGTCCATTAAATTAATATACTCCATATTTGTTTTCAAATATATATTCCCTCTTCACACACCAACGGTTTATAACTTGTAGCATTTCCCCTTCCCTAAAATATATATATATAAATATATATATATATATATATATATATATATATAAAATTAAAAAAAACACATCCACAAACTATAATTCTATTAGATGGGTCCAATAATTTATATTCCTAATTTACATTCTATTATTTCAATCTAGATAATGTCCTAAACTCCCTATATATATACACATTTTACACCTTAGAATTTCAAGCATACTCTCCCACCCCACAAAAAAAACTTGGTGATCGAGGAGAGAGTGTTTCTTGTACGAGTATGGGACTAGAAGATCAAGGTCATCAAACTATGTCCGTCGAGCAAGAAGAAATGTCGATAAACGTACCGAATAGTATAGGGATACATAGTGTCTCTTTGCCACCCAAAAAAACCACATTACAAAAACTCAAACACAAACTTAATGAAATTTTCTTCCCAGATGATCCACTTTATCAATTCAAGAACAAAAATCTTAAAACCAAATTGATTTTGGGTTTTCAATACATTTTCCCTATTCTTCAATGGTTGCCTACTTATGGTTTTCAGCTCTTTAGATCTGATCTTGTTGCTGGACTCACCATTGCTAGCCTAGCCATCCCACAGGTAATCATTTCTTTAATCATTTTTTCGTTTATATTATGGATAATAAATTGGTACTTCTTTCGTTCTTTTTTTAATCTGTTTACTTGCATTTTGCTATGCAGTTTGCACCATATATGCTTGATCGATTATATTTTATTAATACGTGCTAGTGGTGTGAATTATGTAAATTTGATTCTGAGTATATGGATAACAAACGCCGTAAAGTGATTCTTACAATATACAATGTATATCTTATATAATAATTATTTTTATCATGTATAGAAGTAGCAATATATGTTCAAACTTTTTAAAGGTTGAATGTATTATGGTAATTAATGAAACAAATCATATTAAAATGGTAAGCATCAAATTATAAGGTAATGTTACCTTTAGAATATGTACATAATTTTATCTGTTTTTGGTTATAATCATATTTGGTACTCATAATTATTATACCTTTAGAAATAAGTAGTAATGCCAACTTTTCCAATTTCATTGATTGGTGCAGCCTAATAATGCAAACTATTACAATTTCATCTAACATCCTACGAGTAGTAAATACCACTATACCAGTATTAACTTGAAATATTTTGAACTAATTGATAAAAAAAATTTCTTATTTTTTCATAAATGCATTTTATAATTTTATTCCCACCTAACTTTATACTACCAGTACATCGTAATGATTAGCAAAGTCTATTTTGATAGTATGTTTCTCGTGTGTCTAGTAAACAAAAAATAATATGAAAAACATTTATCTCATAATAGTCCACATTTTTTTTTACTAGTCCACATTTTACACTTGGTAACTTGATCTTCAAGTTACTCATGATTCTATGCATTGACACAAACCTTCGATAATGAATTGATATAGAGTACTCTATATTTTGATAATAGTAATTTTGACAAACCTTTAAATTTTATAAAATAGTACTAGCTTGTACTATTTTATAAATTTGAATTGTCATAAATAAGTTATGTAAAAATAATTTAGGGATGTCTTCTTCAAAAAAAAAATTAGGGAAGTCACTACATAGAAAGATATATAACAAGTAGGACCAAATATTCAAGGGTCTCATCAAAATGATGTTAGTCATATATAGTCATATTACCTCTTAGTACTACCTCCGTAAAATATTATGTACAACTTTAGAATATTTTATATCTCACAAATAATACGCTAAAATTACACATAATAATTAATTAAGATAGTATTTAAGTTACATATGTTACGGAGTAATACTTTCCTTTATTGACACATTAAATTTCAAGGGTCTTATACTCGTATTCAATGCTTAACATTAATTCCCATCTATATAATTGTCAAATGTATAAAGAAAAATAAAAGTCAATATGTTTAATTAGACTTCACTAGAAAATTTGACAATTGATAAACATTGAAATTTTTGGTTAGGCATTTCAAAACTTTATGATTATGAGCCTAAATTAATGCATTTACGCTTGTTAATGGCAGGGTATAAGCTACGCAAAGCTTGCAAATTTGCCTCCTATAATTGGATTATGTAAGCACACTTAATCACTAATTACCCTACTAATTTTTGAATTTTGCTTGTTAATTAACTAATTAAAGACTCTAATTTCTGCAGATTCAAGTTTTGTACCACCATTAATATACTCTGTTCTTGGGAGTTCCAAACATTTGGGTGTTGGTCCAGTTTCCATAGCATCTCTTGTAATGGGTGCAATGCTAACCGAATTCGTCTCACCGGTTAATGATTCCGTCCTCTACCTTAAACTCGCTTTCACTTCTACCCTATTCGCCGGATTATTTCAGGCCTCGTTGGGCTTTTTCAGGTAACACGCGCAAAAACTTGTATACAACGGGTGTATTGTATATCGACTTAATAGTCAACTTTGTAAAAGGGTGACATTCACATAGAGTAGTCTACTTCGTTTTAAAGTTGTCCTTTTTAATAAAAAAAATTGATAAGAAAGGAATCTATTTTTTAAAATTTTCTTGTACAAAAAATACACGTAAAGTTCACTATTTCAAAATTCAGTGAATTTAAGTTAATGGGTATCTTTTATAATATGATATTGATGGGTTTTTAGTGTTGATGATTCGCGGTAACAATGTGCATTGTATATGTTTGATAAAATGCCTATGAGAAATTTTATTGACAAAATAATGGTTATGTAGGACTGTTGGAACATATATCATGTTTTATGTTGGATGCTTTGACTTATGTCTAATCATATGATATTATTATAGGTTGGGTTTTATAATTGATTTCTTATCAAAGGCCACATTAATTGGATTCATGGCTGGAGCAGCAGTCATTGTCTCTCTTCAACAGCTCAAAGGGTTGCTTGGAATAAAACATTTTACTAGCAAGATGCAGATTATCCCTGTCACGTCTTCTGTTTTTAGCCAAAGAAATGAGGTAACTTACTACATGATGTGCAAGGTTACACGTATTATCGCGAACAAATGACTAGTACATACTATTATGATTTACATTTGAGCATGGTTTCAGCACAATTGAATTGACATGTTTAAGTCTTTAATGGTCAATAATTGATACAAAAAATAAGATGAAGCTCTACTTCTGTTAATCGAAAACTTGGTGACATACTAACTCGAATGTATTACATTTATTTACTAACACAAATGCATTGTATATATATTTGAATACCTTCAGGCTTCAGTGTATATATTTGATTAACATGATTGTTGAAGGGTAGTACAAATTCTAGTACTCTGAATAATTTACTGATGATCATATCTTTTCTTTTTTAATGGTTGCAGTGGTCATGGCAAACAATTGTTATGGGGATCAGTTTTCTGGTTTTTCTTTTGGCAGCAAGACAAATTGTAAGCCATTCATATCCTAGATTGTATAACATTATTCATGTCTATGTAAATGCATTATTGATGGTTTCGTTATGTTATTTTCTTGTTTGTAATTTTGTTCTTGTTTCTATTTCTTCGATTTTCAGAGCACTAAGAAGCCTAGGCTCTTCTGGATATCAGCCGCGGCTCCTTTAGCATCTGTGATTTTATCAACCCTTATTGTATTTTGTCTCAAGTCTAATGCAGATAAGATTCCCAAAGTAAGGATGGTCACATTTTGGTTGCTTTGTTTCGTTTTCATACTTTGTTTTTTTTTTTTTTCGTTTTGGTTGACGTTTAGTTCTATCCATTAAACCTTGTAGGGCTTTTTTGCAATGTGCCCTTACATGCCTCAAAAGGAATGGAAGTGGAACTTTGAATCTTAATCAACTTTTTTCAAAAGATTTGGAATCTCTTTGTCTTTCTTTAAACCAAAGTATGTGAGATTTGGTCTGTTGAATATTGGCCACGTAAAGTTATTGGGTGGTCCGATACCATGATTGTTGATAGTTCATGTATATCAGGTCCAGTTTTTTGCACTAGTGTCACATCTGCTGCCGTAGTAATGATTTTTAAGTCACTATATGCACGAAACGTTTTCATGATGAAACTTCAGCCTTGTTTGGTAATCGATTCTGTTGGTTGCCTTTTAATTGTACGTTTTACCAAAAATCTTGGTTAATAACCAACACGAGTACAAAACTACCTAATACTACCGGTTGATCAAACAAGCTAAGTGAACCAACACACAATTGATTGTTAAATAAGATTTTTTATCCAAGTTATAGTTAGTGCTACCGTGACAGATAAAATGGCTGATTTTATTGTTAGTTATATCCAATTATGTACAAAGTGCTAATAAACAAACTTCTTGAACTGTCATAAGTAACAATTTTGCTGATGGATTGTATTAATTGAATTATTTTGTTCGTCGAACAGATTGGTCAACTGCCCAAGGGTCTGAATCCTCCTTCAGTAAACATGTTATACTTCCACAGTACCCATGTTGCTCTGGCTGCTAAAACAGGACTCATAACTGGTATTCTGTCTCTAACTGTAAGTGATGATTAGTTCCTTGCCTTCTTTGGTTCAAACTTATAAAATCACCCCTAATTTGTAGTTTTAAAGTTGTGCTTTTGAATATATATTTTACGGATTTTATACAATTCCCAATCATGCTGAATTTCATACAATTTGGTTACCTCTAGGAGGGAATTGCAGTTGGTAGAACATTTGCTTCCTTGGAAAATTATCAAGTTGATGGTAACAAAGAAATGATGGCAATAGGCATAATGAACGTTGTTGGTTCCTGCTCTTCATGCTACGTGACTACAGGTAAATTAAAATGGAGAAACCAACTGTTGTATTATATAAGAATTTTCGTATGCCCACCTCATCAGTCATCCTCATATATCTAATTTGACAATTACATATAAACTTCCTAAACCTGTAGGAGCATTTTCTCGATCTGCTGTGAACTATAATGCTGGAGCTAAGACCGCTTTCTCTAACATAGTGATGGCAACAGCAGTATTAGTCACTCTGCTCTTCCTGATGCCCCTCTTCTATTACACACCCAATGTTGTTTTAGCAGCAATCATTATAACAGCTGTTATTGGACTTATAGACTACCAAGGCGCTTATAAATTATGGAAAGTTGACAAACTTGATTTCGTGGCTTGTTTGAGCTCTTTCTTCGGCGTTCTCTTCATCTCAGTGCCTTCTGGGCTTTCCCTTGCTGTAATAATATTCTCAATTTACAAATTTTCGAATGTCCCTTTTTTTATATGTAAAGTTAAATAATTGACTACCTAAATTTTCAGGTTGGAATATCATTATTCAAGATTCTCCTGCATATAACTAGACCAAACATTGTGTCTTTGGGCAACATTCCAGGCACTCAAATGTTCCAGAGCCTTGAACGTTACAAGAATGCCTCGAGGATCCCATCGTTCCTTGTTTTAGGTGTCGAAGCTCCCATATATTTTGCAAATTCAACTTACCTCCAAGAACGGTAATTAAACACTGAATTTTCAAACACTACTGACATATTAAACTCTGAATTTTCAAACACTACTGATATACTGTATTAAACACTGATATATATTCCTATATTTTTTTGGTGCAAGTCTGTCCTAAGTATCAACTAAATTTTTTGCAGAATACTAAGATCTATAAGGGAAGAGGAAGATTGGATCAAATCCAATAGAGAGTCCAAGCTAAAATACGTAATTTTAGACATGACAGGTACATTTTCAACAAAATACTGCTTGAAAATTGGTTAACCTTACTACTTCATTCTTACCACCAAATGCTAGTTATAACCAAACAACAATTGACCACATTTGCAGCGGTTACAGCCATTGATACGAGTGGAATCGACACCATCCAAGAGCTCGGAAAGATCATCCAAAAGAGATCATTACAGGTAATTAGAAGCTAAGATTTGGTTGACTTGGATTATTTCAAGTTACATTTAAATTTGTGCTCATTTTTTGGAATCAATGTGATTGTATTTCTTGCAGTTGACTCTTGTAAATCCTGTTGGGAGTGTGACGGAGAAGCTTCACAAATCAAAGGTGCTTGAATTATTTGGTTCTAATAATGGGGTTCACATGTCTGTTGGAGAAGCCATTTTGGATTTGACAGCTTCAAGGAAGGTAGAAGGCTTAGCTTAGGTTTGTGGCATCAAAGATGTAAGAACTCCATAATTCGGAGTTATTTCTCAACTAGAGCTAATTAAATCTATATAAGAATATATTACAAACAAAAATTATATGAATAATTTTGATCCAATTATTAGTTCGACATTCTTCTGGTCATTTTGAGTTGGTATTATCATCATCGATTGGGGGGAAAAAAACAAGTACTAGGAATTTGCACAAGCTGGTATTATCATTCATACGTGATACAATTATATGCAAATGTAACATCTTACATTTACTAATATTAATTTGGGAAATAGAAACAACATTCAATTAGTAGCAAAAGTTTTGCTAGGAAATGATGCTTGAAAGACTACTACAACAAAGGGAATTACAAACACTAGATGATTTGATCCTTCAGTGTTGTGATGGTGATTTGTGGGCAACAACTGTTGCTCCTTCGAACTTTTTACCAACACCGCCTCCAATTCCACCACCAATTCCCTTCCAAATGCCACCGCCAATACCTTTTCCTATTCCTCCTCCAATCCCTTTACCGTATCCACCTCCAATACCTTTGTAAACACCTCCTCCTACTCCACCACCAATTCCTTTTCCAATTCCTCCTCCTATCCCCTTATGGTAGCCTCCTCCAATGCCTCCACCAACTCCCTTCCAAATGCCACCACCAATACCTTTTCCTATTCCTCCTCCAATCCCTTTACCGTATCCACCTCCAATACCTTTGTAAACACCTCCTCCTACTCCACCACCAATTCCTTTTCCAATTCCTCCTCCTATCCCCTTATGGTAGCCTCCTCCAATGCCTCCACCAACTCCTTTCCATATGCCTCCACCTATTCCACCTCCAAATCCCTTACCAACACCACCCCCAATGCCTCCTCCGACTCCCTTCCAAATACCTCCACCTATACCTCCACCAATACCTTTACCTATACCACCTCCAATTCCTTTGCCTATTCCTCCGCCATCACCTCCAACACCTCCTCCGATTCCTTCGCCTATTCCTCCACCAACACCACCTCCTTTGCCAATACCTCCACCAGCACCACCACCTGTTCCTCCTCCTGAACCTTGTCCTACCCCTCCACCCGTACTTCCTCCCTTACTTCCATGTCCTCCACCACCTCCGGTGCCACCACCAGCACCACCTCCATAGTAGCCACCCTTCCCATGTCCTCCCTTAGCACCACCTCCAGTGCCACCACCGGCACCACCTCCAACACCACCACCCGTTCCACCACCAACGCCAGTACCACTTCCTGCACCACCACCAACACCACCCCCGGAACCACCGCCTACACCACCTCCGGAACCACCACCTACACCACCTAGTCCTCCTTTACCGTAGCAATCAGGCTTACCAGCTCCAATCCCAAACCCAATTCCTTTCCCAATCCCAAACCCAACTCCCTTCCCAATCCCCACACCCCACCCCTTCTTCCACCCTACTATTCCACCAAACACCCCACCACCACCAACTCCACCCAAAAATGTCTCTGGCTTCTTCACATCTCCATCCTTAATCTTACTAACATCCCTACCCTCAACACTCAAAGAAGCAGCCACTAAAGCAACAAGCCATAGCACTAAAGCTACCCTTCTAGCCATAACTACAAACAACAATTGAGCTATGTATGAAAACTCTCTTCTTTAACATACACTACGTACGCATCCACTTCTTCATGTTTATATAATAAAACTCAACCCTAGACTACATTTAATGTCTTGATAATTTAATGTGGGGCGGTCCATGGAAGAAGCAAGTAGTACAGTTGTATTATCATCTCTTCATGATTTACACAAATATGATTTTATGATACATGAATGATAGTAGTTGACAAAAATAAAGCTTTATTACAACCACGTCCAGGTAAGCAACAAACACTCGTCATGCATGCATGCATCTTTACGTGAATATATATAATGTTAGTTGTTGCATGCATTTAATTACTACATTCATGGCACCACGTACTAACTAGCTAGTTGCCCCCGCCGGCCCGCCACCTTTGCAATAACCGCAATCTCATGCATGATAGTTAGCTTGGTAGGTTCTTGATCAACCTGCAACTAACTTTTTGTCGGTACATCATTTTACTCGAACTCCTAACTGTACAGTTGTACTGCTCATTATGGTGTATGTAAGTACTATTTTATGATCTACTTCAAAATAGGGAACATTATTACCGGAAATTAATTTGATGGAATATGATATGTGTATTATGTTACAATGACCAAACTCGAATTGATTACGTTATTGTTGATATGACTTTGTCGTACTACTTTGGATGAAGTAGATGTAAAACTTAATAAGGCGACATTTTTTAATTTGTCGTTTGAAACTTGATCGGTAATATAGATCAAAGATTATATATATAATAATAATGATGGCATGGATATTAACAGGGCCGTCTTTAGACATGTTTTTTCTCACACGTAACAGGGCCCCCCAAAATCAGGGCCCATAATTTAAAAAAATAAAAATTATAACCTTACAAATTCACCTTCTTCCTCGTAAAAGACCATCATTTTCAAACTAAAACCTAAAAATTCATCTTTGATTATGAAGATATAATTGTGGATTTTGTTTCAAAAAATATTAAAAGGATGACACTTTTTAAATAAAAAGTTTTTGTTTGTTGTTTTATTGAATTGCTATTAAACTTATTACTATGAATATTTAAGCTCTATAATAATTTGTAGTACTGTACTCGAAAAAAAAAAGCCATTTTATAATAATAATATTTTTAACCTTTTAAAATAGTCCTCCAAAATTGAAGGGCCCAATTTTAAAAGTTAGAACAGGGCGACCAAATTGTCGGAGACGGCCCTGGATATTAACTTGTTTAATTACTAGTAAGTTATGCACATGTTGAAATAAATGCATGCCATTGCATGATTGCATCTACGTACGAAATTAGTTAGGCTATGGTCCTATGGAGTACCAACTGTGCAAATGACCACTCACAATTCACACACACAACCAAACCACATAAATATTAATATAAATATATACGTACATATATACTACTTGTAGTATGGAGCATTCAAGATAGATCAAGGGTTTAAAATTGTAATTTTCTGTGGTTCTAAATTCAGTTCTTTTCTCCTTCCCAAGAAAGATATTTTTGGATTGTTTTTTTAGGTATAAGCCACCAATTTGGGGAATAATCATTTTGCTAAAAAATAAAATATTTTTTCAGTATACATTTTTTTGAATTTGTTTTCTGGTATTATGTTTTTATAAGGTGCATAATGATTATGTCATCATATATAATGAAAGAAATATTTATAACTTTGATCTATTTTCTTAAAACAAACCAAGATATAGCTAATTTAGAACCGAGATCAAGATTAATAAATTAAAGTTGGGGCCAAGAATCCGTACCCTAAACAAATTGGAATATGTAGGCCTATGTCCAGAATAGCTTTATCAATATTAAAAGTCCAATTATAGGTCGGAAATATATGATGTCCTAACTCGGCCAAAATGAGGGTGAGCTATGGTTGATCAACTATACCCTAATCCCAATTTCAAGTGAATATTGTATTTGAAAGGTTATTAATTCTTTGTTGCAACTTTAATGAAACGGAGAAAGTATTTTTTTTTTTCATCCTTAAATTTGGAGAGTATTAATGTACAAAAATCAATCACAAGTACAATGTCAACAATTGAGAAATGAGTTGGGTGAGTAAAATTTGAGAGGTGGGCCTCACGGGCCTGGAAGAACAGGAAGTTCAATTAGTATTATGTGCACCATGGTGCACCTATTTCTAGGTGCACCACGACTATACTTTTGAACATTTAGTAAAAAAAATTGAACATTTTACAAAAAATGAACATTTAGTAAAAACAATATGAACACGTCACAAAAATTGAACATAAACATGCAATTTTTATGTTCATATTTTATCAAAAAATGTTCATTTTGTATACATTAAATGTTCAGTATATATTACAAAACTATTGAATTATTACGAGTCAGTTCAAAATTTGTCTGACTCGTAATAATTCAAAATTTGCGATTGTTCAGATTTTTTTAGTAAATGTTCAAAATTTGTTATTGTTCATATTTTTTTTACGAAAAGTTCAAAATTATAGGCGTGGTGCATTGCGATTGTTCAGATTTTTTTACTAAATGTTCAAAATTTGTAATGTTCAGATTTTTTAACTAAATGTTCAAAATTCTTGATTGTTCAGATTTCTTTTACTAAATGTTCAAAAGTATAGGCATGATGCATTGCAATTGTTCAGATTTTTTAACTAAATGTTCAAAATTTGCGATGTTCAGATATTTTTACTACATGTTTAAAATTTGCAATTGTTCTGATTTTTACACTAATTGTTCGAAAGTATAGGCGTGGTGCACCTATTTCTAGGTGCACCATGGTGCATCTTAAAATTTGCCGAGGAAGTTAATACTGTCATGTTAGCCCATTGGATTGAAGATATTAATTGAGTTACAACACATGTAGAGTACAACCTGCTAACATTGATGATTTGTTTATTTTTTTGGGATCGTAAAAATGACAATTCATATGTACTTCTGTAGAGACAACTCAAATTAGGTCATCAAAATCTTCTCATCTTAATTTGCAAATCCTCATTAACCATAAAAGTATCTTCGACACTTCTTACATGCAATTTCTATAGACCCTTTCATAAGTAGCAAATCTTTAGAGAAGACGGTCCTGATTTAGTTCACCTCGATCTTATATAAGGGTCATTGACTTAAATTATTAATGTCAAACTTGTATTAATTATGTAGAAGTTTTTTGCATTTTTACTGGCGGACTTTAAATGTGTTAAATTCTAAAAATGACATAGACATGTACGAAAGAAACATTAAATCAAACCGAACAAATAATGTTTCAATACAAAACGTCTTTCCTAAAACAACACATAATGGTACGAATGATAAATGATATATCATGTATTAGATGTGTATATGCATGAATGCATGATCAAAATCTTTTGTTTTTATTTAAATGCAAGGTTGCCCACTATTGAGTTCAATTAGTGAATTGAGGTTTTAGTTTTCATTTATACCAAAAACTTTTGTGTGTGTTTTTTTAATTAGACTAGAGGTGAAATAGACCTTTTTTAAGTTGGAAATCAGATTGATTTAGAGTCTATCCAATTCTATGTCCATCAACTTTTCATGTTAAATAGGTCAATTTTATGAAAATTCAATTTCGAGTAGAGTTAGTTCATTTTTTCTACTTATTATTTCGGATACAATTCAGATATGGATTGAATGATTAAGAAATCGGATGAGTCATATTGTCAAATCTAATCTGCTTAGAGCATGAACTTTGTTGGGCTTAAGAACTACTAATGGATCAAATTGTCAAATCCCCACAATAAGCTATCCAATATCCAAAAAGCAAAAATTAAAAAGAAAAAAAAAAAGAGTTGGTTTAACTGTCGCAAAACTGCCATCTACATTCTTCAATCATCAATTCTTCTGGTAGCTGTATTTCTAGGGTTTTTCTATACAACAAAAATTCTCTGCAATTTCATCTAATTAATCTTCAATTCTCCCTCAATTTTTGTCAATGGATCGTCGATCGAACTACCCTTATTCTCGCCGATCAAAACCCCAGAAGAGTTACGCCGAAGAAGAAGATGATGACGATGAAAACGACGTCGTTCTCGGCGCAATCGACGATTCTGAAGAAGAAGAAGATGACGACATCAATGACGAAGACTTCAATGGTCCTGGGCGCCGTCGCACATCCACTCGACATCGCCAGAAGCAGAGAAAGCTCTCAACTTGGAATTACCATTCTACCCCCAATTCCTCTGGCATGGTTGCCGATTGGTCGGAGCAGGGTACTTTCGTCCTTTTGGAAGTCTGGGGTGAGAGGTTTCTTCAATTGGGTAGGAGTAGTTTGAGGAGTGAGGACTGGAACGACGTCGCTGAGCGAGTTTCGGAGGCGACGCGGTCGAAACGCAGCGTTTCGGATTGTAGAAGTAGGTTAAATGCATTGAAGATGAAGTATAAGCGGGAGAAAGCTAAAGTGATTGGCTTAGGAGTTGGGAATAGCAAATGGGTGTTCTTTAAGAAAATGGATGTTTTGATGACAATGTCACCTAGGCAATTGCAACAGCAAGAGCTATGTGGGTTAGCTTGTGGGGTTGATTCGGGCGAGTTCGTGTTTATGAACCCGAGAGTTTACTTGGATCATTCTAATGCTTCTGATGAGATGAGGGATAGTCCAGGGAATTCGGAGTCCGAGTGTGGGGAAGATGATGATGAGGAGGAAGATGAGGATGAGGAGGATGCGGAAGAGGCGGAAGAGTCGTATAGGATGTTATCGGAGTCGATTAAGAGGGTTGGGGAGATATATGAGAAGATGGAGGATAGTAAGAAGCAACATATGGAGGAATTGGATAGGATGAGGGAGGAGTTTCAGAGAGAATTGGAATTGCAAAAGAAGGAGATGCTTGATAGAACAAAGGTTGAGATTTCGAAATTAGGACAAAAGGATGATCAGGAGCAGGACAGTGATTGCTCTGTTGAGAATGTGTGAGAGATGAAGGTTGCTCTTAAACTTTATTTTAGTAATATTGTTATGTTAAACACTTGTATATGTAGTTGTGTTAAATGTTGTGATTGGGTGAGTGTAAGAAATGGAAGAAATGGTAAGGTAGTGTTCAATATATATCCTGTACATTTGAAACATATTGACATTATTGATGTCATTCTACTTCTATATTTGGTTTTGAGATTGTTGGCTGCAAATGTGTATTATTATATGATGGTTGTGTATGCTTTAGCTTTGGAAGCAATGCATTCACTATTCTATTTGCTGAAGGCATGTTGGTTGTTTTCTGCATCCTTTTCGAGTTTGCATTTTGTGCTTGAATTTGTGGGCTTAACTTGAGGAAGACAGGTGATATAAAGGCTCATTAACTTTACTGTGTAGATGTTTTGTTTTTTTTTTTTTTTTTTTTTTTTTTTTGTTGTTGTTGTTGTGTGTGTGTGTGTGTTGGGGGGGGGGGGGGGGGGGTGAAGGGATTCTTCTTCAGTAATCTCCATGCTTGTTATGCAGTTTAAAATTTAGATTGAGATTTTCTGTTCATTTTATTGACTAGCAAAAATCTTGCCTTGAGAGTATCTGATCTTTGTTATGAGTAAATTAACTATGCTACTATTTATCTCATTTCCACCTGTAGCTCTTTGCAATGGTAGTAGTCATAGTACTAATCTTAAGTTTTTTTTGTCTTAGTGGATGCGATCGGAAGAGCAAATATGATGAGGACTGCCGTGTGTTTTTCGATGGGCTGGCTTGAAAGGTGCCTTCTGTGTGCAGAAATGTCTAAATGTGCAAAGCCTCAGGGATGTTTCTTTTTGTATCTCTAACATGTAACTTTTTTATTGTCCCTTTAGCTTTTGATCTATGTTTTGTTTTGGTACCAACTGGCAAAGCATTGATTTAACAGCAATGTACTGTTATTCTAAAAATTACAGCAATAGAAGAACTTTCTTCAGCATCAGCTGGTTACTATTTAATATTTTTATCTTGTTTTTGTGATCTACATTTATTTTTTCCTTCCTATTTTCTCTTGTTCTCTGGAATTTCTGTATTTCAGGCATCTAAATTTTTGGCTAAGTTAATTCCAAAAATTTCTGGTTTGCATGAGGCTAGTTCTCTATATTATGCTACCATATATGAGAGAAATTGAGAAGAAAGCACGAATACACCTCCTCTTCGACTATATATTGAATTAGAATGGTATTTCTATGACCATAAAACATTATTACGGAATATATGGAAACATCTCCCCTTCGAGTGATGGAGCTATCCATTGAATTTGGATGTAAGTAATATCCCAAAAATCATCATTTTCTCTTGGCTCCAAAACTCCCGTGTCCTTCATTACTGCAATTATCCTCTTTAATAGTTCTGGGACTACTTGCTGCATTCTTGATGGGCCATGCACACCCAAATCTGCTTTCACGCAGGTGTCCATCCTTCTTAACAGCCCTAACCAGAAACTCCTGAATCCTGGATTTTGTGATATTGACTTTAAGTATAGCAAAAATACATCAGTTAACAACTCCATTGCATTTTTCAGGGTACCCTCCATGCTTCTCATTTCTCTCTCTGCATTCTCTCTTCTCGAGTAATCCAACATTTTTTCATGCAGATCATCAACCATAGCAAATATTACATGGTTGAAGAAGATGATGGTATTAGTTGATGTCAGCTCTAGATCCCTGGCTAGTTCAAAGCTCTTTTTCAGACTTGCTACTGCGTGGTTTCTTACTTCTTCACGTCGTGCTAGACTGGTCTTTCTTAAGGCTTCTCCTAGCTTGACAAATAATTTCATCTTGTCTTCTGAACTGCTTGTGATGCTTCCATTGCTGATACTGCTTCCAGGGTCAGAGTTATCTTTGTACCATTGAATCAATAATTTGACAGAGTTGGCCATTAGATCCATCATCTGTATGTTCTTCTCCACCAGGCTGGTTCTCAGGGCAACGAAACCAAAAGCACAGTCAATGCAATATGCATAATTGGTTCTGGTCATGTTTTTCCCATCAGACAATAGCTGAATTATTGCCTTCACTGCCTGATCATAGTTTTCAGGAAGTCGACCATTGGCTGACAGCAATTGCAGAAGTGTTTTCCACCCGATTGGGGTTTGTACATTACCTGGGAATTCAGTTAAAATTTTGCACACTGTTTGGATGATGGTTTCACAGCAGGTATCAAGAATTTCCTTGTCAAGTTTCCACATCAAACTTATTGATTTGAACATGACTTCTTCAGCATACTTGTCAGTTTGGTAAGAAGAAAGGAGCTTCACGCACAATTTGAAAAGGATCATTGCTGCTTTTTCAGCAAATGGCACAGGAGAAAAAAGAGGGAATTGAGTAACTGCACCAATGTAGTCGTAGTAAGCAGGCCAGAAACTGGAAAATCTGTCAATGTTTGCATAAGCAATGGCTCCTACTATATCCCAGCAGAAAGTGACAGTTTCTTCCTCCTCAAGTGCTGTCGTGAATTTCTGCCCTTTTCCTGCCGCTGCGAAGATCAGAGTTCTTCCTAGATTCAGTAATGTGTCTACAGGTAATTTTGATGAATTATTAAATATATTCCCAATCTTGCATTGTTGTATGATTTTCAGGTTTTGCTCAAACTCACTTCCACCAGGATTTAGCGACTCTTCATTACTATCCAATAAAAAGTTTGAAAGTCGGCCTGTTGCCATGGAGTTGTTTCCTCTGCTACTTCCGAACTTATAGTCCTCGCTGATGTTCCTTGACTGTGACTCACCCTCTGTTGCCGCTAAGGTATCGTAGTCAACCACAGATTGGGGGAGTAGCTTAAGCCTCTTAAGTTTCAACATACAATCAACTATATTTCTCCAAGCTCCTCTGATTGACTCTCCAAATTTATTTGCAATGTTGAAAACAGCAAGAGTTGCCATTCTTGGCTTCAGTTCATTAGAAAATAGATATAGTGTCTCTTCTGCAGATGCATATGGATTCAGCAGGGTGGTGAATTTGCAAAGTGAGGCTACAAGCTCATCAAGGATGTCTTCTAGCCCATGCCTTGCAATTCTAGCTACTGAAACCATTCCTTCTATACACTCATTAAGGACTTCATCATCGTCAGCATGCTCAAAAATTGCAGAGAGGGCAGAAATTGTAGGACCTGCAATACTTCCAAACATGTCTCTGCCTAGTCTATGATCAAAGTCGCAAACAATGAAGGGATTCATAGAATTGGATCGACTTATCAACTCAACCCAACGGCTAGGGTTCATCTCAACCAAAGAAGCCGATTGAGCAAAAATGGCAATTGCATGTGTGGCAATAGATTGGAAAAGTTCTGATAGACACTCCCTAGGAAGGTCCTTCCCATTATTAATAGCCCTGTTATTTCTGATGAACTCTTCCTCTGTCATCTTTTTTTTTACTTGTGGATTGTGCTGGTCTGTGTTTAACATTATGAGAGAGTAGCAAAGGATAAACACTGCATCCTTGGTTTCAAAGAGCTCAGATGATTGCTGATTAAAAAATCTTTCTGAGAAAGCCTCTAGAATCCTGTGAATTTTCTGGGACTCTCCAGGCAGCCTGAAACTCTCTAGGTAACTTCTCAGTGCAGTGTCAAGAACAAAGCCTGTAAAATCGAATGTGTTTGTGAATTCATTTAGCACTTGTAAGTGAAACTCATCTGGGTCACCAAGATAATCTCCTATTGCAGTCTTATTGAGCCCGGGAGTAAAGCGAAAGAAATAGGCAAAAGCTTTTGCATCTGGTGGATTTGGAATTAAGTGTGAAATTTTAAGGTACTCTAGACCTTTTTTCTCATCTTGATTGAAATGGGTTCCTGCAATCAATAGTTTCTTCTTTTGTGCTTTCCTCAATCTTAAAATATGTACCCAGTTGTCCAAGTCATCGTCCTCCCTTAATGGCTCTTCCCAAAAGGGAGAATACTCTGTTATTTCAACCAGAAAGGGCTCGAAGGAAACTGTGTCTTCTCCATTGTTTACTTTATCAGCGATGGCTTGGATGATTATGATTAAGCCTTCAAAGGCTTGAAGTTGCAAGCTTGTCAAAGGGGTAGTCATTGGAAATGCCAGTTTGCAAAGGAGCTTGCCCATTTCCTCAAACACATTGCAGCACATGAAAGCGCAGTCATAGTTTACGTAAGTCTCTATTAGAAATGTGGGTTGTCTACAGAGGTTGATGATACCTTCCAGTGCTACTTCTTGATATCGCACCGAGCTGCCAAATTTTGCAACTCTGAATAAAACAAAGGTGAAGAATGCTTCAAGCTGGAGCCTAAGTGACCTGTAAGATCAAGGTAAAATTTCTCGTGTTATTTGGTTAGAAATTTTCTTTAAATTTCTCCATGCAGTGCTTTACTTTAACATGCAGGCTCTTTATCAATTTATGGGTTTGAATGATAATTTGATCCTATTTTAAGGTTTTTATTCCAAAATATCCCATAGTTTGAAAGGAAAACCAATTCACCTAGACATAGCTATTTTATTTAGAAAAAAGTTCTTGAATATAGATTTATCATTACTCAGAAATCAAGTTCTAACCCGTGTAGGAAGTTATATGAGTTCAAGACAGTGCTGCAAATCATTGACAAGATGAGGGCGCTAGAACGAGTTCCATAATGGATTAAGTGGTGAAATAAATCATCCCCGATCATCCTACGTAGTTTTGGGTGCCTGGAAAATCCATCACCACTCAATTCCAATGCTGTGTTGATCAACATCAAAGCCAGGATCTGGATATCCTCATCATTGCTCTGAGATATGATCCCATCAATCTCAACTGTCTGCACTACATTCAACAAGGAACATAAGAACTGGAAAATGTCCACCACACATCGAAGACCAAATCCTTTATTCACAATGTCATTGTCTTCCAACTCTTCTGACTCAGACTCAGAATTCTCCCCTTCCTTAACTTCTATGCTATCCAGCCTTGAGAACACAATTTGTGAAATCTCAAGCATAACAAATTTAGCAGTTCTTTGGAGCAAGTTTCCTCGGTTTGATGATTGCTGCACGACTTGGAAAGCCGTGTTAACCACCCTACAAACACACTCGTCTTTGAGAAGGTAAGAGCCTGGGTGCATCATTATGTTGTTAAGCAGCAGCAGGACCTTCATAAGAATTCCTTCCTCGCTAAGTGGATCTGTCCTCCCGAGCCTGCAGCTTGTAGTGGCCATAACCAGGGCGTTCATGGCTTCCTGAGCCCCTGGTGTTTTCTCGTCGAATACTTGGATTTTTAAGAGCTTGATGAGTGAGGAGAGAGCAATGTTTGTCGCTGCTGCAGGGACATCGTCGCTCTGTATTACATCTAGGAAGGGGGAGAGGTATATTGAAGGATCTATGTATTGCCATTCTTGCTGAGGATTGAAAATGAGAGATCTCAATGATTTCAAGGATTGTTGGAGAATTGCAGTGTCATGGTAATTATCTTCTGCGGCAGATAGCTCGATACTGTTTCTTAATGCTGCTAAAACTGAACCTACTTCTGTGTTAATGGTGCATGAAAAACCAATATCTTTCTTCATCTTTTTTGTCATGGCATTTTTCTATCAAGAAATTGTGATTTTAATTTTAGGTTTTTTTTTTGTTCTTTATTCTTTTCTTTCTAAATTTCCCTTTGTATTTGTTTCCATGGGTTTGTTTACTGGACAAAACTGAAAGAGTTAGCTGCATAATTGATCAAAAACGAGCGTACTATTTGCAAAATAAGTGGTTGTTTATTAGTCTTCACATTAATCTTTATTTTTGATGAGTTAAATTGGATTTGTGGCTATAATAAATAAACTAAATCAAGGAATTTTACCATGAAATTCTCCTAGATATGTTGTCATTAGCCACACGTTTGAATATTTAGTTCTATATTATCTGTGAATTTATAAATAAATAAATCAATTCAAAAAGAAAAGAATTGTTTTTCTATTATTTATTTTAGAAATCATTATTAGAAAATAAATTTTCTCATGGAGACTTTCATCATTTCAATATAGAGTTTTTCTCATATGTGCCCTATCTACATATGTTAAGTTATAAAAAAAATATAAAAAATTATTCGCCTATCAAATTATATAACTCTTTTTAAAAGGGAGTAACTATGGAAATAGTGGACCCAAAAGGGAAATATATACACTTTCTCATTTCAAAATATAGATGTTTCATTTTATTTATAACTTTATAAGAATGCATTATAGTTTTCCTCAAACAAAAAAATAAAAATGCATTATATTAATAAAACATCTTTTAAGTGTAGTTTGCCTTGAACACATGTTAGAAGTTTCATTCAAATTAATAGACCAAAAATATTTGATGAATTCGTGAATTATAGGAACATATTATACTTGTGCATAGGTTAAACACCATTCGCGTACATTCTTGAAAATGTAAGTGAAATTAATGTAAAGCAACTTATTTTGCTAAAAAATCTCATGAATAACAAAAATTTTCATTTAGTTGTTTTGATGGATTGACAAATTGTTAAAGAAGTATTTGTTGGTGTACGCACCAACAATTCAACAAACTAACAAAAAATCCCGCACAACTTTTATTTGTGCCAAGCAATATCTAAAAGTGTGTAAATGTCTACAACAATTGAATGATGTGTCCATGCTTTAAAGTGTATGAGATATAAATAATCTAAAAACTAGAGAGGTAATCACAAACCACAAGCAAAAAAAGCTAAAATAAATGCACAAGAGAAATAGAACAAGTAGCAAGCAAACTATACATTAATAGCCTTTACACCAGAGTACACACTGTTCTATATCTTACACCAAACTAAATACCACTTCAGCTTACAGACAAGTATTTTACCTGGCACAGGACCTAAATTAGCCAATAATACCTAATGAGATTATGAGAACATCTCCTGAATCCCTTAATGGCTCTAAAATCAGTAAATCACTTATACATAGTTCTATAAAGGAGCCGTAGGATTCTTATATGAGGTCTTTAGTTCATGCCATAAGCAAAACAGGGTATCATATGTATCATCATCAAAAGTACTGTCTTCGCAACATGCAAGAGAAAGTATGGTCTTTAGCCATTGTTCATGAATAGTTGAGAACTCTGATCTTTGCTCGCTTGACTTGAAGCTCTTCCCTATCATTTCTTTCATTGCCTCACCAGCAGTCGAAGCAGAGTCAACTACTTGCTTGGGTATACCAGCCATAAGAGCCACTTGTAAGCCATAGCTTGAAGGACAAGCTCCAGTTGCAAGGCGGTAGAGAAACACCAAATCAAAGTCCTCTCCAGTGGAGGATCTTGGTTTCATAGCACAAGACATGTGTTGCAGAGAAACATGAGGATGAGACGCAAATTCCTTTGTTAGCGGATGGTAATGAGTGGCAAACAGCAAACGACAATTCACCTTCTCAATTAGATGGCGAAACACCTGTTGAGAAGACCGGAAAGATTGACTTATCAAAAATAACTAAATTAAATTCTTGTAATCAAGCAAAGCAGGACAAGACATTGATCACATACGACTAGCTATTCTCTTCGACTTCCATAGTTCCATGACTGACTTTCCATAACATCTACTCACAATTATTGATTTTACCATAAAAGAACTCATTATTCTATCCAGTTTGATCTGTGAAAATGATAGATGAAATTATATATATAAACAAAATTTAAATAAAAAAAAATTTAAAAAAATAAAAATAAAAATTTGTTGGTGATGTGTGAATCCATCTGTGTGGGTGCCAGTGTGTATTAAGCTGCAATACATATCCATCTCAGACATCCATTTGTTGAATAACAAATAACATCAGCAAAAAATCCTACTCCCTTAGAACAACAGGCAAATCTAACAAATGTTCGGTTAAACCATTAGGTTACTCCAAGACTTGACTATCAGGAGCACAAAGCTACCTATAGTCCACTAATTCTAGAAACCCAAGTGATGTGGATCAACATAACATTAACTTCAGCAGTTTAGCACACGCGAGTAATGCAATTGACAAGGTATTTAATATATACTTCCTCCGTTTCTATTTAGTTGACGCGTTTGATTTAGGCACATATATTAAGAGGAGGAGAGAGAGTGAGAGAGAATGAAAAAGCAAGTGGGGTAACTTGTAAATGTAAGGTAAAAAATTAACCCCAAAAGGAAACGTGTCAACTAAAAAGAAACTTCCTAAAAAGGAATACATGTCAACTAAAAAGAAACGGAGATAGTATACAACTAACTAATTTAGAAGCTTGGTACATCATGTAGACCATTATAGCCAAGGCAGAATATTTCATTTTATGACCACTTACTAAAATTGTGGTTAAAATTGAGAGTTCAGAGAGTTCCTTACAGCATATGCTATGGCGTATCCATCAAAAGTACTTGTTCCTCGACCTAGCTCATCAAGAAGGACAAGAGAATCTTGTGTTGCATTTTGGAGAACTGATGCTGTTTCCGCACACTCAATGTAAAATGTACCTGCAGATTATTTCAGCACCATTAAGTTTCAACAGTAAATTTTACAACTCAGTACCCTGAAACAAGATGTGCATATAAGAGCAACGGAAAAAGTGATATCACAGGGAGCTCAACCGTTGAGAAGTAAAACATGATATGCAGGGAGCCTTGTCAAAATAAAAAAGCTTTTTTATATGTTGGGGTATTCATCCCAAGTCCCACATGGAAGAAATAAGGAAGAAAAGAATTCCTTATAAGTGAGTGCACACTCCTAATAGTAGTATGAGGCCTTTACTACCACGGACCTCCCCTCAGACCAAGGACCACAAACTCATGGCCTCCCCTCGAATGAAAGCCCCAATCTGCTACTAGCCCATCTCAGTACCGCCGTTACTACCACGGGACCCGCCGCTTGATTACATAATCAGCTACCACAGTTCGCTCTCGACCCCATACCCACTCGATCCCCACGAGTTATAGGGTCCATCGGCCACAAACCACCACACACCGGACTGTGCCCATTGGACAACATGCCCACACGCTTCGCCAACGAATTACAGGGCAACCACCACCAATCTTAGGCCAACCTCCGGACTAAACAGCTGAACACACACAAGAGGACTTTCGATACATAGGCTCACCAGATTATCAAACTTCGAGGACACATGAGGGAACCGTCCCACACATAATGCCCGTATTGTCCCAGATCACCACGTCGGCTCTGATACCACTTGTTGGGCCCAAATCACCCACCTTGACGGGCCGCACGCACACTCCACTTCACGTTAGTATGATATTGTCCGCTTTGGGCCTAGCCCGCACGGATTTGTTTTTGGGTACCTTCCCAAAAGGCCTCATACTATTAAGAGTGTGCACTCACTAATAAGGAAGTCTTTTCTTCCTTATTTCTTCCATGTGGGACTTGGGATGAATACCCCAACATTATAACTCTGAAGTAAAAGAGTTTATGTGATTGTTATACATTTATATTATATCAGGCAGTGTGTACAGAATTGGATAGCGCCATCTTTTGATGAGCAATGATTTTCTAGGCATACCAGATAAATTATCACCAAAAAAAATAATACGACATAACCTATAATATTAACATAAAAGGAAAGTTCATATTATGTCTGTGACAAAGCACAGAAGCCAGTAAGAGTGCATTGTTTGAGGTTTGGATGCGCTATCTTCTTAGCAGTCCATTATTGATCAAGACAGGTACAAATACAATGTAGCTACAAGCAACTTCTTCCTGGGCTGAAGGCTTATGACTTGGACCATTAAATGGCAATCCAATCAACTTATATCATATTGCATCAGAGACTAAATCAAGGAAATAACTAGGAATGCTGTCATGAAACTTACTTTCACCGGTCATAATCCGATCAGTTGCACCAAGCCTTGTGAAAATAATGTCAGCAACTGATAGAGAACACGTCTCACATGGAACATAGCATCCGAGCTGAATGAAAATTTAAGCAACAAAATTAGAAACATGTGACCATTTAGAGTACTTCATTACAATAGTTAGACAGGCAGTCCTTAATTTAACTAAAAATCCAAAGTATTATATAAGAACCTGTGCCAATATAACAGCTAGACAGGCAGCACGCAAGAGTGTGGATTTGCCCCCCATGTTTGGTCCAGTCAGCAGCAAAGTCCGCGGAAGAAGGCCATTTGTATCTTTACCCAGGACTATATCATTTGGCACAGGCAACCCACCTTCTCTTAGGGCAAATGGATGCCACAATCCTTTGAACTTCAATGTAGGTCCTTCAATATTTTGGCAAACAATAGAAGTAGACTGGGGTAATATAGAAGGTCTACACATAGATCCACTTGAATCAATAGCAATGGCGGCGAAAGATCGTAAGACATCTATGCAACAGAGAGCAAATATTACTTGAGACCATTGACTAGCTTTTTCAACAAACAACTCAATCAAAATAGAAAGTATCTCCGCATCAGCTTCTGTTGCATCATGATCCTGGAATGTTTGATAAAATTTTAGTTGATATATAAAATATACATTAACAAACTTGGATTTGAGCCTTTCAGGCATGTAGACAAGAAAATGATAAGAATAGGTTTCTCTGATTTCCAGAGGAAGTAGAGCAGTAAAGGTGACTTATTCTACTAAATATATGATGACAGTATGGTTATTGGGATGAAAGGAGGCCTCTACTGTATCTTCAGTGCATAACATGACAAAAAGGAAGAAGGGGCATTTCTAAGATTAGAAAAAAAACAGAAAGCATTTTTGAAATCATTCTTGTTTTCGTATGCGCCAACTGAAAGAAAAGGAAGAAGGGGCATTTCTCAAGCACCTACTGCAAAATTTTCTAAAAATCAATATGCACCAATCTGAAAGAAACTGACCTGATACTTGGGAAAGTCACTATCTATAGCCGCTTCAAACTGGCTAAGAAACTCACTAAGTGCATTGTGCTCACTAAGTTGGGGTAGGTCCAGTATATTCGATAGCAGTGACATGAGATGCTCTTCATTGTATAGCACATTCATTAAGTCCATCCCAATCCGCAAACCTTTAACAATCAGTCCAAATACTTTCACCTGCACCATATCAAACATAAAGCTTCTATAAGGTAATTTCTCCGCAAAAAGGCAGCAACACATGATGAACAACACTTCGTAATTCATTAGCCAAGAGGCCCAAAACACAACTTCAAGGAACCTAATGATATACTTTGCCATTTCAGCAATATGTTAAGACACAAGCTGACCATGTATAGGATAAGATTGAATCCTCCTCTTTTCAGATTTTGTTTGGTGCATAAAAAAAAAAAAAGACTAAATTTTAAAAAAGGAACTTATGCTAGAGAATCTTCTCTTAACTCATCAGAGAGTTCATAAATAAGGTCACTTTTCTCAATTAACACATCTAGCTCCATAGAATGCCTTTTGTCTTACTTTGTGGTAAATGCATTAAATAGCAACCTGAGTTAACTAGCTACATATAACAAGCACAAACTTCTATGATTACATACTGATGCAAATATTTAAACTAAACAATGACCATGGTGAAGCATTCCAGATTCCATAAAAAAAGGTGACCTGAGCAATGGAGTTTGTAACAAATTGACAGGATTATGCGTTAACTTAAAAAATGAAAACATTTAATTTTTCCAGAAAACATAAACTTGATTTCAAGCTACCTAATCAATCCTTCCACTAGCAAGCAGAGAATATAAAATACATGATTACACACAATAAGCCAATTAAAAATATCTAAATTTCTATATAGACTACAAATATCAGGACAGAAGGTTCAGAGCCCTCACATCTTCACAAAATTTTAATACTAAAAAAGATGAAAGGTAATATATTTCAGTAATATGCCATGGCTATGTCACGTGAACTTGGGCATAATGTAGACCACAGCCCACAGGTACTCATGTTGGACACGGGCAGTGTACAGGTACCTGACACTATTCACAATTTCTGCCCAAAATGAAGTGTCAAAGTGCCCATACCCTTGTATGAGTGCCAAAAATCCAACTGAGTACTTGAGGTGAAATAAAGAGCCCAAGTAACATAGACGCCATCTGATGAATTGAAAATCCTTCTACAAATCCGTCATGACATTGTTAGTTAATTATACATATGTACTTATTTTTGCCTGACAAAAGCATCAACTCAGACACATCAACAGAGTTGTTAAAAAATAAAGGTTGGTTAACTCAGTTTCACAAAGCGAGAGGTCTCAAAATGCAAGAATACAATTGAGACGGTGCAGAAGAAACAAAATAGAAGCATCCTTACCCTCTGTTTCAATGTTTTCTTTCCTACCAAGGGCAACGTGAGTATAGCTTGTGAATGAACCATAGCTTTAACCTTGCCAAGCAACCTTTCCAGGTCTGGAATCTTGCGCAAATATTGTGCTATGATTAACATGATTTCAGACCGCATAATTAAGGCCTCAACAACATTCAGCCGATTATTGATTTCATCAATGTCTTTTAATGGATGACAAATCCAGCTCCTCAGAAGTCGCTTCCCAGAAGGAGTTATACAGTTGTCAAGATATTTGAATAATGTACCTGAAATCAAAAGAATTAAACTATAAACATACACATTGAAGCAGCATGATATTGTTAATCATTTTAATACATTCAAGTTTCAGAGGATCACCAGCTGAACCACCATCAGCGTTGTTCTGAAAAACCTCAAGATTAATAAGTGTCTGCCCATCCATTCTGAGGCAACCCCTATATACTTGGTATGGCAACACGTCTCCATAGCATAAAACGTCATCCAACTATAAAAGGAAGCAACAAAGATTGTAAAAGATGCTGACAAAATTGTACTATAAGTCTATTACAAACAAATTAAACAGTAAACATACCATCATCCTTGATAAATGATCAATGAGACCACCCAAAGCACACAAGGTAAATTCATGATTTATTACACCATCAAGCAGATGATCCCAGAGGTTGCCAGAATTTTTGAAGTATTTCTTTGTCTGGATCACAGCCTTCACTTCTGCAGCTTCCAAGAAACCATTAACTGGAAGCATGGGTGTGATTTGTACACCCATGGAACCTGAAACCATTATAAAAATAAAAATTAAAAAAAGTATTGGATATCACTGTTCAAAGTGGTAAACATATAGCAAAGATAAAAGTGTTTTCTACATCTTTGACACCCTGACTCAATATCCGAGTAAGACTGCAACAGAGCTGAGCCAGCTCAGTGAGGCCCCACGGTAATCAACTCTGTAGCATCCTTACTCTAGCCGCAAAATACTAAGGTCAAGGGTAGTTCCTAATTAGCTTTGATTCAAATTAATTGTTTAGTGGGAAAAAGTACATGTGAGCATTATAGATTCCTGGCCATTACATTGGTGAAACAAAGAAAAAGTTAAAAAAAAACTATTTATCACATGATTTGACTATACAACCTTTCTTAAACCTCCTTTGTTTTGGTTTGCAGAACAAAAAACTCAGAATTTATACATATGACTAGTCACTTATGAAATTGACGAACAAACTTTTATCTCCAAGAGAGCTAGTACAGAAAATATATCAATTAATGCTGAAAGGGAAAGTCTGTTATGTAATGCAATAAAATAAAGAACTATCTGAAAGCAAACTACTTTTAACCAAAAAAAGAAAGAAGGCAAACTACTTTAAATCCACAAGATCAGTAGTGAAACCTGTAGATGAGTACTTTTTGAGCACTTTCTGAGCATCTCTTGATAATCCTGTAAAAGTATTCGCTGGTGAGGGAGGAAAAAAAACAATTCATAAAAGTATACTGATGGATACAACTACAAAATAATATTTACCTCTACTTTCATAAATAATTTCCTTTGGTGAAACCTAGAATCAAAAGATTAGAGTACCGGAGTTAAATCTCAATTGCACAAGTCACACATCCATAAGAGTATTTATCATGAAATTCAAGATCATACTTGCATCAACAAGGCCATCAGAGCAGCACAGGATGCATCATCACTGACAGAACCAATCCAAATCTTCAATGCAGCACAATCAACAAAAGCAAACCCGTATACTGAAGCACCACTATCCACCCCACAAGATCCCTGCAGTATTTCAACATAAAACTATATAAGAACTAAAATATGGAATTAGAAGAGTGAATTCAATTAGTTGACTTCAAATCGACAAACCTCCTTTATTGCCAGAAGATGGACAGCATCAGGGCCGATGGTTTCATCAGCTGCTGTTGATGGTGTGATCACATTTACTAACTTTCTAGGGATAACCTGAAAACCATGATTATAATTCGTTAAGGATATAATTGTCATGACAAACTCGAACTAAAAGAGATAAGAATGTTCTGCAATTATAAAGAGATGTGGGCATCAAAATTTCAGGCAAAAGCTCTTGAATGAATTGGCTTAGGTGTTCCGGTTAGTCATCCTTCCTCTACATGGCCATTTTTTTAGTGGTATTCCTGCTTTATTCTAGTCACCAAACAAGATTCCTGTTTAACATATGATGATTATGACACAGGCAGAAAGCAGAACATCAGAGGTGCAAACCTGATCTCTGCACTTGCTATACTAATCATTTCTCTTACAAGACCAGTTTCAAGAACCAAAAGTAGTGTGAGGAGGAAATAATAAGATAGATGGATCCATAAAAATAGCAGTATCTCTTACACTTCCATGATGCTATTGAACTGAACCATAAACACAGATTAATAAAGTTGATCACCCATATCCAATAAATTGCACTACTACTGTATGACACTAATGAGGTCACAAAAGGTTCAAAGAAATTAATGTTTTCCATCTAGCAAAGCTATCTACAGAAAAAATAATTAAATAAATAAATAAAAACAAGTATTTACACAAAGCTACAAATTCCTTGCCAGTTTTCATGTGACCTGTGCGCTGTTAAACAGAAATAAATTAATCTTCATGCACCGAACTGCTTGTTTTTCGAGTAGGCAAGATGAAATTCATCAAGAGAAGTAATTGGAAAATATATGAGGTTGGAAAAATAGAAACCGAAAACTTCTAGTAAAACACAGATGATGTCATGAATAACATTTAAAACGACAGGCTCAAGAGGACTTACAGCATTTGCACCCTTTGCTTTTACTTGATCAGAAGTCTCTAGCTGCTCTATTCGTCCAACTTTATACCTTCAATAACAAATTTTCAAATTTCAAATTAAGTAACTCAAACAAGCAATTTACACAAAAGTGAAATTTTTACATATGCCTTCAAAAATGCATGTGATTATGTGAAGGAAATAAATGGCTTGTTCACATGAGCAATCTCCAAAGTCCAGAACTATGGAAGTTCTAAAAAGAGAAACTTTCTATGCATAGAAAGGTTTGAATTGAAAGGAGATAGATAACAAGACTATTGATAAAAAAAATAAATAAATATAAAATAAAAAAATAAAAACTCAATGAAGAATTGAACAAGCTGAACAATAGAAAGCAAGAAGCTAATCGAGCTGAATACTTTAGTACTCCCTCCATTCCTTAATGTTAAACCATATTAGCATTAATCCATATATTTAAAAATGTTGATTAATGCAGATATGTGGTCAACATTTATAAACATTGACTCTCATAAAGCAAGTGAAGCAAACATCAAAGGATGAGAGAGTATTAGATTTTTACAGCACATTACATTGTTCTTTTGTGGACTAGGAAAAAAATAATAATATAACAAACAAATAAACAAAAAGCCTCTCAGCATTTCTCTCAACGAATTCATTATGAACCAAAATCCATGATAATGTAGAAGAGGAAGAGTTAACTCGAAAATAATCACAAATTTAGGCAATTTGCCACTCAGCATAAGAAAAATAGTAGTTATATATAGATTAACACACATTTCAAACAATAATGCTGAAATACCAGATAAAAGGTAGGCAACAAAATCATACATCAAAATGTATATATTCACGTTTTTGCAGTTTCTCCAATAAAAATGGTCAAGATTCACACAGAAAATGGGATTAAAACAGAATAGGCAACATTTACAAACAGGAAAAAAATAGAAATGAGTGGAGCTTAGATTTCCCTACCCTCGAGCAACCAACTTCTGCACGGCATCATCAATGCCACTTTCAGAAATACCAACCTGAAAAGAGGGGACAAATAAATGTCACAAATTGACTAAAGCCGCTATACCAAGAATTTGCAACTAACAAATAGTAGAAGAGCCAAATATACCTGTCTACATTTCCCCACACCACTATTGGTCAGTTTCCAATCCAGTTCCTTGTGCCCTATGTCAGCATCTAGCTCATAAAGCTCATAGAATTTTCCCTACATGGCGCAGTATATTAGCCAATAATTTTCAAATTGAGAACTTTAACATCATAATATAAACAAATTTGTGCTATTAGCCTACACACTACTGGAAACAATCCAGTTAAAACTGGAACATACCACTTTAAAGAAGAGCAGCACATCCATGTATTGACATTTCACACTCCAGTACTGTTTCTGTGATGCTGACATTTTCTTTAAGACGTCAGGTGGTATATATAGTGTCCTTTTATCATAAAGAGGATCGCTAGGCCTTCTTCCATTTGCATCCTTAATTTTTGAAGGATGGAGCCACTCAAACTTACTAGCTACTTCTGAAACCTCCTGAGGACTCTTGTTTACTGGTTTTGAATCTTCAGCAAATTTCACTCTTTTGCTAGAGTTTGTCAGGTTGAAATCACTTCTATTGCCAAAATTAGTGCAATCCTCTTGAATTCGCTTAAGGCGTGGAACAAAGGGCCGGCCCAATGGGGTATCTGGTTCAAGATTAATGACCTCACAGTTGCTTTTCACTGAATAGTCCTTGTTAAGCACCCCATCAGAATTATTTTCAGGAACCTTACAAGAGCCAGATTCCTTGGGTACTTTGTTGCATTCATTAAACATATCAAACATTGAGCAAACAACCGATGATCCACCATTGTCTTGGTTCCTGCAAGGGTCATAACTCAAATGAGTATATTGCAAGTACAGGATAGGCAAATACAAAAACTCGAGTAAAGGTACAGTAACTCTATAGACAAAAATGGCAATTAAGACAGTCTGCAAATCACAAGGCAGAAGACTATAATATTCCACATTTTGAAGTGTAACAATAACATACTTGAGCTACTGAGAGCATAGACTAGGAACGGCCAAGTCTTTCTTTCATTACACAAAAAGTTAAACATTCACGAATGCTTTTAGATTTCGATTTTAAAACATACCATTTTAATCATCCAATTTGCTCTTGGAATTGACATTTCACAATTAAATTTAAACTTCCATCCTTCACTAAAGATTATGATTCAAACCCAACACAAAAGAAGCCAGACAATTTGAATGAGATGAAGTAATTCAACAGGTCCTATCAATTGTCAAAATCCAAGCAATTAAGAAAAACCAGCAGCTATAAAACGCCATTATAACAACAAGCGAACCATAAATCAACAAACAATTGAAGGAAAGAAATGGTTAAAATGGTATCAACACTAACACTAGGATTACCTAATTCATTGATTCTCATTACACAGCAATTTCAATTAAATTCATCTTAACAAAAAGAAAATTGAACGAAAAACAACAGAAACATCAAAACAAAAACCCTAGAAATGCGAGGTTTAAGAAGAAAAAGAACGAACCGCTGAGAATTTCTGTCAACTGGATCAACCCTAGCAAATTTGTGCAAAATACTAGAGAAAACGGAAGATTTCTTATTATCAATAGGAGTTAAATTATCAAATTGAACTTGACGAGGAACTTTCTCGGGAGGAGTGTCAGTTCCTCGGATTTCTTCAAGTTGAGAAACAGATGATTTAGAAGTAGTATTGCTAGGTTTGTTAGGACCGCCATTGAAGCTCGGCTGAGAAGGAAGGCTATGGCGGTTTCCGGCGGCGTTTAGCTTATCTCCGGCGGCGGAGTTGCGGTTTTCCGGCGAAGGTTTCTGGAAGAAGGAGAGAATTGACCTTTGTCGTTGCATTTTGAGGAGAGAGAGAGAGAGAGAGAGAAAAAAAAGGGGGGAAAGTAGAAGAATTTTGAGGGTGTGAACTTAAGTAGACACTATTTAAGTGTTTGCCAGAATTTGCAGGAAGTTTTTTTTGGCGCCATTTTTATGCAATGCATAATTTGGAATTTGGACTTGCCCCCTCCAACATTTTTTGGGTGGAGTTGCCCTAATTTTAATCTTGGCTTCTTCCTAATATTTAAATTGGGTAATGAATTAATGACCAATGAAATGCATGTACTTCATAGTTTTGACGATTGCGCCTTATAAAATTTACTTTGTAATTTATATGATTGCTCCCTTTGAAATAACATGAAATTCACATGTATTTGCGATTATTAGTATATAATTTAGAAAATTAAAGTTTTTAGTTGAGAAGTTTTTGTTACTTTTGGCCCTCAATCATCCTTTAAGTTAAAAAGAAAATCTCCAAATTGTTTTTTAAAAAAAAAAAAAAAAAAAAAAAAAACTAAGGTGAGGAATAGAGTTGAATATCCATTATCCAACTATTAATTTGGTCTTCCTCTTCATAACATATTATCTTTGAGTACCTAAGATTGGCACGGGTCAAAGACCTTCTAGCATAGGCACAGCCGCACAGGCATGTACGAGAGGAACCGTTGATTCACACAATTGGTCATCGCGCTTGGTTGAAAAGCCAGTGGCGCGAATCTATCGTGTGCTGGATTATGATTGAACGCCTCTAAGTTAGAACCCGGGCCAGAAACGACGCATGCGCTTGCCGCCCAATTGCCGTCCTTCAGTAGGGGTTTCGACCCCCAATGGCACGTGTCGTAGGCTAAGCTTGCGCGGTGGATGCGCCGTGAGAGCTGCCTTGAAGTACAATTTCTACCGAGCGGCGGATTCAATCCTATGCTGACGACTTAAATACGCGACATGGTTTTGTAAGTGGCAAAGTGGCCTTGCTGCCACGATCCACTGATATTCAGCCCTATGTTGCTTCCATTCGTCCCTAGCCCACCACCCTATCCCCTACAAACACCTATATTTTGGAAAACAAGGTCAGCGATGCTTCTCGTATGCTTAAAAAATGCTAAGTACGGGATTAAGACAAGTCACATAGCCTAAGTGTTGGGATATTGGATGGTACAAGGCGCCGTGTGGCATGTGCACACGACCTGTGCACCCAAGGACAAGGCATACCGGGTTTCGGGCACTATTTACGACTCCAGGGCTCTTAAGGATGAATTATATGTTTTCGGGCACTTTTTATGACTCCCAAAGCCCTTTGGGAACCCTTGGAAGTACTTGGATGCATAATCTCAACGGGTGAAAAAATGATATACGGATGGAAAATCTGAAGGCTTATATAAACGAAATCGGAGCGATTAAAAAGGTGTCGAGACCTAGTGTCGAAATTTCACGGAACATTAAAGGATGCATCCCGGGGTCAGATAATATTGTTTCGACCCATATATGACCATTATTAGGCTAAGTACAAGCCACATGAAAGCTTATAGCCAATACAAGAGGCGTGTACGAAAACAAGTAAATTGAACGTTTTAAGCCAAATTGGATGGTTGCACTCACCCAATTGGACTCCAGGAGGGTATTAAGGACCATGGTAAACATTTCGGCAATTTTTATTTTCGGGCAAAAAAAGGTCAAAAAATTCCAAAAATGAAGGCTATTATCCACGTTTTTTGAGAAATTTTTTATGTTTCGGGGCCCGGAAGCGAAAAGCCTTGAGACCTTAGGAGATACATCTTAGGATCATATAATGACGTTTGGAACCAGATATGACCATTATATGTTGTAAAAAATGTCCGTGGTAGGCTTCGGTTCACGAAATCGGTGCAAGTTTCGAATGGGTAAATTGACCGTTTTAAAGGCAAATTGAATGGTTCCACCCACCCAATTGGACTCCCAGAGGATATTAGGGACCATGGTAAACATCTCGGCTATTTTTATTTTCGTGCAAAAAAAGGTAAAAAAAATTCCAAATTTGAAGGCAATTATTCACGTTTTTTTGAGGTATTTTTGATGTTACGAGGCTCGGTGGCGAAAAGCCTTGAGACCGTAGAGGATAAGTCTTAGGGTCATATAATGACGTTTGGAACCATATATGACCATTATATGTTGTCAAAAATGTCCATACTAGGCTTCAATTCACGAAATCAGTGCAAGTTTAGAATGGGTAAATTGACCGTTTTAAGGCAAATTGGATGGTTCCCCCACCCAATTGGACTCCCGGAGGATATTAAAGACCATAATAAACATCTCGCCAATTTTTATTTTCGGGTGAAAATGGTCAAAAAATTCCAAAATTGAAGACTTTTATCCACGTTTTTTGAGGTATTTTTGATGTTACGGGCCCCTGTGGCGAAAAGTCTTGAAACCCTAGGGATACGCCTTAGGGTGATATAATGACGTTTGGAACCATATATAACTATTATATGTTGTCAAAAATGTCTGTGGTAAGCTTTAGTTCACGAAATCGGTACAAGTTTCGAACGGGTACATTGACCGTTTTAAGTCAAATTGGATGGTTCCACCAACCCAATTGGACTCTCGGAGGGTACTAGGGACCATGGCAAACATCTCGATAATTTTATTTTCAGGCGAAAAAGGTCACAAAATTCCAAAATTGAAAGATATTATCCACATTTTTTGAGGTATTTTAGATGTTATGGGGCCCGGTGGCGAAAAGTCTTGAGTCCCTAGAGGATACACCTTATGGTCATATAATGACATTTGGAACCATATATGACCATTATATATTGTCAAAAATGTCCATGATAGGCTTTAGTTCACGAAATCGGTGCAAGTTTAGGACGGGAAAATTGACCGTTTTAGGCAACTTGGATGGTTCCACCAACCTAATTGGACTCTCGGAGGGTATTAAGGACCATGGTAAATATCCTGACAATTTTTATTTTAAGGCGAAAAAAGGTTAAAAATTTTCAAATTTGAAGGCTATTATCCACGTTTTTTGAGGTATTTTTGATGTTACTGGGCCCAGTGGCGAAAAGTCTTGGGACCATAGAAGATACGTCTTAGGGTCATATAATGACGTTTGGAACCATATATGACCATTATATTGTTGTCAAAAATGTCCGTGCGAGGCTTCAGTTCACGAAATCAGTGCAAGTTTAGAACGGGTAAATTGACCATTTTAAGCCAAATTGGATGGTTCCACCCACCCAATTGGACTCCCGGAGGGTATAATTAGGGAACATGCTGAACATCTCGGCAATTTTTATTTCGGGACAATAAAAGGTCAACAAATTCCAAAACTGAAGGCTATTATCCACGTTTTGAGGTATTTTTGATGTTATAGGGCCCGGTGGCGAAAATTCTTGAGACCCTAGAGGATACGTCTTAGTCAAATAATGACGTTTGGAACTATATATGACCATTATAAGCTGTCAAAAATGTCTATGCTAGGCTTTAGTTCACGAAATCGGTGCAAGTTTAGATTGGGTAAATTGACCGTTTCAAGGCAAAATGAATAGTTCCACCCACCCAATTGGACTCCCGGAGGGTATTGAAGACCATGATAAACATCTTGGCAATTTTTATTTTCGGACGAATAAAAGTCAAAAAATTCCAAAATTGAAGGCTGTTAACCACATTTTTTTAGGGAATTTTTGATGTTACGGGCCCCTATGGCGAAAAATCTTGAAACCCTAGGGGATCTGTCTTAGGGTCATATAATGGCGCTTGGAACCATATATAACCATTATATGTTGTCAAAAATGTCCGTGGTAGGCTTCGATTTCACGAAATCGGTACAAGTTTTGAACGGGTAAATTGACCGTTTTATGCCAAATTGGATGGTTTCACCAACCGCATTGGACTCTCGGAGGGTATTAAGGTCCATGGAAAATATCTCGAGAATTTTTATTTTCTTGCAAAAAAAGGTCAAAAAATTCCAACATTGAAGGCTATTAACCACATTTTTCGAGGTATTTTTAATGTCACGGGGCCCGATGGCGAAAAGTCTTGAGACCCTAGTGGATACGTCTTAGGGTCATATAATGACGTTTGTTGCCATATATGACCATTATATGTTGTCAAAAATGTCCATGCTAGGCTTCAGTTCACGAAATCGGTGCAACTTTAGAACGTGTCAATTGACCGATTTTAGGCAAATTGGATGGTTCCGCCCAATTGGACTCTCGGAAGATATTAGAGACCATGATAAACATCTAAGCAATTTTTATTTTTTGGGCGAAAAAATGTCAAAAAATTCCAAATTGAAGGCTATTAACCACGTTCTTTGAGAAATTTTTGATGTTACGGGGCCCGGTTGCGAAAAGTCAAGAGACTCTAGAGGATACGTCTTAGGGTCATACAATAACGTTTGGAACCATAAATGACCATTACATGTTGTCAAAATGTTCGTGGTAGGCTTCAGTTCACAAAATCGGTACAAGTTTCGAACGGATAAATTGGCCGTTTTAAGGCAAATTGAGTGGTTCCACCCACCCAGTTGGACTCCCGGAGGATATTAGGGATCATGGTAAACATCTCGGCAATTTTTATTTCCGGGCGATAAAAGGTTAAAAAATCCCAAAATTGAGGCTATTATTCACCTTTTTTGAGAAATTTTTTGATGTTACGGGACCCGGTGGCGAAAAGTGTTGAGAACTTAGGGGAAACGTCTTAGGGTCATATAATGACGTTTCAAACCATATATGACCATTATATGTTGTCAAAAATGTCCTTGGTAGGCTTAAGTTCACGAAATCGGTGCAAGTTTCGAACGGGTAAATTGACCGTTTTAAGGCAAATTGGATGGTTCCACCAACCCAATTGGACTCTCGGAGGGTATTAGGGACCATGGTAAACATCTTGACAATTTTTATTTTCGGGCGAAAAATGGTAAAAAAATTCTAAAATTGAAGGCTATTATCCACGTTTTTTGAGGTATTTTTGATGTTACGGGGCCCGGTGGCGAAAAGTCTTGAGGCCATAGAGGATACGTCTTAGGGTTATATAATGACGTTTGGAACCATATATGACCATTATATTGTTGTCAAAAATGTCCGTGCTAGGCTTCAGTTCACGAAATCGATGTAAGTTTAGAACGGATAAATTGACCATTTTAAGCCAAATTGGATGGTTCCACCCACCCAATTGGACTCCCGGAGGGTATTAGGGACCATGCTTAACATCCCGGCAATTTTTATTTCCGGGCTATAAAAGGTCAAAAAATTCTAAAATTGAAGGCTATTATCCACATTTTTTGAGAAATTTTTTATGTTACGGGGCCCGATGACGTAAAGTCTTAAACTCTAGGGGATACGTCTTAGGGTTATATCATGATGTTTGGAACCATATATGACCATTACATGTTGTTAAATATGTCCGTGCTATGCTTCAGTTCACGAAATTGGTGCGAGTTTTGAACGGGTAAATTGATCGTTTTAAGGCAAATTGGATGGTTCCACCCATCCAATTGGACTCCCGCAGGATATTAGGAATCATGGTAAACATCTCGTCAATTTTTATTTCCGATCGATAAAAGGTCAAAAAATTCCAAAATTGAAGGCTATTATCCCAGTTTTTTGAGGAATTTTTGATGTTACGGGACCCGGTGGCGAAAAGTCTTTAGACCCTAGGGAATACGTCTTATGGTCATATAATGATGTTTCGAACCATATATGACCATTATATGTTGTCAAAAATGTCCGTGGTAAGCTTCAGTTCACGTAATCGGTGCAAGTTTCAAACGGGTAAATTGACCGTTTTAAGGCAAATTGGATGGTTCCACCCACCCAATTGGACTCCCGAAGAGTATAAGGGACCATGGTAAACATCTTTGCAATTTTCATTTCGGGCGAAAAAAGGTCAAAAAATTTCAATATTGAAGGTTATTATCCACGCTTTTTGAGGAATTTTTGAGGTTACGGGGCCCGGTGGCGAAAAGTCTTGAGACCGTAGGGGATATATCTTAGGGTCATATAATGCTGTTTGCAACCATATATAAGTAATATGACCATTATATGTTGTCCTATATGTCCGTGGTAGGGCTTGAGTTCATGAAATCGGTGGAAGTTTAGAACGGTTAAATTGACTGTTTAAAGGCATATTGGATGGTTGCACCCATCCAAAAATGAACTGAATGTGTTAGATGACTCGTGGGGTCATATAAGGAGGTTTGAAACCATAAGACACCGATATAGATGTCCATAAAGTATCAAGAATGAAGTTTTGACTCTATTTTGAAATTCATGATCTATAGTGATGTCATATAAGTGTAATAATGTGATGATGTGACTTGACTATAGTGATGTCATATATTTATAATGATGTCATATAAGTGTATTGAAGTGTTGTGAGTTGACTATAATGATGTCATATAAGTGTGTTGAAATAGTGTGACTTGACTATACCGATGTTATTTTATGTAAATAAATTTTTAATGATGTGATATTATAATATGACATGAGTTGATAATAATGATGTCATAAAAGTATAATTATGCTATATAAATGATGTAGTATGGGTAAAATAGTGATGTAATGTGATGTAACCATAATAGTGATGTGATTTGACAATAGTGACTATTTATTGTTACTATTCATATGTGTGTGTTGATTTGACAATAGTGACTATTCATTGTTACTATTCACATGTGTGTTGATTGATATGATGTGTGATGTATTATATTGTGTAGATTGATATATTTGAACAAACTATTTATGTTTGTAATGTATCATATCTTATCTTATGTAAACAATCACCAACAACCCAAACTGTCCCCCCCAATCACTTTGTTTTGGGGTTAATCACTATATTCTCAGTCCCAAACCTCGAAAAAAGTACAATAAGGGAAATATGAGATGTAAAAACTGTTAAAAACCCATCCCCCTCTTATTTCCCCATCTTGTGGAATGTTTTAGCAAATTTTCATATTTTTCCAATTATCGCCATTTTCCCTTTTTGGGGCCCACAAAAAATATATTCTAGTTCTAGAAAAATAAAAGTCAAAATGTTGCAGGTAAAAAGAAAAGGATTAGCCTTAACAAATAAAAAATCCTATATTTTAAAGCAAGGATTAGCCTTGAAAAAAAAAAGGCAATCCAAACTTCTTTATAATTGCTTTCTTAATTAAAAATTTATACAACTCCGAAAGTAGAGAGAATGTACAGCTTCCACCTACTGGGACTGAAATGTATAGTGTAAACTCTACTCTATGCTAGTACTAGCTTAAGATCAACATGTCTACTGTACCGGATATTAATTTCCGTAAGGAGGCTGATAAGTAGATGTCGGGGTGGCACCATAATCATATGTTCCATATGCATTCTGTAATCCATAAGAACCCACAAGCCTTGGCCCAACACTAGGACTAGGAGCACTGCCACCAGCTACTCCATACTGTTGTTGAGCAACCTGGTCAGCAGTTGGAGCAAGAGAAGCACCATACCTCTGACCATAAGTGGATGCAGCGAGTGCTGGATCATAGGCAGTCTGATTTGGTAAACTTGCCCCATAAGTTGATGCAGTGAGGCCTGGATCATAGGCAGTCTGACCAGACAAACTGTAGTGGCCCAGATATCTTGATACTGGGCTAAGAGCCGGTGAGCGTGAGACTGCCTCACACTGACCATATGTTGGGTGCGGACTCGGGAATTTTTGAATTTTTGCAGGACGTGGAGGTGGTGCACCTCTGCTCCGAGGGGGACCCCCACTGCTGTGAGCTCTTTTGTTAGAAGGTTTGGAGCTGTTGGATGCAGAACTTTTTTTCTTATCAGACTTTGCTTTCTCCAGCAAAGAAAGCCGCTTCTTCAAGCTATTAACAGAAAATTCAGCCTCAAGCTTATGGTCTTCCACACATCTGATGATAGACCTGATGTAATTCATCTCAAAAGTGTTGGCTTCATCCTGATATGTCAAGCAATATCTGTAGTCAGAACCAGAATTGCAAAAATAATAACATGGAAATCCAACAAAAAGGAAAAAACAAGAATCACCCAAATTAGCTTACAGTTGCACCAGCGTTATGGTTGCCTTTCTTCAGTATTTCTGTGGTTTTCTTTTTGACATGGCGCAAAGAAGACTTGAGAAGGGACACAGGCTGGTACTTTTCAATTAAGCCAGACTCAGAAACGAAATATACTGCTTCAACTTCCTTTTCATTTTTTACCAACTGATCAATCAAACCTGTGAGAAGAAAATTTTCTTATGAAATTTTACAAGATGCATTTATTTCATATGGCTTATCATGGGTAGCAGGAATGCAGTGCCAGTATACATGCACCAGTGAAACAATCATGAAATGGGGCTGCAGCAGTGCTAAAACAACTTTAAATGAACATATATGTTAACAAGAGTAAATTTTTACATTGTTTTACTAAATCAGTTTGTAATCCCAAAATCTGAAAATAAAAGTGTTCCAAGGGCGTCATTGCAAATATGATATAGTCACAGACATCAAAGGCACGAGGGGCACATGCTAAATAATATTCATTCTTCATCCATATGGCCGTTATGACTTTATCCCTAATAACCATTCCCCCACCCCAACTCTCTCTCTCTCCCTAAAAAAAAGAAGAAGACAGAAAGAACAGGTAGAAAGGAAAGCAAGACAAAAGTCAACCCCATTAGAGAAACTGGAGAAAAAAAGAAAGGGGAAAAAAAAACATAGTATGAAACCAATATGCTTCAGCATTGTTGCTTTGAAAAATCTCCAGCTTAATATCAAACAATCTCATTACCTATGGGCCCTATGGCCAAATAACCAAATTGGTATAAAAGGTAGCACCTCCTTGACACATTGGTATAAAAGTTGCCAATTGTGACAGATGAGTATAAAACTTAGCTTCGTGTGACAAATGAGTATAAAAAGTAACTTTGTGGGACATTTAACCCATACTCGTATTTCTCAATAGAGAGGGCACGTAAGGTATGTTTTATTTTCCCCATTGATTCAAACTAGCAATGCTGAATAGTCGAGAGAAGAGACGGGAATATATGCTCAAATACCTTTGTCTAGTCAACACTCAACAGATCGTCAAACCTTTCCACTATGATAGAATATATATACATCTTGGCAGATGGGGTATAGCAGCTATGATTGATTAAAAGGCAAGCTAACTGTAAGCTTTTAACTCCCTTGTTGCAATGGAAGGTCCAATACTCCAATATATCCATATAGACAGTCTTGCTTATGAAATCAATTTATTTTATCAGTGTCTACAATGACAACTTCCTAATCTCCTACTCCGTATCAGGAATACGCTTTGGAATTCTTTCTGACCCAAGAACTCAAATGTGTACACCATCTATTTATCCGAGAAAATAATAGTGTTTAGGATACAAAGCACCAATCTGCCAAGCTTGGTGATTTCCTACCATCGCAGCATACACAATCAGGGCCTGTTCTCATTGACTGAACTCAGCTGAACTGAACTGAATATTTTATAAGAGAAGGAAATTAGGAGCTGAGCTGAACTGAATTGAATTGAATTTCAACGTAAGAGAACAGACCCTCAGTCTCACTCCAAACAATAAAGGAACATATTAATTTCCATAATAATTATGTGTAAGAGAGACAGGGTTGAAATTCTGCAATGGAGGTGATGATGGTTACCAATGTCAGACTGTCAGTACTCAACAACTCTGTAATTTTAAAGTCTATCAATTCCCCTCACCAATTATTGACCATAAAGATATATCCCAATAATATAAGAAAAGAAAATCACCTTCAACAGAGCTTCAAATTACACGAAGTTTTTACTAAGGTGCAACTCGAAAATAGTGGCTCAAAACCAGAGGCTCAGATGGTTGATTATAACAAGGGAATTTCCAACAATATTTGGTTACAAGATGTCCGCAGCCATGACCATGATCGTGGTCATAGTACAGTTTGTGGCGTAGCTGAGGTGACATCTTATGGGTGTAAGTACGGCCATAACAGCATGAAAAGACAAATTGGAAAATATTTCAGTCTGATTATTTTTGGAGTACAGCTGACAATCTTGATATTCCATGATAAAACTTTGTATACCTTTTGAATTGAGCTCCTAATGAACTAAACACTCCATAAGTCCAAAAGATTTATGCTTTTCAACATTTTATTTCAATTTCAAGGTAAACATACTTTTGCTCTATCATTCTCTATAAACTTCCATCAGCACTTTCATCAAGTATTTACCAAGTAACAAAAGGGACAAGCATTCTATAAGTCTAACAAAATTTATGGCATGGCCATGTTTCCCCCTTTTTATCTCCATTAAACGCAAGGTACATGAAGTCCGTGTACATTAGACTACAGAGCCAAGATTTGCAGTATGTTCATTCAAACTATCAATTAAATCATTTTTGCTCTTTACAACTTACCTAGAAACTAAATTTAGAAGCAGCAGCTTTAACATTTTACAGCTTGATCAGTCTCTAAAATAATTCCATAACTTTCAGTTCCATACATGTTAACTCTTCAATCTCTCAAAAATTCCCTTCTAACCTGACATTATTCAGATTCACAATGAAAACAAGACTTTTCTCAACTCAATATATAAAAACATTACCAGTTAATAACACACCCTACATTCCTCTTCCCTAAATCCCTCATAAAAATACCAACTGCATAAATCGCCATGATTTTCACTCTCGATTATCATAACGGCCTAATCTTGACACAGCAAACCAGTTCAGTAACATCACACAATTTCTCAGACAAGATAGGTTCGTGCAATAAAAATGCCATAGTTACTCTAATTTCAACATTCTGCCTAATTGTCAATCAAAAATGTCACTCTATCTTGTAAATAATCACAATGTCTCACCATACACACATTCACAAAACACAGAGAAACAACATAATTTAGAACATACATATTAAATAAACTCCACTAAACTTCTAAAGTAAGAAGACAAACCTGAAATTTGATCACCAAAAATGGGAACAGCAAGCTTAGCCATATCTCTCCTAGCAGCAAACTCCACCACCATATTCCTATAAAACTCCTCCTCAAAAACCTCCTTCAACCCAAAACCCACCACAATCTGCAGAAACATCGCCGCCTCGGCCGAGCCCATACCGCCTTCTCCATCACCAACCTTCTCCGTTTTCTCTCTCCACCCTCTTACCACCTCCTCCGCTTCCTCCACCGTCTTCCTCGCAAAATCAACCCCAACACTCTTCTTCTTCTTCTTCAACTCCTCCGCCGGAAACAACCCCGTCACCACCACACCACACGCCCACCGCTTATCCGCCATTCCTCGCATTCCCGCCTCCTTCGCCGCCAAAAACTCCTTCACCGCTTCTAGAACCATCCTCTCAGGGTCCACACACTCCTTCAATGCTTCCCTCATTTCCCACCTTAACGACGCCGTTTCCTTCCTCTTACCCACCACAAACCTAAGCAAATTACTATGGTCCATCCTTCTACACAACGACCTCAGAACCTCCGACAATGGCGCGGATTCATCTAGAGCTTTCTCGACCTCGGCAATGGCGGATTCATTCTTGGACTCAATTTCAGAGGAGAGAGAAATCAACCGTTCTGGGATTGACGCTTCGCGTTCATGGAGGTCTTCGAGAGATTTCTGGTGGTTTGAATCGAGACTTTGGAGGTTTGATTCTAGGGTTAGGGCTTTGGAATCGATTGATTGTTGGAGATTGGTGAAATGGGAAGTTAGGGCTTTGTATAGATCGGTGCATTTGGTGAGGAGAGCTTTCTGAGCTTCGAGATTTTCGAAGATGTTATGGACTTTGTCAGCGGTGATTGTTGCCGCCATTGATGGTGGAAGGAGGAGAGAGAAAGGAAGAAATTCAGTGGAGAAGAGAAGGTGATATGACAAATTGACAATCTGATAAATTATGCGAGGGAAAATGGATAAACGTTGAAGATGATATTTTGTGGAAATGGGCCCATGTTTCCAAGGAAAACACTGGGCTATACGACCCATTAATATCTTACCATAGTCTGGCCCAGTTATCCACAGGCCACAGCTCCCTTTTTATACCACAAACTTTTAAATAAAACGGATGTTCAGTAAATTACTGAACATCCGTTATAAAGTGACAATAAAATACGCAAAAATTACATTAAAACGCATAAAAATTATCCTGATATATATGAGTTATTTATGCTTCATTGATAAATTTGACAAAAGTGACACTAAATCTGACAAAAGTGTACCCGATGTACAATTATTGAAAACCGGGTGTATACAAAAGTTTTCCTTTTTGTACTATGTATCATAAACTTTTTCTGATCCATTTTACTTCCTCCGTTTCTATTTAGTTGACGCGTTTGATTTAGGCACATATATTAAGGAGAGGAGAGAGAGTGAGAGAGAATGAAAAATCAAGTGGGGTAGCTTGTAAATGCAAGATAAAAAAGTTACCCCAAAAGGAAACGTGTCAACTAAAAAAAATTCCTAAAAGGAATACGTGTCAACTAAATAGAAACGGAGGTAGTATGTGCTTACAATCATTAGTAATAAAACCCAAAAAAGTAATTATATAATGAGTTCTTGTTACATTCATCTTGCAATTTAGCAAATAATATTTAAGTTGTTAATATTATGTTATGTAAATTCTAGGAAAATATCGATCATGGGAAACTCCTTTGTATTTGTATTTAAGAGAGAAGTAAAATTTCTATAAAATGCAACGATCGATGTTCATTCTCTATCTACAACCCTTGTATCAACTTTCTACTTCTACAGAGTATGTAAATTACTCACGACAATTCAATATCCAATTTTTATATTAACATAATGGGTCCCTTCCATGCCTCATTTAATAGGGAACCTCAAAGTGGCTCTATTTCATCATATTCCATCCATATATATCCCAATTCCATTCATTTAATATCCCTTTGGTGTCATCAACATAAGAGATGTGGGTTCTAGTCTATCTCTTTCCTATATATGGAAAGTTAAAAAATCATCATATAATAATCCAGAAATTGCAATACAAAAGAAAAAGGGAGGTTTGTGATGATTTTTCAATCTTTTCTACTAGGTAATCTAGTATCCTTATGCATGATGATGTTTAACCAAATAATCAGTCACGTAAAGAATGAGCTTGAAAGATCGATTGAGAGATGTGGCCCTCGGTTGTCGCTTCTATAGCTGGAATCAAACACAAAGTATACAAGTCAAATTACTTTTTCAATTAAGTTGTGTTTTGTGGAATTACATAGGAGATTAGGACGGGAGCTCGTGTGATTGCTTGTAAGTTGCAACTCATCTTGGAGTATTTGGAAAACACTATCCACTATTCAACGGACTTGAGAAAGAGTGAGAATCTTAAAAGCACTAATATGATCCTATCTACTACACTTATAGGTCTTATATTACACAATTACACGTTATGACTTATAAGGCGCATATATGAATATTCTTCAAAAAAAAAAAAAAGCACATATTTGAATAGATTTATTTAAATTTTATTTGAATATGATGCTTTAAAAACATGTGATACTTGTATTTAATCAAACATGAAAAAAAAGGAGTACTGGAGTATTAGCGAAACATTTTATGATTATTTCAATTGAAATCACTTTTTACCATTATTATAAGATAATTACAAATTAAACAACATTAGCTTATCCTATTTTGTGTTTTGACGTTGATTTATTGCGTTTCGAGTGTTCATGTATTATAGGTTTATTTTCACTCACAAAATTATACTCCATCTAAAGAAACAAATTTTCAACCGAACTCATTACCATTACCATATCAATAAAGTAATTAGTTATCTACTCCCTCTCTTTGTACGAGTATCTTCTTACGGAGTATATATAAAATCAAAAAATACGATAGTGTATACATGATATGATACGATCCTAAATTTCCAACTTTAGGATATCAATCAACGATTCGCTTGCTATGACTGGACAAAAAAGGCATTCCAACTATTCAAACATTACTAGGCCAAATATATGACCTACATAAGATTATTCCATTTTGTTCAATTAAAGGACAAAAAAATGGCATTACCATACCACACCCCCTTAACAATTGGACGCAAGCCCAGAACTTCCCAACCAACAACCAAACACTCAAACAGACATACTGTAAATATTTGGTTAGAGATTTATAACGTGGGGTTGTCATGGATTTGTTCGAACAAACGTCATTTTCCCTTTCTGCTGGAATCTTACCAGATTACCTTCGTCAATGCTTTTTTTTTTATTTGACAAATATTATTTACTTTAAACAATTTTATTCCTATATAAATCTTCTTTGTTTAAAAACTAATCAATGAAATTGATATCATAATCAAGCTATTTTTACTCCTAAAATCTATATTTGTGTAATAGGTCAACATTGCATTTAAACTCACTCTTTTCAACCTAAAATAAAATGGAGTATCACTTTAACTTTGTCGTTTTTTATGCATTAACTTGACTTGATTTTATAATACTCCTATCAAGTTTATGAAATTTGTACTAATGGGACTATAACAATTTATGTTTTACATTGGCAATTCCGTCAATCAAATTGATGTGCAAAATTGAAAACAGAATAAAGAAGTGTGAAATTAACTTACCACTAGGCACAAGTATGAATTGTGAGAGATTCTTTAACAAAGAAATTCCTTCTAGTTGGGAAATTAAAGTGAAGTTACACACACTTTTTTTTTTTTTTTTTTTTTTATCTCTAAGGTATAATATACTTTGTTCTTCAATTCATCCCATATTCCCATCCATCAAATTAAATAATATTCACAAGTAAACTATTATTTATACATATAGAAACGAGTTCATATTGATCAATAAGTATATAATATTCACAACTCACAAGACATCATAAATAGAATTGAATCCATCAATAATATAACATACTGTACTATTTTTAACCTTATTCAAATACTCTACAAAATTGTTTAAATTTCGAAAATCACGACAATAACAATTGAAGCTTAAAATTGTAGTGTAATAGTTGTATTTTATTCCAAATAGTTGGTTCAAAAAACACAAATAACAAGATCACGATGATCATGGGCCACACGAGTAACGCTCCTCCTAACAACAACACTAGAATTACTTTTACTTTTACTTTTACTTTTACTACTACCAGAAGAAGAGGAGTTGTTACATTTACTAGTAGTTGACGTTGTAATAAATTTGGTGGGAGCAGCAAAACGCATAGAGAAAGTCCTGGACAAGTTATCAGGTTCATCATCCCACATCAACCCTTTATCAAAATTCTGTGCATACGTTTCAGGATCATACCCAGGGAGGTGTACGTCAGAAGTGTACACCTTAGAACAGTCGATTTTTGTCATCTTCCTTTTCTCTCTCATAAGCTTCTTCCAGAGTGTTCTCCACGACGTTGATCTGTTGTTGCTGCGTCTTGTTAATGGACGGTCTAGATTTGTTGGGCGACCCAGTTGTATGATTTCTACGCTAGATGTGGAACAGCAGATGTTTCTCATTTCCATTGATTGATTAATTAAAATGGGGGTGATTAGAGGAGAGAGAATTTTGAAGGAAATGGAAGGAAGAAGGTGATAGGAGGAGAGGGAATTAGGAGGCGACTATGAGAGTGAGATTTGACTTATATAGGAAAATGAGGAGGCGTTTTTGTCAATATTCCCTAAATGATTTCATATACTCCCAAGTATTTTTATTTATTTATTTATATTTTATTACATGTCAATAAATTACTTGATTGAATACAGTCGTACTAGAAAATTTCTATAATATGGAGTATTTCTCCAATTTAATGCGAATCATAGGTTATACTCATATTGGAATAATACTTTGCAGTTCGCATCAAGCAAACTTTGGTAGAGTTGGTAGGGAACTCACCTTGTAAGTTTAAGCCCCACTAATTATATGCATGTTCTCTCTATTTAAAACAGGCCCTACTTATGCTTGGGAGTAGGGGGATCCCTTACCTTACCCCTCTACTCTCAAGCATTGACTTGCGAAACTAGGTTGACTTAATATGTGAGAAGTGTTAGTTCAGAAGAGTCGTCTTTTATCTTACCATAAAAAACAGGAATCAGATCAATTGGTCTCGTAATTTGATTGCTTGTCTAAGTCTCCCTAAGAAAAAGGGATTATGTGACCAAAGTAATATGTTGATGGAGTATGAGAAATGGATGGATATGCAATTGATCTAGGTCAGATACAAAATTAGTAAGTTTGTTTTTTAATTTATACAATTATACATCTTGTCTTTAATAGCTTAGTTATATAAGCATTTATAGGAGATTATAGATACCTAGTGGCATGAAAGAAATTTAAAGATGTATATTGTTGAATGTATTTATCTTCAATTTTTTGAGATAACTTGTTTGTATAAAAGTGTTTGAAAAATTAGTGGTTGGAGTGATTTTTTAAAAAAGTTAATAGAACTCGTTTTTTAAGTAGTGTTTGACAAAAGTAGATAATTTAGCTCGAAGCATCATTTTATGTTTTCTCTAACGGCTATACAATCAAAATGTGTTGAATACTTAAATTCAACAACCACTTTGTTAATTGCCAACCTCTAACATCTACTCCTAATCAACAACTAACAACTTTCACAAGGGCCACATCTAATAATTACTACGTACATCAAGTCATCAACTACAGTATTTTTGTTTAGCATAAACGTACTAAATGTTGTTGACATGCATGGAAGATATAATTATAGAATTCCAACTCGATTATTGCAAAATAACATCCAATGATCCAATCAAACATGATATTAACTATTAAGCTATACATAATAAATGTTTTCTCCCTTTTTTATTTGCTTTAGTCTGTATTAGAAAAATATAATCTTAGCTATAAAGCGAAATAAGAGTAAATTAAACTGTGCTACTTACTGTTTATTCATGCTTCGTATAAAAACAATTTTAAACAATGTTAATTCACTTATATACAAAGTATTATTTATTTTGATACAATATTTAAGGATAATTTTTTCTTGAAAAAAACAAGGATGATTTCACATTTGAATAGTATTCTACACTTTATATTGCAAAGTTTTTGTAGTACTTGTGAGAAAAATAACCCATAGAATTATTCAAAAAATAGAGGATGTCAATTCTTAAAAGTGATATAAACTTGGATACATTCCTATAACTTTATTTAAAAAATGGTTGATTCTCTCCTATCTTTCTATCTTGTAGGAAAGGCATGTCACCATCATATCATAAGAGGCTCAACTACTAGACAATGTTTTCTAACCCCCCACTTGAGCACTTGACTCATGGGATGACTTGGACTTGCTCCATGTTACTGACATAATCAAATTATAACAGCATAAAATCAATTAAGATTCAGTTTATATTAAATAATTTAGACAGTTAATATTCTAAATTAATTAGCACAACCACTAACTCATTAATTAGAAGAAAATGGAACAATTTAGGTACTAGACTAGACTGCAACTAACCAATATATATAATGATTAAGAATATTGAGACCATATTAATATATACTAGCAACTAACAACTAATAGGACGAAAAAATAAAACTAATTTAATATAACTAAAGTGGTACAGACAAGACTATTAAGGTGCATGATATGAAATATTAGTAGACAATCTTTTAAAGAAGATTTTTCTATGAGTATCTCTTAAATAAGAACATATTTGTATGGAGTAAGTTGTAGTCCCTTTATATCTCATGACCATAATATCGATACTACTCTGTCCTTGAAATCCCGGCTCACCAAACAATAAGCCCACCGGATCAGGTTAAGACATTAATTAAAGTACATGATTAAGAAATACCAATGTGAAGTATATGATTAAGAAATACTAATGTGAATTAAAATGGCAACCACAGACCACCATTATTGCAGGCAAAAGAATAAAAACTACAGGTATATATGGTCAGACGAAATGGCGCAATATTTGGATCCTAAGCTAATATTAGTACAAATATTAAATCATAATCCACATGATTATTCACGTGACTTAGGGAATTGGGCACGTCAGATTAGGCAGAATTAGGATGTTTTTCAAAGGATTAGAGTTTGACAAAAGTTGTTAACAAATGAAGATTAAAGTTGACAATAACTAACTTTTCTTGAGCTTGCTTTCTTTTTACACAAGCAGATTCCTTTTGGCTAAACTCTTGGATTTAATTTGGGCTAAAAAAAATCTTATTGTGGCTCGAGAAAAAAGGTTAGGAATAGGGTATGAATAATTTTAAAGTTAGGACTTAGGCAATGAGGAATTGGGGATCAAAGAATCCAATGTCTTCTTAAGTGAACTTTTGGTACATTGGTTAAGGTTAAAAACGGGTTAGATTTTTGCTTAGCTGAAATTCTTTTGACGAATTAAACTGATATTTACCATAGAGTACGAAATATTATATAATCATGATATAATAATGTGAGTAAAATCAAATTATGGAATTTGTGTTATTGTATTGACCAATATTAATTTGTATTTTTGGACAAAAAAACCATTAAATAAATAATTTTGTATTACAATTATATATTTTTTTTAACAACAATATTAATAAATACTTTTAAAAAGTAGAATATAAGATCGATTTGATCAGGGTTTTTAGACCAGTTTTATCAGCCCAGTCTCTTATTCTCGAATTATTAATTTTTGTTCTCGATCCGATCTTGAATCAATGAGCAACACTAAATATGAGTAGAGTTTACCTGTAGTGACTTTCAATTCTGTAGAACCCTCAATCTTTTGAGTACCTAATAAAAAAAGAACATATCAAATTTAAGTACTTGGAATTATACTCATGTGCTAGATCAAAGGCACTATACTCAATACCTCTTTTTCCATGGATACTATGATTACTGATTAATACTCCATAATCATTCTCTGCTGAATGCTGATACCATATAGTATATACACAAAAAATAAATAATAAAAAAAATGATAAAGTGAAAAGAAAAGACAAATGGTATCAGGCAGTCAAGCACAGGGCTCAACAAGTGAAATTTGGGCTTCTTCTTTATAGATCAAACTACAACTAATAATGGGCTCCTCATGCAGATTGTAGACTACCTGTGCTACCAATTACCAACTTCTTCAATTATGAGTCGGTTATGAGTTATGACACCCTTGGCATGTTAGCAATTTGGCACTATTAGGGCCTGTTCTCATACGGTTATTTTTATTTCAGTTCAGTTCACTGCAGCTCCTAATTTCCTTCTCTTATAAATTATTCATTTCAGTTCAGCTGAGTTCAAACAATGAAAACAGGCCCTAATTCTCTTCTCTAATTCTTAAGAAACTCGTGTTTCTTTCTCCCTTCTTTTCTATGGACAGAAACATAGAACTGAATGACATCTTGACATATACGAACAAAGTAATATACTAATACATAGTAATTTATGATAGATTTTATAGTCGGTGAACATATTTGATGAGCATATTTCGATATTAATTGGATGGATTAAAAGTTAGGACAATGTAACAACTAATTTGAAATGAACTATGGAGTAATTACTTTTATTGACTTTGATCTTAATAATTTGCAAAGGAACCACTTATATTGTATAATTTAATTTGGAACAACTAAGGGTTCGTTTGACATCGTTGTGGTTTTATGTTTTTTGATTTTTTTTTTAAAAGTATATTATATAAGTCACATAATGAATCAAAAATTATTTAGACTTATTAAAATCATAATAATTTTGAAAACTGACAACAAAAAAGTAAAAATACCTTTTTTTTATTTTTAATTTTAGAAAAAATAGGAAACTGAAAACAAAAAATGATGCCAAATAAGTCCTAAAATTTATACTAACATGTTTAGAGCTTTGTATTATTGGAATTCGGAAATTGGAGGTGAGAGGTGACCACTATTTTTTTTTTTTTTATTTTTTTATTTTGTTGACAAAGAGGTGACCATTATTTAAATGTATTTATACTGTAGTTGTTTGTCTTTGCTTGAAAAATGCAATGATAAGGATAATAATGTATTTATTCGACCACTTACCACTTTAGCTAGTTGCATCTAATCCCAATCTACAAAAAATTGAGATCAAATACATTTTTTTTTTTTTTTTGTTTTGGTAGAACTGCTAAAACAATGGTGATTTCATGGCTAATTTCACTCATATTTTTCCTTTCAATCCCCATTTTTCTCATCCTAAAATCATTAAAACCCTTTAATAATAAACTAAAATTACCACCAGGACCTCCAAAGCTACCCATCATAGGAAACATACACCAACTCGCATCATACAAAACCCCTCCACACCACCTTCTACAAGACCTAGCTAGGGTGCACGGCCCTATCATGCACCTTCGACTAGGGGAAGTTTCCACCGTGATCATCTCCTCCGCTGACGTGGCAAAAGTGGTGATGCGAGCCCATGACGCCAACTTCGCTAACCGGCCTAAGCTTATTGTGGCTAAGGATGTGTATTATGATTACTCTGATATTGGACTTGCCCCTTACGGTGAGTATTGGAGGCAAGTCCGTAAGATTGCCACCCTTGAGCTGTTTACGGCTCGAAGGGTGCAGTCGTTTGGAGCCATTAGAGAAGAGGAGGCTACCATGTTTGTGGAGTCTATTGCCGAGAGGGCAGCTCAAGGGTGCTCGGTTAATCTTAGCGAGAGGGTTTTTGGCCTTATTTTTGATATTACATCTAGGTATGTTGCTCACCTTTACCGTGTTTCTTAGCTTGTGCAAATAATTAAACCGCCTAATCAACTGTGTTATGTGTAGTGTGCATAATACGACTGAATGTACAATATAAATTGTTGAAGTCTTCTTATTTTTGATACATTTGGTAAAGTTTAGGTCCTAATAATAAAAAGTCCAAAATGATTCAATTTATAGTACCCATACAATTGATCACTTTTACATCATGTTCTAAATAACTTTTTGGTTGACTTTTTTATATGACTAAATAGCTATTCTAAAGGCGATCAAGTTGAGTTGGTCTGGTTTTGGACGGACTCTGGACAACTTTTTCCGACCCGATTCTAAAATCAATTTTATGCAATTTTAGCTGATTTTTTTACCCAGACCCGAAATTGGCCCAAAAAGTCCGCATGGCCCGCCTAGTTTGGACGGGGTTGGGCACACATTTTCGCCCAAAGTTTAGCCCAACTCGATAACTAGGCACATTTTTTGACCTTGGCCCGCCCATTGTCCATTGATCACCTCTAAGCTATTCTAGAGTAGTAAACTAGTAACTCGTAAATAAAAAAGCGAGGTTCACTACTGCTCTGTAATTTTGGTAACATTATTTTACCCCTAAGTAATCAATAATTAGCAATTTTAGCATTGATATCCCAATTACCAATTTGTTTGACAGGACGGCTTTCAACAAGAAAGGGAAAGATCAAGAAGCATTTAGAGAATTAACAACACTAATGTCAAAGCTTTTCTCTGGTTTTTCAATTGCTGACCTTTATCCGTCTATCAAGTTGCTGCATTCAATTGGTGGGATGAAGAAATCAGTGAAAAAGATAGTTGATGAATCAAATAGAATACTTGATCCCATAATTCAAGAACACAAGTCTAACATGATACAAGGCAAAGTTGATCAAGAGGACTTAGTAGATGTTCTTTTGAAGTTTCATAAAGAGGATCCTAACAATAACGACTTCTCCTTGACCAACAACAACATCAAAGCAATAATCTTGGTAAGTCATCTTAGAAATTTTGGAAAAACTTTTGTGTAGCATGATTAATCACCTTTCAAAAACGCGACTAAAAATAGTTATATTACTATTACGTGTTTTAAATTGAACTTTGACTGTTAACTTATGTCACATAATAGTATTCCGTAAGTCTTGTGATAGGGCCTGTTCATATTTACTGAATTGAGCTGAACTGAATTGAACTGAACTGATTGGAGCTGAACTGAACAGAACTGATTGGAGCTGAACTGAATTAAGCTGAAATGAATATTTTATGAGAGAGGGAAATTAAGAGCTGAGCTGAACTGAACTGATTGGAGCTGAATTGAACTGAACTGAACTGAAATTAAGTAAATATGAACAGGCCCTATTGTCTTTTTGGAGAAGGTGAATGCAATTATATATGAAACGATGAATTTTTTTGTGTAGGAAATTTTTGGTGCTGGCACAGAAACATCTTCGACAACAATAGAATGGGTCATGTCCGAGTTGATAAAGAACCCAAAGGCAATGGAAAAAGCACAAAATGAAGTCAGGAAAGCAAACCAAGGGAAAGAAAGAATTGATGAGACAAGCCTAGATGAACTCAAGTTTTTGAAGTCAGTAATAAAAGAAACATTAAGACTGCACCCTCCTGCACCTCTCTTAATCCCAAGAGAATCCATTGAGCAATGCCAAATTTGTAGCTATGATATACCTCCTAAAACTCGAGTCATGGTGAATGCACGAGCCATAGGGAGAGATCCGAAGTATTGGCTAGATGCAGATACATTTATACCTGAACGATTTGAGATGTCTCACATAGATTATAAAGGTAACAATTTTGAATTTATCCCGTTTGGTGCAGGAAGGAGAATGTGCCCTGGTGTGGCACTAGGTATCGCGAATGTTGAGCTTCCTCTAGCTATGTTGCTCTACCATTTTGATTGGAAGTTACCTAATGGAATTAAGCCTGAAAGTTTAGACATGGATGAATTGTTTGGAATTACTGTGAGAAGGAAAAATGATCTCCATGTAATTCCTATCCCTTATAAATATTCAGGTTTTAGACAGTGATTATGGCATAAAGAATGTAGTTCCTATCTTTACTGGTGAATTAATTATGTGACATATTTGTGTTGCAAATAAATAATAATATGCTAGTGCATTATTGATTTCTATGGCATTTGATGTGTGCTGGTTTCATATATTTTTTAGTATTTACAGACTCATCTTTGACTACATTCGGTTATGTACTTATGTATAAGTACGGGAAAGCATGAATATGTGAAATCTTGTTAAATTAGTGGCGATATATATATATATATATCAATATTTATGATTTTAATTCATTAAACATAGTTACAAAGATTGGTCCGATTTATTGTGATGCTCTAAGTTGTAACTGAGCAGTCTGAGCTAACTTTCGAACATTAGAAGGAGAAAGCTTAGCCCAACCCACGATAACATTCGAGGCCCAATTTCTTCACTATATGAATTTGCCTTTGGAATACTTCACCTTATATTGCTTCACTAAATAAATCCCTACATTATTTTTTTTAGTGAATGTATGCAATTTTTTCATTTCTCACACATCATTAAACTAGAGTTATGAAAAATTGATTCGATATGATCTGACCCAAAACAACCCAATCGAATTTTGAAATCACCTAAACCCAAAACATTGCACAGGCTAAAACCGTTATAATAAGACATGACCTAAAAGGCTAAAACAAACTCAATGCACACTTAATTTGATAGCTCAAGGTCTCTAGCTAAAACTAATGCAAGTTTTATGTCAGATTGCTTTATATTGACGTTATTAATGCGCATAACATGGTGACTAAACATTTATCAACCTCTAAGAGACTAAGATTTACAAATAGTGTGATTTACAACCTTAAAATCCCCAATCTTTTTTCCCTAAACCCTATCATATTCCCAAATAAATCGATATAATTACACAAGATATGATACTATTCGCAAACCAATCAGCTATCAGTCCTGGTTGGATGACACCAATATAACGTTCGCTAATTCGCTTACTAGTCGTTGGAAAAACGTGGGCTTGCCAATTGACAGTTACTTACTAGCAACTACTCTTCCAATTTGCAAAGTTATAACTGTAATCCAATCAATTTTGGAATAAAACATACTGTATTTTAGATGGTTGATCATATACCAACTACGACGAATGTGATGTGTGAAAGCAAATAAAATCACTATGAAATCGTCGATTATTCCATTATAACTAGCATTTTGACCCGTATAACACACAAAGTTATAACTAATGAAGATATGAGCATTGAAATATAACGAATGCCAAATATAATTCATGAAAAAACAGAAATGTAATTTTATTTATTTACTACCATAATAAAGAATACAAAAAACACTACAATTTTTCTTCACCCTTGGATATCCTGGGAGAAAATAAAAAAGTAGCTAAAGAATTGATCAAACTATATATATCATAATAATTAATCAAAATTCTAATATTATCACCTATAATTTCTCATAATAAAGTCTAAAATCACCATAATAAATTAGTGAAACAGATAAGTAACAGCAAGCGCAACCGCCAATAGAGCGTATGCAATCCCTTGATCAATAGTAGCACCTGCACAAAAAGATATATCCCCCAATAAATAAAAATAACACCAACAAACTCGAAAACTTAATTCCAATAATAGGGCCGGCTACATAAACCAAGATTTTAACTCCGCACTTATAATCTAAATTTAATTAAAATAAAATAAAATAAAAACCCGGCACCAACCCAATTAGACTTAATTGGGTTGAGTTCGGGTTATTTTGGGTTCGAGTCGAATTGAAAAGAAAAAAGGGACTTACTGTCGTTGGTAGGAGGAGGAGCGGTAGCAGGGGAAGGAGCCATCATCTGGCCTTGAGTAACCTTAAATAAAGCCATCATCAAGAACCCAAAAATTGGCAATGCGTAAAACCTCATTGATGAACCGTTGGAATTCATATTGATATATTCCAAAGTTTTGATTTTTCTATGAAAATGTATTATGATTTGAGGTGAATAAAATTCTTTTTTTGGTGTAAAAGAATGAATGAAAATAAATTATAAAGCGTTTATGATGGTAAGGTGTATATATATAAGTTTTTTAGGAAGCAGTAAATTGAATCTGGAAGTTCCTTTTTATGAGAGGAGAGTAGGGTGGAAGGAACGCGTTGAATATTTTTTTTGTGTTTACAAATTTTTATACGATGTATATTTATAGTTTTTATAATATTTATATTTACCTCTTAGTAATTTTATTTTATTAATGTTTTTAGTTATTTTTTTCTGGTAGTGCAAGAAATTTGACTGGTGGCTCGAAGGAATTGTATTAGTAGGCGGCTAGTTGACTTGGACCGGAATGTCTTGTATATGTGGCAATTCTGAATTATTTGGGTTTATTAATGAACCTACGTTATCAATTTCTTGTTTCACATTTTATACTCGTTTTTTAAATTTGGTTGTACAATGTTTTTCTAGAAGTTTTATTTTTCAAGGTTTTTAAATTTTACTTGGATTAATTTTGAAGGAGGTTTGAGGAAAATTATTGCTTTTCAGTTTTTCATTAATTGTACGGAGTGTTCTATCCATAATGATTGAATAAGGCCCTGTTTTCCCTCAAAAAAATAAAATAAAATGAATAAGGCCTTGTTCTTTAGAGCTGTTTTGTTCTGCTCAGCTCCGCAGTGTGCGGAAGCCTAGTCTTGCTCTGCTGACCTGCTTTACTTTGCCCAGAAACTCAAAGAAAAAGACATAAAAGACATGAAAGGAGTACATAATAATCCTTACTACTACAACATGAAAGGAGCACATAAAGAAGAAATTAATGAGGAAAAGAAAGAGATGACGAGACAACTACAACCAACATGGTTGTTTTTTCTTCACCATCTCAATCCATCACTTTGTAATTATGTAATAATGTAAATCCTTGATCATGAGTTCTTCATTGAACATATGATACAGTGATTCTTATGAATAATGATGTTAAGACTATTAATCAAATTTGATTGGCTGATTGCTAATAGTATATACTATGTTACATATTTTAGTTGAGCCTTTTTTTTTGTTTTCCTTGTTCTTCTTCTATAGAGAGGGTTATATATCACAATTAGAACTTTACCAAATAAGTTAGTTGACATCTACACATTTAGTGTCTAACAAGTAGTGTATAAATTCAATAAAACTTTATCAAATTCTTATTTTTCTCATATATTATGTATATGAGTTTTTTGTATATGAAATAAATTAAGGCAATTATACAAGATTTATAAATTCAAACTTATTGACCCCCATTTGTTTTGCTTCCCTAAGCTATTGCCTAGAAGGCAGATAAAATATCTTATTTTATTTCAATCATAATTTCTAGTCCATATGTTACTATCAAGTATTTCTTTAAGCCATGAAAGCATATATAAAAATGAATTTTAGCACCTAGCTTGATATTTTCATAGATATATATGAGTAGGACTTGAGCACTTGACCACAAGAGACTTGAAAAAAGAGGGAAATCTTGAAATACAATCCCAAATTCATCTTTTATACTTCTATCTATCTGTAAACTGCTAGGATTAGTTTTTTTTAAAAATCTATATAATTTATAGCAAATAGACTCTTATAATCATTTGTGATCTTATTTAATTCATATTTACTGTTTGGGTCCAATTTAGTCCAATTGAGCCTGTCATTAAATGATCCAATTAAAAGCCCAAGGTCAAGGTTCAACTCTCCAATTGTGTTAAAGTCAAGATCAGTCAACAAGGCAAGTCAATTGGGCCAAGGCCCACTTCTCCCATATATGCAAAGGTATAAAAGTCATCAATATCACATTTGTACATTCATTCACGCAAAGCCTCAAGCAATTAATTCTCTTGCATAGCTTTCTCTCTCTACACATTGTACTGACTTTAGCATCGGAGGGGACTTCCTCGGCAACACCCCCGAGGTTAGTTTACGTGTGTTTGCTGTGCAGGAAACCCTCGGCCCAACATTACTTGGACCGAGCCCAGTCTTCACCACCTCATAGGACCTTCGGCAAGGTCCCATTGTTTTTACCCGAAACATTTACATTATAATATGATGACATTATTAGCCTTCCTACATTATTATTATTCATAACAAACAAACCATTGTTGTCAACGGACGTTGGTCGTTACATTATCAGATTATCATGTGCGTAAGCAGCCATTCATTTGCTAAGCTTAATTACGTTAGAAGATGTGACTTATACCAATTTAAGCTCAGATACAACTAATATTATATGTAAACATGGATTGATTACAACCAAAATAAAATTGTGGTCAAGAATTGAATAATTGTAGATCAATCAATCAAAGCAATTTAGTACTTTTAATATTGGATTTAAAATTCTTGCACATGACGAGTTGATGGTTACCAAATATTAGTACTAATCTAATTTAAATTATGTAATTGTCGTCAATTGGTGTTCATGATGAGTCTTCCTTGCTGTAGTTGAATTGCTTTAGGCTAGTGTACTTCGTATTATTATTGTATGGGTCATAACTTTCAAAATGAATCATCATTGTAATATTTAAAATAAAATTGTTTACCTAATTTTCATTTTCTAATTGAAATACTTTGTAGTCTAGGAATGGTTGGATCGTCTCAAAAGTTAGTTAGCAAAGTCAAAAGGTAAAGATATCATAATATATATTATGCACCAAGTTTATGTATAATATTATGATTATGTATGTGGATATATTGCACTACTATATAAGTAAATAAGATCAAAGTCAAGGTCAAGTTGTCTCTCCTCTATCTTTTCTTATGTGCATGCCATCGCGATTACTCTGGCAAAGACAACTACGACCCTAGCTAAAAAATATATTCTGCTGTTCCATATTATCTTAATCAAACAAAACAACCATTATTCTCTGTTGTGATTTGTGAAGCATGTTTAATTATTGATTTGATGCAATCATGCAAGTTAGATTGCCTAAACCAGCCATTTTGCCTGGATAAATAATTTGCAAAATGATTATATTGTTGATGTTGGCTTATTAAGTAATGATCTGTCTATGATTCTACATTATTGCCGTATATTACTCTCTTCATCTATGCGTTATATTAAAAAAAAAAAAAAAAAAAAAAAATTGAATTTAATACTTTTGCTTTGATTTGAATGATAAATTTCTTTCATTAAGGTTGTGTCTCATATTTAAATGTTCAACTTTTGTTGTTTATACACTTATATACTTGATCAAAAAAAATTTCAATAGTAGTTGGCACGTAATTCATTACTGTAGTGAAAACTTCCTAATTCGATGTAAATGGGGATTCGGCTTTGATTGTCCTTTGCCCCAAGAATTTTACTCAAGATTGGACATTAATTTTTTATTTTTTTAACGAGAAAAGCTTGGCCTAACACAAGTCTGACAAAAACACGATCCAACACAATAATTTTGTGATGAGCCGTTTGGCATCGTACATGAGCTATAATATTGACCCCTAGGCCACAAAATAAAAAGTGGGATAAATACAACTTATTATGAAAAGGCAAGGCCTAATCAAGAAGTGGGTCATGTCGTGTCACAAGCATTAACTTTCGTGCCAAGTCTAGATGCTTAGCAAACCCAAAATTGAGGTTTGAAGAGCATGAACACGACTTGACACAATCCAAAGTCCAACACAGCTTGACACAATCGAAAGTCAAACCCGACTTGACACAATCCAAAGTCAAGCCTATCGCTTCCTCTAGTTGAAAGGGTTCTTCTCGATGTGGTTCCCCGTTCCCACACATAATATATCTAATTCTGCATTATTCTTATCATAATTATGCTTAATTTTCAATATCATTGATGTCATTCTTGCAATTGGTTCCGAATTATTACCTATTCGATTTTAAGCTTTAATTTCTCAATTACGGTTGAATTATCTCAACGGGGAAACACGTAAAACTCATACGATTGTGAAATTTTGTTCATCAACATTTGTCGATCTTTCAAATCAAGAGAATAGAAAAAAAAAGGGAGGTTGCACTTTCACATTAACACACTGCACACTCCTAGAAAATGCAAGACGACCGATTTACTCGCTTAACCAAACAGCCAAGTCACTTTACTTTCTAGGTGTACACGGTAATAACTTACTTTATCAACAAACTCAAAGATGCAAAGTTTAGAATATATGCTTTCTTAATTAGTTCTGTTGGCTCCATCAAAGTCCCAATTTACATATCAAGTACATACATTCTAGCTTAGCGAGTAAGGAGTTGTAGCTCAATGCATGGTAGACTGTTAGAACACTTCATCAACACTCGATCGATCATGTGGTCACAGCCTCATATGTCCGAAACTCATAGGGAATTGAAGGGTTCGTTAAGGAGTTCCACTAGCTAGCTAGGCTGCACCATACTTGGTGACTTGGTATGTATAAGGGTGCGTTCTATTCAATTTTAGTAAATAAATGAGTAAGCTTTATTTTATTATATACCACGATTTTTATAATTCTAAGAAACTAAAATTAACAACTTATGGTGATCCCGAATGAGCCCGTACAATACTAACTTTTAGCTTGTTTAGAATTATTGAAAATGAGAATTGTGTTAGTTCAATGTTTTTGTTCCATATTCCTACAATTTGTATCCAATAATGTAGGTAATTATACCTTTCTTGCTAGGCAAGGTATCTTTGCTTATATATCTTTTAAAAGTTTAGCAATATTCTCTCTAACCCACACACAACGTAACTAGACACGTGTTGCAACTTCATTCGTTGGGTGTATAAAAGTTATACTATATAGTTAGAATATGTGATTTGATTAGGAACGTGGAGATCATAATTTAAGTAATTTAATTTTTTTTTCTTCTAATTTTCATGTCTTAATTAACGTCACTTAGTGTTTAAGGAAATATAGCAAATTTAAAGGATACAAAACTCAAAAAGAACCTGATGAATGCTATATTGCTAATTTGCTATGCCCACTACTTCAGAAACAGTTTTAATTTATTGTGAGTTGCGAGTAAAGAGATTCTAGCACTCTAAGTTTAGGAAATTTAGCTAACATTCTAATGAAAAGTTAGACTTTTAATTATAATAGTAATATTTATCGTCTGAAAAGCTTTTAAAAAGATGAAGTATGAAACAATTATCTGCATGGAATGATATATATATGATAGAATAGTCGTTTAACTTTTTAGCTAGATTTTATTTCAAATATGTGATCTTATTTGAACGTATATATATTTGACATTGGAATCCCACTATCACATGTGTTTAGGAGTATTTAAAAGTAACACTCGTATAACTTGTAATGTCTTTTAAATAATTAACACGTGATGGTCACGTGACATGTATCATCCAGTGAAGAACACATACACTGATACACCAGCACACAACACCACAAATACACCATATAAATTTGAAAGGGGGGTTAACTTGAAAGTTGAAACAATAAAACTTGATGTGATACAAAACTTAATCTTAACCAACAATCTAAAATTCTATTGGTTACAATTGAAATGATTGTTAACATTGAACTTGATCTAGAGGACTACATGTATCATTATTTTTTTTTTTTTTTAAAAAAAAAAAAAAACAAAAGCACCAAGATTTAACAAATTTTCATTACCTATTTAAAGGTGGTTGTGAGATAATGAAGTTTTATGAGTTAAGACACATGTCAATATTAAATATAGAGTTATCAAAATCATTCTGTATAAACTCATTATCATTCTCACAATTTATGACCGCTTATCAAATGTGTTAAAAGAGAACCAACTCCATAATGACACCTATAATTGCCGGTAAAGAACTAAAGACCCCTCTAGTGAGTCAAGACTCAAGTCTAAGCCAAAAGTTAGGATAAAATTTAACAAACGATAGAGGGGGCTTGTTTTATCTTTACTAGGCGCTCTAATAAGTGTATTGAATGACAAGATTCTCAGTCATCCTCTCTAATGTGCGCACGAGAACAATCAAGAGAAAATGTACACATCATGGAAGCATAATGTGACCCCCCTATTATAAAGCAATCCTTTTCTTCCTAGAATCAATTTTAAGCCCCACTTTCTTCCTTTTTATACCCAACTTTTCCTTAACCCACTCTACTTTCTTACCTTAGGAGTGCATTATATACATACCAAACACCAAAGAGAACATATTCCCTGGCAAATAAAGAAATTCTACAACTCACAAAACATACAAAGTAGAAGAAGATCAAGAACAAGAAGGTATTATTATGTGCCAACAAGCAGGGTTCCCTTTCCACAGCCTTGAGGGGCTGGCGACGATGAGGATTACTCGAAGGTATCTCTTCCGCACACCGCCCCTTGTGGAAGAACCTGCTGTAAATAATCCACAGCAAGGGGAGGGAGATGCTGCGGCGGGTGGTGGAAGGAAGGTTTGTCTGTGCTCACCGACAAGGCACCCTGGTTCTTTTCGTTGTCGGTATCATCATGCAGATTATGTGTGGTGTAGCATGAAGCTTAGTCCTAGATTTCAGTATTAAGGAAGCTAAAGCTTAGTCCTAAGGTGACATGTGCAATTGTATGTTCTTTGTGATCAAGATATAGTGTTTTTATTTTGATTGCAACAAAAAGCTTTAAAATCACACTTCTGTTAGAATTTAGTTCTTATTAGAGCTAATCTAAGCTTAATTGATCCGAGCTGCTGCCAAAAGAGACGGTCCATCCTGAGTTCCTGACCAGATAGTGGCTGGACTGGCAGCGCAAACCCAGCTCGAATTGGGATTGTATGTGCATACCTCTTCAGCTCTACGATTGTATGTGCATGAAGATAGCAACTATCAAAGAATGAACTAAGTCACAAGGAAACAAAATAAATTAATTATAGTATTATGTAGTCATTCTTAAATTGCATGCTTGTAAATTGTAATTATTAATAATTGGTTAAGAAACATATGTACACAACTACCTAGTTTCTGCAAACATTTCAGTGTGGATAACTATAACCTGGCCGACATTAATAGACCTGCTAAAATATCCATTTGCCTGAGTTCGGCAAAATTGAAAACAAATGGCTGTTAGGTAAAAGACAACTTTGATCTCAGCCTCTAACAGGGTGCCCTTCTTAATTGAAGATTTTGGCATAATAAGAAGAAAGTGACAATTTAGTAGGGTGAGGTTAAATGATTAACCTAACGGATCGGTTTGATCGATTATATCGGATATAATCGGAAAATGTGTAAAGTATATAGGGACGGAAGGAGTAATTTAAATGTATAAAGTAAACAAGCATTGACGTTTTGATTAAAAGAGAACGAAAAGGAGTTTGTTGTTTATGATATTAAATATCCATGCATTGCAGTCAAGCAAACAGTGGTGCATACTGAGAACTGTGGTGATCCAATCAAGCTACGTATACAGAACATGTAGATTTCTCAATGTGATTGATCGTGTAAGATGTTATTAGAATAAAATTGACTTCGAAATAATGTAAATAACCCCTGTACAATAATTATTATTATGACGTACATAAATTTCCACACGATATGCAGATCCTGAGAAGCTCACATAGATTAACCTTCTGAAATTTACACCTCAAGACTATCGAGCAAGAAGCATCTCCATTACTGATTGAATAATTGCACGCTTCTCGTATAACCACCTAAATCACTGAAAATGTAATAAACCGTCAAGGGAGGAACATTTCTTGTGTGTTGTGTAAATTAAGAGCATGTAACGAACAAAGTAACAGTAGAAACACCTCTGTGGCTCTGTTTTTTTGTCTCTATCTTCTAGTTCTAATTTCTAAACTACTGAAACTCAACCCCAGCTTGGTGATCAGAAGGAGAAAGAATAAAAAAGCAATGTATATATCACTTACATGCATCCAAATTCCTAGAGAATTTTCAACAGATTTTAACTACTGAAAGATGCTCATCAACAATTACATACTACTACTATATGTTAATGTACAATATTACATTATATACTTACAAAGGCAAAACCAGCCCTTAGTAAGCAACTAACAGAACCATTAAATATCAATAATTACACTCTTCAAAGAAGCAGAATTCCCTTTCTTTATATATACTTCGTATGAAGAGTGGAAGAGTGGGACCATGGCGGGGTTAAACGAGGGAGAGGGAGACCAAAAATGACTTGGTTAAAAGGAGTTAGGAAGGATACGAAGCATATAGACTTGCATGAGGATGAGGTATCGGATCGTAAGGGTTGGAGGAGGAAGATTTTTGTGGATGACCACACGGAATAATCAATTTTAATTCATGTAGCCGACCCCACTTATGGGATTAAGGCTTTGATTGATTGATTGATTGATTGATGAGCCAGCTCAGTTACTTAAATGAACATAATAACCAAAGTCTATATTCTTCTAATAGATTCACAACAAATCAGCAAATCCTTGGAAGAAAGAGTAAAATATGATGTACAGGTTGAGTAATCATTTAAACATAACCCCCAATTCAATAAGGCTTCTCAAGTTCTTATATCAACTACCAAGAGATCAGGGCCTTTCCAACTTTAAAGAATATAACTTCTACCATATCATGCCATCAACTGAATGGGCAAACTCACTATTCAATGATTCCAGTCTCAAAGGATTGCCTTAATGGTAATTGGAAAAGATTACACCTCACATCATACTATCATAGAATATAAAACCAAAAAGTTCATCATCTAATCAAACAAATATGTATCACTTAGTATGTACTACTAAAGTCTTGACACACCTCATAGAAGATTATACACCAGTCCACACTCATATCTGCTCATAACTAGACAACTACTAAGCTATGTCAGACTAAAAAGGAAATGTGGAATTAATTTAAGAAAAAAGCAAGGAACTTTCTAAAACAGGTGACAACAGATGTCGTGTACTGTTACAATAGAGTATATATAAATACAAGTAGCTCAATAACTTACCTCAGGATAGCAATTTTGATGAACGATTGTCTGGTCTTTTGGATTTACGTCTACCTCACATGACACTTTAGTCTGAAATGTTATAAACAGAGATCAGAGTATAACCACAGCCAAAGGTAAAACGAAACTGAATACTGCACAGCAATGACAAAATGCAAAAGAAAAGAGAGAATCAACTCAGGAAAACACCATTATCAAATATGGGTTGTAGAAGTCTTGGTATGGTAACTTCTGTGGCTCATATCAAATAAAAAAAGCAATGGATGTAGGCATTTTTTTTTTTTTTATCAATATTAGACAAAAGGCTTCAAAAAAAAAAAAAAAAAAAAAAAAAAAAAAAAAAAAAAAAACTACTTTGCTAATTATAATCTAAAAGACCCACTCCAGTAGATGAAAATACAAAAAACTTTCATCAGAGCGTCCTGTAATTCAGTGAGGTTCTTGCCTACTTGACGGCTTGAATTATATTAGTTTTGAATCAGATGGCTCTCGTGTATTATTTGATGGCTTGATTCTTAATCTTACCTAAATGCAGATTCTCTCAAAGTACCTAGAGACATGATTCAATAGTTGAGAGACAAAGCCCCCTAATCCATCAGTACGCTTTTATGAGGAGCCATTGGGTGACCAAATTGCAAACTGAACTATTCCCATGCATGGTTTCATTTACAGGAGTACTTTTATTCCATGTGAAATATATCATAGTATATTTGACGATTAAGATGAATATGACAAACTGATAAGCTAATAAGCGTATGTTTTTCATGAGGTCCACAGGCTTGAGGGCCTCCGTCACATTAGGGCGTAAATACAGTCACTGCTTAGATGACCAACTCATGACACTCAACTAATAGCTTAAAGTAATGGTCTCTACACTATAGGTGCCACTGTTGGTTATACAATTATACCTTACATAATTAGGGATGGATCTTATTCCCAGATCTCTATCTTCCTATGCTTGAAAAAATTGCATGACGAAACAAAATAAAAGGATAGCTAATAAAAACTTGTATAGAACTAATAGAAGTATAGAAACAGGAACAATAGCTGAAACAACATAGAAGCAAGCTTTACACTATTCAATGACAATCCGTGAAGGCACACCATGCATGACAACTTGAGAAAGAAACATCACTACAGCCTGCACTACTCATGCAACTCTAAATGAAATCAAATACTCAGAACCTAGACATCTTGTGATCCAAAAATTGAAGAGAACCATATAAAACAGTGAAAAAACCCTTGGATCACCTATCTTTTACACGAACTCTATCACAAAGAGGGTTCAGCAGCAAAAACAACAACTTTTGTACTTTTGTAGCATTTTTTGCTTCTCTCACAATTAAGGCAATGTCACCAGTTTATCATGGGTCCAGAGCCTTTGTATCTTCACTCAGTACTCAAATGTCTTACTCTCCAGTCTCCCCACAGCACAAGCTTAAAAACCATATAAATGGTACAAAAACTGCATCAAACATGACCAGGTATGCATGCAAATAACAATAGAAACAGAAGCAATAGTCGCAAATAATCATTGATCTTTTCCGGGAATTGAACTGGCAAACAAAAGTCGTAAATTTATCCTCCACAATGTAAATGATGTTCTATCTTGCCAAAATGCTCAACATTTAGCAATGCTAACGAGTAAGTAGCATAATATTTTAATCTTAGTACTCACAGTCCATAAACCTGCCACAATTTCATAGCTACCTTAACCCAAAATCATTATTGGAAAATATTGTTCCCTGTAAATTTCTAATGACCAAACCCTAAAAACAATAATCACCTCAAAGTCCTACATAATATAATCACTAATTCCAAATTTGCAATTACAACTTTTGTCACATTGTTAAAAGCTCAGTTCAAATTCATCATTAAGCATTACAGGAACATGAATAACACCAATCCAACGCGTAAATTTGTCCTGGATACAATATCCACTAAATTTCACCATCATTCCAGACAAAAGGAAAATTCAGAAAAAACAACCACCACTACATTTCAGATTTAACTTCAAAATTCCACTTTTTCAGTCAATATAAACAAAAATCAACAATCGCACTCACAAATTTCTCTAATTAAAACAAAAATCCAGCTCAATTAACCAAAACAAAACATCTAAATACCTTCAATTCATCAAAATCAATCAAATCAACTGCAAAAATAAAAAACAAACCTGGATTGGAATCTTGAGGAAAAAGAGCCGAAATCTTCCTTTGATCGTAGAAACAGTATCAAAAGGAACTTTACCAGCAGCAACATCCTCAATCAAATAAAACAAATCATGAAAAACCTCAAAACCATCAACCAAAAGCGTGGCATCAACATACGACGATCCTCTCGCCTTAATCCTGCCACCATTAGAATTAACAAACCCTAATTCCCTCCCACGATACGAAATCGACACATTCAGAGCGTCGTAATTGACAGAGAAGAAATCGGGGTTGCGAACTTTGAGAGTAAGAGAGAGAGAAAGGTCGAGAGAGAGGTGGTGATCGGAGTTGACTCGGATGTGGTTGAGTTTGAGTCGGACGAGTCGGAGTTGAGGGTCGGAAGGGAAGAGGAGGAAGACGGCGAGGATCAGGAGGAGGAGGAGAGAGAGTGAGAGGAGGTTGCGACGGAGGTGCCGGAGGATGGGGTGGCGCGTGGGGTGGTTGATGGGTAAAACGACGTAGTTTTGGAGGGTGGGTGGGGAATTTGGGTCGGGTGGTAGAGGAGAGTAGAGGATGGGTTTGGGTTTGGGTTTGGAGGTCATTTTTTGGTGGGTGGGGTTTGTAATGTTGGTATTTCTACTTCTGGTGTTTAACGCCGTGCACGTGTTGATTTTCATGTTGGGTGTGGACGACCGTGTTGATTTGCTTCTATTGTACTTATTTGACGGTACACCACGTCAGATTTTAACCCAAACTTAAGGGGCCAATCAAGTGAAGGTCATTTTGGGCTTTTAATCGCAATTCAACTACTCGTTAAACATTCTCAGCTGTCTAGATTTATACTACCTCCATTTTTAAATACTTACTCCAATTCTGTTGGGCACGTATGCTGATACTTTTTATTGATCAATAATTTCTTTAATTATCAAAAAGTATAAATTCTAACAATTGAAAATTAATGATCTATTTATTGAGATTTGAGACGATTCTAACTAGTATCTACAAGACTATATTTTTCTTAGGTATAAATCACGAACAGTAGTCAAAGTATGACAAATAAATAATGCACAAAATAGATAAACAAATTACGTAAGAGTATAGAAAGTAAACTCAAAAACTTAAGCAGTGTACCCATCGCACCATCGGTCCATCCTTGGAGTAAACAAGGATTAAAAAGACTTTGTTAATGTATTAGTCTTTCAAACATGAACTATATATACCCAAAATATAGTTTAAGAGCCATCACAAAGTTCACGATGATTATATTGGTGTTAGAGGACCAAAAATTGTTACATGAGAGTATGAGACGCTGAAAATTAGACCGTGATTTTTTATCACTCATTCTTAAGATAAGAAAGTTTAATTCAAACATCCCAATGCAAACTTAAGTATTCTATCAATCTAGAAGGAATAGTGATACTCCCTAATAATATTCCGTATAATCAATGACCTCGGAAGATATACTGATACACTGATCTACAAACTACAAAATCCGAATAAAGTAATAGGGCTAAATTTAGAGTTCTCACAGCTCTTGCTTGCAAGTGCCACCAATTTTAAGTTACTTCCGTTGTGCATGCAAGTTTACGTTTCCTAGAAAACAATTAATAAAGTCAACTTGAATTAGATGTCTCTCTAAATCTTTGTGCAATCGTGCAGTAATGAACCAAATATAGTCTCAATATGCACTTATAGTCATATTGGTACAAATTAAATAAACAAAAATATCCTATCACGACCTAACTTCTAAATCTTTAATCTACCTTTGAAGTTTGAACTAGCAGTAGTAATATGTATTTTATGATAGATTTTAATCCACTATTCACGCATTTATCTTAAACAATAACACTTTAAAATGTGACTTTCTCAGCTCATTTTCAATAGTAAATTAAAATCCACCACCCTCTAACATGGCTTCCTTGCTGAATTACCACCTATGTACATCTTTGTATTTTCTTCTCATATACTTTATCATCACCACCATAACAACCACCTCGGCCTCCGCCTCAGCCTCATTCCGCCCCAAAGCTTTACTCCTAAGAGTTTCAAAAGACAACTTCACCAACCAATACACCACCAAAGTCATCCAAAGAACACCCTCAATATCACTAACTTTAACACTAGACCTCGGCACTCAATTCTTATGGCTCAACTGTGGCAAACGCTACGTCTCCTCCTCGTACCGCCCCGTCTACTGCGGCTCCCCTCAATGCACCCTAGCCAACACCAAAACCAAAACATGTAGAACATGTCCTGCTGCCCCTAAGCCAGGGTGCAACAAAAACACGTGTAGAACCCTCTCAATCCACAACCCCATCACAAACAAGTCACCACCCTTAGGCAGTGAGCTCGCTACCGATGTTATCCGTGTCAACTCCACTAACGGAGCAGCACCCGGCCAGCTCGTGACCATCCCAAACTTCCTCTTTGTTTGCGTGCCCAAGTCCTTGTTACACGGCCTCGCGAAAGGAGTGTCCGGTGTTGCTGGCTTTGGAAGGACTAGTAAAGTTTCACTCCCTACACAATTCTCTTCATCTTTCCATTTCCCTAATATATTCGCGCTTTGTTTACCTCCAAATCCGTTTTATTATGGAGATGGTGTTATTTTTCTTGGGGATGGACCTTACGTTTTCGCCCCAGGAGGTACCGGTACCACGGTAGACCTAAGAACCAAACTTTCCTACACTCCTCTAATAGTTAACCCTTTTCGAACCTCCGAATACTTTATAGGAGTAAAAGGGATCAAGATTAGCGGAAAAGACGTACCATTCAACAAGTCCTTGCTTTCTATAGATAACAAAGGATATGGTGGTACGACAATAAGTTTGTTACATCCTTACACTATAATGGAGACATCTATATATAAGGCGGTCACTACTGCCTTCGACAATGATCTAAGGGATGGCAGTTTTCCTACTAAAAGAGTTGCTCCGGTTGCACCATTCGAGGTGTGCTACGAATCTGGCTCGATCCCGTCCACGAGGATCGGGCCAGTGGTGCCAGACATTGATCTAGTGCTACAAAGCGAGGACGTGTTATGGACGTTAGCCGCGCCAAACTTGGTGGTTCGGACGAATATGAATAAGGCGGATTGTCTTGGTATTGTGGATGGTGGAAAAAAGCCAAAGTCATCAATAATTATAGGAGGGTTTCAAATTGAGGATAATTTACTTCAATTTGATCTAGTTAAGTATAGGCTTGGGTTTAGTTCTGCCTTGATTTATGATCGAATTGGGTGCTCTTACTTTAACGTTCCTTAAATTAGCTTCTAATCTAAATTAATGTGCTAATTAATAAAGTCAAAATGCATGTAATGTTGCTTCATGTTCACGTATTAGTCACATGATGTGTCAGAAAGTTGGATTGCTCTATGCAAGATCAAGTACAACAAAAGATATACAGTACTACATGAATTCCATTAAACACTTAACCAGCTGAAACCTTGCTAATTTAATTAGAGGTAGATTTGTAGTGTTTAATTTGGCATTTAGCAATTAGCATGCCCACCATAAAGGGCTAAACGCAGCCACCTATTTTTTGGCTTATGTTTTGGAATCAACAAACACAATCAATGCATGAAATAATTGATCGTACGTGATTTATCTTTATTATACCTCAATCAAAGAAATAATTGAAATATTTTAGATCTTATTGTCCCTTATTAAATATAAGGAAACCTGATCTAAATAGATCTAAATTTATACAAGTAATAAATATAATTAAAATTAAAATGATACGAGTAGCCTTTAACCAAGAGAGAAGATAATGTCATTTATTTATTATTAATATTATCATTTATATGACAAGAAGAAAATGCCAAAATTGATCGTACGACATAGTCATATAGACAATGCAAGAAACAGAAAATTGTTGAATTAAAACAAATGTAGGAATATCCATTATGTAATAAGTTGAATTAACTCTCCCTCCATTTATCATTTATGATCTTAGTTTTGATTCTTTTGAATAATTGAGACAACTATATAGACGCTTCATTAAATTCATTAAAGAAGGAGAATGGAAAACAGTTATTGTTTGGCACTTTGGCCTGGTCATAAATGGAGACCCGAGTAGAACTTGATTCACTTGAGCATATGACAAGTTTCTTAGTTGTCTACCCTTAGAAAGTACGCAACTGAAACCTAGCTTCTTAGTCAACATATCTTATCATGTCTTACAATCTTTAGATGGGGATTACTAATATATCAAAATTTTGTTTTTCTTGATACAACCAAACAATTACTCTAATTAAATATGTCGTTTTTTTTCTAATAGGTGTTTACTTCCTCTGATTTGAATAGAATTAAAGTTTCGATTCATATAGACGTTTTTCACTATTTGTAAAACTTGGTTTGATCCTATTTTTGCACAATATGTAAATTCTTAGCACGGATTTTTATATATAGTTGGACACACTGTGTGGCCGGAGTTACTCAATCAGTCATGGTTACTCAGTCGGACATGAGTTACTCGATCAGGTGTTACTCGGTCGATCAAGGGTTACTTTGTTTAGGGTTACTCGATCGATCATGAGTTACTCTCACACAAAAATGCACGGATTGACTAAATAACTTCAAAATAAGTAATCCTTGACCGATTAAGAAACCTCCCGATCACACGGTGTAGTCAGCCACACAGAAAATACACCGAATTCTTAGTAGTTATCGATCTTATCATTAATAATTGACGTTACTGTACACTACTGTAATTAACTAATTATTGTCAATCTTATACGATCACTCAATATAGCACATATTTCTGAAATCAGATCTAGGAAGTATGACGTTAGAGTATTAAATTATTATGGAGTAATAACGAAGGGCAGTTTACATGATATAATTTTGGTTATCGGGAAGGAATAATAATTACGTGAAATATAAAAAATGTCCTTGATGATCTACAAAGTCCAAAGTCCAAAGTCAAGACAACAGAAACTAATCTAAGTGTCGGTGCTTCTCGTCACATTGCTTGTTTGCAAGTGCCAAGTTACTTATCCCATTTTTACAAGTTTCAGTTTCTTAGAAATATAATAAGGTCAATCAACTTCAGCTAAATGAGCTGGCGGCCCCTCTTATTAAAAACCACTAAAACTGCAATAATCCACGTACAAAACAATAAAAAAAATCACGGCATCAATGAATTGACTTTCAACCACCATCAAACCAAAAATCCATCTTATCTTTTAACTCCTTTAAAAGTGAGATTTTTCTTTAATAATATTACTCATACTAAAATCTTATATCCACCCTCTCTAGTAGCTAACAAATATGGCTTCTTTCAACAATCACTATATCATTCCTTTGTATCTCCTCCTCATATATTTCACCTCCACCACCACCACCACTTCCGCGGCTTCGCCTAGCCCGAAATCTTTACTCCTGACCATCTCAAAGGACACCTCCACCTCCCAATACACAACCAAAATCCTCCAAAGAACTCCCCCAAGATTTGTCCCTTTAACACTAGACCTCGGTACACAATACCTATGGCTCAACTGCGGCCGACGCTACGTATCTTCGACGTACAAACCCGTCCCATGCGGTTCCCCACTTTGTGCTCTTGCCAATGCCAAGATATGTAGGTCATGTCCTTCAGGCCCTAAGCCGGGGTGTAACAACAACACATGTAGAGCCATCATCAGCAACCCCATCACCAACGCATCCACAAAGAAAGGAAGCGAGCTTGCTACCGATGTTATCCAACTCAACTCCTCCAACGGCGCCACCACTGGTGATCTTGTTACCATCCCCAACTTCCTCTTTGTTTGCGCGCCCACCTCCTTGTTAGGTGGCCTCGCGAAAGGGGTGGCTGGAGTTGCTGGCTTCGGTAGGAGTAAAGCTTCGTTCCCTACACTAGCGTCCTCAGCTTTCCGCTTGGCTCAAACATTTGCTTTGTGTTTGCCTCCGTTTTCGGAAAATGGTTTCGCCTTTCTCGGTGATGGGCCTTACAACATCACCCCAGGAGGCACCGGTCTTAACGTAGACCTAAGAAGCATGCTTACTTACACTCCTCTCATCACTAACCCGGTTCGAACATCTGAGTACTTCATAGGCGTACAAGGTATCAGAGTCGGAGGAGAAGACGTACCGATCAACAAGGCCTTACTTTCTTTAGATAGCAAGGGAAATGGTGGAACAACCATAAATTTGTTGCAACCTTACACTAGCATGGAAACATCTATATACAATGCTGTCTCTACTGCTTTCGACAGACAAATATTAAACACTTCCTTCCCAACTAAGAGAGTTGCTCCGGTTGCACCATTCAAGTATTGCTATGATACTCTCCCGTCCTCGAGGGTCGGACCCTCGGTGTCGAACATCGACTTGGTGCTGCAGGGTAAGAACGCAGTATGGACGATAGCCCCCTTGAACTCTTTGGTGAGAACAAATGAAGGTGGGTATTGTATTGCTTTTGTGGATGGTGGTAAAAACCCAAGGTCATCAATTGTTATAGGAGGATATCAGATTGAGGATAATTTGGTTCAATTTGATCGGGCTAAGAATAGGATTGGGGTTAGTTCATCTCTAGTTTATGATCGGATTAGATGTTCTTTCTTTAACTTCACTACTACAGTGTAACAAGTGAAAAGATTAATTTACTGCTGTTGTTAGTGGCCGATTATTAGATATAATCGGAAAATGTGTAAAATAAACAGGGATGGAAGGTATAATTGAATGATACCCTTTTTATCTCTCTTTCGCTCTCTCCTATCCTTAAAATAAGCATCAACGTTGTGATTAAAAGAGGACGAAAATGAGTCTGTTGTTAATGACATTCCAAAAATCCATGCATTGCAGTCGAGCAAACAGAGGTGCATACTTGGTGATACAATCAAGTCATATGCAGAGCATGTAGAATTCTCAATGTAATGATCGAGTGAAATGTTATTAGGAATAATAATGACTTCAAAACAATGTACATAATCCCTATACAATAGTTATTAATATAGTGTAACCATAGCATGATTTGCAGATCCTGCAAAACTCACATAGACTAACCTTCTTAAATGTACACCTCGGGACTATATATTGAGCAAGAAGCATCTCCATTACTGATTGAATGATTGCAGCTTCTTGTATACCCACCTAAGTCACTGAAAATGTAATAATAAACCGTTAATAGAGGAATTTTCTTGTATGTATGTAAAATTGAGAGCATGTAACAAACAACGCAACAGAAAAAAACAATTATGTGGCTCAGTTGTCTCTCTATCTTGTAGTTCTAAACTACTGAAAGATGTTCATAAACTCCGAAAGAACCACAGCTTAGTGATCAGATGTTCATAAACTCCGAAAGAACCACAGCTTAGTGATCAGATGGGAAATAAACTCCGAAAGAACCACAGCTTAGTGATCAGATGGGAAATGACTGAAATAGCTATTTGCATACAATTACTACTGGATACTGTATGTTAAGTGTACAATATTACTCTGTACAGCTAAATTACTTAAAAATAACATAATAACCAGCTAAGTTACTTAAAATGAACATAATAACCAGTGTATATTCCTTTAATATCGTATACCAGCAAACCAGCATATCCTTAACAAGTTAATGGAAGAAAGAGTACAATATTAGTTACAGGTTAATCATGTAACATGTCCTAACCCCCAATTCAGAAAGCTAAGACTTCTTAAGTTATTGTATCCGCTATCAAGAGGCTCTGGGTCTTCCCAGTTTTGAAGAATATATATTCAACCATTAAACTGATGGGAAAACTCGCTTTTTAATGGTTCCTATCTCAACAATTTGCCTTGATGATAGGCTTATATTTTGAAGAGGTCCACGGGTTTAAGGCCGGTCCTCAGCCACATTAGGATTAGCAAAATGACCAACTTATGACACTCAATTAATAGATTCAAGTAATGGTCTCTACTGTGTAAGTGCTGTCTGTGGGTTACACACTTCTTACATATTTAGGGATGAATCTTATTCGAATAGCTCCCTATCTTCCTATGCTTGAAGACTTAAATAATGAAATAGCTAATACACTCGTGTAGAACTGATAGAAGTAGAAACAAGAACAACAGCATATCAGCAAACTTTACACTAATCAATGACAATCCATGAAGAAGCGCCATGCATGACAATTTGAGGGAGAAAATGATCACTATAACTCGCATTACTCTGAAACTGTAACCGAAATCCAATACTCAAAACCTAAACCCCAGTGTTCCAGAACTTGAAGATAAACAAAAACTAAAAAACAGCCAGCAGTTACACTTGGACCAACATCCATATTTTGCATCCCTTACAATAAGCTTAGGCAGCAAACATTGCATCTTTTACAATCAACGGAGCGACACCAGTTTATCAGGGATCCAGAACATTTGAAACTTCAGTTACCCACAGCCCACAGCATAAGATTAAAATCATATACGAAGTACGTAGTTATGCATCCGGGCCAGGTACACAAACAACAATGGAAACAGAAGATATAGTTGCAAATTGTCACTGATCTTATCCCAGAATTACCAGCCAAATACAAATCGCCTTAGCCCTCTACGAATCTACGAAGTAAATGATGTTCTATCTTGCAGAAATGCACAACATTTATCAATGCTAAACTATAAGTTGCATATCACTTTAATCAAAGTATTCAATTTGACAACCCATAAACATAATTGGGAAATACTGATTCTAGTTATTTACTGTATTATTATCAAGAACAATTCTCGCTTGTATGATATAGAGTAAATTTCTGATGATCAACGCCAAAAAATCAGAATACCCACAGAGTTATAGATAAAAAGTTCATTAACTATATTTGCTTGCAACTTTAACCACTTTATCACAAAAAATTCAGCTCAATTTAGCATTACATGAACATGAACAACACCAATTCAACGCGTAATTTTGTCCAAAATTTTTAATATCCACCAAATTTCGCTAATCACTTTCGTTCCAAACAGAAATTAAAAATTCAGAAAAACAACCACCACACTTAATTCCAAAATTCCAATTTTTTCCGGTCAATATAAACATCAAAGAAAACAACAATTGCACTCACAAATTTGTATCATGGTAAAATTAAAATTAAAAATGAAGATATTGAGGAAAAAGTGGCCAAATTTGGCTTTAATAGTAGAAACAGTATCGAAAGGAACATTACCAGCAGCAACATCTTCAATCAAATAAATTAAATCATGAAAAACCTCAAATCCATCAACTAAAAGCGTCGCGCTTTAGTCTTGGCACATTTTGAATTGACAAACCCTAGTTTTCTACCACGATACGTAATCGACACATTCAAAGCGTCATAATTGACAGAGGAGAAATCAGCGTTTCGAACTACGAGTATGAGAGTAAAAGGAAGAGGAAGGTGTTACGGATTGTTGTATTTTATTAGGGTGTAGTTACTAGTTAGCAATATTGGTGTGACATTAGTGTTTTGCACTTTTGCAACGTCTGTTACCGTAGAATTTCCGGTAAATCCATGTTCATCTTTTTGATTAACAAAAAACGTTAATCTAGACCCACTTTCGGTATTTTACCTAGCATTAGTAAGGACTCCTATGTCAATTCACTGACCTTACATGGACAGATGCACACTCTTGCTGATGACGACACCAGCCACCTCATGTTTTCCGTTTAAATGTCCACTAACTCCATGTTCCTTTTGTTTAACTCTGGTTAGGGTTTTCAAACAAAATGTTTCCTGATTTTTCTCCCTCACCTTCATTTGGTAGTGTTCCTTCATATCTTGTCTGTAATTGTTTTTTTTTTTCCTTCTGTAAACCGTACTCCAATGTTCAGATTGGTATGGGTCAACACGTTCAAACATATGGAAATTAGATTTAAATTTCGACACTAACCTTTCAAACATATAAAGCATGCCCTATTACATTAGGTCTGGTATATATCTCGTATCTTTACATAATACATGAACGCATGAACTGATCCAAATTGGTGATCTAATTGGATCAATCACTCTGTTGTTAGTGCAACCAGAATATTTTCTACATATTTGCAATAGTATGAAGTTTGGGAAGGAAAGAAATATCAGTCAAACACCGAATTTTGACTGTACTTTATTTACCAACCACCAATATTAATACCGTCCATTAATGTCTACCCTCAACCATGGTTACTTCACTAACTCATGCACTGACAGAAGAAAGCTGCAACCGCTTACATAAGGTTTCTGACGTGTACATTTCATTTTGCTGAATCATATTCCAGTCACTTAAATTGCTGATGTGGACCATTTGATTGACAAAGTTTGTCAATCAAAAAGATCAACTGGGCAGCCCTCTAGAATTTCTACTACCTCCGGTCCAAGTTCGTTGCAACTTTGAGGTATTATTTGTGAGAATATTTCAAAGTTGCAACTAACTTGGACCGGAGGTAGAATTTCTCAATGCGGAGAGTTTTAGAAAAAGTTGGAGAAAATAGAGATAGTGGGATAGGTAAAACAATACTCATACAAAATTGTAAAAAGTAAAATTAGTTGAGAGAATCTAAATTTAATAAAATATGATTTATGACTTTATGTTGGGTCCATTAGGTGAGTGAAATGACTTAAATATTGAAAAAGTTTTGCAAATATGGAACTAAAGTAAGTATTATTTAGAAACGACCGAAAATGGAAAGTGAAACAAGTATTTAAAAACAGATGAAATTAGGCCATGTTCTCTTCACCTCAAAAAAATATTAAGTAAAATTAATTTCAGTTCAGTAAAAATAAGTTCAGTTCAGTAAAGAATTCCCTCTTCCACAACCTTGGGAGGCAATAAAGAAGGATTAAAGGAGTTTTTTTATTTTTTTTTTTTTATTTTTTTTTTTTTTTTTTGAATGGAAAGGATTAATGGATTTTGGATAACACTTCATATAATTCTCAGTTTTTTTAAAGCACATTTTTGTAGGAGATTATTATAAAAGGTAAATTAATGATTTTTTTCAAAATATAATTAGCTTATCAATTTAAATAATATAGTTATATAACCTCTCTTTAAAAGTGTGTGTCATGAGTCATGACTCATATATTGCAAATAAAAGAAACGAAGAAAGTATTAAACTTTAAACACCTTATCAACTCTCGAATTTCAAAATTTATATAACAATCGACTTTTTTATTCTTTATTAAGAGGCAAATTTCTTTACAATATGGAAAGTTGGAAACAACTAATGAGATGGAATATGTTGGAAAGAAAATATTACATTTGTTTCATATTATATGCAACACTTTTTAAAAAATGGATGTTACATATTATGTATAACGAATATTTTCTTCTCTTTTTAAGAAATTATGTCTCTTTTATAACTTGCATTTCTATGATTTTATCTTCTCTTTCATAAACAAATTTTGCCTAAAAATAGGTGTCAAAACCTTCGTTACACATAATATAAAATTGAGACGGTAGCTTAAAGGAGGTAAGAAAAAGGATTATTCTTATCCCTGTTTGTGGGCGGCATCCCATGCATGGACCCCCACTATTTGGTATAAAAAGATCGAATTAATAAATACCAACACACTAACATAGTCAATGAGCTAAAGCAATTCAAGTCTCAGTTACCACGTACTACCTCAAATGGCTCAAAATCAGCTGATAACATTGAGCTATATGGAGTTAGTCCTAAACTCCTAATATATGGAGTCAATACTAATTGGACATGTAATATTATACACACTACGTACTATTTATTGCTGATTTGTAAAAAAAATACAGTACCATACTTAATTAAGCTTACATATACTTTTTCAAATAAAACTCATGTAAATCATCAAATTATTTCTTATTTATTTGTTGTATAAATATTAATTATTACATAATGGTACATATACTACGCTAGAAGAAGTGGTAGTACAACCAAATGTATAATTTCTTACAACATGATACACCAATTCATAGCACCAATAAAGGCTATAATAATATTGCTATGAATCAAGCTAAGAAAAGTATTCATTGACCAATCCCTAAGAGTAGACAAAATAAAGATTTTTTTTTTTTATTTCTTGCAATATACCTCAGCTCTTGGATGGAGTGGATCATTTTATCTGCACTCGGAGATTGATTTATCATTACTTTTATGAATCGCGGGGTTGAGATTCTATGGACTTAGGAGATAGGGAAGAAAAACTAAGACGACTATGATCATCAGTAGTAAAAGTAGTCGTAGTAGTAGCAGTATTACTCTTTGTAGGCCTGGTGATAGGCATGGAGTTAGACCGCTTCATCATCCAAGTCGATGCTTTTGTTCGATGGAATCGACATCGAAACGAGCCTTGATGTGTTGTAGGAGAGCATAAGCATTGACCCCCTTTGTGGTTGATAGTTGTAACACTTTCTCCGTCAACACTCTTAGGAGAAGTTATAGGCATTATTTGAGAAATAATTTAAGAATATGTTTTTTTTTTTTTTGGTATGAAATGGTGAGATACTTTCTTATGTTGAACAAATTGGGGTTTTTGAAGTATGAAATATATGGCGTGGTTAAGGAGGTGGGGCTTATAGTAGGGGAGGCTTTATCTACGTGCAGATTCTAAGGTCATTATAGGTATCTCACATTCTCACCCCAACTTGTATTTGCCACAACCAAAAGTTGTAGATATTGCCAAATTAATTAAAGCGATTTATTCCACAATAAACATGAATATTTTTCAACAATAATTGGGTTTTAGATTTTACAAAAAAAGTTATCATATGATACTGAAAAAATTTACGGAGTACTATATTACTCGTAGTATATTTTCTCCCTTTGCCTAACGTTAAACTTGTAAGTAAATGTAGCATATAAGCTTATTAAACTCTATTTTATTTACAGGAAACTTAGGTTATATTTTATAATTTTTTTTTTAAGTGCTTTGGTGGTAGATGTCTTTTTGAGAATATTTACGATTAGATGTTTTGAAGATGTAAATTTGACAATAATTGTTGTATGACTTAATTCTGGAAGTAAAAAAAAAAAAAAAAAAAAAAATTCTTTGCTGTTCAAATGAAAATATATTTTGATCTTTAATTCCTCACTTGCGTACATCTTTATACTTTGTGCTTTCTATATTTGTCATTCTAGTAACAAGACTAGCAACAATGATGCGTGTTATCATTAAAATTTATGTGTCATCACAATTCAATTATACGTTATGAGTCTTATAATATTTAAATTGTTACGAGGTCATTGTCGCTAACCCATAAAGGAGAAATTATAGAGCAAAAGCATAGTTTATTCAATTATTCAAGTATAGACCAATAATAGCCTTAGTAAAGCTAAAAAATCTTATTAACAAACATGAACTGGAATTATCCCTCTAATTCATGTATCTACATATGACATGTTCCGACACTATCGTGTGGGAATCAATTAGCATTTTGTTGTTAGATTTGATCGAAGAATATTCTTCTGAACATTAACCAGAGGTCTTAATTTTAATCCCTTCTTTTCATTAATTTTGGGGTACATACATTATTACATATTCACACATTTAGCTTGTTTTCTTGTACCAAATTTTTGTAACAAGATAATAGAATAAATTTCAGAAAGCATATACGTAATTGTATAATTGAGAAAAAAGCCAAAAAAGCATAGAGAGAGTAATAACAAAGCGACCTGAGTGGTTAGATTAAGAGATTAGATGAGGTTTTCATGTGAGAACCATATCATGTGGTTTTTTTTGTTGATTTGATTCTTCAAATTATGTGTAAGGACATGTTCTCTTCAACTTATTTCAGGTACTTATTTCTTAATAAATTCATATTCGATCAGTCTAAATCAGAAACACTTAGATCAGACCAGATCAGAACATTTAATTATCATTTACTTATTGCTAAATATCATTAATTACGTATTGCAAAAAATTATGAAAATTACATATTTGAAAAGTTTATAATAAGACGAATCTAACAAGATCCATTTTGATAATGTTTTTCTTTATAAATTAGTATTAAAATGTGGTCAAAATTTAATCAAATTATTAAATCAGATCAGACCAGTTCAGATAATGAAAATTCAGATCAGACCATATCAGACAAGATAACTTGTTTCGGGTGAAGAGGACAAGTCCTCAGGGTAACAGAATATATAATAATTGTACTTGTATTATTTAGTAACTAAATTCCAAAATTATTCCAAAAAATAGGGGGCCTTCGATTCCACCATGTTTAATCCACGTTATTATGATTGTAAGTTTCCTTAAGTTTGGTATTTTAGTATCGAAATGACCAAGACATTTTGTAAAAGGAATATGAAAAAATGAGCATCTTTGTCATTTTAGCTGTCTACATTTTCCACGTGAAGTATCAAGTCAGTCACTGATCCATTTTGTTTGTTGGAGCTACTTTGCCTAATTTTGTGTACAAGATCTAATGTTTAGAGCTTAACTTTGTTGGTTATGTTCTCCTTAACTTATTCAAATGAGTTTCATAAATTAAAACATGTTGATTTAAGGCATTAATAAGCTATACTAATTAAAAGTTTAGAAAATAAGTTATTTTTAATAAATACTATCAGTTAAGACCTTAAGGATGCGTTTTAACATGATTTTCACTTTCTAAACTTATATTGAATTTATTTTAGTTGTAATTTGTACTTGGGTAAATCTTATCAAAACTAATTTTTAATGAACTAAACTTATCTCATGAACTTATATTTAAGCCTAAAAAGGTAAAAATAAGGTGAAAAGAACATACCTTTAAATTTAGCAAAAAAAAAAAAGTTGTGGAGTACTTAGGGTCTGTTCATATTTACTTAATTTTAGTTCAGTTCAGCTTTAATCAGTTCAGTTCAGCTCCTAATTTTCCTCTCTCATAAAATATTCATTTCACTTCAGTTCAGTTTAGTAAATATGAACAGGCCCCTACTCTTGTTTTGTTAACAAAAACAACTTGTTTTGTTAAGCTAGCAAAACAAGTGTTATGCGTATGATATATAGTTTCATGTCGAACACTAGTAGCTATTGATTTAGGACCTTAAATTTGAATCTATCATATGTAATGAATAATGATTAATCATTAATCTTGACGAAATTATAAATGGAAAACTTTTCTATACACCCGATTTTCAGTAATTTACTGTACATTGGGTGCACTTTTGTCAAATTTAGTGTCACTTTTGTCAAATTTAGTGTCACTTTTGTCAAATTTATCAATGAAGCATAAATAACTCATATATGTTGAGTAACTTTTGTGCGTTTTAGTGTAATTTTTGCGCATTTTATTGTCACTTTATAACGGATGTTCAGTAATTTACTGAACATCCATTTTATTTAAAAGTATGTGATGTGATTATAAATTATGGGGAAAAAAAATCCTACCGTTAGACCCAACTCCCAAGAGAATTCTAAACTGAGGATACCCATCATCATGCATGGCAGGGGTCAGGGGAGCATTGGGGCTTACGACTTATCTTCAGTGCAGCCATTCAACCAACTACTAATACTACTAGTAGTCTAGTAGTGTACAATTTTGATGGGAAAGTTCCAGTTTAAAGACGTTCACCATCAAATCTTTTTCAGTTAAGCGGTTATCATCACATGTTACTATGTTACTGTTATATATGTATCCACCAATCTTATTGCACTCATTTCAAGCCCCTTACTACTCATTACAAGATGATAGCTTGTTTGTTAATTTGTTATCAATGCGGTCCAACAAATATACGGTGTATATTCTTCAATGATGGTTCACATAATCACATTGTTAACAATATCTGTATATTCATGTATCAATACACGATTCGGTATTCAATTTAAGGCGAATAACTTGTTTACCACTGTAACATTAAGATCATGACAACTGTTATAATTGTAAAATTTATAATAAAAATATCGCGTTATAGAAATAAAATCGTGCAATAACTCTAGTAAAGCATAAGATTTTTACGTAGATTTTTCTACAGAGAAAAACGTCTAATTATGCAATAGGAAATATTAATTGTAGTTGTGTTTGATTTTCATGACGAATAGGAGGCATTTTCTTTCACTTCATGAGTGTAAATTTGTATTGGATTGAGCTATGAGAATAGGGCCCTTTATTTCTTTTAACTGAGATTAAGATAAAAGCCCATGGGCGGGCCCAATCAAAGTCATATTCATAATCCTCATAGAGGTTGTTTGTTTGAGTCTCAACTTAGAATTTTACTTTGAGATTTTACTTCAAGTGTTTATGTATCAATGGTGAACTTAGCCGGAGTCTCATCCGTTTAGATAAAATGATAGCTTACTTATTACAAAGTAATACGAAGTATAAAAAAATTTAATACAATTTTAATTTAATATATTGCCTCCGTTTCTTATTGTGTGCAACAAAAAAATATTTATATCTCACAAATAATACCCCTTTGTTGCACGTAATAAGAAATAGAAGTAGTATAAGTTTTTTAAAAATTATTGTACAGTATGTAGTTGAGATTCAAATTATGTTCTTTTAGGTGTCCACTATACATTCATACTTACCAAGTTACCATACATATAAGTACATAACCACAATGATTTATCAATCATCTATTTATTTTGGAATATTTTAAAAATAAGTGTTGGAAGTATGCCATATTGCCATGTACATTAAGCCGGGTGTAAAAAGAAAATTGTCATTTTTCGTGAATAATCCCAAAAAAAAAATGCAATAACAACTTTAATCCTTAAGGAACAAGAATTGGTGGAGGGTCATCAAAGGGAGAAGTATAACACGGGTACCAAATTGCCATAAATACTTGAAAAAGAAATACCAACAAAATTATGTAGCAAAAAGTGCTAATTCTGACCAACTTACTAGTCAAACCTAACAGTCTTAATCTCTCCTCTGTTCTTCATAATTATTATTTTTTGTAACATTATCATTTTCATAATTGTATCTAACAAAAGTAACAAAAAAATTTTTGGTTCTTCAATTTTCTAAATATCTGGTTTTGATCAACATGGCCACTAAGAACGTTCAAGCCAAGCTGGTGGGTATGTCTTCCCTTATTCTTAATTATTAATTTTAACATTACAAAATAAATTCAAATGTTTAAATTAAGTTCTTTAATTTGCTACAATGATAAGTTGATCATATTCCACATTTAGAGCATCAAGTAGTCTTGCATTAGTTTATCTTCCCCACTATCAATCATTACAAGATTCCAAGTTAACATTATTCGTTACATTATGGTCAGGATTAAAATTGATTTTTATTAGTCCTATGAAGTTATTGATTAAAACTTATTTTGTCAGCTTTACAATTATAGTTTCAAAATTGTGAAATTTGGAACAAAATGAACATGGCCTAAGTTATAACTTGAAATACCCACAAGGCCACAACCCATGTTTTGTTAATGTTTGTATATTGTTGCATCTTCTAATAATGTCACATGAACTTTGTTTCTTATGATAATACTCAATTTTGTTGGTTATATTGTGTGTAGGTGCTTCTTGGGGATATGGGAACAGGGAAAACAAGCTTAGTTTTGAGATTTGTAAAGGGCCAATTCTTCGATTGTCAGGTTACCATCTTTTAACAACATACATTTGATATTGAGGAGCAATCTTTTTCAGTTTTTTTGTATTTATTTGTCTGATTGCATAACCTGCAGGAATCAACAATTGGAGCAGCATTTTTCACTGAGGTATTGTCCTTAGATGAAGCAATTGTAAAGCTTGATATATGGGACACTGCTGGACAAGAACGATACCAAAGCTTAGCTCCTATGTACTACCGCGGTGCAGCTGCAGCTGTCGTGGTCTATGACATTACTAGCATGGTAACTGTATGACATATTAGGAGGATAGTGGATAACTACTACTTCCTCCACACCTAATACAACCTTAAAGAATGAAGTTTCAATACTCGTCGAAGAGCTTGAAATTTCATTTACTTGAACTTTGTGTGATTTTACTCCATATCAGTTAAGAACAATTCTGACAGCATGAAACCTGGTTGTTGATGCAGGAATCATTTGAGAAAGCGAAAAGATGGATTGAGGAATTGCAGAGGCAAGGTAACAGCTATGTCACTACTGCATTCTCCCTTGTTTTAAGAAAGCATGAAACATGAAATTAAGATTACAAAGATTGCACAAAAGTTCAAACATCATCCCACATTCCCACTCCCTCAGATGCTTGAAAGTTGAACCTGTTACTGTGTTAGGTTTTCATATTAACAATCAATTCGCTAATTCGCTTTTCCTCACAAACAGCAAGTCCTCGCATGTTCACTGCATTGGTTGGCAACAAGGCAGACCTTAATGAGAAGAGGGAGGTCGACAACGAGGTATGCTGAAACTAATCATCAGTTGCCTTATTTACTGGATTGATTTATCATCATTACTTAATAATAGTCTATCATTATAGGAAAGTCCATTTTCAGAACATGCTTTTCCCAGAACCAACTCTAGGGGCCTGTTCTCATTGACTGAACTCAGCTGAACTGAACTGAACTGAACTCAGCTGAACTGAACTCAACTGAACTGAACTGAACTGAACTGAACGGAACTGAACTCAGTTGAACTGAACTGAACTGAACTGAATTTCAACGTAAGAGAACAGGCCCTAGGTCAAATAGTCTTACCGATATAAATGATTAATGGCAACTATTTGGAATAAGATTTTCTGGTTTATCAGTTGCAGAAATGCCTGGATTGCAAGTATGGTTCTTTTCCTCGAGGCTCGTGTAAGATGAGTCATAGTTATTTACTGCTAGTATGTCTCTTAAGAGGACTGTACTGCACTTGCAGTTGCAGTAAGATTAAGACATTACCAAATACATCTATTTTTAGTTTCCATGAAAAAAGTTTTGGTTAATGACCACTGCAGAAAAATGTTAATGAGTCTGATAAATGTTGCAGGTAGCTGAGGAATATGCAAAAGAAAATGGGTTACATTTCTTTGAAACTTCAGCCAAAACTGCACAAAATGTCAATGAGCTCTTTTATGAAATAGGTTACTTCTCCTTCCTTTCCTATCCTTTCAAATCATTATTAAAAAAAAAAAAAAAAAAAAAAAAAAAAAAAAAACTAACTAGCTATGAGAACAGAGTAAAAAGAAAGCACCAAAAGAGCTACGATCTAAGAGATTCATTCTGGTTTTACAGCGGCAACATTGGCAAGAACTTGTCCCTCACGTTCAAGTGGAATGAAAATACAAATCAGACAAAGTCGACGAGGAATGTATTGTTGCTTCAGCTGATACTTGATACAATGCTGATAGAGTGATGTTCACTGTATGCACTCAGTCCCCTATTAAGTTTTCTGTTTATCATCAAATATTTTGATGTTACAGTATGACCTTAATGCACATTTTTATAGCTATAGTTTTAAGTCCTTGACTCCTTGAACATGAATAAAGAAATGCTTATTACTCCTATAACATATCTGAAATAGTAACTAATAAATCTTCATTTTTTTTCAAGGTTATTATCAAGAGACAGAAGCTGAAACATGCCAGGTCAGAAGGCAGAAACCTGGTGTAAAGAACAGGGCACTACCTTAACAGATATTTGTATTATGTACATTGTGTTTTCTGAAGTCTTGTTCTCTTCCAAGCTACATTTGTCTATAAACTTTCCTAAGTTATTCTATGAAAGCAACTACAATCCTAGAGTAACCAAAAATTAGATCTTCAACTAAATCTATTCTAAAATCACTATTGTTGTTACATTATTCAAAAGTACATACGAGTATACACATTTGTCACGCCAAATTGACATTATCAACAGCTAGATAAAAATAAAGCACACAGGACTACAAGTTCCCATCAGCTCGGTAATTTTTGCACAAGCTAGTGGGGAGTAAACTAATCAACCAAAAAAAATTACCGTTTGCATTTACTTAACAAGTACTCCATAGTCCATACTATTACAACACTACTACTACATTTGTGTACTGATATTGCTAGAATTCTGTGGCTAAAAGAATCTGAAACTTCTTTCTTGGGCTCAATGCATTAGCTTTGTCCATGTCCAATATAGACAAAATGCATTGTTATGCTTCTATGCCCTTGGAATCACCATACAATTAGCAACCCCATAAAAAATCAAAGATTATTTTTTCATTTTTGTCATACTCTTTTCTTTAATTATTTTTTTTAATGTTAATTTTCCAAAGAACCACTTGCTCCTCACGTGCAAGCTTCACAATCCCAAAACAAAATTACCCAAAAATAAATTAATAAAGGAAAAAAGAAGATAATTTGTATCTTAGTGATAGAATCTTTAAGCAGAGATAAAATTCTCTTTCAAAAAACATAAAGACAAGTAAAAAAGAATGTACTAGTATACAAAAACAAACATACTGTATGTAGATATAGTATGTTTCTGCCAAGACTTACATGAAATAAATTAATCTATTTAATCAAACTATTTTCCTAAACAACAAAAGACCTTAAGACAAATATAATAGGGCAAAAGAGCTAAAGTTAGGTGAAAGGGAGGCATGGGTTCACGTGCCTTTTACCACGCCTATTGCCATAAAAAGCACAACTTCTACCACAAATTTACTGCCATAAATTTACTGCATTACAGTACTAGTCTACTACTAACATCAACCAAGAAAAGGTAAATAAAAAGGGAAAGAAAATTTACCCTTAGTTAGAGGAACAATTAGGAAATTTCCTTTTTTTTTCACCTTATCATAGAATAATCTTGCAAGAATAATCTTGCAACCTCTAATTTTTACCTAAGTTGGGATGAAAACATAAAAGATTACCATGAAGGTGAAGTGTGAGGTGAATCTGAAGAAGAAGATGAACGACCAATATGACTGTTAGATTCACTAGCAGAAGGACCCAAAGACCTTGCATCCCTTAAAGAAACAGAAGCAGCTTTAGCAGGAAGCTCCTTCATTGGACTTAATGGTAGTGAAGATGGACTTGATGAAGTTCCTTGATTTTCATCATCCTTCTCTTCCTCATCATCATCCCCAGACGACCCGCTCCGGTCCAACTGGGACGGGGAGCTGTCCGGGGTCTCAAATGGGGTTGCCACTCGGCTCGGCCGGGCAACCTCATTGTCATATATAGGGTTGGAAATGTACATGAAATTCTTTTCCTTCTCATCTTCAGGTATAATTTCAGGGTTTTCGTCAGACTGTTGACGAGGTTTGATAACTGGGATGAAAGAAGGTGAGGCTGATAATGAAGAAGCAAGGCCAATTTGTTGAGGGGATTGAACTCTAAGAAACTGATGGAGTTTCCCATGTTTTGGCCTCTCAATATCATCACTTTCAGCTCGGCTTTCTCTCTTACTAGGGAGTTTGGGAAAGAGGAAGCTTCTAGGAGCATCTAGAACTCCTTGAGCATAGAAGCTACTAAGAGGAGAAGGGACTAACTGCTCTTGTGGCTGTTGAGGCTGAGAGACGGGGTTTTCGGGGTTCGAATCGGGTTTTCCGGCTTTGATCTTTCGTCGCCGGAGAAAAAGAGAGCAATAAAGCTCAGCTAGAAGTACCAACACTAAGAGTAGCACAATGGCAAGGACAATTACAATTGCCATTGTTGCTCCCATTATAACCTTGGAAGACCCTTTCATCTCTCTCACTTTCTAGAGTACCGTTGTAAAAATGACTGAATGATAGAAAAAAGATAAGTAGAAAGAAAGAGTAATAAAAGGAGGGTTTTCATGAGATACCTTGTTTTTTTGGCGGGAAAGAGTACTAAGCATATGGCAGGTAAAAGGACTGGAGACTTTGGAAGACGAGTCATATAGAAGGACTCGTAGGCCATTTTCGTAGGCCTAAATGGCCTTAAGACATTGGAGGGTATATTGGTCATTTTACTATCTGCAAGATGCTTCGGTAAACCTTTGTTCTGAAACTAAACAAAACACACCTTAATTTGACCAAACTGAACTACTAGTACCAACTGAAAACAGCTGTAGTATAAGTGTCGCGACGTAACACTGATCTACATGTGAGTATAGTGCATACTAATACAAAGTAAAACTGCAACAAATGGAGTAATTATCTACTTTATTAAACTAAAATACATACAGAATGATATGAACTAATGTAATTGGGTTATAATCTTAATTTGTGTTATAAGAGTTTTTTTTTTTAATAGAATTGCATGCAAAATTGCAAATGATAATATCAATTTTACAGGCTAAATAGTATAGTGATCGTGTGTAGTCAACAATGTCTTACTCTTGAATGCTCTCTATAATACAATGACTCAATGATACCGCGCAAATCCCACGAAACCAAATGCACCATGATTCTCCATCCAATTTCTTTGAACATTTCTTGACCTCGATTATTCAACATAGACATCCTAAAATCTCTCGTAGCAGGAATGCTTAGTGAATGCAAGAAGCAGGTAGTATTGCAGTCAAGAAATGATTTGAGACTGTTACCAAAATCTTGGAGCTGTCAGCCTTTTGCTCTTAAGGCAGCAAATCTTGCAGCTAAATCATCATAATCAGGAAGCTTTGGGTGCACATGCTTTGCAGGGATCTCTGGTTGAAAGGAAGCAGCACGAGCGAACACCTTCTGTTGCTCAGGTTGGGGTGCTTGGCGAGGAGGAAATGACATCGACCTAGATGTCCCCCTCCTTGGTGTTGAATCCTCCTCAGCCAAGTTAGTACCAACTTCAGCTTTATGAACAGGAGGTTTGTTCGCATCACTTGTTCTTTTTTTAGTCTCCTTCCTCGGCTTTCCAGGATCACTGGAAGAGGGTTTCTTGCTGTAGTGTAGCAACAGCTGGTCAATCATTCTCTCCTCGTCATCCTTTTGGAAATTGTCATCATCAAACACTATCTGGAGACCTTTTCTTGATTCATGTTTTCTCCTACTAGTGGACACTCTCCGGAGAACCCTTTCTTCCTTTTCCCCCTCGCCATTTGCTTTACCATCTTGGGAAGACCCAGAACGTGAATGTTTCTTCCGATGTCTTCGTCTAGGAGTCGATTCAACTCCGCTGCTTTCATCTTTGTAATAAACTTCTGTGACACGTCCCATTCCATCCAAATTTTCTTGGGCATCAGGAATATCAGGTTTGGTGGGGGGCTTTTCTGGCCTGCCAGTTGGATAAAAGGTTAAAGTGTCATTCTCTTCTGGATCAACTTTGTGCTTGCTCTTTCTTGGTTTAACATATGGAGGAGGAACACCACCTCTGAAATTCAAAGGCACCCCATCTGTTGCACCCTCTTCTTTCTTTCTCATGGATCTTACATGATTCTTTTCAGTCGGTTCATCATTAATGGAAGATGGGGAGCTTATTCCATTATTGGCTGGCCGTTGATCAGGTTTTTGTTGCGACAAAACTTTTAAAAGATCTTCTTCTGGCTCATTATCATGCCTACGTCTATCTAGCTTGTGGCTATGAACAGTTTCCATTCTTTTTCCATGAGATGAGTTACCGACCTGAATGGCTTCTTTAACACTATTATCCTCATATACACGTCTATCAGCCTTCTGTCCTTTTCTTTGAAGATAAGGATCCTCGCTTTTCTGGATAACGCCTTCTTTGTAAGGAGGAGGCTTGTACCTGTTGTTAATGAGTTCCGGTACTTTAGAAACATTATACTTCAACTCATCTTTTCTTTCAGGTATAGCATCTCTCCTGGCATCCATTTGATGTCTGCCATCAGTTTGTCTTTCTCTAGTAGGAGGGTTGGCTTCACTCTTTTTCTCTGTTAAAACTTCTTCTTTGACAGTCCTACGGGCAGCTTCGTCAACAAAAGGTGTTGAAACTTTGACCTGAGCAGCCTGGATAGTCTCAGGAACTTTTTGATGCTTCTGCAGATAATAAAATCACATAGAAATGGTTAAGATATAATAAGGTGTTGCTTTTTAAGCAGCCAGTTTTCTTGAAGTTCTGATTGTCCTTACAATCTCACAGAAACAACATTTTATGGCATAGAATATGTCAGAAGGAAAAGAGAAACTAATATCTCAGTTGAAATGAACATTGAGAAGCCAAAGAACTACCTGCTCAGTAATGGAAGAACTAGCCATCCTCCCTTCAAAGCCCTTACTGTCCCACCTCAATGAAAATTCAGATGCTATTTCTTCCAATAACTTGATGTTTTTCTCCATAGAAGGCGGTTTCGGAGTTATATTCTCAACAAGCTGCAGCATGTAAACATAATTAATAGCTGCAAAATTTAAGAAAGAAATCTGCACACATTCTGATTCAATCTGATTTGTGAATATATACCTTTTGGTTTACATAGTACTCCACAGAGTTTCCATATCTTCCTTGGAACACGTCTCTAAGTTCACGAAGCTCAGGTAAATCTGAAAATCTGGCAGCAGCAAACATCAAGGATGCTACAGCCTCTCTACAGTCTTCAGGGCAATCCCTGTTATATACAAAGAATTTGCAACTATAAGAGTACTGAAACAGTCTATAGTGTAAAAGAAATTCTGCAAATAGATATCCCACGCATTTGTATCACAAAGAAGGGTGTCTAGGCTAGATTGATTTCTTACTGTCTATGATTGAACAAAGGGAATAATCTTCTCGAAGTACTTTCACCTAGTTCTGAGTGCAACGATCAGTTGTATCTTTTTGCATTAGAACAATATAAAACTTCTCCATTATAAATATGCAAATAACAGGGCTAAACACCCAGCACAGGATTTTAAACACCCAGCTCAGTGAATGTAAAACAATTACTGACTTGGCATGTTGTAAATTCTACACTATCATTTATTCATTCAGGAATGCATGCATTCTTTAATTATTTTGAGTAGTGAAAAATTGAAGGAGCTATCACAAACATTACCAAACAAGTAATACAAAGTTCATCACCACAGCAGCTAAGATGAATAAGATGTATATCAATTTGTGCAACCAACCGAGCTACATACAGACACACAGCATAGCATGCGAAGACCAAAGTGGAGTAATCTAAGTTCCAACACAATAGATTTCTGATAGGGCATAACAAAAGCATAACAGCAAGGAGAACTCAATATGTACCTTAGTTTTTGCAGAACTGGAAGGTGCTTCAAAATAATTTCACAAACATGATCAATAAATTCATAGCATGAAGTAAGAATCAGCTCCGAAATCAAACCATCTGCCTGTAATCATAGGGGGAAAACAATACAAGTTAGTCAGATTCATACAAGTATACATACAAATTAGATGAAAGTCGGACATCTTGAAGTAAAGGGACAGCCAATGATATGCGCCACATTAAGAAATCAAGGTAATTGTAATACTAAAATGCAGTGCACGGTCAAGGTGAAACTGCAGTGATCTTTACAAATATGTCGCACAATTTGTAACCAATTTAGAGCTAAAAAAGCATCACATTTCCGCACATTAACAACGCAAACAACTTCCAGATACGCCAAGTGCAAGTGTGCAACATCAAGTACCTAGAATAATAACCTAGTTACACAAAATGTTAAACTACACAAGTAACACAACCAGTGAGTCCAACTGTCCAAGAAACAGAATAATATATTTCATGGAATTATTTCTGCATTAGATTAATTAGTACTATTCAATAAGTCATATCATATGCTATTTTCAGAGTATCAAACAAACTATTGTTGGAACGAAGAGACAGAACAAGACATTTTTTTCAATCCAAATATAATTATATGAATACGTAGAGCAAAATTTCCTCATTAGAAGATTAATTTTAGACCTAAGCAACACCTCAAATGTTGACAGTCAAATTGCAAATTCAATAGAAATGAATAACTGAATTCTCCCAAAATTCAAGCAAACATGCTTTTCGGTCAAAATTAATCGACAAAATACATGTATAAACAACAACAATACAAAATACTGTATACAATATTCGGATGCACCGACATTTCTCATCATCCAAATACTATGTACAACGGAAAAAATTCAAATAAACAATGAAAAAAATTCAACAATTATCAAAAAACGACACAACAAAAATAGAAATAAAAATTCAAATCGTTGAGCTAAAAACAAACTCACTCTTCCATAAGCGTTCTTCTCGAGGCCATTAGCAAGCAGATCAGCAATGTCTTTCCTCAAAAACTTTTGCGTCGCATTTCGTTTCCGTCGCACAACTTCGATTCGAGTTCTCGTCTGCTTAATCAACGATTTACTGCAATTTCAATCCAAAAAAAAAAAAAAAAAAAAAAAAAAAAAAAAAAAAAAAAACTCAAAATCAGTGAAATGAATCAAAATTCCAGAAAAAAACGAGTTAAATTAGGTTGAAAAAGAGAAAGATCTAGGTGAGAAAGAGATTGAGCAACAAATCTAACAAACCATTTGGAGTAGAATCCACTTTTTCCGAGCAATCCGTCTAACATCGTTTTTCAGCTGGTTTCGATCGTTTTCTGGAAATGGAGAGAGAAAATGGAAATGATGGAGTTGAAGAGAGAGAAAGTAGACAGAGAAGTGAATGAAGTTCGAAAATGGAAGCAATCCTACGAGCATCCACCACTGCTGTAGAGGGAGAATACTCTTTCACTTTCTCTCTCTTCACTCACACTTTCTCTCTCTTGTTTTGTTTGGGTGGAAGATAATGGACTAATCACGCTTTTGAATTAATAGAAATTTGTGTTTACTGATTCATCAGCTTATATTCTTTTGTGAGGTTTCCATAATTACCCTTGATGTTGTTTATTCTTATGCATGCATCTGTCCTCTGTTGTTTGATGTTTGTTGTTTGATGTTGTTTTTTTAATCTTTGATGGAAAATGTATGGTCTATTGGAGTCAATTTTACTCCGTAGACCATAACTAGTTAGAGCGTAAATGAGTTGAGATTATTTAAGAAAGTGTTTGAGTTTGGATCAGTATTTCTATTTTATTTTGAGAAAAGTTGGAATCGGGATAAAACTTGTTTAGTTTAAAATAACTCAGTAGTTATGTTCATGGATAACCTTGTTTATTTATGTGAATATCTCAAAGCTTGTTTAATAAATGTAATCACCAACTCATTCACAATAAATAATTAAAATTTGTCGTTCGTAGCCTTATGTTTAGGGATAGTAATCTTTTAAGAACTTAATTGAAATAGATTAAGGACAATAAATATGGTTTGAGTTGTGTTAGTTCAAAAGATTGGGATTATGAGCTCGGCATAGTAGTTACTAATTAAATTTTTGAAAATTTGATGACATGAATTTAGCACAAATAGTTGTATCACTATAGGTTGGAAAGAAGTTTTGATGTGAGTATTGTTTTGTAAAGAGAGAGGTTCAAAGAATAAATGATTAGTTTAATCATCTAAGTTAGTTGATAGTCAATAATATGTTGTATACTTCATTGATCATTTTGCAACATTAACATGTGCGCTAATTAAGACAATAACAATTATAAGCAAAATGAATTAATAGAGAGAAAACCAATAAATCACATGGGTAGGGCAAAGTCAATGAGGGCAAAGTTGTCAATTTATAGTCCTAACACAAAAATAAACAATAAAGAAAATGTTGTGCATAAAAAAAAAAAAAAAAAAAAAAAAAAAAAAAGCAAAGTATGAAAAAAATGTTGTTATTAAATTGCCAAAAGTCAATTTTTTTTAGTGTGTTTTTACTGTTATTATGCACTTTCATCTTTATATATATATAAAAGGGAGTTTTTTCCCGAGTTTTTAGAGAGCCACATAGGATCTAATTTTCTTAGCGCGCCATGTAGGATTGTAAATCTTAGTAATAGCCAATTAAATAAGAGATTATTAATTTCTTTTAGAATTAAATAATTCAAATTCCAAAATTGGCGAATGAGATTTTTAAGTTTAAAATAATTAAATATTAAATATTATCTTTTAATATTAGGAATTTTATCTAAATATATAACAAATTTTAGCTAATAAATACAAAAAAAAATAAAAAAATAATCAAACAAACCGTGCATCGCACGGGTTTCATCTAGTTAGATAACAATATTAAAGGCTTTAAAGCTATTAACTTAGTTAAATCTATACTTATATATTTAAAAGCGTTCAATTATACTAATGTTCTAACCATCTTTGCTATCGTTTAATTATGTTTCATATTCAAGTAAAATATACTAAATACTTTGTATTAAACATCAATTTGAGAGCTCGCACTTATTTAGTTGGTTTCATAGTTATTATTGTCCACTCTTATTCTAATTATAAAGTTTATACTTTATAGGTCAAATAATATTTGTTGATATTAAAGTAAAATCCGGGGCATCTCCCGGGATACACACTATTATGGCTTAAAAAGTGATGCTCAAGACATAAAACCAAATTAATTAGTATGAAAACAAAACATCGGCACAACCAAGTCCAAGGTCCCTTGCTTGGACCAACTCACTATGCATGTGGGTTGGTTTATACAAGGGTTTAGGAAACATTTTATCTTCAACTAACACAATAATAATATTTAATTGGTACATTTTCCTTGATTTAGCTTCACTTGCACCCACCCATTTCAAAACATAAAAGTTACAATTTAAGTGCTTAGTTAACTTACTCCACAAGTGTTATAGATATAGCTAGGGTATTCTCAATTAGGTTTATTTCACGAACATACATACAAATATAACGTACTTAGTTAGAATGACGGGGCACAATGTGACATTGACACATAGTGTAAAGGGGCAAGAAAAGGGTAAAGTCCTAAAATTCAATAAATTGAGAAAAACTAGAAAGCTAAAAAGGGTAGATTAGGAAAAGAGGAAAGACAAGGCATAATGCGTTGGGTAAGGAGAAATATGATGCGGTGGATAAGATCATGGCCGTTGGATTAGGGAGCATAAGTGTATAATTAAGATTAGTGGTATGGGAATAAAGCAAAGCAAAGCAAAGCAATGGAGCGGGTGATGATGCATTTTGATGAGCCTTTGAAGAGAACCACAAAAGTGGATGTGTTTTGATTTGGTCCGCAACAAATTAATAGTATTGGTGGAGCTAATTTCTTGCTTTTTTCTATGAGCCGTTATTTTGTCAGTAAAGCAGTTGGATCTATACTTTCCCATAATAATACTTGCTTTAACGGTATTCAACTGCTTCTACTTGGTGTCTATGGTGAGGATTCAATACTCCTTCCGTTTATTATACATCGCCCCGTTTTCATGTCATCTCTTAAATATTTCTCCAACGCTATTCTTGTTAACATGAGTGTACCAATAAAGTATTGGCCAATTTTCGTACCCACAGGACCAAAGATATCGTGAAGGTTGAGGTGCGATCAGGATCAGTACAATTAAAAAAAATAAAAATCTTGTTACAAATTCTTAAATGAACCTGGTTCACACTAATTTATTGTGGACCACTAACATTAGGAAAACTATAGTTGTTTTATTAATAAAAAAAAAGTCACTATAATAAAATGAAGGTTACTATGTTGAAAATCAAAGTCATTTTGGTAATATATAGGCTATAAGAGGTTAATTTTTTTAATGAAATTTTTTATAAGGTCAATATTAATAATAAAGGTCACTATGTTAAAATTAAGGTCATAACGTCGTACTTCAAGTTCACAATAGTATTAAACATTATACAACTTTTAATAAAAGTTACTATGTTAAAAATAAGGTTACTATGTTAAAAATAAAGGTCACTATGTTCAATTTAATGTCAGTTGCGTGTGTATAAACCTCGGATCCACAATAATATTATTGTGAACCAGGTCCACGCAAGTATTTCTGAAATCTTGTTATGATTAAGTGAAAAATGTAGACAAGAATGGAAGAAGAATCTCTGTCCAAATTCTGAGCAATCGTTCAGATAATCACGAATATTATATACTACTAGCTTCTATCAGAGAAAAGTTCATACCAATGATGTCCAATAGACTAATTTGATAGAGTTTAAAGAACATTAATTATATAAATGGTTTAACAGATTACACACTACAGTTAGGTACATTGACAAAAGTGTTACAACAAATGTAAACAGCACTAACAGCTTGATAATGACAACGATGACTAAGGCGTCATTATCCTTTACATTTGACTTGCCATTTAATCTTCAATAGGTTTCTAGTGCGGCCAGCCGCACGGTGCGGCAAGGTGCCACATCAGTAATCTCTAAAGTAACCCTTTAAGTAACCCCTAAAGTAACCCCTAAAGTAACCTCACTTAAGTAACCCCTCTAGTAACCCCACTGAAGTAACCCCTCTAGTAACCCCACTGAAGTAACCCCTCTAATAACCCCTGACCGGACCTAGTAACCCCTGACCTGACTTAGTAACCCATCAAGTAATCCCTGACCGGACTTAGTAACCCTTCAAGTAACCCCTGACCGAACCTAGTAACCCCTGACCGAACCTAGTAATCCTTGATTAAGTAACCCTGATCGGACCTAGTAACCCCCCTAGTAACCCCTAATCCTACACCACCTCAAAGCCTTGAACTCCACCACACCACCACCACCTCCCGTACCCACTACCCCACGCCACCAGCCGCAGCACCAGAACCACCCAACCTAACACTGACCTAACCCAAACCCACACCCAAAACCCACCCTAACCACCAGCAATCACGTCGCTGCCGCGAAATCTGATCCCAAAACCCACCCTAACCACCACGCCACCACCAACCACGCCCAGCAACCCACCTTAACCACCACGCGCAGCAACAAACTCAAATCCAACCCACCCTAACCACCACGCGCAGCAGCAAACCAAAATCCAACCAAAACACAAATCGGAAAAAAAAAATCAAATCTAAATTAACAAAATACAGTAAAATGAATCAATTAACAGTAGATAAGAGCAATTAATTAACTGAGATTTTGCAGTTGCTCGACTCCACCAGCAACGATTTCTCCAATTTTTCTTCGAGCAGAAGGATATTTGCAGAGTGAAAGTGAAAGAAAGAGACAGAAAGTTAGAAGGAGAGGACGACGACGGAGGTGGCTGGCTTGGAGCTTCATGGAGATCTGGACGAAGATGACGAACACGACGGCGGCCTTCACCTAGCTCGGCCATGGATGGTTAGAGAGAGAAAGTTAGGAAGAGAAAAAGGAGGAAGAAAGAGAGAGGAGAGAGAGAGAGGAGAGAGAAAATAAAAAAAAATTAAAAAAATATGCGGTTGGCCGTACGGTGCGGCCAGCCGCATATGAAACTTTTTTGCTGTGGCGAGACAAAACAAGAATCATAATCCTTGCAAATCTTTGAAATGTTATCAAATCAAAGCTATAATCCAAGCACATGTTAACACATTTTAGCAGCTTGTAATAGAATCAATCTAATTGCTTGACTGAAGTCGAATCACAAGCTCTGGCTTGGAATTCTCGGCTGATTCGATTGGTTTAACTGAAGCTTGAGCAGTTGTTGCCAAGTTCACGAACAATTCCAAAGGCATTTTCTGCTTCAGCGAATATACTCCAAGGAGCAAATTATGTCATTGATACCGACACAAATAATCACACAATGGTAGCACTGAGCTGATCAATAACTTTTTCTCATAAAATGAACATGTTCAATTTACATGAATGAATTATGTCCTCCATCAAGTGGCACTCTAGGCTTGAACTGTGCAGATATGATCAAAGACGGACAATGATTGAAACCAATGCTCTAAGAAAAGAATTGAACCATGTTAGCGATCAAATCTGGAAAATAAATGAAGACAACATCCCATAGGACTATATGTAAGCCTGTATAATGATGACAAACATCAAATTGTGGACATCAATAAAAAAATAAAGCCCCAATTGGGATATTAATCTAAAAAAAAGATCAACTTACTGGAATGCTTAGCAGGAAGGCCTCTGTACTGATTACGACAGGTAAGCCTCTTCGAGCAGCAACGGGAATAGATTTCAAATTTCTTAGAGCTTGTTGAGCTGATGACCTTGCATGATTGGAATATAAGTTGGTCTTGTCAAGTACTTGATCCATTTCATTATTAACAATGGACTTCTGCTGTTTGAATTTGCAGGAATCTTGAGTGTTTGTGTTTGCCAACTTTGCAAGAAACAGCCAGTCTTCATCAATCATGTGACGGACGTAAGCTACCACATCACCAGCCATGCACAAACAACAATTTTGATGCCTTATTTGATCACAATCTTCCAAGGAACTACAACACGAGTCCATTTCATCATTTGACATCCAAGTCAGAAAGAACCTGCTCATAAAGTAACAGCTCTGTCCTGGTCGAAATGGTTCTTTTGTAGGTACCATATCTACTTCATTCTTTGGCTCGCTACTAGATATAACTTCTGATTTAGACTTGAACAGTTGTGTTTCTTTCATCTGTAACTGTAAAATGGACTCACAGGTGGACTCGCTAATAATATTGAGTCTTCTTGCTTCAGCCAGAACAGAGCTTGAAGACACAGGATCAAGAAAATGAATTTGTGAAGCATCCGGGGTTGATTGCTTCAACAAATATTTTTGATCTATGACTATTTGTTCCACATCATATGAAGAGCATTGCTTCTGCTCCTGGCCAGGATATGTGGAATATAACTCAGTTTTTGTGGGAAGAACAGAGTGGACGGAGCAACAGACAAGGACCTTGGTTCCTTTGGTGCCAGGAGCTGCACAGAGATAACAGCCAGCTGCTGTGAGAGAGGTCTGCAAATTTAGCAAGAGCCAAGACCATATATAAAGTTAGTAGATATACATTATCAATATGGTTAGTGACTTAGGTCTGTCATGAGAAAAAATCCAGTGAAAATGTTTCAAATTTTCGATTTCATCAAGGAAAGCAACAGACTTAAGAGTTGTTTTCTATATTAAGCATAGAGGACAAGAAGAGTAAGCAGTGCAACATGTATAAACTTGGCTCTATGATGGCTAAAGGAAGCTGTCAAAACAAGCAAAAAAAAGGCAAATTCTAGCAGGAAGTAGAAGCTATTGAAAACATATGTACCTTGCAAGGAAAAGTTCGAATATAATCTAGCAGCAGCCTTGAAGCACTTCCACGTACTGGTCTATGCCTCTGCGAGATGAACTGGCATAGCAGGGGTAAAACATATGCTTTTATTAGTATCAAATTTCGCTATTTACTGAATGCAATCAATTCAAAAGACATCTGCACAAAAATAAGAAAGGAACGTGTTAATTTTGCAACTTTACAAACTTATTACCTGCAAAACCAGTGCCAGAAATCTAGACAGACAGACATCCTCTCTCTTGGATGGGTTTAAACTGCCTAGATCAATAACAGCATAACCATGCTGCAAACACCAATATAAAGATAATTAACCAGTAGCACAATTCTACCAAAAACAAATTAAAGAACATCTTCGGAAAAAAGCAAGCAAGTAAGCTGGAGCCTGGAGGAGACCTTCAAAAGATCACAGCAGAAAGTGCCCCCAAAAAAAAAAAAAAAAAAGGTTTCTTTAAGGGGAATAAGGGTTCTATTCTTATAGATATAGTAACAGTCATCCAACAATAATCTATGTATCTGAAAGTGGATTACAACATTCTTTAGTTTGCAGATTTTTAGATGATAGATTCCCATATCCATGTGACAGCAAGTATTAGCCAAAGTGCCAAACTGATATCACATTTATAGGGAACATGTATCAACTATTTTTTACTGTCACCATAGCGATATATGAAGGGAACATGATGAAATTTTTTTGGGTAAAATATATTGCTTACAGGCATTATGGTCACAGCCTGATCCAACAGAACCTGACACATGTAATCAACATACAACCGTGTTCGCCTGCAAATGGCAATTAATCCTTGTAGTTCAGACCTGAAATCACCTGCAAAACCATTCTAGTCATTACCTTCTACAACCTGCGAATCTGCGATGGAGGTTGATATACATAAACCAATCCAACAGAAATATTGTAAATAAAATATAGAAGAATCCAACTGATTTTCTGCAGAATCAGAGTCAAGGGAAGGGAAGAAGTATGTGGATTAACAGTGAAAGAAATTAGAGATGTGACTTCCAGAAGAAAAATCCAACTTTGATGCAAATGCAGAAATGGTAAAGAGATATAAGATCAAGTAGTGAGGAGATAAGATCATGTCCATCAAACAGACATTGACCACATAACAAACTATATTTGATGGTATGTCAGATAAATTAATAACAACAAAATCAGCACTTCATTCAGACATCCACAGCTTACAGGTTTTCGTATCTTGTAAGGCCATGCGGATCCTATTTCGAGCAAACAGTGAACTTCGATTTGAAGGATCTTCCACCCAGTTAAGATTATTGGTATTACAAATCTGCAGTATAAGTACATACCTTATCCCTGAGAATTACTGAGACAGTAGGGAGGTGAAGACTAAGGTGAACCAGCAAACAGAATGTAAAATTTGCAACAAACTAATGGTCAAACTAAGCCAAAGTGCATAAAGCATAAGGAATCATATCTTGCACCCAAATATACAAGTTGTCAAATTGTTACTAACCTTATATAGATCTTCTTTGGTAAATTCCATGAAGGGCCGTACCAATAGAATGCCTTGATTGTCAGGGATTTCACCAATAACACATGGGAATTTAGGGAATAATTGAGATGTAAATGCCATTCCTGCAAGTCCAAGCACTCCACTATTGCGAGATAGCCTCAAGATAAACAACTCAGCCTGCAGAATCCCTTATTAGGTGGATTAAACATTTAATCATGTATTCAACTTTTGAAATATAGGGTTGTAGCATTTGTGATATGAATAGATGCATCTGATCAGAAAAATCCTAAGTTGACAGTAAGGTGCTTATATGATTCCAGATCGAACAACATGGACTTTCACTTTTTACAAACAGGAGTTTGCACCTGATCATCTGCATGATGGGCAGTAAGTAGTACACCAATCTGGTTCTGGAAGCAAACATCTTGAAATATTTTATACCTACACATACAAAACAGAGCTAACCACTGAATTCGAAAAAATCCACTGCAAAAGCTGAAATTAATAAACTTAGAGAAACTATAACTACCTCATATCACGAGCCACTTCTTCCAAGTGCCCTACCTTTGGGAGACCATCAGGCCAATCACAATGCACAATCTCACATCTGATTCCTATAAATAGTCCACATGAGAAAGCAATGTGCCAAAGCATTTCAAACTCGAAACATCATAAAACCATGAAATTCCAGTAATATATCCCTTAAGAGGGAAGACTGAATAATACCCATATCAGAAACCCAACGAGAAACAGTCTTCGCCTCTTCTTTACTCTCAGACCTCAGTCCATGGTCAACAATAATAGCAAGTAAGCCATCGACAAAGCCAGAATTGTCAAGACAATCAACATTTGCACAAGTCTTCCAATTTGTCATCAGAGCACATAGAGCCATACTATCAGCACCACCAGAGACCCCCATAGCTTCATAAAGAGTATCAAAAAGGAATAAAATGTGAGCAGAAATGACAATAAACAATTGATTATCAACAAGAGCTTGTCCTCTCCAATTTGTCTCTAATTCTTTCATACAGATTAGGAAAGTTCAACTGAAGGGTAGAAGATTTCAGAAACAAATGTTTACATTACATTCTTGTAAGTAAAGATAAGAGAAAAGTAACATGAAGGTTAAGAGAATAGACTCTAAATACCCAAATAGAAGCAGAAGCAAACTCTTTGAAAGTCTTTAGATACTGCTCCAGTGCTCAATACTCAACTACTTGTTAAACTTCCCAATCTATCCACCACCCTTTTTGTATAACTTCTAAAGCTGACTTACATTCTATACCTTCCTAAACCCGGCCAAAATGAGGATTTTTCATTGTTGTCTACTAGAACTATTTTGGTGTTGCAATAGCTAATTGGTCATAAATTGGAAATTGTTCTTAGCTACAAGGTCTTACGAATAGGTAATACTGCTCACGAGGTACTACGATAACACAAGAAAAACTTCGTTCTTGACTAAAAAGGCATACTTATGGGTAACATCACTAATGTGATGCTACGATAACATCGAATATGACTGGGTGAGAGTGTGAGACTGCTCATGTTGTACTACAAGAACATAGAAAATTTCCAATGTCCTTAAGATAATGAAATAAGAGTTCATGTGACACTCCCAACTTTTTTTTTTGCATGATTCAAGTCCACATTGTGAACAAAACAACACATGCATTACTTCTTACCATCTCCATTCAAATACTGAAAATAGACACATTCTTCCCTTTATTTTTAGTGATTAAACTACTTCAATTAGTAAGTCAGGGTAAAACAAGTGAGAAATTCAATCTCACTTTTTCAAACACTTCAATTTTTACCATATTTGTAAACATAATACAATCATATAAAATGGATTTCGTCAATCAAAGGGCAAATTAATCCCTAACTTAATTACTTGTATACAACTAGTGGAAGAGTATCTAAAATCTTCCATAAAAATAAACAATCAATAGCAATTCTTAAACCCCACAAAAATTAAGTATGAAATTTAACAAAAGCATAAAATTTGAGTAACCCAAATAAAAATTAATGAAAAACTCGAAAAAATTGAAGATGGGTGTAAACTCGATAAAATAAACAATCAACCGAAATTCGTAAAACCCACAAAAATTAAGTATGAAATTTAACACAAAGCATATAATTTGAGTAACCCAAATAAAAATTAATGAAAAACTCAATAAATTGAAGATGGGTGTAAACTAACCAATGCGATGGTGGGGTTTAAGGGCAGCCATTTGCATTATTCTTGAGAAAGTTTCAGTGTATTCTAATGGGAGTTGAGAGTTTATACTTTGGGAACATTTGCAGAAGAATCTAGAAGAAGTGCAGCGGAAGAAGAAAGAAACGACGCCGTTTCTTATCTTATTTGGGTATAGTGTTGAAATTGAGGTTGCAATGGCGGCGGAAGTAGTGGTGGTTCTAGTTTGAGGAGAGAGAAAAGGAATTATTCCTCGCGCCATTTTTGCTGTTTTTTTGTTTCAGTGTTCTAGCGTTGGAGAAGATGATGTTTCTCGTATATGGGTTAGAGCTTTGAAGCGATGTCGTTTTATCAAATTCAATTTTGTAGATTGCTTCTCTTGGCTTAGCCTCCATGTGTCCCATAGCTAAGAGACGCACACAATGCGTGCGTGTGCAATATAAGTAATCTATCAAGCTCAATCATTTATTTTTTCAACAATATTATCTCTTTAATAATTCTAATAAAAAAAATATTAGTAGGTTTAAGAATTGTTGATAAAAAGTAATAATAAAAAAAATATATGTTGATGATGTCATGTAGGCTAAATAATAAAATTTGATTTCCCTTAAAAAAAAAAGTTAAAAAAAGAAAAGATGGAAGTTTTATAATTTGAACTAAGATGGTAGTTTTTTAGATGGTAGTTACATTTTTAAAAAAAAAAATAAGGATGGTAGTTTTTTTAGATGAAAGGGGTATTTTGGGAAAGTAAAATTTATCACCCAAAACCCCCTTTCACTTTATATATTACAATAGATTTGCAATTCTAGAGGAAAAACGTAATCACCTAAGCTATCCCTTATTTTCTTGAGTGCTTTTTTTTTATTATTAATTTTTAGGAATGTCTCATACGGTTTTTGAGAGTGTGACGCATATCAATGCTAAAAAGTCCTGCATTTAGTCTAGGAATTTGTTTAAACGCTCACAAATGTTACGATTTGAGTTATGGTATGCTTTGCTTAACTTGATCAGGTTTTGTTAGAATTTGAAACTAAATGGAATTTTGAATAGGTTTAAATCTAATTTGAAATTGAGTGGAGTTTTAGTTAAGTTTTCCCTATTTTGCAAGCAATATTGTATTCACATTTTTAGATAGTTGAAATTTTGATTATGTGTGTTGAGGGAGTATATATTTCATCAATAATTAATAAAAACCATTAAATGGATTTTAAATGATGAATTGTCAAAGTGCACAAAATAATATGCGATAGATCTCCAATAATTGTGCAGAGATTATAAGTATGAATTTTAGAATTGTCTCAAAAACTCATGCTTAAATTACATATTACAATCAATTAATTATTTATAGCCATTGATTGAAAAGCTATATTGAAAGATTTTGAAACCCATATCGAATTTTACCAACGGTGCAAATAAAACACGCTCTCACCAGACAAATCTTATATTAGTTACCTATGTTTTTAATGGTCCAATTTGAAATTCCTATGGAAATAGACAATGCATTTACAAAAAAAAATTGCATCACCACATTTGTTACTCAACAAATTACATAATTAGCTACTAAACTTCTATTATAAATTGAGATTCATCCCATCCTCTTTTATTTCATAACAACATTTGCATGCACTTTTTATTACAAAAAAATCCTACATACATAAAATAAGAAAAATGGGCATTTCAAGAAATAGCTTAGTGGCCATCATCATAGGAATGGTGTTGGTTTCATGCATAATTAGTGAAGTTGAAGGAGTTGATATAGGATATGGTGCAATTGGAAAAGGAGACAACAATCCTAGAAAGGCTAAAGTTGGTGCCCCTGCTAACCCTTATGCACGTGGATGCGAGAAAGCCGCAGGATGTGGAAAAAATCCAGGGAATAAAGATCCAGCGATTAAGAATTAAGATTAATCTTAATATTGATCATTTCACATATTTGTTTTTCTACTATTAGTTAATTTTTGTTATTAGTTCATTACCAAAATAAATAATTTAGAGGCTGTATAGAGTTAGTTATTAGGGATACAAATATATATATAGTATAACCCAATTAACCTATGTTTCTCTTTGTGAATTATACCATTGACATAAAAAATTGATTTCCCTATTGATCTAGATCAATGTGTTTATCGTCTTATTTTAACTATGTCGTTTTTCATCAATGAATGGGTGATACATATATTATTTTAATATTCATTTTGAAGTTGATACTATCTTACAATTAAAATGTACGCACTTACGTGCAATACATACCTATACATACCCATTAGAGCTAGCTAGGTGCAATGCAGACCTCATATATATGCATATAAAAAGTTTTTCTTAATAGCACCTTAAACAAGTAATTAGGGATCAAGAATGTATTTATCGATTTCTACTCAATAGCACCCCAAGAATGGTCATAGCCTCATAGGCTAATCTGAAGGTCATAAAAATGTTCAACCACTCTATATATACTCCAAACATTCAGTATATAACCCATCTAATAATTTAATGCATGTCAAAGTCATATGTCACGTGGTCGTGGACTATAGATTCACTTAGAATTAATTGTTAAAATTTAACCTTTATAATAAACACATATGATTAATCATCAAGTGCATCATAATCAACACTCGCTGCACGGGTGATAGATCCATTTAACAATTTTAAAATTCACTAGCATTACATTTTACGTACATATAAGGTCACTCCTCATAGAAATGGGACTATATTGCTCATTATTTAACACTATTGAAACCACATCGATCCCCCTTGGCATTTGATTTTGAAGGATCTACCTTGGCATGCACTTCAATGCTAAGTAAAAGGTCCCACCAAAATATTCTTTTATGTAACTATGCCATTGGAGATCAAGAACAAGAAAACTTTCAAAATCAATTCATTTTACTTATAAAGTAGTTAGTGCTTATTAAGCAAAGTATTCTACCAAAAGAAGTGGCATAAGTGGAGCTTGCCTTTGTGACACCATTCTTTGATTAAGGGCTTATTCTGATTGACTGAATTGAGCTGAACTGAATTGAAAATAATTTGAAGAGAACAAGCCATAAGAGTGATTTACAAAGTTTTCACCGCCGCTCTCCAAGAGTCCAAATAACAACCAAGAACCAAGATCGAACCACCAACAATATATAATCTTAATTATTCAATATAAAAAAAAAAGTAAAAATAAAAATAAAAAGTTTGATTAGGAAATTAAAGGTTGTATTATTAGAATAATTAGAGGCTAATAGAACCTTAAGACGTACAATAATAGTCAAAACATGTTTTCTTGCCTCTTCAATTTATTAAGGAGTCAGGTCAATTTTACAATAAACCTTATTATGTCATTAGCTTCACGTTTTAGTTCTATGATGTATTTTCTTAATTTGCTGATCAAAGGCTTACATTACTATGATTATTTCAATGTTTAATATCCTATCATTGTCTTTGAATGTTCATGAATATGACCGATAGTATCACTTGATTATGTTAGTATACTAGTATTAAACACTTAATTGATTGATCTTGTACTAATATTTATCTAATTTTCATTGTATTTTTAATAAGTTTTCTTATTAGGTGATAAATAGAGCTTATTAAAGATTCTCTTTATTTCACAGTACGTAGTTAGTGGCCGAGAGTGCGCAGAGTATCAATGAATTGTGCTTTACTTATAGGGGTAAGGGAGGGTGACGATTTGATCTCTTGACCTCATAGACATAATCTGTTACATTACTGACTTTAATTTGCTATATGAAACATTATGAATTTATGGACGGCTGAAGTACAAACTTAATACTATTCCAACTCTTCTAACATTGCAAACATAATGGTACAAGACTACAAGACCGGTCCATCTATTAATACATTATTAACATTATACATTATACACCATATTTCTATATTCTGAAGTCTGAACGGTTGATGTAATGGTCGCCATTATATCCTAAATTCCTAATAACGAATTGTACCCACGCTATGATGACTAGCAATAAGTCAATAACCTGTTTATCCGATCTTTGTTTTTACTCTGTACTTTATAATCCCTCCGTCCCTAAATTATTAGATTCCTATTTTTAGGATTTATTCCTCACATAATAGAGAAAAATAGAAATGTAATTTAGAACGGAGGGAGTACTGCACTATCTACTTTATTCCTTGAATCGTAAATTAATTAAAGAAGCAGAAGAAGAAGCAAATACAGAGACATATTTACTCAAACTTGCAAGAAGCTGTTTTACTCATTGCATCATCAATCCAATACGTGCTAAGCAGTATAATACAGTAATGATCAGGGCAAAACAAAAACAACATACCCTTTTCATCAATAGATATATTTGCCGCTAAATAACATTTAATTAACCTACAAGAAACACTTTAGAAAACTAGTAATAAACAGGAAGAAAAAATTATCTTGATGAAGTAGCAAATCATGCTGTACCATCCTTTCCAACGCGGCGTTTTGTGGCAACAGATCACTGTAATACAGCAAGGTGGTGATCATGGCTGTTGGTTGATCTACTAGTGATCTCAACATCCTTGTCATTTGTCTCAATAATAATGGCCTAAAAGACTGCCCAACAAAAAAAAATAATGTAATCAATGAGTGAAAACAAAATTAAAACACGAGTTTCACGTGACCAAAGTCTGATCATGTTCAAGTTTATAACTGTAATACGCGTACATAGCATGATAATACTAGTAATTAAAATAAAGTAAACAATTTTAACATGTAGATTGATTAATTAATGTACTTACCATAGCTCGAACGACTAGAGAAATAAAGGAAATGAATGAATTTCTTTATTTTACCGCGATTATGAACATTCGAGGTTGGAGGGAGGAGGAGAAAGATCAAGAGGGTGACTGCTTAACTAAAATAGGGGTATATATAACAAAGAATATAAGGATTTTGGTTGGGGTATGTAATAAGGTCGGAAATAAGGAAATTTATTTGAAGAGACAAGAAATAATTAGAGGGTTTTGACTTAAATTGTAACTTTGGGGCCAAGAAAATAATCTAAAGTAATTAGTACTCTATCTATCTTAGGGGATTAGGAATTTAGGATGAGGGAAGGTAGCGGTTGACATGATACTATATAATGCCCACCAAAATTGTGCGGTCCAAATCAAATAAAAGAGGCATCGACATAAATTAAGCTTAACAAAATACTTGTATTGTTATATTCCATATAATATAAAGGTTGCTTTCATCATCAAAGTCGTCCCTCGGAATCTTACCTGAATCACAATATTGTATGTAATCTTCCTATTAATAGTAGAATTAATAGCTAACAAATAATTATCCTTTTGGTTATTGGGCGCATCCTCCTTTTTAAATCTTGATAAAATAAATAAATTGCGGTTTAAGGTCTGCTCTTAGTTATGTTTATTCTGTATTTGATTTAGCTTATTTTGTCTGAACTTAATTTATCTCAAATTATTCTATTCCATATTGTTGTATACTCGAATTTATATTTTATTTGAAAAAAAATATATATATTAGGTAAGAATTGTCCGAACAATTTACCATCGTTTTTTTATTATCTCTCTATGAAAAAAACAAAAGGCAAAAAAGTAAATTGCTATCCACTACAAGTGAGTGAGTGTACTATGCGATAAAAGTAAAACTTAAAAGGATGACAATAAGAAAGTTTGGGCATGTAGTTTTTGGCTTGGTAGGTCGGAAAGATTCCACTAAAACCCAAAAAAAAAAATGTAGAAAAGCATACAAGTCGAATAGGACAACACAAGGACGGCACTAGGTTTTCTTCAATCGGTCATTCCTCAACAAAACGTGAACAAAAGCAGTACTGATTATGCCACTACAATTTATATACCAATTCAATATGTCACTTTGCCACATCTTACTTGACAGTGATCTATTATAGTGTTGTATAAAAATAGTATTATAGTTTAATGCATAATAACAATACTTTTATGGTAGTATAGTTTTTCGAAACGGTCTATTATAGTGAATGTGCATAGATGTAGCAGTTGATGTAAATATACATGGTTTTAATGAACAGATTGATACCACGTGATCACGTAATGATATGGCTCACCCCAATATGAAAATCGAATTTAGAATGGCATACATTTTTACAACTATCATTTGTATTTTGATTTGTGCATATCATATTTGAATCCTAATAGGTGCACTACTTTTTTGACAACCAAAATTAGGTAAATATTTTACTTGAAGTTTGACTACTTGTGCATACCATATTTGAATCCCAATAGTTACTCTTTTTTCAACAATCAAAATTAGGTAAAACCTTTCACTTGTTTAATTAACTCCATTTTGATGTGATTAGACCTCTAATTATAGGCCCACGAAAGTGATCCATGGATATCTTGTGTCCACATGAAAATTTAAATAAGATGGTCATCATTAAGAATTTAATTAAGATTACTTGCACCATAAGATGGGCTACTACTTAGGAAGACCGAGCATTATATTATTTTTCTTCCTTTTAATCTGAATGAGTTAAAAGGGACACTACAAATAACAAACTAAATAAAGGATAAAATATAATCTTATGACTTACCATTGTTAAATTTCGAAACATACTAAAACCAATTGGCAATAGTAGGAGTTACTCCTCTCCTCTGCCTTATAAAGTGGAACTACCTCTACTCTTTTTCCAATGTGAGACACTCACAAGTGATACACATTGGGTTCCAACACTCCCCCTCACTTGTGAGTGTCCTTAGAATTATAGCACACCAGAAGGTATACCCAGTTATAAATGGCCCAACAAACCTGGGCTCTAATACCATGTTAAATTTCGAAACAATATGAAATGGGCCTGGGCAACCCAAACAAGGAGGAGGAGAGTTTGGCCCACAAACAATGTTTTGGAGTTTCCATACTAAAACCAATTGGCAATAGTAGGAGTTACTCCTTTACCTTATAAAGTGGAACCACCTCTCCACTTTCTCCAATATGGGATACTCACAAGTGATACACATTGGATTCCAACAACCATTTACAAGTCTCTTACTTTTTAAATATTTTGTAAGATGATAAAAAAAAAGTTAAAAATTAATTAGAATTATTTGTAAAAGCATTTATTTTGGATCTAAATAATCCACAATGATATTACACATTACAAATGTGAGATGAGTTGGATAACAATTTAAAACTATGATCTAGTCTACAACAATGACCCTTAATTTTTGAATGTATTATAAGTTGATTAGTTACAATAGTATCTACATGTATTGAATTGAGTAACATACATTGAGTGTTGCTTTGCAATCATCAAATATTAATACAACCTACAAGAAATTTTGGTGGAAAGTACGATGCTTGCATTAATTATGACTTCGAGGTCACAGGTTCTAACTCCACCAATTGCATTTGTTTGTGAGTAGAGAGATTCTCTTATTTCTCTCCTCTAGCGTTGACCTATATACCTACTCGTAGTAAATTATAGATGTATTGTTGTACGGTATACATACATGTCTTTTATTTCAGGTTGTATAGATTATTTTCTACCAGTGTTTGGAAAAAAAATAAAAAATTTGTTGAGAGTGGGATTTGAACCCACGCCCTTTCGGACCAGAACCTTAATCTGGCGCCTTAGACCAACTCGGCCATCTCAACTTACTGTCTAAAATAGCACTTGTTTAATTCTTATAATATACTGTACTCATATCTACTATTTCAATGCATTACAATTTACAAATTTACATTGTACAATCATTGCTCTTTAATTTCTTGTACTATACGAAGCACCAACTCAGTATTATGATAAATAGATGTAATTTTTATTATAGGAAGTCATGCTATAATCTATCTTATAACACTTAAAACAATTCCCTCAAAAAAAAAAAAAAAAAACAAACCACTTAAAACATTAAAACAATACGCACAAACAATAGTGATAAGCATGACACTAATTAACAAGTCAAACTAGTGTGTGGCCCGGGCGATGTCCCGAGTTGCTAATTTGTACTTGTTTAATTTGCTAATCAAATTCGATTGTTTAGATAGTAAGACTGGTTGGTTTTAAATTTAAGTCTTGCTATAAACATTTTTTAGTTGTCAAACTCAATCATTACATAATGGAAACAAATAGTGTAATAAGACACAAATTAACTTATCTAAGTTAACTATAATTTTGTTGGATAGAAAAACACTATTAATAAATGGCTAAGATGGTAAACTCTTAACTTAAGACATTTTGGTCTTGAGTTCAAGCCTTGGTATAAGCATTTTTAAGATGCAAACCGAATACATGTGAAAGTGACATGTCATGTTTATAATGACATGTGGCGCTTGCTACTGACATGTTGAACTTAAAAAAGGTGACACGTGAAACATATTCTGTTTTAGGAACGCTTTTTAATATATAAGTATAGATATAGATATAGATATATCAAAAACATTTAGTACGGAGTATTTTATATACCTTTTCAACTCTCACATTTTGACTAAATTTCATAATAAGTACTTATGACTATTCAAAATAAACAAGATTTTGTATATTTTTTTAGAGACACCAATAACTATAGTCAATTTGGATCATTTTCAATTATATTTGGATGATGAATAATTCATATTAAGTCATATTTATCGAAAATTGTTTATGTACTCTAAATGTGTAGTAATTACCATTCAATATGTAGTAATTACTCTAAATTGTTTATGTACTCTAAATATCGAAAGGCGGGGTGAGAATCGATCTCAGGGTCTCCTGAAACCGAGAGGAAAGCTCTAACCACTTGAGCTATCCCTCACTCTCATCATTCATTACACTTTTGATCACTTTTAGGATAATTTTATTAAACAACAATATTTAAGTGTAACATTATCACATACTCATATTAATTATTAACCATTATGATTAGATTATATGTAGAATGTCTTGAATCTATTTGTCCCTTACTAAGACTCAAAACGGGATTGTTATTCTTTCTTCATTCAATCTTTTTGCATCCCTTGCAAACTCAAAACTACTCGCATAATATTCGGGTTACAATAATTTCTTCCAATCGGAGGTCGGGAGGTTAGCCGGTATGAGTGGGAGGAGACTAAACCATAGTACCATACCATCCGATCCTCAATAATAAAAACTCAACCCAACGTGAAGAGCAGCAACTTTGAGTCTCTGACCCATTCGACCTTCAAAAATATCTCCAATACTAATAATATTATAATTACAATCATCATTATATACTCTAATTAATTAATATTTGATTATTAAACACTAATTTGAATTCCCAAAAATAAGCGCGCGTGAAGAGTTGGCAAGTCATTGTTCCTTTTCTCTCTCCTCAACTCAGTATCTGTCAATCATTCACACTTTCCTTACTTTTTCCACCACCATACTTTCTCAGCGCGTCTAACTAACGCGCCTATTTTCAATTTGAATATCTCTTTCATTCAACAATTTTCAAACAATAATCAAATTTAGATTAATCGAGAACATTTCTCTATTTTCTCTCTCCTCCATTTTTCTTCTTCTTCTTCAAATTTCTGCTTTTTCTTTACCTTTTGTTGTTGTTGTTGTTGTTCAATCGTTTCAATTTTCTGGAAAAATAATTTGAATTTCTGGGGAGGTGGCTGAAACCCTAATTTTGAATTTTTGTGAAAGAGGGAAAAAAAATATTTAAAATTACGAATCAAAGATGAATGTGATTGGACGACAAATGCAGAGGTCTGGTGCTAATACGCGTCAGTTTTCTGATAATGATGATAGTAGCAATTTCATTGAAGTTCCTTCTAAATGGCTTCAATCTGCTAATCTTCCTCAGGTTTAATTTTTATTTTTTTGAAATTGTTTATTTTTTGGAATGATTGAAATTAAATTTTTATGCAATTTGATGAATTTGGTTTGTGATTAATGCTGAATGATTGAAATTTTGATTGAATTTCATGGTGGGATGATAGGATTATGGTTTTTATGGAGGAGAAGGAGGTTCAAAATGGAATAGGAATTTGCAGAGGGGTAATTCTGGGCTTGAGTTTCCATTAGACCCACCTTCACCATTGAATTCCTCTCGATCGTCGAGTTTGAGGAAAACCGGCGACGACGGTGGTTTGTTGAATGAAATTAGCCCAGGATTGCTTGATATTCATTCATTTGATACTGAGCTCATTCCTGAGGTATAAATTCTCTGTCTTCCTTCTAATTTGGTGTGTTTTGTTGTTATTTTTGCTGTTTATGTTATAGCATTATTGTGATATTTGGACAATGGTTTTGTTGGAAATGAGGATGTTAGAATTGGGCCAATTAGATTAACAGCAGATAATGTGTCAAGACTGAGAATTCGGAGTTGGATGAGGTTTCGAACTAGATGATTAATGATCAACTAGTGTGTAGCTCGGGCGTTGCACCGGTTGCTACTTTAATTAGACCTTGTCATTATCAATTATATACTTTTTTTTTTTTTTTTATTATATTGATAACATAGTTTATGATTGGCTTAAATGGTTAAGTAACTATCTTTCTTATAAAAGGTTGGGTGTTCAAATCCCCTTCTCATCATTTTTTTTATATGAAGCAATATTCGAGTTGATTGAGTAGTGAAGATGTGGCATAATAAGAGATGAAGTAGGTGACGTGGCGTGATCTATGTGGCACAGAGACGTTTCTAGTAACGCCTTTTAATATATTAGTATAGATTAGGACATTATTTGAGATGTGCATTGTGCTATAACATATATACAATGAAAGTTGACCAAAGCTATTATATAAGTTATATCATACTCGAGAAGGTGGACTGGCAATGAGGAGGTGATGGACTTTTCGTGTCTATAAACGAGCGGCTTATTTTGATGTTGTGCGTTAACAATATTGATTTGAGGAGTGTTTCATGGTGAAGCTTTGCTTTTTACAGACAAGTCAACAGTCATCTTTATAAGGGCAGGCTAGCTCCACGTTCCTTCGTTCAGAAGCTTTTCCCAAGAATCCTTAGCTTTTTTAGCAAATAAAACTTCAACATCTGCTGTAATTGAGATATCCCTTATAGCAATGAGGCTCATGAATCATAACAAGAGTCCAATGGTGATATGAATCCTGTTTACCTATGATTTAGTTGACTTTGAGTAACATGTGTATAAGCTGTAGCAAAGCTATATCAATGTTCCTGTGGTGATATTGCTGTGAATACCCTGTTCCTGCACTTGTCTATATTTCCACTCTTAAGTTAATTCAGGCAGATAATTTTAATTTCTGCATTGCATTGTGTTGATTTTTTTTCAACTTTGAATTGTTGCTAGATGCCAGCTCGCAACCTATACGATGTATCTTCGCTTAATCAACCTGCCCGGGGTAAGGGTTTTGAAGAATCAGATGTATATCTTGCTGCAAATAAGAATACAAACAAGGCAAATTCTGTTGCAAAAATTAAAGTAGTGGTATGGCTCTCCTTCTCTCTATTTTATAAAAACTTGTTCTTGGATCTAATGGCTCTGCATAATTATGTTTAGACTTGTTAAGACTTAAGAGTACCGTGGTGGTGACAGTAAATTGGTTAATGCTAATCTGCAGCCAAAAGTTTTGTTAGTAGGATGGTCTCAGCTAATAATTTAAAAGAACTGAAAAACTACTCGTAATAAAATGGTGGCCTCATTTATAAAGTACATATTTTGATTGTAACCAGCAGAATGGATTTTGTATTTTTGTTTAAAATTATAAAGAACATACCTTATTCTAGTACCTCTCTTTTAATGGCTACATTTTTGATGCAGGTGCGGAAGAGGCCATTGAACAAAAGGGAGATAGCGAAGAATGAGGATGACATTATAACCATTGAGCCAAATTCTAATGCTTTGACTGTCCATGAAACAAAACTCAAAGTGAGTACCCTTGATTGCTTGGTATTGTAAAATCAAGCTAATAGCTATTGACCTATTGCAGATACATATATGATGGTGAGGATCTTGTTGGATCATCCTTGTCATTTTCTGTTGAAATTATTCATGATAAGATCGTCTGTTTATATGTCGGCTCAACTGCTATATACTATACTTTGCTCTGTTATGCATCTATATTTTTCCCATTTCATGTCATAATATCCTTACACTAAAGACCATTTTATTACGAAGTTGGTTTCTATGTTACAAACTCACAAGTGTAGTGTTTCATACTGTAATTTCTCACTATTAATGTTATTTATTTATGCAGTTAATGTTTGGGGATAATTATAATAGCATTATGCTTTTATTGAATTTGTTGGATGTTCTGCATTATTTGGGAATTGGGAAGCGTATGTTTATATATTTGGTTGGTTATGTGGTTTTCTGATAATTCTAAAGAATATTAATTTAATCGAGTACATCTATTGTTGTCTCAACTCTCAAATGTACCTTGGAGATGGAACTGAAGCTTACACAATTGCACACTTTTGCTGGAAGTTGTGGTATTGTGCAAGCCTTTTTAGATTGTCAGTTCTTTTGTCTATCATAGTGCACTTCTATTGACGTCAGTAATCTGAACTAGACTCTTGATAGTCTGGAATTTTCTGCTCACTTGTCCAAGCCTACAAATAAATCAGAGCACTGATCTCTGCCGCAATATATGAACTCCTATTTGATGTAGAGCCCTTAGAGATATAAGCATAGAGACGTAGTGCTTGTAAGATTCCATTTTGTTTTTCTTTTTTGCTCATTTAATCTTTACTTGATTTTATTTATACTTAATCCTTTAACTTCAAACAAGTTTTAGTAGATTCTGAAAGCAATTGTGCTTTTAATTAATCACGAGCCATCCTATTTTAATCTGCATATTAGAAGGAATGCAAGAGTTAAGGTGGATTAGGTGCATCATGTTTTTTAATCTTATTTTACTGTGCTTACTTCAAACAGTGAATGTGGATCATTTGATGCAGTCATCACCATAGGGAGCGCTATCTTTAGTTTTATTTTGATGTTGATATTAGATCCATTTACTTGGAACTTCCATATCATAATATCTTGTACATAATGTCTTCCATTTTAATGCAATTGTTTCCAAAGTGCTTTCAATACTCTCTGCAGTCTAGCTTGATGTCCTCTGCATCCGTTGGTAAATTGCTTTTTATGTGTTTGTGATTTGCCTAGTTTACCTCATAATCTATTTGTTGATGTTTCCAGGTTGATCTAACTGAATATGTGGAAAGACATGGATTTGTGTTTGATGCGGTGCTTCATGAAAATGTCTCAAATGATGCGGTAACTATTTTAATACTTCTTTCTTTTTCAGTTGACAAGTATATTTTATCACTTTGCCAATGCATTTATTTAACCGCTAATACTAGTATGTTTATTGTCAAAAATAATTTATGTAACACTGATTTTTGGAAAATAAACAAAAAGACGATCCCACATGACTGCCTTTTTCTTGTAGATCACAGGTGAACAGTGTCTAAAGTGAAAATGTGTCAACTATAAGGAATGGAGGATGCATTTAAAAAAAATTATTACGCAATAATGTTTGCTTTATTCTTCTCATTCAGAATGTTTCACTCTTGTGTTTTTCACAGGTGTATGCTGAAACAGTGGAGCCTGTTGTTCCACTGATATTTCAAAAGACAAAAGCAACGTGTTTTGCATATGGTCAAACAGGCAAGTGGATTTTTAAATGACATGCTGCTCCTCTTGGCTGACTAGAAAATCTGTGTCTAACAATCGAGCAAGTGATGGTCACTAAGTTCAATTCCTGACCTGTTTTTTTTTTTTTTTTAATTATTTTTATTATTATTATCATTAGTTTTTATTTTTAAATCCCTATACGGTGGAAACTTTTATGGCATACATCATGTTGAGAGTGGTAACTTGGAAATTTGCAGTCTTGTTTTAGATTGCAGTTATACCTGCCTTTTTTATGATTTTATATTTAATTTGTCGTTAATATATGTTTCTCAGTTGTGTTGAAGCTGTAACATTCAACCTATGTCATCTGTCAAAGAACATTAGCAGCTAAGAGCCCTGGCCATGTAGTTCCTTCATTGTGTCGTTTTAATTTACTGATTTATGGTATTGATGGCTCAAAGTTTGCATGATACTTGCTTGTCCCCTCCTTTTTAGTTTTAGGGATGAGATTGCATCAGTACCCCCTCCCTCACCCCAGCTCGTAAGTTTATTTTTTTTGGGTCAAAAAATAATGGCTGTAAGCTTGATGTTGTAAGATACACCCTGTTATTTTATTTGTAAGCATGCTTTTGTAGTCTTAATTTTTCTTTAGATCATCTCAATTATTAAGCTAGTCTAGACTTTTTGTAGGGAGTGGAAAGACTTACACTATGCAGCCACTACCCCTGAGAGCATCCCAAGACATCTTGAGATTAATACACAATACTTACAGAAACCAAGGGTTTCAATTGTTTGTCAGTTTCTTTGAGATATATGGAGGGAAACTTTATGATCTTCTGAATGATCGCAAGTAAGTTTTTCTCCTGCTGTACTAAGAGGTTGTCTCAAAGGATTTTCAGGCCTTGTGCTGAGTGTAAAATCACTTTTTATAGGAGCCTCTGTATGAGGGAGGATGGCAAAAAGCAGGTTTGCATTGTTGGCTTGCAAGAATACAAAGTATATGACGCTGAAACAATAAGAGATCTAATTGAGAAAGGAAATGCTACAAGAAGCACTGGTACAACTGGTGCAAATGAGGAGTCGTCAAGATCACATGCTATACTTCAGCTTGTCATTAAGAGATCAGCTGATGGTAGCGAATCAAAGGCTCCTCGAATTGTTGGTAAACTTTCTTTCATAGACCTTGCTGGAAGTGAACGTGGTGCAGATACTACTGATAACGATAAGCAAACAAGGTGATCAATATTTAGCATATTTTTTTGTAATTTGTATGTTTTTATGTGCTGGTCCCATTGTCTAGAGGCTGGAAAAGTTTTATGAAAATTTGTTGATTTGTATTTCTGACTTTCATGAGTCACTCTTATGTGTGAATTTGTAAAGTCTCCTACTGATGTCCATGATGATGCTTGCAGTCTTGCACACCCCAGATTTTTTTTTCTTCATTCTATTATGATTATTAATTTTTTGGGTCATTAGTCTCATTACCATTTATTTTTATGTACTTAAGAGGTGGTTGACTGGTAATGAAAATATAGGAAGAAAAACATGTGTTTGAGACTTTGAGATAGAGTGTTGTTACCATGGACATTAGCATTAGACTTCCCTTTTAAAGTTATACTTCGTAATTTCGTATAAATTTACATTGCATCCATTTTTTACTGCATGTCCAGCTAGCCTGCAGGATCACAATCAGACTCTGTGTGTTATACTTGTATTGGTATTAGACAAACATATGTAATTAAGTACTTATCTGAATGGCATTCTTTAATTTTTATTGCAGAATGGAAGGTGCTGAAATCAACAAGAGCCTCCTTGCTTTGAAAGAATGTATAAGAGCTCTTGACAATGACCAAAATCATATTCCTTTTAGGGGGAGTAAGCTTACAGAAGTCTTGAGGGATTCTTTTGTTGGGAACTCACGGACAATTATGATTTCTTGCATTTCTCCAAATTCTGGTTCCTGTGAACATACCCTTAACACACTACGATACGCTGACAGGTATTATCTGCTTAAAATTGTACGAAGTAAAAATTATGAACCTTGGTATTTTTTGAAGGTCGTGCTTGACAATGTATATCACATATGCATTCAGAGTCAAAAGTCTATCTAAAGGAAACAACTCAAAAAGGGATCTGCCATCATCAACGACTTCTAAAGACTCGAATTCACAACTCTCAAGTTCTGGTTCAGCTCAAATATTAAATCTTGAAGACACCACAGCTAATGGTCTGGGTGGAAGTGGTAGGTTTGGATGGTCCAGAGACTTTGAAAGAGAATCCCCTCCATCTCCCAAAATAGAACGTGTTCCCAGTGGAAGGGCAGATAACACATCTGCTTCTGGGTATTCGGATTATTACAGGGGAAAAAAGGGTGGTCTAGCTGACATGTCAGTGGATGATTATGATAATTCTGAAGACATTTTTGAGCAAGAGAAGCCTTATCGTATGAAGAATAAGAAGACGGAAACTTATAACGTGCCTGCTGCTGAGAACAGAACGAGGAAAAACCTCGCTGACTCTAGTTCTAATAACATGAGTTCAGATGATGACCTTAATGTACTACTAAAGGTAAGGAATGCATATTTTATATTCTTGTACTGATCTGTTAAGGGTTATTCTTAGTATTCTCTTGTTTTATTTGGTGGTAGGAAGAGGAGGACCTGGTTGCTGCTCATAGAGGATTCATAGAAGAGACAATGGAACTTGTCAGGGAGGTCTGTCATCTAATATTAATACTCCCTTTGTCCCAAAACTCCCAATATATTAGACCAGGGTGAAAGTCTGTTAAATTTGATCATGGATTTCTCAAAAAATGTGTTAATTCTCAACGCAAACTTGCTCATTCCAGATTCATCCCATTGTTATTGGTATACCTTCGGAAAGAGTGTTGCATATACTAACTGTAGGGTAGGAAGCTTGTCTATTTGTGCATTACTTGACTCTTACTTCAAGTTATATCTTTGCATTCTCTGCAGGAGATGAATTTGTTGATTGAAGCTGAGCAACCTGGAAACCATGTGGATGATTATATCTCCAAGTTGAACTCCATTCTTTCACAGAAAGCTGCTGGGATCCTAAAGCTGCAAAGCCAGCTAGCTAACTTCAAGCAACGACTCAATGAGCAAAATGTCTTAGTTTCTGCTGCTAGATACTGATATTATCAGGACACTTCTTAAAGAAGGCAGTGATGATAATACGATATGGTGTGGACTAGATCGAGATGGTTTGATAGCATTTCTGATTGGTAAGTTTGCTGCATTAGGGCTATGTAGGGCGCTAAGAGCCTCTACTACTAGAGCCATGGACTTGGAAAGTTCCGGGCGCCTCTGATGTGATTTGATTCTGGCCTATCTTTCAGGGTGGCGGTTTCACCCTTATTGTAGGACAGTTATATTTAATTGTACAAGGCTTTGTATCTCAGGAGTTGCATTCCTAGCTACTCCCTCAAAGTCAAACTCCCCAACCCGAAAAAAGTAAAATGAAAAAAAAAAAAACCAAAACAAAACAAAAAAAAAACCGACTCCTACAGTTAGGGAGTGAGATATAGAATTGTATTGTAATACACAGAAAGTTACTGCTGATTAGCAACATTTTTAAAAGCATTGAAGCAGTTAAATGTATGTTCATTCATGGTGAAAATGGCACTTTTTGATCGGTGCACTAATTTGATTATGAACTGAGTTCTTTTCTACTACGAGTATTTGTTTCTTATTCCGTATTATTTGTCCTGAACTCCTTATTGAATCACTTCAATTCCTTCCTAACTATATATACGAATAATAATGTTACACTTATTTTTTGTTAGGTGCAGTTTTCAGTTTGGATTATTATATGTTTCGTTTGGAGTATAAAAGATTTATAGAGAACCTAAGTTATTACTAAAACCAACTCCTAGAACATCTTAAACTGCTGGCCTGATGCTGCCACCACGTAATTAACCACAATTTGCTGCTTCTTGCTTTGACGTAATATTTGATGTATCAATTCAAAGGCTTGGCAAAACAGATCCGACCTGAATAATTCGATTTAAACCTGAATTGCCTTATAGATTACAAATACTTAAATTGATTTTGATTCGAAATAACTAACTAGTATTATTATTTAGATTATAATTATAAACTAATGGACAATAAATTCTAATATAATCTGCACCAAACTTAATACAAACCCAATCCAAACAAGAACAAGTAACAACCTATACATGCCACATGTACTCGAATATACCGCCTTTGCAGTGGTGACAATCCACGTATGCAATCCATCGCTGCTCAAAAGGACGAAGACGTGGCTGAAAATGTAAAGCCAATGTCCAATTTGTTTTTTTTTTTTTTTATATTTTTTTATATATTTTTTTAATTTTTTTTACAACTATCTCCAATTTGTTGCCACGCTCAATATCAAGTTTATGGCACACGTTTTTTGACAATAGCCCATCCACCAAATCTTTTACACAACCCATGTTACACAGTAGGTCCAATTGGACCTATTCTATGTCTTCTTGTAATAAGCTATACCCCAAAAATTATTAAGCCAATTAAATTAACTATAAACATTAATACTAGGAGGTAACAAATGAATTATTCGGATCAATATATTATCATCGTCTACATAGGTTAGTTATTTGGTTCTAATTATGTTCAAATCCATTTTTAGCTAGCTTAATATGCTAATAAATCAATGTTAACCAAAATTTATATCAAACTTTTCAAGTCAAATTTGCATGAATTTTCAGGTCACAATTCGAGTCTCAGTTTGCTAATTCGTTTAGATGATCATTTACGAGTTTGTCTTACTTAATCTAAGCTGAAAATTTGTTTCCGAAAATAGTTTTAACTACTGTAGAAGATTTTAAATTGGATTTTTATTTATTTGGGATTAGTCCTTTACAGCAAATATAATGTTTCCTCAAGTATGGTTTGATTATGATTGAAAAGAGAGTCGAATGACCCACTTCTTTAAAGCTTTTATCCCCGGATATAAACTTCTATAGCATGATGACATTTCTCTTTTTGTTGATGTGATTTTTGTGTATGTATCTATTGGACAAATGTTCGATATATAATTACTAAGCATTTGCTACACATGTTTTCATTGTATTTGTGATCCAATCTTATAATTTTGGCTTAATGAATTTAGTACAATTTGTATGCTTTATTACTTTCAGTCAATAATTTGATTGATGGAAAGGAATACGAGCGTCTTTGATTTGAACTGTGTGAAATTTACCTTTTTTTTTATTTTTTATTTTTTTTTATTTATGGTTAGTTTCAATAGTAATTTTTTAATTGTTAATTTAGTACGGAGAATAACCATGCTTTTAATTAACTTATGTATGTTATCTTGACAATAAGTAGTTAGTCTAGTGGTAAATATTGTATGTGAAAATTAATACTCGTATTTACAAGAGACACATTATGAAAGTACTAAAACGGAATTTCTATATCCTCCATTCCCCCCCCCCCCCCCACTCTTCTCAAAGGGTCTTGTTTGTTGAGCCGTTGACTTAAATTGGAATTGATCGAAAATTGATTTCCTAAGTAATTGCATTGTAAGTGTTTACGAATAGTACTTAACATTTGTATTAGTGTTTTGACTGTTTTCTTGATAAAACTCTACCTCGAAATAGCAAGACTAGAAACATCTAAAAATTTCTAATTAAGAAAAAAGTACATATTACCTAATTAATGATTAGTATATTAAAATGATAAAAGAAATCACTAATCTATGTATTCAATTCACAAAAAATGGAGTACAAGTATGGCATGATCGTAATCTACATATGATTACTGACCATTTGATCTAGAAACGAGGAAAACTTGAATTGCATCCAAAAGTACAACATGAATCATAACATAATAGTATAATACTCATATTATACCTCAAAAAATTAAATTAGAAAATGGTGTGTAGATCTAGTGATCCAAACTTTTATAGCAACTGTCAAAATGAGATGCATGGTATGGGTGTCAAGGTGGCACGTGAAATAGATAAAAGAAGTTGTCTCAAAGTTCACCAACATATTCATTGGTGCCACACAAACTCACACACTTGTCAAACATCCCTCTTTCTTCTAAATTCTAAGTTTGCATCATTTCGGATGTCAATTGAAAGTTTGGTAAAAAATATCTAATTAAGGTCTTTACCAATATTAGATATTTTTGTTTCGAAATAAGATGTCAATATGACATCAAAATAAACCGACTTGTAACTATCGTTTTCTAAGAACTTTATTTGCACCAAAACTTACCGAGGCCCTGTTCTCTTACGTTGAAATTCAGTTCAGTTTAGTTGAGTTCAGTCCAGCTCAATTCAGCTCCTAATTTCCTTCTCTTATTAAATATTCAGTTCATTTTAGTTCAGTTCAGTTAAGCTCAGCTCAGTTCAGGCCCTAATTGAATCCAGGAGCATCTTAAATGGAGCTATCATACGATGTGTAAAAACATAGGTATTGATATATGTTACGTTTAATGGCATAAAAGATATATTTACTCTTCACTATTGGAATAAAAGGAGTGTGTTGTATAATGAGTCTTTAGATCTCAATGACTTAATCACTCGATCATATCACCCATTCGATCCTTTCATGACACCTAATAATCGATTTATTTTAATTTTATTATTTCTTTTTTGTGTTTTTTTTTCTTTTTTGAAACAAGTGATCGAGTTTTCGAGTATTATAAAACTTTTAATATATTTATATAACTATAATAAAGTATAGTCTTTTCTAAAAGAATTGCTTTTTAAAATCTTAACTACTTCGTAATGAATTATGGAATTTTTACCTTTTTGACGGTAAGTAATTTTTAACAATTCACTCATTGAAATGATAGCATAAAAAGCAAAGCATTTTAGAGTAAAATTTTGCACACTAAAGTATTGGTTTACCTTAATGACTCAACAAATTAACACTATAAAGAGCACACTTTTTGACAAAATAAGGAGTTCCTATTCCCTTCACAAGTTTCTCAAGGTTATTCACGGCACTTTTACTTATGAACCCCATTAAAAGTACCTTCAAATTCTTCCAAACACAATTATAAAGTGAGGAAAAAAGTACCAAATAATAGATTAAAAGGGCCAAAGGTTTTTCCCCTTCACAAATTAACGATCTTGAAATTAGTCACAATCAATTTCTGCATTGATTTATTTATGATGATAAGCCCCCATTCACAATTGGCCACTAGACATTGTCCAATTCAATCTCAACGATTACTTTTGGAATCTTGCTAAATAGCATTTCCTTTTTTTATGTGGCACACGATGCCTACTAGAGAGGTCAAATTTATGTCATTAATAATGAGGGGTAAAATTGGGACAAAACTCAAGAAGTTGCCACATGATAAAATAAAATTATGTCGAACAAAAATGGGAAATAGACGTTTTTGAAATGCTTTTGCAAATTAAGCACTTGGATGATTGTGGTTTGTCCTTCAATTTATGTCTAAACTCATTAGGGTCCACGGTTCTCTAAATTAGACAATGAATTCAACTCTTCTATCACAATTTTTTGAGTACGATAATAGGATTTGATTTATTACTCCGTTATAATTATAAGTTTTGCATTAGATATAATGTAGGCCCTGTTCTCATTGACTGAACGCAGCTGAGCTGAACTGAACTGAAATGAATATTTTATAAGAGAAGGAAATTAGGAGTTGAGCTGAACTGAACTGAACTGAGCTGAACTGAACTGAACTGAATTTCAACGTAAGAGAACAAGGCTGTAGTTGGTATCTATATATGAGTGCAATTTAATTTAAAAGATCAAAATATACCATATATACATTGATGAGACTTTTTACACTAGCATCATTTAATCATTTATGATGGTTATGATGAAATTACACTAATTACGAGTAGATAATTGAGTTCTTGACCCTATATAGCTTGGTCAGATGACATAAATAAACACCTTAAAATAAGAAATTGATTTAAAATACCAGTCATTTTTCATTTACTGAAAAATCTCCCACGACTAATTGAACATAGCAAAAGGTAATAAGGATTTTACTCGAAGTCTTTTTTATTGAATATTTCATTGTTATATACTTGTATACTTAAAAGTTCATTATTAGGAGCATCATCAAGAATAATTATAAAGGTACTAAGAAAGTAAGAAGTGTGGAGTACTTATTATCTTGAGGCAAACTAAATCTAAATTAAATTATGTTCAATTATTTTAGGAAAAATAGAGTACCATATTCTTTCCTCTTGAAACTCTCTTAAATTAAAGTCAATATATAAGAGATCGTAGAGTCTAAATTAAGGAAATTCAGGAGTTGTCCACTCACAAGTAAAGGAGTTTTAAAAGTTAATACGAAGTACAGTAAATGGAAACATACTTACAATTTAAAAGAAAAACTCATGCGATGAAGAAAGAGATAAAGATTAGATTATAAGATTACAATTATTATTTGTCTGTTTAAGAAACGACCAAATAATACATATAAAAGTCCAACGGAACAAGCAGTGATTGTAGTGTGAATTGAGCTCAAACAATTAAGCTTCCCAACCCCCCTTTTTTTGTTGGTACTCATCAAAGTATAATAACGAACAAGATTTATGATGCAACTACAATTAATGCCATTAGGTTACACTAACACATTGCCTCAACTCCATGTAACAAAATAGTATTTGCAGATTTATTTAATGGCGGTGTATTTCTTAGTGAACCTACCTCTTCCACATTGTGTTGAACTTAGTCATTACCTTTATTTTTTCGAGATTAAACCTTGTCACATCCAAAATCAAGTTTAGTAAAAGGTTGAAATATGATTTGTGCAATGTCTAATCTAAAATCATGTCAAGATTTGTTTATATATATGAGTCAAAGGTTTTTTAATTTACTTCTTTTTATTGTATTGTAGTTAGCTTTTCTTTCTTCTCCTTTAATCGTTCTAGTTGTTCATCAAACTTAGACTTGTAATAATGCATTGATAAACTAAAATTAACAATAATTAGTCAGTCGAACCAACTAATTTAATTAGAAATAAACCAAAGCCTAAAGTGTACGGGCTAATTAGACTTTTTGACCAACTATAATATTATTGTTGTGAGAAGAGTGAACTCGATAGCTAATTGATGCAAATCTAATTTGAAGTATCATACAATATATTACTATATTACTAATATTGAAGTAGTATTCCTGGGTACGATATATATTGACCCAGAAGTTTGAAAATCTAAGGATTATTTTATACATTTCGATCCAAAGGTGATACGATTGTGCCAGCTTTTGGCATGTGTGTGGGATTTATTTCATGTCAACGTTGTGTTAACACACAATGACGCATTGCCAATGTAATGTCAGGTTTGATTGTGTCATTGTACCGTAATTTAACTGCACACATATTCCCGCTTTGATAGTACACGTTTTGAGATATTGTGTTAGGGCCTGTTTTGATTTACTGAGCTGAGCTGAACTGAACTGAACTGAACTGAATATTTTATGAGAGGAAAAAAATTAGAAATTGAACTGAACTGAACTTAAGTTGAAGGGAATAGACCCTTATTAGCATGCCTAATATGAGAGCAAGAGAAGCTATGCCTTTTTCACTTTTGCCACAATTTCAAGAGCATCGGATTCAAGTAAAAGAGCTCTATATTTATGTTAGAATCTCAGATCAATCTCTATGTTATATTGTTATCTACAGTAATATCATACATGCACTTTAAAGAGTAACACATAATGCTTTTATTCTCAATATTAAAAAATAAATAAATAAATAAATAAATAAATAAATAAATAAATAAAACTATGAATATAATAAGAAAAAGAATCACGCAATATAAGTTGGTCAAGATTTGAATCCCGTGTGAAGTATCAGTATATAAATTAGAAAGACAAAAATAGCAGGTAAGGTGGTTATAATTCAAAGCATCCCAGATTTATTCTTTTATTGGCAATTTACATTTATTATTCATTATTTATTGTACTTTTTATATCATGACAGTCATATGATTTACAATTATTTAGTTCAGACAACATTACTGAATTGGGTAAAACAGGATCTAACTTTACTTAAAGAGGAAACTACTTGTAGTATAATATTATTTATATATCTTTTTATATATTTGTAGTAAAAAAAGGGCACGCATCTTTATGAATTATGACTCCAAATAGCAGGCCAAGTTCGTCATGTGATAGTTTTGTTTGTTGTAAACCTGTACTCCGTAATTAAAAGTATGCTTTTAAAATAAGGCAGATTTTTATAATGGGTGTTAATTCTTTATGACAATTTTTTTTTTTTTTACTTTGAGTTATGTCTCACATTATGAATCATGTAACTTGGGACTTAGGAAAGTATTTAGATGTCCACAAAGTTGACATATGGATAGAAGTCTTAATACCTAATTGTGATAGACAGTTAATTAAGCGGTACCAAACAAGCACATTTTTGTATGAAAATCAACTATTTTGTACCAAAATTTTTTGTATTAAAATGTGTTTATGTGGTAATGTGTTAGGTTTATAAATCTATCACAATTAGGATCCTCGCCTTACTCCCTATGAATTCATGCATACGTAACAATAAACAATAAACAACATTTTGTATTCCATAATTATTACAAGAAAACTGAAGTTAGGTGAATCTAAATGAAACACTTATTCAGGTCAACAACAATTTGTGCAAGTTATATATACATCCAAGAATTTTCATTATAGTCTGGGAAATATATGTATAATTAGCTAAATTAATATTTTTAAGCTCATTATTTTGATGATCATCTTAAAGTGAGAGGTCAGCTAAAAAATTGTACTCAACCCATTTCTCCCAAATTCTTTATACTCTATTGCTATTAGAATATTGAAAAGGAGAAAAAGAATAGAGTAACAAAAATAACAAAATAAATAAATATTTGAAAACAAATTCACAAGTATAAAAAAAGTGGATTGAATTGGAAGCTAAATATTTAACTAATGCTTAATTTCATGGGCCATAGACACCGCAGCAAAACCAATAGAATAAGCCAAGGTTGATACGTGGCAAAATTAAGAATTGACACTTGTAAGTCTATGGCGATTATTTTATTTGTGCCAATTAGGAGCAAGAAAGCCAAAATAAGATTTGGATTTCCAGCAACCAAATCTGGGTCACTGTTTCTCTCCATTATTTTTGGCACCCTATATCATTATTTTTCATTTGTTATGAAGCATTTACACACAAAATACCCTTAAAAATAATTACAAATTTAAGGTCCCTTTAAGGCCACCCCAAGTCTCAATCGCATAAGTGCGTGGGCCTTACTTGCTTGTTGTTTACTTCCTCCGTTTTCTTTTAGATGCAACACACCCTTTAGCGCGGTAATTAAGAAAGGTGGGGTTTACATGATATAATAAACTTTAAAATAGGATGAGTGTTTGTTAGGAGTGTAATTTAGTGGGCCATGTGCTTTAAATAAGGGGTATAATATAGTTTTTCTCTAAAGTATCTTTCCTTTTATAGTGTGTTGCAAGTATTGTGACATTTCCTTTTTAGGGAAGTGTTGCAAGTAAAAGAAAACGGAGGAAGTATAATTTATAGCCCCTTGCTTTGTATAGCCATAACTTTTTAAGAACGTGGTTTTTTTTTTTTTTTTTTTTTTTTTTTATCTATTTTTTTTTAAAATTTTTGGAATAGCGAAAAGATTTGATTATATAAATTAAATTTGTTTTGATGGTTTATAACTCAATATATTATCTATTCATAATTTATAATCAATTATACAAGCTATGAATATAAAAAACATATGAGTTGAAAGCTATGAACAAATCAAAATGAAACAAAAACTAAGAAATGGAAGAGTAAGAAGCATCCCATATTTTTGAATTAATTTTTTTTGCATTCATCTTTATGTATATTTTTGCACTATTTAAATCGCTTTGATAGTTTGACTATAATTTTTTTTAGCATTATGTGAGCAAAAACGAGTATAAAGATGTTATCAGATACATCTTGATGAGTTGATGTATACTTAACAATAGCAATTTTTCATAAATTTTACCATTATAGATACGAAGTAATTAGAAAAATTAGACGTCGAACTTGTGTATTGACACATGTGTTAATTAAAACGACAAAACTTATGCATTTATTTTGTCAATCATACTTAGAAAATTATTGCTTATCAACATTTGTATTGACAACAATAAATATTGATTTGAAAAATCATCACCCTAAAATATCAAATGTATTAATTCTTTGACATAATGATGGATAAGAAATCTTGAAAAGTCAATACTTGAGAAACTAGCCTACGACGCGACATGTAATTTTTTTTTTCCTTTTATATGATGGAAGTAGTCTACATGTAAATCATAAACTTATCCATATTATTATTTTTTTTTATTGCAAAGACTGACTACTAAATTTCTACTCCGTACGACTTAATTTACTAAGATACAAACTACTTCGTATATTTTAGTTAATGTACATACACACAACATGATGAATGAGTTGCTCATAGAGATTTTTTTTTTTTTTTTTCTAGAATCAATATCTCCTTTGAAGTTCGGATCAGAAAGTGCATGTAAATATATATTTAATCAGATTATGTAGTGTGCATTTGTTTTTGTTTCTCAACATATGCTTCTTATTTGATTTAATTTCTTTTTGCTGTTTGTTAAATCATGTTCTTGTTAATTGCATGAATATATAAATGAAGGTGGAGGCATATGCACAGTGTTACCGTGCATCAAGACTAAAAGCCCAGGTGTTGAACAATCTATTCTACACAGGTGTGGGCTTACAGGGTTAGGGCTCATAACATGAATACTAACCTAGATGATATTATGTTCATTTGAATTATTCTTAATATATGTTCAGCGTGTACACAATAAGTGCCTCCAACATTGAATCATATATAGTTTACACCTTTTTGTATGAATAGGAGATAAGGGAAATCTCTTAAACAAAACTCATGAAATTTAATCTTTACACTACAGTATATGAATTTAAGGAGAAAAATAATGTCACTACTCTACCACATCACTTCAACCTCGGTTATTTAGTTCGCACGGAGAGGCACAAAATAATATGGCCTCGATCCACACAACCTCGACATATAATAGTAGTGAGTCTAGTGACATACCCAAATCCGGGGCATCCATACCCTTGAGTCTTTTGGCTCTTGAGCACAATTGGGGGATCAATTTATTTTATTTTTCATACAACAAGTATCAAAGGAAAGAAGGAGAAGGAGTACAGTTGAGTTTGTAATCACTTAGCACGCGACAAAGAGGGGAGCGTGTGTTGTAACCCAAAATATCTAAGCACACTGCACTGTGGACCAAATACGTGTAACAAAAAAGGGAGAAAAAGCACAGGTTAACCTTTTCTTGTTATTTTAAAAATATCATTTAAATGGCATTTACGACTGCCACGATATTATGTGTTACTGTTTACACATCGGTTTACTCCCTTTTTGCTTTATATAATCAATTAACTAATTAAAATTATAGGACAACTGTGTATTCGATCCCACACAACAATTAGAAGTGAACTAAAATCTAACCACTCATAACTGATTCTCGAATTCGGATTAGCCCGAAGAGTGAATCGGGTGGAACACCAAAAAAATTTATATAAAGTAGTACATTATATTATTGGATTTAATTATTGGAATATATAAAATTTTACATATACTCCGATAATTAATATAGAGTCAAGACTCAAGAAAATTAGAGTACTTTGTGAACTGTAAAGACTTGGTAGAGTTTGCATTGTTCTATTCAGATGACTAATTGTTTTTGTTATAATTAGACCAGATTAGATCAAATCAGGTTAGATAAAAAATATTCTAGTCAAACAATTATTTTCATTTTATTCAAATCATACCATCAAACACACTTCGGCCAATATTTATAACAAACAATAACACCTTATATCAGATAAAGAGAACAAGTGTTAATAACTCAACTGTTGCAATAATAAAAGAACAAATAGAGTACTTATCATTAATATAAATATAATTAAATAAAAAAAAAAAAAACAAATCAATATGATGTAATTTATATTGTTGTCCTCTTTATTCTATATATAACAGATAGATACCCACCACTACCTCTAAGCTAAGCACCTCACATTTGTCTCCTTTATTTCCATACCCCCTTACTTATTTCCTCCTCCAAAAAAAAAAAAAAAAAAAAAAAACTCCCAAGAAAAAAAAAACAGAGGAGTGATCGTATGTGAAAGGGTACATGGTAAAGATGGAGCAAAATGGGAATATGATAGCGCCTTTCGTGATGAAAACGTATCAGATGGTTAGCGATCCATCAACCGATCATCTAATTAGTTGGGGAAGAGCTAATAACAGTTTCATTGTTGTTGAACCTTTAGAATTTTCGCAGCGAATTCTTCCTTCATTTTTCAAGCATAACAATTTCTCTAGTTTTGTTCGACAACTTAATACCTATGTAAGTTTTCCAATCTTTTTTGTTTAGTTTTTGGAATTAGAGTGTAAAATATTGATTCAATTCTAATTCAACAAATTTTCATGTAGTTTTTTCAAGTTTTTTTTGTTTAAAAGGGTTACCTAACAACTTAATGTTAACTTTCACAAGGTAGATAGGAATATATACTCCATTTGTTTTGGTTAATAAAGCGTGCACTCCACGTATTATATTTTCACAAACCATACACTCTAATTAGTGAGTAGGGTTTACTTCATCAGTCCGAAATTAATTTTTACATCAGTAGTTTATATGAAAGTACTTTGAGTCTATAATTGATTAGGTGTATATATTTTAGACAGAGAGAGCATATATTAATACTCGTATGTATGAATATTTTATCTTATGCTTGAATATAGAAAACTAAGGTTAAGGTTCGAGCTTAATTGCTTTGGCGTACAAATGACTTTTCTTCTTTGAGTATACGAATTTATTTTTAATGAAATTCATGTGAAAAGGGGGGATGGGCACTAAGGTTTAATCCATGTCGAAGCATGAGGTCAAATGGGACCATTACCAATTTGGAAATGGTCCCTATACATTTATATATCTATGTTGTTTATATTATCGATATTAAAAATTAATTCAGGGTACATAAATACAACATACCTTCGTATTAAAAATTATAGAGTTCAAATATATTAATATGAGTTATGTTTTTATTTTGAATTTACACTAGACAAATAAGATATTTATCTATAATTTGTCATTGTATGATTTGTATCGATGATATTAACGATTTCATTATTTTAAAATCATTTTCACTTTTGGTGTAGTAATATTTACTTTAGCAAGAACAGTTGGTGAGAGATGACGAATTAATGATCCCACAAATGGTTGTATAGTACTATACAACTATGTAAATGAACCATGAAAAATTGATAATACAAGTACTGTTGTTTTATGGGGCAAGGAAAATGAGACGTCGTTATAAAAGATTATTGATTAGTAATTGTGATGTGTGTTTCAGGGATTTAGAAAGGTAGACCCAGACAGGTGGGAATTTGCGAACGAGTGGTTCTTGCGAGGGCAAAAGCAGCTGCTAAGGAATATAGCACGCAAGAAGCATACCAACCGGCCCCATCCCCACCTTCAAGATGCTGACGATCACGAGTTATTAGTCGAAATCGAACGCCTTAGAGAGGAGCAAAAGACGTTAGATGATGAGCTTAAGGGTATGAATCGACGGTTAGAAGCCACCGAGAGACGCCCTCAACAAATGATGGCCTTCCTATGCAAAGTTGTTGAGGATCCCGAGATCTTGCCACGTGTCATGATGGAGCGAGATCGAGCTAAGCATCTATGTAGTGGTGGTGGCGACGACGGTGCTGCCAGCCCCGAAAAACGGAGGCGGCTCTTGATGATGTCATCCTCTACATCATCCTCCGGCATGGCCCACTCGTATAGTGAGGAGGACGAGGGTACGAATGCAGGGGCAATTTCGTCATCTCATATTAATTTCGAGGTGGATAAGTTCCCTCACTCTCCCTCGTCACCCAATACATGTAATAGTCCTATGTATTCAAATAGGTTACAAAATAGTAAAGGACAATATAATTATATTAGCGTTAATTCTGAACCATTGCCTTTGGATTTGGTTCCAAATTATGACCATTTTCAAAGAGGTATGGACAATAGTATATATTTAGGCCATAGTCCTAATTATATGCCCTTGAAGGAGGAAAATCCATCATATCCATTTTCACTTTTAGATGGGAGCTTTTAGGATTTTTGCGAATTCCTTCTAATGTACTAAATTTGGTTTCTCATATGACCCTTTTATAATTTTGTTCTCTTCCTTACCTTCTCTTTGTAAACAATAGAAATTATTAGTGTGAACTTATGTACTATGTACAATACACGTGTAAGATTGTTATTAGTCAAGTTTAACATCTATTTGATAAAGTAGGGTCATTAATTCATTATGTATAAGTTGATAATGTATATAGATGAATTAGTGTGTATAGTGATTGACACTGATTTTATGTGTTCTTATATTTGATTGGTGAGATTGAATGTGGTTTGTGAGTTGTGACTTTGTGTGAAGACAAGGATGATTTGGTTTGAGATAGGACCTTTAAACCAATGGATGTCCTCGATTTATTCTAGTCATCAATTATATATGAAATCTTTTGTTTAAAGTGTAATTACTCTTGAAGCCTCTTTCTTACAAAGAAACAAGTTTTATTTGATTTCTAAGTCAACATTGTTATTATATTAGTTTTAATCTTTAAATCACTCTTAAACAAATACCTTGATTTCAAGCAAATTAAAGCTAATGAAATATTAATTCAAAAATGTGTATTTGAAGCCCAATAATTGAGCCAGTTCATTAACATGTGAATTCTGATGTATTGAATAGTATAATCTATTATGAATTGAATGGAGTATAATACAAGGCCTAACTCAAAAGCTTGACCTACCCGATTGAGAGCGAAAATACTTCTAAATTTGAGGGGAGAAAAATTTAAGAGCATGTTGATTGGTTGACGTCTTTGTATAATAATTCTCAAACCTTTTCTCTCTCCAACACCCCCCCCTCCAAAAAAAAAAAAAAAAAAAAAAGTATGCAACTCAAGTACTCAACCCATAATAGTTTTGCTTGACATGTTTACATACCAGATTTATGTAATGTATATTGTCTATGAAAATCTATTGTTGAAAGGTGTATCTAAACAGTTTACATATGTACTTGAAAATACGAGTAATTATTTTATGTTGTCATCTCTACTACTAAGGCCCAGTTTGATAATAGTGTGTTTTAGCCTTTTAGCTAAAACACACTTTGAGCTCTAACCACTTTGAGCTATCCCATCCCACCACTTTCATTAATCCTAGTTATGTGAGTATTGATTAAAATCGTCATAATATATATATTTTGAATATCAACTTTGTAAAATTGATACAAAAAATTAATATTACCTACTTAGAATTTTAGATACACTTAGTACACTAGATATAGTATACTTCGTATATTTTTGTTATAATCAATCAAGATATTAGAATTATGGATAAATTTATGGATGTAAAGTTGTAAACATGTAATTATCGAACTTGTAAATGCGAATAGATTTCTTTGTAAAGTATATGTGCCTCTAGGCCCCCACCATACAAGACAACAAGAGTGTCAATTTTAGGAAAATGACAAAATATTTTTAAATGAATAATATTATTATAATAAATAAAATAACAATATATTACAACCAATGACAATTAGCCACCAGTCCACCACTGATCATATAGCATATTGTAAAAAGATTCTAAGAGTTTGTAATTGGTTACTTGCTAATTAACTTCCTCAAATACGACAAAGCTTTGAAATATTGCCGACCTAAGCATTTTTATTAGCTTAATAATAAGGATGTTTTGGATGTTAATTGAGGATTAGTGTCAAATGTAGAAAATTAAGCCATATTAAATAATAGACAACTCATGTGTGTCTCTTCATGAGGAATTTTAGGATACACTCGATTGACGTGGTTTGCTAAACATGAATTCTTAATACTTAAGCTATTTCATTTCTAGTATTTGTCTTAAAAAAGCTATCAACATATGAAATACCAAATATGTTTACAAACCTTATTTTTTTCATTTACTTTACATTTCAAGAAACTTAGTACGGACTAGTTCTATATCTTAAGTTGATAAAAAATTGTATAGTTTGATAGTTAAGTTACAAGTGTAGATGAAACAATATTCAATAAATTAAAATAAGAGCGCAAAATTAGAAGCTAGAGCAATAAAACATAGCACTCCAATCTCTCTATTTGTTTAAATAAAAACAATTTGACTTTTACACGATTCATATACTAGGTTTGACTTCTTTTTTTAAACACATGTTGTTTATTGATAATACGTAGTATATTGTTACATTAGTCACAATGTAAATTTCATTCTATAGATTTTTTTTAGGGGGGGGGGGGCTATATCAATTCTTTTTTTTAAAAAAATATCTATTACTTATACAAAATTACATATTTTAATGGAAAATTCTGTGACATGTCAAATATATTAAACCAGTCATACTGTCAAACAAATTAAAGTAATAATTAATCATATAAAATAAGTTCCATTAACTAAGATCTATATCCTCAAAGTTTAATGTAGTTAATTTGAATTTGGTAAAATATTGTTTAAGTGAGATTTCACATGACACATATATTTATTTAGGAAGTAGGAACATTATTTAAAAATATAGTATTCGTTGTAGACTAATAGAAACAAAAAGAAATAGAGAAAGTATAAGACAAGCTTATTAATTACAAGAGCATAAGTTATATTTTTGTAGCATTTTTATGCTATAAATGACAAATCTATAACTCGAGTTTAATATTTAACGTCAATTTCATGATGCAAATTAACAAAAGACTAATCAATCTTTCCAAATATGCATCTTTCAACTATGACTATAAATGGTAGGCCGCGCACTGACGCACCCACGAAAACTCGTTGCAAGCATGCGAGGGTTACCATGCATGTTTGTCTTCTACTTCAACTATATAGTTTAGAAATCTTTTAGACTGAATATTTAATTTTTCAACTCAAATCTACTTTAGATGTTACAGCTGAAAATCTATAATCTACACGAGAAATTTGCGCAAGGAACCTAATGGAGCATTCTAACACTTTATGATTAAAATGAGATTACTTGGATTAATTGGTAGCGTGTGAGGTGGAGGGGAGTGCTATCAATATTTAAAGGCCTTTTCGTTAATTTTTTTAGTTTTCATTTTTTTTTAACAAAAACCAAAAAAAAGAAAATTAGAAAAAGTAATTTTTACTCTTTTTGTTGTCAATTTTCTGAATAATTTTGATTTTAATAAGTTAGATAAAATGATGATTGTTTAAATGACATATTTTTATACAAGTATAACTTTCAAAAACAAAAAACTACAATAGGACCCTTGTTAAAAAAAATAAATAAATAAAAAACAAACAAACTATACCATAGTACTGAACGGGCCCTTAGTAACAACAACTGCACGTTAATAGTTGTGTGTAATTCTACTCAGATCCAATTCCAGGCCCATAAACCCAATTAGATTTTAGAGGAAGTCCATTAACCCAAAGCTAAACCTTGATTACAGCCCATTTAGTACTGTAACTACTGTAAAATTAGTACAGTTCACTATATTTGGGCCTTCTATCATGGACTTTTTACATCTCAAAAAGCAGCTAAATAGTCCAATAAATCAAGATACTAGCCTAACCCCCCTTTTTTTTTGTTTCTTTAATATCAATGGAAACTAAAGAAACCTACACTTTAGTAATCTTAAGACTAATGAATATTAGAATTACAAGGGAAAAAAAGCATTTGGAAATAATCTTAATTAAATTAAAGAAATTTATCTTAATTAATATCCAAGAGCCAAGGTCATAACAAAACTGCATGTATGATGCTAACTTTTAAAGGGATGCAAACAGATGGAAAAATTTATACAAAATGAGACATTTTACAAGTAAAAACCCACCAACATCTAGCTATTAGAGTACACAACATTTAAAAAGTAATTTTGCTTTCAACATTTACAAGTACGTATCAACGTGTGTTTATTATTTAGAGTACAAATTTGAGGTTACGAGTCCAAATCGTGAACAAAACAATGTGTCAATATTCTTAATTGTTGTTGTATGAACTGTGGAAGGGGTGTAGATTCACTAGTGGATATGTGATATACTGATGTGAAATATTAGTGAAATAGAGTATTAATTAACTCTAAAATAAGTTGAATCTAAAAACCTAAATTTATTGCATGAGTTTCTATAATGCTTCATTTTAGGCACATAGATGCTTAATAAAAATGATGAGGTTTTGAAAGTATTTCACCTTGCCCTCAAACTTTACTTGTAAAAATTATTTATTTTCGTGGAATCTTTGTTCTATAGAATCTTTGACCTTAATATGGTAAGTAAGAGATACCTTGCCAAGTGAATTTAGATTGATTCCTGGAGTAAAAAACATTGGTTGAAAGTATAGAAAGAAGCTTATATACATGAAATGTTCCTTTCAACAAGTACCATCTTAGAAAGGTGAAAGCTTAAACTTACTAGAACTGTTAGATTCGTAGAATCTTCGCATAATTTGTATAGTGGGCTGTCTTTAGTCTGATAAAGTCGGCGTTTAAATTTTACATTCGAGCCTTAAATTGAATGTTTATTTTGAAAAGAGCGTTTAGCTAAAAAAGTGAAAAAATCTTCTAAAACGAGGATGCTCCATTTTACCTAATTGTTAACCAATTTATTAGGGGGGCAAAATCGTAATATTATAAGTAATTTGGGTAAAACTGCTATTGAGAGTATAATTAGTTTTGAGGCTCGGACGATGCCCTGAGTTATTGTATTATATCATGATAGAAAGCCTTATTAATACTTAATTTTGATAGAATGACAAGTAATAAGCTAATAGCTTAGTGGTTAACATGTTAGAGTGTAAGCTTATCTAGTTATAGGTTCAAATCTTGTATGATTCATATTTTTGAACATATGGAATGAAAAACTTGATTTAAATGAGAAGAGTGTCACGTGGCACCTAAAAGTGTTTGGTAACGACTTTAAATACATAGTATAGAGCCAATATAATCCACACTTTTTGAGGAAATTTGAGGTTTCGGGGCCCGGTGGAAAAAAGTGTTGAGCCCCTAGGGGATATATCTCTGGGTCATATAATGCCGTTTGAAATCATTTATTATCATCATATGCTGTCATAAACGTATGTGGTAAACTTGAGTTTACGAAATCAATGCAAGTTCTGAACGGGTAAATGATCGTTTAATGGGATATTGGATGGTTCCACCAACCCAATTGAACACCCGGAGGGTATTAGGGACCACAGTAAACATCTCGACAATTTTTATTTCCAGGCAAAAAAGGTCAAAAAATTACAAAATTGAAGGCTACAATCCACGCTTTTTGAAGAAAATTTGACGTTTCGGGGCCCGGTGGCAAAAAAACCTTGAAACCCTAAGGGATACATCTCGGGGTTATATAATGCCGTTTTAAACCAAATATAATCATTATATGTTGTCATAAACGTAAGTGGTAGGCTTGAGTTTACAAAATCATTGCAAGTTGTGAATAGGTAAAATGACCGTTTAAGGACATATTGGATGGTTCCACCGACCAATTTGACTCCCGGAGGATATAAGGGATCATGGTAAACATCTACACAATTTTTATTTTCAGGCTAAAAAGGTCAAAGAATTACAAAATTGAAGGCTATAATCCACATTTTTTAGGAAATTTTGAGGTTTCGGGGCCCGGTGGCGAAAATTCTTAAAACCTTAAGGGATACATCTCGGGGTTATATAATGCCGTTTGAAACCATATATGATCATTATATGTTGTATAAACGTTCGTACGTGGTAGGCTTGAGTTAACGAAATCACTATAAATTGTGAACAGGTAAAATGGTCGTTTAAGGGCATCTTGGATGGTTCCACCGACCCAATTGTACTCTTGGAGGGTATTAGGGACCATGGTTATCATCTCGGCAATTTTTATTTACGAGCGAAAAAAGGTCAAAAAATTACAAAATTGAAGGTTATAATCCACGCTTTTTGAGTAATTTTTGAGGTTTCGGGCCCGTGGCGAAAAGCCTTGAGACCCTAAGGGATACATTTCGGGGTCATATAATTCCGTTTGAAACCATATATGATCATTATATGTTGTCATAAACGTCCGTGGTAGGCTTGAGTTTACGAAATCATTTCAAGTTGTGAACGGGTAAAATGACTGTTTAAGGGCATATTTGACGGTTTCACCGATCCAATTGGACTCTTGGAGGGTATTCGGGACCATGGTTTTCATCTAGGCAATTTTTATTTACGGACGAAAAAAGGTCAAAAAATTACAAAATTGAAGGTTATAATCCACGCTTTTTGAGGAATTTTAAGGTTTCGGGCTCGGTGGCGAAAAGTGTTGAGACTCTAAGGGATACATCTCGAGGTCATATAATTTCTTTTGAAACCACATATGATCATTATATGTTATCATAAACGTCCGTGGTAGGCTTGAATTTACAAAATCACTTCAAGTTGTGAACTAGTAAAATGACTGTTTAAGGGCATATTGGATGGTTCCACCGACCCAATTGGACTCTTGGAGGGTACTAGGGACCATGGTTATCAGCTCAACAATTTTTATTTACGAGCGAAAAAAGGTCAAAAAATTATAAAATTGAAGGTTATAATCCACGCTTTTTGAGGAATTTTTTAGGTTTCGGGCCCAGTGGCGAAAAGCCTTGAGACCCTGAGGGATACATTTTGGGGTCGTATAATTCCGTTTGAAACCATATATGATCATTATATGTTGTCATAAACGTCCGTGGTAGGCTTGAGTTTACGAAATCATTTCAAGTTGTGAATGGGTAAAATGACTGTTTAAGGGCATATTTGATGGTTCCACCGATCCAATTGGACTCTTGGAGGGTATTAGGGACCATGATTTTCATCTCGGCAATTTTTATTTACGGGCGAAAAAAGGTTAAAAAATTACAAAATTGAAGGCTATAATCCACGCTTTTTGAAGAATTTTAAGGTTTTAGGGCCCGGTGGCGAAAAGCGTTGAGATCCTAAGTGATATATCTCGAGGCCATATAATTCCGTTTGAAACCACATATGATCATTATATGTTGTCATAAACGTCCGTGGTAGGCTTGAATTTACAAAATCACTTCAATTTGTGAACATGTAAAATGACTGTTTAAGGGCATATTGGATGGTTCCACCGACCCAATTGGACTCTTGGATGGTACTAGGGACCATGGTTATCATCTTGGCAATTTTTATTTACGAGTGAAAAAGGTCAAAAAATTACAAAATTGAAGGTTATAATCGACGCTTTTTGAGGAATTTTTGTGGTTTTGGGCCCGGTGGCGAAAAGCCTTGAGACCCTAAGGGATACATTTCGGGGTCATATAATTCCGTTTGAAACCATATATGATCATTATATGTTTTCATGAACGTCCATGGTAGGCTTGAGTTTACGAAATCATTTCAAGTTGTGAACGGGTAAAATGGCTGTTTAAGGGCATATTTGATGGTTCCACCGATCCAATTGGACTCTTAGAGGGTATTAGGGACCATGGTTTTCATTTCGGCAATTTTTATTTACGGGCGAGAAAAGGTCAAAAATTACAAAATTGAAGGTTATAGTCCACGCTTTTTGAGGAAATTTTGAGGTTATGGGGCCCGGTGGCGAAAAGTCTTGAAACCCTAAGGGATACATCTCGGGGTCATATAATTCCGTTTGAAACTGTATATGATCATTAGATGTTGTCCTAAACGTCCGCGGTAGGCTTGAGTTTACAAAATCACTGCAAGTTGTGAACGGATAAAATGACCGTTTAAGGGCATATTGGATGGTTCCACTGACCCAATTGTACTCCTGGGTGGTATTAGGGACCATGATAAATATCTTGACAATTTTTAGTTCTGTGCGAAAGAAGGTCAAAAAATTACAAAATTGAAGGTTATAATCCACGCTTTTGGAGGAATGAAATTTTGAGATTTCGGGGCCTGGTGGTAAAAAGTTTTGAGACTACAATTGCACATTTAAACAGTAATGTACATTTTATATGATAGTTTTCTTTAACTGTTGTGTTTTAATAATAAGTTATCTTTGGTTATTCAATATTTATATCATATTATACATTTTTTTTTTGTGTGTGTGTGTGTTCCACCCGATTCACCCTTTGGGCTAATCTGGATTCAGAGATCTATTAGGTTATGATCCCCTCTCAATTGTTGTTGCGTGGGATCGAACACGGGTTCTCCCTACGAAGTGTAGTCCCAAGCACCACTACACTAACAACCAATTGATATATCATATTACACAGTTAATTGTTATAGACATGACTTATCGTTAATAAACAAGTAGATGTTGCATGTGTAATGTAACTCTTGCTCATGTTGCTATATTTGCTATGGTCTACTTTTTCTCCAATGCTGTAATTGGATTCAAAACACTTTATAGTGTTATAAGTTTACAACCTAGCTAGCTATATAGGGTAGTATAATGAAAAAATAATAATAAAGCATACACTATATGAGTCAACTTTCTAAATTAAGACGAATATTCTCAATTATCGAATGTGTCAACAACTCAACAAGGAGTCAAATCCTATTTCCTAAGTCTAAAAAAGTGACAACATAAAATGCAACCATGCATGTCTTAGTATCTAAGGATTATACAACATGTATGGCAGACACCAAGTGACAAATTTACCAAGATTTTCTCCTACTTCCATGGAATTTGGAATGGGTTGAGAACTATATATAGCTTCCCACTAGTTATACTACCACCTTTCGCAACTCAATTGGTGAAAATTTCCGTGCATAAATTACAAAAACAATAAAGAAAATATAAAAAAAGATAAAAAAACACTTATAAGTAATTTTGTTATTATATTGGTACATAAATTTCTCAAATATATTGTATGAAAGCGAGAGTAATAATGTAGTCTCGAGTGAATAACGCAATGTATTAAATAGTGAGTGAATGTACGCAAGTAATGTAACAAACTAACAATGCATGAAAGTAAACCTATAACTAAATCATATGCCATACTGTATCTTATGATTTCAACTTACGCAACCATGTACATAAACTACATAGTACATACTACTATACCAGAGAATTAGAGATATGTAACCATGAAAGCATTCATTTATATATGAAGAAGTGTGAAAAGTAAATGGACAATGTGATAAATTCTTATATTCTTATATGACCATATAATATAAATCTAGGACAGTTTTGCAATGGCTACAATAAAATTGTAGTCATTATATAAACGAAATCTAAACCGTTGATTAATATTATGTGAAGAAGGGCCATTGATATAAGTTGACCAAGAAAAATACCCAATTTTTTTTCTATTTTTCTTTATTCCTCTAAAAACTAAAATACAATGGCAGTTTCTAATCTTCCATTGATGATAATCTGCAAAGTATGAATAGCTTTCCTATGAAAAATTAAATTTGATCCTATCTAATTATCCATGAATCAACCAAAGGAAAGATATTGCAATTGAATAGCTTTCCTATGCAAAAGATTCCGACGATTTTGCATTTATCGTGGAAACTTGCTGCCTAATTCATGACTCAATCAAAAAATACCAAATTCATGAGATTTATGAGGACAATTATTTATAGAAGAGCAGGGTGTTGAGAGGAGATAGAATCACTTAAAATGAAATCCATCCATTAGTGCAAGAGGAAATTTGATCCTATCCAATTATATATCCATGAACTTCGTATTAAACTATCCACTGAATAAAATTATATTCCTTTTTTTAAGATTAGTTGGCAGTTTTCCATTGATTGTTTGTTATACTTTAATCCAATCCATGTTAATTGTTTCTCATATTGTTATTCTATGGAGATTAGGATGATGGTTGAATACTTAGAAGTTCATCAATGGTGGAAACGGGTAGGTAGTTTTTTTTTTTTCAGTTTTTTTTTTTTTTTTTTTTTTTTTTTCAAGATAAAGTAGTTTTTAAAATATTTATAATTTAGAAGTCAAGTATTGAACGGATAAGATTAATTATTAATATTTAAACGGTTAAGATTAAAATTAGTTACAATGGCTACATTTTTTATGTAGCCATTGAATAGTCTTCCTATAAATCTATAGGGTGTTTTAAAGATATTTTATAATTTGTGCTTGTAAAAACAACAATAAAATTTGACTTGTAATGGATTTTTTTTTTTTTTTTTTTGGTGCAAGTAATGGATTGTATACATATTAACTTTGTTTGAAAATTCAGTTGCATGGATTATATTGAAATCAATTACATAATAAGGAAAAAAAAAAATACAGTAAACAAGCAACATGAATAAAAATCTTTATATACTATATTAAACTTAAGTTGTCATTTGTTAGCTTTATAGCTAAAGAATTCTTATAGATGATAGATTAATTTATTTAATCAATTTAAGCTTTATCAAATAACAAATGGGAATTATTCTAGCATAATTCTAAATAATCTTATTTGGAAATCTACTTGATAAACGAATTAAGATCTATCCTCAGTTTATTTTGACATATTTCTTGTTATTGTATACTTTGTAATATAAATTGTTAACCAACACAAATGATAATTACACAATACAAAATACAAATAAAATTTTCTTAAATTACATCAAATGAGTATGTCGTAAAACAGGTACGTATATACGGGTACTAAACTAATTAGTTACGAAGTACTAAAGTATTCAAGGAGCATGTTTCATGTCCCACAAAACTAGAAAACTTATACTAGTAGTTCTTTTGACCCCTTCACCACCATATAAATTGACACTTCATTCAACTTCCTCCTTGATAACTATTTCACTTGTCAAACACCTTCGTATATTACATTTTAATTGGGTTTTAAGGCCGGGTTACCAAGCTCCTATATTTTCTCTTCTTTCAAACTCTTTTTTTCAACAATATTTTGGATAGGATTAAGAGCTTAATTAACACCCTCATCTTATAATTATCCTCATTTTTGGATAAGAATATAAGTATCATCATAATATACCCTCCTAATCTTCTACTAATATCTCATTTCTCTTCTAAAATTATCCTTTTTATAATTTACACTAAGTAAAGATCAAGTATATTCTTAATTATTTGTTTGTATTTCTAATCTTTTCCAAATTCAACATGGGAGAAGCTTAATCAGTAGTACTAGTATTATTACTATATTGTTGAGTATTATTATTATTATCATATATATGGACCCATTAAAAGAAATGGCAGCCAAGCTAACACAAGACCCTCACCCTCACCCGCAATCGCCATCGGCGAGGCGGGTGTGGGTACCCGGCCCGGTGATAGTCGGGGCGGGCCCATCGGGCCTGGCAGTGGCGGCATGTTTAAAGGAGAAGGGAATCCCTACGTTAATCCTAGAGCGGGCCCAGTGTCTGGGCTCGCTCTGGAAACTCCACACCTACGACCGCCTTCGGCTCCACCTCCCGAAGCAGTTTTGTCAGCTACCACACTACCCATTCCCACAGAGCTTCCCTACATACCCCACAAAAGAGCAATTTATAACCTACCTTGACTCCTACGCCACACACTTCAACCTCCGGCCCATGTTCGGGCGACCCGTGGTTAAAGCCCAGTACGATACCCGCCACGGGCTGTGGCGGGTACTCGTATCAGGGCCGAAAAAAGAAGTGGTGGAATATGTGTGTCAATGGTTGGTAGTGGCAACGGGCGAAAATGCGGAACCATATATGGCAGATATAGTAGGAAGAGAGGAATATAAAGGGGTGATAATACATTCAAGTGAGTATAAAAGTGGAGAAGAGTATAGTGAAAAGAAGGTAATGGTAGTCGGGTGTGGTAATTCGGGTATGGAGGTTTGCTTGGATCTTTGCAATTATAATGCTTATCCTTCCTTGGTTGTTAGGGATTCTGTAAGCATTTCTTTCTATCTTTCTTTTTTCATTCATGATTTATTGCTTTTTTTTTTTTGATGCATTGCACAAATTTCAATGAGGATTTAACTACCATCACGGAATTCAATATTGATTGTTTAACTAACATGATTGATTGATTGATTGATGTGGTGGTGTTAGAGATCAAAGTATTGTTTAATTTAGGTTAGAGGTTTTTTTTTTTTCTTTTTCTTTTTCTTTTTATCTTTATATTTTTAATAGGTTAGAGAATAAATTTATTTATGATATAAGGAGTGATTATTTAATGATCCTAAAAATTGTATGAGCGAGAATGATAATTACTACTCCCTCATGTTTATGAAGTAGGGCGAGTAATAAAATGTGATTCCTGGAGTATTAGCAGAGTGAGATACAAAGTATGTTAACTAATGAACTTTCAAATTTCATCAAATTCGAATTTGGTGTTTGGCATTGATAATATATCGATCTCCTTCTTTCTAGTTGGTTTTTTTTTTTTCATGTTTTTACAATATACTATAAAGTTAAGGAATGATTTTAATCAAGTCACACAAGTATGACGTGCATTATGAGTATGGCAAGGTAGATGAATGATCCAAGTAACATAAATTTGGAGTATTACTTCAAATTCATGCTATGGTATGCATTTCAGCTGCCACGAATTGGTTTGGTTAGGAAATGACGATATTAAAATTTTTAGAAATGATGATTAATTAGTACGTGTTAGTATCGAGCATCATTTTGTTTCTTTCTAATATGTCTTTCACATCGGTGTAATTGATTGGATATCTTTATCATTTGATAGGACCTTCATTTTTATTTTAATTCTTTCTGAGCTTAAGATGGACTTTTACATAACGAAAAAGAAACAGGGACCAATACATTTATTTTCATATACTGTTTATTGGAAATGGTTTTATATACTTTCAATGTGCTAGCATGTTGATTCTAGATAAGAATATGCACAAAAACTTTACCTAGTTAGGAATAACTTTAAGTCCAAACATACCAATTACCGAAAGATTCAATGACGAGTTTCCATGTGTTAGTGGAAAAATTTCCCATTAAGGTCATCTTAATCTACTAATCTCAGCATTAACAATAATTCATAACCTTTTTGTTTCGAATTGTTTCTTTTTTAGGATGGGATGACGACCATGTACACCATATTTCGTCCTTTTAAAAAGAAGGCCTAATTAACAGTTTCATTATTTTATTTTATAGATAGCTAATTTAGTTATTATTATTATAATAATTTCAATGGTAGAACTTTTGCAGTCTTCTTTTATCCCAGTAAACTTCACTTTCTTGGAGGCTGTTTGCATGCTTATACATCTTATTAGTCGAATCTGCCTTATACTTTTTACTGACAATTTTGGCCTTCTCCAAATAAATCTACATGCATGTTACATTTGAAATGAAATAAATAAATAAATAAATAATTTCAAGAGTATATGACTATCCTATATGGTGTGTTAGTGTGTATCATGTGATAGACATTGCTTTTAACTCTTACAAATAAATTTATGTACATTTGATGTTATATAATATCCTTGTTTTCCTCACATTTACAAATTTACCAAAATAAAATATAAAAAATTATATATCTCGAATACAGGTTAAATTTACTAATCATCAAGAGGAAAAGTGCAAATATTCTATTTTATAGGTTCATATGCCATGAGATGAAAGCGATGCACTTCTTCACAAAACACCACTTCAATCTGTGGACAATCATTGTTTATGCGTTGTATACATTAGTATTAATATTATGCATAGACAAATTAAATTCCTTGGATCCGCAAGTGACTCTTTATGTACACATAAGTCTACTTTTTTGTTATTAATTGCCTTTTTTCTCTTTTATTTTTTTTCCATTTAGGTACATATACTTCCACAACAAATGCTTGGAACTTCAACTTTTGGATTGGCAATGTGCTTATTAAAGTGGTTTCCACTGAAGTTAGTGGATCAATTTTTGCTACTAATCTCTCGATTAATGCTTGGTGATACTGCCCAATTTGGCATAAATAGGCCGGCAATTGGCCCCCTTGAATATAAGAGCGTCACAGGAAAGACTCCAGTGTTGGATATTGGGACACTTTCTAAAGTCAAAGATGAAACTGTTAAGGTTTGCTCTATACTTTTATCATTTAATTTTATAAGATTAGACTAATGAAATAGGAGATTAAAGCAGTTGGCTAACTTTTTGAGTACCACGTGTAAAGTCATAGGTCGAATTTCACCAGCTATTTTAAGAGGGATTTTCCCAAAAGTCCTTTCTCCTAGATAACGAGTGGACTACTTTGGCACTTTGTATGCAATATGTGTTAAATAGATTTCTTGATAGCGATTGACTTAAATTTAACTTATATTTATTTTCTAATCAAAACTTACAAACACTCAAACTTATTTTAGATGAATTGACCGACAAATGATTATCCATATGACCATATTCCCTTTTTAGGTTACATTTACCATTTTTATGAAATATATAGTTTCCACATATGTAATAGATTTTGCTCACAGTCAATAGCACGCAAGTGATAGATAGTAAAGGCCTAAGCTATTATGAGATAATCATAATATTTTGCATTACAAAAAAGATGAACATTTAATAGAAGAAGGCGTTCATTATAATACTCCGCTAGATTTATTGTAGAACGGATGGAGTAATGAGTCTAATGAATAGACATTAATATATTTTGATGATCACTATTTTTAATCAACATTAATTAATGGTCCAATCAATTAAGCTAGCTCTTCTTTTTTTTTTTGAAAGAACCAATTAAGCTAGCTCTAATTAACTTCATTAAATCTTTTACGCACAGGTTTTTCCGGCAATTAAAAGATTAACACGTCAAGGGGCAGAATTTGTTGATGGAAGAATGGAAAATTTTGATGCTATAATTCTTGCTACGGGTTATAAAAGCAACGTACCATCTTGGTTAAAGGTTAATATTTTATGTAACCTTAAATATTAATTTTGCTCCAATTGATCAAAGATTTTCCAAATACTTGTACAAATTAATGCTTACAATTTTTCATATACAAAGGGAGTAATTTAAATTACTACTCCGTAAGAAACATATATGACTATTATTTTTGAAAAAATAATCGACACACGTATAATGATATTAATGCCTTTTTTTTTTTTACAACTCTTATTATCCCTTATAGGATACCACTATGTTCTCCGAAGAGGATGGATATCCTGTTAAACCATTTCCGGAAGGATGGAAAGGCGAAAATGGGTTATATGCGGTAGGTTTCACCAAACGGGGCTTGCTTGGTGCATCTCATGACGCGATAATGATAGCAGAAGACATCGATCGAGATTGGAAAACTAAAGCAAAACAATTGATTGATTCAACAAAGTTCAATCTTTGAGTAAGGAACGAGCTCAAAATTATTGTTAGGTAAATGTACTAGGGCATCGATTTTGTGGTTTCTTGGTAATGAAGCATATCATGATTCCATGTAAATAGTTTTTTGTATATAGTTCTAGAAATGCCCTAGGTAGGACAAAATAGAGAGAGTTTGGAGGATTGAATATCAAAGTTGATATTCTTCTTCTTATCTTTGACTTAGACTAGTGCATATATGATTATATGTTCTAAGACAATTGTGGTATTTGCGTATATATGAACTATAAATATAGTATATGTTGCCATTGAAATTTTGAATTTTTAGCCGCAAATAAATTACACTATATACCATCAAAAGCATGTATTAATGAATAGTGCAACAATTTTTCGCACGAATGCAACTTTATAGTATCATATAAAGTTATTAAACACTAATTCTATGAGTAAATTTCAGACTAGAACAATGAAGTATTAATTAAATAATTAAGCATAGTTAATTTTTATTTTTTTTTCTTGATACCAACATATTAGTAGCTCCAACAAAAAAACCTAACATTGAGGCAAAACAACAAAAAAGTACGAGAGAAAGAATACATTAAATGTTTCATTCTCATTTATAATTTATACTACGTATTACCTTTGTGATTTGTATACAAAAGGTCACAACTTGTACGAAGTATATTTTTCACCCCTTTTGTAATTTGTACTCTGTATGACCTTTATGGCTTATACGGACGCAAATGAAAGTAAACAAAAACAATGCAAAAAAAAAAAAAAAAAAAAAAAATAAAAAAATAAAAAAATAAAAAAAAAAAAAAAGAAAAAAAGAAAAAAAAATAAATAAAAGTCGGCAGTGGAATAAAAGAGGTGGGAGCAGAAGGATTTGATAGAGAGAGGGAATTTATGTAGGAAGAAGGGCCAATTATTTGTTGGGCCCATGAAGCTGGACCTCTCAGTCTTTCTCATATTTTTAATATTTTTTGATTGAATATGAAGAAAAACCTTTTGAAAGTAACACTTTGATGTTGACATTAATATTTGTACAATCTAATCTATCATTCATTTATTTCCTTCTTGGTCTGAATAAACCTACTTACTCGCATATTTCTCATAACCCTAATTTTCAATTTTCTTTACTTGGTACTCTGTATTCCATAAAATAATACGAGTAGATAGTTTTATCTAGATTTACTTTAATGTATTCAGGTGGAACCGTGGAAGTGAATAATTACAATTTTTTTTTATTCATTCTCGATTTCAAGTTTTAACCTTATTTGGTGATATATTTACATTGTTTATCCAATTCATAATAACTGTTCAAGAAAATGCTCGAGTTGTATTCTTAAAGATAGTTATTATAAACAAAGAGTAGTTAAAAGTCAATTATTTGACTAGGTTTTCATTATTGAACTAAAAATTCTAAAATAAAATAAAATAAAATGACTAAAATGTGAGTGTACTCCGTATAATATTATAGTGAGCTGCTTATATTTGGACACAAGAATATCATTTTGGAAATTAATTAGAATATAGATCAATTGGAATGGATCTTGAGCTTGAGAGCTTAAATTGAATAAGATCAATCCGTTTTGCAGGATCTAAATTACGAGTACATTTTGTCGCGATGAATTAAATTAAAGCTAGTTGGAATTGCATTTTGCAACTGATTTTGAAATCCAAATCCGTCTTTTTAGTTTTTAATTTGGACACTTTTGTCATTATTTGGCTCATAATAAGCTTATAAGTATCCTTGTTGCTATCCAAAATCAACATACCTAAGTCATGATCTTATCTGTGGCTTTTTCAGTGTTGTTACAATCATAGTTAGGCACATATATATTACATAAATTTTAACGAAAAGAAAGCAGTAGGACAATGGAATTTTGCACATGAATTAATTAAGCATAAGTTTCATAATTTGATTTTACTATTAATATATCATAATAATCAATCAAGTTGTTTTGACAAAGAGCACAATTTTGAGACTAACAAGAATGTAACATTAATTGTGGTCCGCATTATTGAAGAATGAAGATGAACATTAAACAGCTAGCTATTGACCTAGTGAATCAGTGATAAGGTTGCAAACAAGGACTAATGAGAAGAGAAAAGGACTCTCCCTACAATATGTGACCACTTGTAAATTGTAATGTAGACACATGATGAGTTAGCTCATTTTTTACGTAAGAATTCGTTAAATCAACAATATATAATTAACCACCAGATCGAATAACATCTCCTATGTACCAAGTACTAGTGTACTACTATTAAAATATAAATAGTATTTAAACGGGGAAAGTTAGTAACTGAATTGTTAACTACTCACATATTATTATCTCCTTAATTATATTTCAAGAAAAAAAAAAAAGTTGATCTACTTGTGTCTAACACATGATTTTAAGTGATCTTAAGTTTATTTATCAAATAAAATTATAGTAGATTATGCAAGGTCCTAAGAAATTTATGTTGCAATAAAAGATAGTGGGTAGATGAAGGACTTGAGGGTGACTAAGACTTAGGTCAAATCGACATTCGTTACTGTATAATAGATATCTATGAAATTGGAACCTATATGAATATTTAAGACAAAAGACAAAGGTTAAGAGATTGAACATGATTGAGATTGGACCATAAAATAAAAGTGGTAGATATCTATATCTTTCCCTAAGTTGTCATAATTGGTAAGATATATCAAATCCAGGGATTATGCAAGAGAGGTATGGTACTATTTAGTTCTTCCTGTTTAGTTCATTTTTATTTATATATTTTCTCATTAATTGCGAGCCTGCGAATAACTTAATTTGTAAATGTAAGGCTAAACCAAAAGCTAAGAGATTTCATATATGGCTAGCTATATGCTGCGCTAGTGGTTATAAAATTTGATATCATGAAGAGGTACAAAGCAATCAACAGTGTCAAAGACAATAAATTGTATTTCCTCTGTCTTTTTTTTAGTTGACACCTTTTCATTATTATCACGTTTGCCAACACATGTTTTTAACGATTAATATCTCTACTAATCAACATTATAAAATTATAAACAGTGGATATTAATAAAATATACATTGAAATGATTCAAACAAGATTCCACATGAATATGTTTTATCGTTTCTAAGCAAGTCAAAGCGTGTTACGTGAATAGTGTAAAAGTCAAACGGTGTCAACTAAAAACAACGGAGGAAGTAGCTCTTTGCTAATTTAAATGTATATTTAATGTCAAATGCAATCTTGTAAGGGTTTATTCTGTAGCTTAGTTCTGTAAACACATAATACTTGTTATCCATTGTAAGACCCCCTCTAGCATTAAAGACAATATCAACTAGGATTGATGGTCTGCAACTCAGATGAATCTTGAAGCATGCAATTTGAGAGATGGATAGTAGAGTGCATGCATGCATGCATAGGGCTATGCGCCTATGCATGATTGTTAGTTAACTACTTTGTATTTATGTAATTGCATCGTACAAGTACAAATGCTAGCTATATGACCTAACAAGCTCAAAACTTCAAAAGAATTCCTATAAATTCACATCGTCATTAATACTCAATATAATAATCGGCTAATATAATTTACGTCAACATAATTATACAGTGTACATATGTGAATAATACACCTAAAATCATAGTAGCAATTAATGCAAAACAAACATACTTAAAATTGAGAATTTGTTGATAGAGTACATACAATTAGATTATGATGGACAAATGAAAGGGGGGTCCAATTGCACGTGATTTCCACAAGGGTTATACCTTATACCAAGTGTTAAATGTTAAACTTGGTAGTATTAGTAAGGAGTTTCATCACACTTTCATGTATGAACATAAAACTTTAAATTACTTGGCAAAATGTGACCCGAAATGTAATTCTCACCCACCCACCCGTAGAAAAGCTAGATGGTAGCTAAGACTAAGGACCATAAAATTCAATACTATAGCATGGTTCATCATGTGCCGTTGGTACGGTACGTTTAAGTTTTAACCACCGTGGTCCATATGAAGAAAATTCTTTCACTCTATGTGATTGACTCTCTCCCATAATTTCTAGCGATTAGGTCCCCCATTTGCTAATTTGGACAATTAATCCGAGGTTTGGAATAATCTATTCTACTTATATACACGGATGACCTTAGTCAATTTGATTGATACAATGAGATTTGATCTAAATTGCGTGCATACCATACCTAGTCATATTTAAAGAGCTATTTCAGTTTGATCTTATGTCACAAATTTAGTTGTTGGCAGTAATGAGAAAATAAATTAAAGAAAAATATTTTTAGGGTTATAAATGTCTACATAGGTTTTTCAAAAGAGAGGTCATTAACATCAATAAACATTTTAGAGAGTATAATTGTTCAAACATTTTAAAAGGTATGGATTAGTGCTAGAGTCTTCTAAAGACAAGGAACAAACCAAGTCATCAATTTGAAACAATAGACTATAGTTGTTATTAATTAGCTTGGTTCCAAGTAGCTAGATTATAGATCATCGTACTTGTATCAACTTGTTATTAAATTATTGAATTTTGAAACCAACTAGCTAGTTGTAAATGGTCAACTCACAATCAACATATACCATTATAGTTTTTGGCGGAAATTTGCAAATACGAGAAGAACAAACCAGTGAACTTATGATTTAATACAATACAATTAAAAATCAATCAACTTGGTGAAATGGATAGATGTTAAAGTCTCTTATATTCATTACTATTACTACTATTATTGACGATTTTGGTAAAATGCATCAAAATCAAATTAGTTGTTATTGTACGTAGCACAGGACACTGAGGTGATGAATTAAATTCTTCAAGATTTTTCAAGACGGATGGACAATGCTATCTAAACTATAAGGTCGTCTGTAACTTGGCTTTGCATCATCACATCATCTAAAACTTACCACTAACGGTTTATTGCATGTATGTATCACATTTAACTCAAAATACAAATATATCAAATGTACAGTATTGTATTATTTATTTACTATTCATAATGTTACGCATACATATTAAACTCTTGAAACTTGTTGAATAATAATTTATATATGATCATGTATGAAGAATGTTCTTAATCATTTAAATGTTATACTTACATGAATTAATATAGGCAAAGTATATGATCTTAATAAACGAGAAATTTAAGCTACAATGACCACATATAATTGGAAAAGGAAATAAGAACATTAATTCTTGAAATCAACACAAATACTCATTTCTTAAATCTTAAACATACATAGTGGAGTGAGCTCTAGTTTCTTAATCACAACACGATGGCATAAAATTTATAAATTATTAAAGGAATGATACGTATACTATTCTTTATTTGTTTATCAGAATCTAATGTCTCAAATAAAAAAGACGAATCAACTAAATGTCATCAATCATTCAAGACAGAAATAGTAGTATTATTCCGTATAAGAGAGCATAGAGAGACCCGGAGTTCAAGGGGCCAAGCATATTCCCCAACCACCACTTTTGTATGCAACTAGCTTTCCTAAACTTCCCAAATAGTAGTTCTTTGGATTATTGTATAGCTAGCTAGTAACAATCACATAGATAACATTCAAAACGTGGCATACTTTATAACCCATCAAATGATATTTTTAAAAATTTGTATTCCATTGAAAAAGGGACCAATGCAAATCAAGGTATTTGCCTTGAGAAATCTATCACTTTTATCACCAAATTTGGTACAAAGTTAAAGGGGTCCATCCCTACCAATTAGGCTATAATCCCCCAAAATGAAGGGCAGTGAACGAATGAATTAAAGAGTGTGGGAGAAAACGTGGGGATCGTATCATTAACCCTTTATTGCGTCGGATGAAAGGGCCATTTCATGCAGGTCTTCAACCAATTATCCCTTTGCGTTTTTTCTTAAGGGAAGCAACGGTAAAGAAGAAGACGTACCAATTTTCTCTGAATTCAACCAACAAAAAAGTGATGATCAAATTTAGATATCTAGCTTAGCTAGCTAGCTAGCTGACCCCTTCCTTATAATGGAATTGGATGCAATTCATTGTTTTGATGCAAATTAGATGGTGCATGCAAGTACATACACAATTCTCATGGTGCCCTAGACGGCCATATGTCAGTTCTGAAACGACAACCTTCTTAATAAAATAAATTAGAACCTCGATCTTTGAAATGAATATATAATTATAAATATATATATATATATATATATATATATATATATATATATATATATATATATATATATATATATATATATATATAACTTAATGCTCTCTCTGTAATTGAAAAATTATAATAAATTTTATTACCAATTGTATTGTCATTTGTTTTTGGGGAACCCTTAACGAGAGGGCATAGGTTATCTTACCAAAAATAAAGCAATTACCCGTTGTTAATACTACAAATGCAGCGACGACTACTTAATTTTGTTAATTTTTTCCTTGTAAAATGTCGTACATTATATCAATCATTTTTTTATCACAAAGCATCAGTCTTGTCTCTTGAGCAGTGGGCACTCATCATTCCACATGTTATGGACACTTTAACTCCGAGGTTTTTGGCTTGCCCTAGATTTATGTTGTGCTTAAAATGGCCAAGAAAATAATAATAACCAACACAGTATATAGTTAACTCTTCCCCTTTTAGGGGTACGTACATGAACTTGGACACAAACCGAATAGTACCTGATTGATCAAGCATATAAAACTCACTGTCACACAAAAAAAAAAAAAAAAAAAAAAAAAAAAAAAAAACTCGATCTGAAAAGTCTAGTCCCAAGTTTATGATGAAGACCTTAATTGCGTGATTCAATCCAGAAAAGACTCAAAATAATACGGTCCAAAAGGGTGACTCGTTCCATTTGCCACTGAAAAATAGTATACAAATTTTTATATGTGGCGAGTCATGTGGTTAGCCATCATGGGGCTGCTTCGTTAGTATAAAAGGGTTATTACCCGCTTAGTGTTACAAATTTACAATGTTACTTCATTAGTGTTATAAAGTTACTTGGATCGGTCATTGTTATATAGAAGTAGATTTATAGGAGTTACTTTGTTCTTTTACAAAGGGCTTGTATGGCCAGCCGCACACAAGACGTACACATGAAAATACTATAGTTTATTATAATAATCCAATTTTTTAAAAACAATCCACTTACTGATTACCACGATGAGATTGCTGTACAGTTTATTGTAATAATCTGATTAAAATTAACATGAATATTATTTGCTTTGAATGACTAGACACTCAAATTTGATCTATAATAAATTAAATTAAAATATTGGATTAATTTATTTAATTTCAATTCAATAAAAATAAGTTTAATTCACTAACAATATTTCTAATTTAGTAATCATAAGTTATAATTTATAAAAAAAATCAGTATTTTTAATATATAAATATAATAAAAAATCGGTAAAAAAAGCAAAATACTTAGGGCATGTTCACATTTACCAGAACTGAACTGAACTAAATTGATTGCAGTTTAACTGAACTGAATAGAGCTAAAATGAATATTTTGTGAAAGAAGGAAATTAGGAGCTGAACTGAACTGATTAGGGTTGAACTGAACTGAAGAGAACCAATTGGAGCTAAACTGAACTGAAATTAAGTTGAAGTGAACAGGCTTTTAGTGACTGAAATTTACCAATATTAATTTCTAAAAATAATTTCAATTTAAAAAAAATAAAGTTAAGAAAACATGGTCTTATATGAGTTGCTCCGTGTGTACGAAATGTGATACGGATGTCCGGTTGAAATGCCCAAAAATCATGCTTGCACCATTGCACAAAATAAAGCCCGTATTGGACAAGAGAAAAAATTGGCCTGCTTAGTTGGTACTGGGCTTCTTATGGTATGTGTTCATCTTGTATTTCTTTTTATCACATTCCTTATTAACCCATTCAACTATTCTAATCATCTTGGTGCTTTAATCCAAAACAAAATTTTGATAAAACTGGGCCGTCAGATAATTAAATATACTACCTCCGGTCCAAATTACTCGCAACTTTGTAATATTTTATATCTCACAAATAATACCCCAAAGTTGCGAGTAATTTGGATCGAAGGTAGTAGTTTTGTTTATTTTGTGGTTAATTTTAGGTCTTATATGGCAAAAATCCCAATTTTGAATTTATAATTTGAGAACATAATTTCATTCAGATTTAGCTTTGACTAAGGGCCTGTTCACATTTACTGAACTGAGCTGAACTGAGCTGAACTGATTGGAGCTGAATTGAACTGATTGGAACTGAACTGAACTGAATTGAGCTGAAATGAATATTTTATGTGAGAGGGAAATTAAGAGCTGAACTGAACTGAACTGAACTAAACTGATTGGAGCTGAACTGAACTGAAATTAAGTAAATATAAACAGGCCCTAACCTCATTCAAATTTATCAATTGCACGTTTACAATAGTAATATTTCGGGACGGTCTACTCGTTACATACATTATGTACTGTAAAGCCGTGAAGTTGTGAGTACTGAGTAGTAACAATAGTTCTTTTCGGTAATATATTCATTCATGCATTTTAAAGAAATCTTCATTTCTTCTTCTAATTTCTCTTTTTCCTCCCTCAATTGTGTTGCTGCTCGGAGTAAAGCTTCAAAAAGTACGACATTGACAAAATGACAAATTACTCTTGCTCAATAAAATTCGTAAATCGCTACATTTTTGTCTAAACGCGTTTTACATTTCAGCCAATTATGCAAGTTATATTTGTTTTGTTCACTTTTCAATTTAGGACTGTACTTATCAATTTTCCTGTTTAATTAATTTTTTGCTTACAAAGTTAGATGATGCATCAATTCTGAAAAACTGAGTAAAAATTATAAATAAATTAGGGTTTATGTTAATATTCAAATTTCGAGCAGGAAATTGATATTCATGTCAGAAGCGTTGAATGGAACTTAGTTGCTTAGGATTTTTTTTTTATCTTCACTTGTTAATTAAGGTGTTAATTTTTTCTTGTTGGTTGGTCCAGTTTACTAGTTTGACTAAACTTTGATAATAAAAGTAGAGTATTGCATAAGAAAAAACACTATTATAAGTGATCTTAATCTTGGGCTTCGTCTCACTATATACTTTTCCCATGTACTCCATTATTTTCATTGTTCTAATATGCAATTAACAATATTAGCAAATCAAAAGCTAATATGTAATCTGTTTCTGATATAAGTTGAAGAGAACAAGTCCTTATTAACGTAAATGGAAACTTGTATAATTGTCTTTGTGTATGGAAGCTGTGGATGTGAGCATTGGCTTGTAAAGTATGTAAGTAGATTGAGAATTGATGGAAATGTGTTGCTATCTTCTCTAAAAAGGCAATTTAATGGCGAAATATCTAAATTGACATGTAAATCAATCAATGAGAAATTAAGAATGACTAAGCACATAAAGAAAGCTAACATAATCTCATTTCATTGCTTTTTAAATCATGCTTATTGCTAACTAAACAACATGTATGCATATTAATATCAACTTTACCCCAATACATCTAACGAGACCTCCACCAGCGTTACTGAGTTTAGTAGGGTTGGATATACATACCTTTAAGTGATGGTAACTAAGCGGCTATTTCGTGTGTGTTAAGTGATGGTAACAAAGCGGCTATTTCGTGTTCACTTCTTTACCTATTGAAGTATTGATGGATGATTTGTTGAATTGCATTTCATGCAAAAGTTAGGGACTGAGGAGTAATGTTGCATTCATCTTGACCTCTTAGAACTGTAAGTAACATCAGAGCAGAACATTATGTTCTATTTGTAACCTCTTTGCTCACACATCATAACCTGGAGTCCTGAAATAGGAAAAGTTTTAGTCTAAGGCACAGGCTACTCAGGTTAATCGTATGAAAGCAGAACCTCTACGTGCTTGATTGACCTAACATCCGGTCATTCGGATTAGGAGTTGCACAGGATTATGCAGGAGGAAAACCACAGAATTTCTGCATCAGATTGCTATCTGCCTCATTTAGCTCCTAAAAAAGTCTTTCTTAACTGTATCTTAAAACTCGTTTTCTTCATACAGTATAAATTTTCAAATGGACTTAGATTTATTTTCTCTTGTATTAGTTGTAGGGTGCAAGTATCCAACAAAAGCAGAGGTCTTGAGGATCTTGTCTGGATCATCATTGGCCAGTCATAGCACCAAGTGTGCAACGGTTATTGTCAGAATTTAGCTATGACCAAAGGCTCGCTATCTCTAGAAACCTCTAGCAAGGCTTCCAATTCCGGAGAAAGCTGCCAAAGCATGGATGAGTTTCAGGTAATAATGAAGGAGCTGGTTAACATGATTGTCCTTCACAGATATCCCTTTTCCATCGTGGATGATATAGGATTCAGGAATTATACAAGCACTTTAAACCCTGATTTTGAAATGCCCTCTCAAATACAAGTGAGGGAAGAATTACTCAAAATGTTCAATGACGGAGTAGAGAAAAGGAAGCAATTATTAAAAAATTACAAGGGTAAAATTGCTGTTTCTTTGGATTTGTGGACATCTCATGACAAAAGAAGGTTTGTAGCTGCCACAGCACATTTAGTTGATGATACTTGGACTCTACAGAGCTTCCTTTTTAGGTAATATTATAGTAACAGGTATATTTGCTGTTGTACTTGCCAGACATTTGTTTTTCTTTCATGTAAGTTGATTGAATTTTTATCTACGTTGTCATAGGTTCATAAAGTTGCCAAAGAAATACTCGGAGAAAGTGATCATGGAATATTACCTCAATTGCATGGCTGGCTGGAATTTGGATTATAAGATATCCACGCTGACAGTTGAAGACTCCATCAGTGATGCCATGGTCTATGAGAACTTTTCTGAATTGTTTCCTAGTAATTCTGTTATGGTTAGAGAGAAGTTCTTACGTATGAGATGTTTTGCACATGCCCTGATGTTGCTAGTGAAGGAAGGTCTTGCCATTCTTGGTGATACAAGTCTGAGAATTCGGAATATTGTAGATTATTGGACAGCAACAGCTGAGAGAAACGATATTTTTCATCAGAAAGCTCGTCTACTGAATCTTTACATAAGGGGAAAAGAACTGGTTCTGAACTGTGAAACAAGGTGGGATTCAACCTACGTGATGCTTGAGAGAGCTTTGTATTACAAGGATGTGTTTAAAGACGAAATGCTTCGTGAATCAGGGAATATTGCCATACCTAGTGACGAAGATTGGAGTCTGACTGAAAAAGTTTGTGGAAAACTGAAGCTAATCTACGAAACTGCATTGCTTTTTTCTGAGAAGAATCATGCTACTGCCATTTTATTTTTCGCCAAGGTCTGTGATGTCAAATTAGCTTTACTAGAGTGGGCTGCTTGCGACATTGAGGTGGTGAGAGAGATGGCTTTGAATATGAAAGAAACATATGACGAGTATTGGAATTGTGTCAACACTGTCTTAGCAGTTGCTGCTGTATTGGATCCCAGATACAAGATGTATATAGTGGAATATTACTACCAAAAGATATATGGAGATGGATCGCAAGGTCAAATTGACCGTATTAGAAACGTATGCTCTGAGTTGCTTGAAGAATACCAAGCTAAAATGAAGATTAATGAGCTTGGCAAGCAAGATGCCATGTCTGCGTTTGATTTGTTTCTTAATGAGAGGAAGAAAAATAAGGTAGGTGTAACAACTGAGTTGGACTATTATCTAGATGAAGATGTCTTGCCAAGAACCAATGATTTCAATGTAATATCTTGGTGGCACACCAATGGGCTGAAATATCCTACCCTGCAAAGTATAGCCAAGGATGTTCTTGCTATACCTGTTTCGAAAGTAGATTCAGGTGCTGCATTTTGTACAGTTGGTAGAATGTTGGAGCAATATTATGATAAGCTGGGTGAAAAAACAGTTGAAGCACTGATGTGTAGAAGAGATTGGTTGATTTCAGAGATTCCAGGTATAGAAATTTCTAGCTTAACTGCAATTTTATGGAAATTTCTAACTATGCAATCTGATGTGGTTAAATATTCTTTGATATAGGTGGTTATGTGTCTGAAGATGAAGAAGATTCTTTCTTGCTTTCTGATGAAGATTTGGACAATGAATGGGACTATTTAGGTGCACAGCTACATGAATAAATAGAATATGTTAAAAAGTTACATGAATACACTTTAGATTGATTCACCTGATGCAGTTTTATTGATTTGAATTTCGCAGGATTTTACTAAGGTGAACTGGGTATTTACTGATTAAAGTAAATATCGACTGACTGGTACAACTGATTATACAGTTTCATCACTGCTTCTCCAAATTGAATCTGTAAGTGTGTTGTCAATACTTGTGGTTGTGGGGGATATAACATTCCTGCATTTTTGTCAAGTATCTTTTGACTGCTTGTATCTATATGACTGATTTTGCTTGGATATATTCTTTAGATGTAAGACTTTATGATATCTTTGAGATGTTATTTGATAACAAAAATGGTTTATCAGAATTGTTGAACTCTGATTGTTTGGCTATAATTCTGATCGTTAGGGAAATATTGAAAGCCCTTTATGCTTAATTCTATCACTTTGATCTTCTATGTGTATCTCATACATGTGTCGTGTATACTACCATTTCGCCCTGTTTGGTAATTAGTTGATAGCTCGTTTGATCATCAAAGTATACAAGATGATATTCACTGCAGCTTAAAGGATTGCAATTTAACTTCAATCATTGTCTTCCTTATGGGACTAGGATATATAAAACATTTGAAAACTTGCACATTAGTTTTATCTGGCCATAGTTATTCCTTCATCTGTAAAATTCATTACTCATTACATACATAAAAATTGTAAAAATTTGGAGTTACATAATTGAAAGTACACTCATTGAGTTGAAAAAGAAAATTAAGCAATTGGAAAAAAAAAAATGATCATTATTAGAAACCTAGGAATCACTGATCAGCAAAATAATATATTGTGTTCAAACCAAAACTAGTAGTGCATTGTCTAACCCTTCAATGCTTGCAACACGGGTCTAGAAAAGTTTACCTTAGGAGATGCCGTCTGAGGACCGAAAAACTCTGTACACATCTCCCCTAGGAACTTATCAACTATGTCAAGGTAAGCAGGACATGTAAGACGCGAATAGTAACGAAGAAACTCTTCAACATCAAGCTTATGTTCAACATTCCCCTTATCCATCATTTCTAATTCCTTCAATTTCTCTGCTACAAAACACAGCCTGTTTTCTCTGACGCTCCTCGAACACAGTTCAGGTTTCCTCTTATTCCCTGGACTAACATTCAATCCCTTGCTCTTCAAAACCTCTCTTATTTCTGCATTATTATTCTCCTTAGAAACAGAATTCCCCTTGTTAAAATCACCCTTTTTCTCTGTTTTTTTCACATTGTCTTCAGTTCTTGCACCATAGTTATTACAGTTTTCCTTCTGAGAAGAATGATCTAAGAAAAACTGCTGACTCTTTTTCGTAGTTGCACGAACCGTATTCTTTTGAGCCTTCTTCTTAACCTTGCCCTTACGCGAGTCCCATTGATGAGTAAATTCATTGTAGAGATTGTCCAACTCGTTATCATACCCTGATTCACCATCCCTTCCACTGTTGGTGTCGCGCCCACAAGAGAAGGGGTGAAAGGGAGGTGTTTTAGGCAGCCTTTCATAAGTGCTTCCTACAGAAAGAAAAGACTTCACATTATCTATAGTTTTTTGGAAGAACTTCTTGGTGTTGGATATGGAGTTCCTTAGCAGCATCGTTGTTCGAGTTTCAAAGACGAATAACAAAGTTGCAGCAACTTCTTCATAAACAACATACAATGGAAGGAGAGACTGTTTTAATATTGTAAGCGAAAATGGTGTATGAGATTAGTATAAAAGAATGAGGATTGTGCTTTTTTGTAAGGAATTCTTTGGATCACACGCTCCTTGGCTTTCATAGTGTTCTCTTCTACCTTACTTAATGGTCCCTGTCTAAGATTATCAAAAGTGCCAAAGTTTTTTAAAGCTTTGGAGGGGGGAATTCACTAGTATTTTATAGGGTTAATTTAATTAGACAATTTGATTGCACTTTCGTTTTTTTTTGTACTTTATTATATGCTATATAGGTTGGTGTGTAGCCACTTTAGGGAATTGACAGGCTCTTTGCTTTTGATTAGTTTCTAATCTCTCTTTCCCTCCAATCATGTAAAACTTTTTACCCTAAGACTAATCAATATCTGTATTATTGATGACATACATTAACACTTGTCTAAGCTTCATACTCCAGCTATTATACGGAGTATGAAAATTGTCCATGTTTCCGGTCCAAAATGAAGTGTCAAGTGTCTATATGTCCAATTTTGAGAATCTCGTACATTGATTAGTCTGGTCTAAAATGAAGTGTCAAGTGTCCATACTTATGTCTATAGTATTGAGAATCCGATACATTGATTATTTTGGATTATCAAATATACCGATGTATAGTGGGTTAGCTGAGTACTTGATTCACATGAAGCATAATTATGCTAAGCATTAGTAAAAGTAGTATATAGGTAAGTTTAAGTGATGTATGTTACTAGTTACAAGCATACATATTTAGTAAGAAATAACCGTGAAGAGGACCCATACCCATAAATTTGGAGGAGAGTCTTAATCAGACAAAGAGAGGTAGTAGCTATATTTAGACTCAAGGTTCGTGTTTATGAAGGTTAGAATTGCATTTACTATTTACTTGACAAACACATCTTTTAGAAAGTCATGTGTCAACTACTTCTGTTAACCAAATCAATGTTTTTAGATGTGACTTAATTTTATCAAGCTGTATGTTTTGAAATTTTATGTTTCCTTGTTTTTGGATGTTTCTTTCTTGTTTCGCAAGAGTATAACATTTAGGTTTTTACTAATGTGAAAAGGAAAGGTTATTAATTTTAAGTTGAATTTAGGAATATCGGGGTATAGCTCATTTTGTCAATCATTGTTAATTTGTTAGTGTAGTAGATAAACAATGTAGACTTAGCGTTATAAGTAGACTCTGTGTTTAATAGTATACCACATATATATCTATTTTAGGCCATCTAATTATTACAAGTCACTTTTTCATTTATTGAAAATTTGAAAGTCTATCTAAGTTGTCTTCTCTTCAATCTTGTTGCTCTCCTCTAAATTTACTCAAGTACTCGAGCACATAGAGCGTGTTCTAGTTAGTCAAATAACCAATAATGCTTTCATTAAGGTTTTATCCTAAAACAAATTGATCTGATTTTTGTTCGGGTAGAAGGTTATATGGTTTTGTCGCTTATGGAGTTATGGGTCATAATGACTCTCATAATGGAAGTATTATGTTGACTATTCATGATGATTAGCAAAATTAGACTAGTTGTATTAGCGGCACTAAACATTAGAATATGTACTTATCAGTTATCATGATTGATTAGTTTCCAATGTTGTAATTATAATAATATGGTCACCGTGATTGCCGCATGAACTTAGAAAGAGAATTTCTTTTTGTCTTCCCAATACCTCTTCCTAAAAAAAAAAAAAAAAAAGTTTGACTGTCTAATCAAATATCAATCTAACACCGTGTATGCTCCATCATCCATAAGGCTTTAAACCCACTTTTTATTTTGATTTTATGGCATGCAATTTTCTTGACGAAGAGCATCTTAATTTTGGTGTTTAAAGGACTTTATTTCTTATCTTCTCTCTTTTATTTATATCTTTAAAAAGGAAGAAAGAAAAATCATTTGGTTTTGGCGCCAATTAGTTTTGCCTAATACTTCAAATTAAATGTCATTTTAATACTTTACACTCACAAAATGACTAAGCTAAATGTGAATATTTACAATGTTTTAAAATGAGATTATTGCCTCCTGAAATTTATTTCGTATAATCTTATTTATAAGTTAAACTTGTGAAGTATGAAAGGTAGCTTCTATTAGTTATAGTTTTAGTTTTAGTCGTAATCATTTTTTATAAGTAATTATCATTTTAAAAATAAGACCTTATAGGGAGGTTGAGAAATAACTTTCCCATCTTGCTTGAAATGAAACTTTCAAACAATACAACTTCTAGAGTTCTAGTATTGTTATCGTTATGCCTTATCACTACAGTACATTAGTACTCCCTCATTTAATTAGAATTGCCTCATACTCAATAGTTCTTTTCTAAATATTCTATAAAATCAACCTAATACTATAAGTGACATTATAAATCATAATTTTAGTGTCACGTACTATAATCCCACCAATTTTTTTATTATCTCGATTCTCCATAATATATCGTATGAAGTAAATCCATTGGCCAATGGGACAAAGGGAATTAGGAAATTCGAGTAGTTTGTTTTATACTCTCCATATAATCATCCTAGGATTTACTACTAGTAAATCTGAGTATTATTAAACGTGACAAAAAGTCAAGTTACGCAAGAACCTAAGACGGAGTTTGGTGAGCAAAGACGGCACGTTTTCGCGCCAAAATTAAGCAACAGACAAATGCTCTATTTAGGGCTTTTTGACTTGGGCTTACTTTCAAGAATTATTGGATTGTGATATTACTTCAGCTGGGCCATGGGCCTGTTCGTATAAGATAACTAGGCAACAGTTTGTGAATTGTGGCCCATATTTTAGAATTGTTTGTTTTGCTATACTCTGTAATTTCTAAATACTAGCAATTTTTTATTTATTTTTTCCAGAGTGATTTAAGAGACTAAGGGCCTGTTCTCTTACGATGAAATTCAGTTCAGTTCAGTTCAGCGCAATTCAGTTCAGTTCAGCTCAACTCCTAATTTCCTTCTCTTATAAAATATTCATTTCAGTTCAGTTCAGTTCAGCTGAGTTCAGTCAATGAGAACAGGCCCTAATACAAAACACAGAATACTCATATTTCAGTCGCTAAGAACTTGTTTTTGAATAATTCAATAAGATATGGTAGTGTGTAATATTTGCATTTGCCATTATCCTTGATTTTAAAACAAGTTTTATCAAACTTGTGCTACTGTATAAACCTTCTAGTATCTGATGCATATCCCCTTTGTGACTCTCGCTACACCCCAAAAAAAAAAAAAAAAAAAAAAAAAAAAAAAAAAAAAAAGTTGAAGTAAAGTATCATATAATTTGCTGAATTTTGTTAATTAGCAAAACGCTTAAACATGTACTTCTATGAATATACTATATTATGTACTCCTGAAATATGGTTTTGTTGCCCAAATTTGAAGCTGTTGGATGTTACGTCAGTAACAGGCTAACATGGTTGGATGGCCACCCTAATAATGCAGCCCAACTAAGAAGCCTAAACCTAAAAGTAGTAGACTAGCTAATAAGTACTCGTACTACTTTAGCTGCAGGTCCACAAGAGAGCCTAAATCAAATTTGCCCTAATCATAATTTCTATTTTAGGCCCAAGTCCTATAGGACCGTTACCACTATTGTTTCTATAAATGTATAATCTTGCAACACCTTTTTTTTGAATTTTGATTTTCCCAACAAAACTTTCTCTCATTTGCTTGATCACTAGGGGAGTAGGGGTGGAGAATGTCCTAGCTAATGGCCCTTGCCGATAGAGTATAAATAAATGCAATATATTCATATTTAATATCACATACGGAGTACAATTTTTTATAATGTGAAATTAGTAATGGTATATACTCTAAATTTGTAAATGTAGGGTTTCTGGCACATTCCACTAAGATACATATTAAGGACTAAGCTAAATTATTACTTTCTGTGTAAAAACAAAAAAGTTGGATCACGAGTATTACTGAGTTCGATTTTTAGCTATATACCTTCAATTCAAATACTTCTTCAAATAGAATATTTAAATCCATCAATTCTTATATTAACCTTGGTGTATCTACATCGAATAATTTTTTACTCATTTGGTGATAAATAGAAAATTAACTTTGGATGTACCTATCTCTATGTCCATAATGCAGCTAGTATCTGTAGAGCTAGCCTCGTTGACGTGTCACGGTGCTACCTCTACGGCTCTACCTTGAGAGAATTATTGCAAGTTGAAAGAAGCTAGCTCAAATTTCAAAAGAGAGTAAAAAAAGGAAAAACAACAAAGACAAGAGGGCAAAAAGAGATTAAACAAGGAAGAAGAATGAATGCTTCATAATTGAAAATATAGCAAACACAGAAGACTCATTAAATGCAACACATAACGCATAGTGGAGGCTCAAGAACCCAAAAAATGCGAAACAATAAATGAGACAGCAACCTATTAATAGAACTACTCAGATAAAATAACACAGTACCACCAGTACTAGAAACTAGTGCTACATGCTATGCTTCTATAACACTGTTATATGAGTATTTAACTATTTATTTATTTTATGCTAAATTACATCAAAAGTACTTGCATATTACAGTAATAACAACAGCAATAAATTTAAGGTGCAGGTACAGACAATTGAGGGAATTCTCTGAACATTTCTTTAATTTAAAAAACATAAAATTAATTTTCTAGTTTGGGAATGTGTTTGAAATTTGGTTCCCCAAAGTTGAATTTAATTCTTACAGTTTGTTACCACATTTATGTAAAACTACCTCTGTGTTTATTAGTACTCGTATCATTTATGTCATCCTTATTTCATTTACTATTTTTGATAGAAAAGGAATATCTTGCATACTTGCACTAGATTGATAGCTACTCTAGTGATTTATCATATTTTCATGTATACTAGTATTACTTTACTTTTTCTTGTTCTATATTTTCAATATATACAAAATGATAAGAATAAGATGAGTATTAGATTTTTTTAACATTTGATGAATAGGTGAGTGTTTTTTTTTTTTTTTTTTTTTTTTTTTTTGGGAATTTTTTCAATATTAATCTGAATATGATATACCGAGTAATTGAAACTGATGATAAAAGTACAGTTTTTGAAAGTGTGTACTCTCTAATAGAACATTTTGTGGAAATGATATTTAACAACCAATTAAAGAGAGAACACATGATACGAGTAGAATTAAAGAGCTCATATGGTAGGAATAGAATTTTATTATGTATCATGAGTATGTTTAAATTTTAAATAAAAAATAAATGATTTGAAATGTATTGATTTATGTGTATATCGTTTGGAGTACAATTTTTTTTTATTTTTTTTTTTTATGAGAGCTACAAGGACAGGTGATGAGAATCAATTTCAGGATCCCTTGAAATCTGAAGGGAAATTCTAAGCACTTGTGATATTTCTCGCTCTCTAAAATACAAGTGATAACTACTGGAGTATTAAAGACGTACTTGTATAATGTACAAATACTATTTTCACCAAAAATTAAAGAAAAAACACATGAGGACTTACGAAATATTACTTTGATGGTACAAAACACAGTGGAGTATTGAATTATATACATAATGTAATCTAGCCCATCCTCTTCCAAATGTAAGAGAGCTATCAAAACAGTGGACAATGAGAGCAAAAAGTAAAAATAGCCCCACAAAATAATTTAAATTTACCCTACACATTATTGGAAGTATATATAATAAGGTTTGTTCATATTGAATAATACGAATAATGGATTTAATATATACTTTGTATGTTGTACGTGACCCTCCTTTAAATTCAATTTGCATCATGCATTCATGCATGACAGCAACCATTTTCATGGGGGACGACGCTCCATTGAAATAGACATCTCTAAATATTACTGCTACTTTTAATTTTATAATTACTCAACATCATATATTATATACAAAAATATGGTAAGAATATAACTGCTCATTCCACCAGTACCAATTGAAAGTTTAATCTTCTTTTTACTTCTGTTTTGAAAGTGACATAGAAGAAGCTCTCCATTCTTTGTTATCCTACTTTTTCTCTTGTTTTTCCTTTTGTCTTTTTTTTTTTTCTTTTTTCTTTTTCATACACATAATTCTATGGTTTTATTTTCAAATGAGTGGAACAATTATTTGCCTTTTTATTCTTGTTATTATTGCTTTATAATTCACATGCTTGTTTTTCTCTTAGGCTGAAATTGTGACGTGACTTGATTCAAAAATTTTGAGATTGAGATAAAATCTGCCTTTTCCATGCATGCATGCATGGATTCCCCTCACCTATTGCAAATTGGCAAGTATCCATAAATCACCCAAAAATAACTTCGACGTTCTTGTAGAATTAATAATCACACTCGTTACTTTGCCACAATCTCGCGTCATTATTAATATGTTCAGCAAAAATAAGACATTAGAACATCCCTAATACGTAGTATATAACAAGTTACATACACTCTTCCTATCCACAATATATAACTAATTATTGTTCCACTCTAACTTTAGCAATAATGCAACCAAACATTTCAATTATATTATTTTAATTTGTACAAATAGGTATCTTAATGAATAAAACATCGATATATTTTGTAATATATATGAGTATTTTAGCTAGGTTTCTTTTAGAAATGACGACCAAATGGAGAAAGGGCGGTGTCTACATTTATGTGTACAAAGCAAGCACCAATATATTCCTGTGTTTTGAATATGTAACAAGTTAACAACTAACAAAATTACAAGGAATTGATACGTACTTGGATTTGCATTGTGTTGTGTTAATATTTATTATGTTAATATGTTTCATAAATGATACACAAATACATACAAACTTGCATGCTTGATCGATCTAATCTTAATTAATTTTTAATTAGTACGAATTTAAAAACAGTGCTGACTAAACAAGCAGAAAAGACACTTAAAGGTTCAAGTGTTGTTGTCTGTTAAGATGTACGAACCTGCGAATCTTACAAGCTGGTTCTTTTGCTTCATATTCATCTGCACTTTACATAATACAAACAAATCTAACCATATTAATTAACTAATTTAATTAAGAGTACTTGTTTATAATAATTTCAAAAGAGTCCAAACAAACATATGTTACCTACCATATGTTTATATTTACATTAATACGATCGAATACCATTGTACCAATTTATAATTATGACTTTGTTTAAAAAACATAAGCCTTAAAGAGCTCGGTGATGTATGTATATATGCACTTCCTATCTTCTATAATAATTTAAATGCTACTGCAATGTTATACTTATCACTTATGTAAAAGTTTCATATTTGTTGCAACGTTTTTTTACTTACACTTGATAGATTTATAGGGCCTGTTCTCATTGTCTGAACTCAGCTGAACTGAACTGAACTCAGCTGAACTGAACTGAACTGAACTGAACTGAACTCAGCTGAACTGAACTGAACTGAATATTTTATAAGAGAAGGAAATTAGGAGCTGAACTGAACTGAACTCAGCTGAACTGAACTGAATATTTTATAATAGAAGGAAATTAGGAGCTGAACTGAACTGAATTGAATTGAGCTGAACTAAACTGAACTGAAATCAGCTGAACTAAACTAAACTGAATTTCAACGTAAGAGAACAGGCCCATAGAGTAAGTTGTTTTTTTTTTAGTGTTTAGAGAGCCACAAGGGCGGAGTAGAATCAATCCCAAGATATCATAGAACTGGGAGAGAGCTCTAACCACTTGTGATATCCCTCACTTTCACAGTAGTACAAGTTGCAATAAGAAAGAACGGGGAAAATATATATGTTGTCTTTAGGCTACCATGACATTCATATGTTGCTAATTTTTTTGAAAAATCCATGTATGAATTTTGTGATTCAGTGAAGCAAAGAACAAGTATTAAGCGAGAACGTGATAGCTGGATAGTGAAGAATAGTCAATTTCTAATGAGGTGGTCCATTATTATATTATTACAAGAGATTTTAATTTGTCTAATCTAAAGATTGTTTCTTAAGTTAAGTCAATTTATTCAAGTGGTGTAACATAAATGAGTTCACAGCCATAGTTTTCTCATGGAAAATCTGGACCATATTTTACTGATACGCAGACATTGAAATAAGTAGCTTAATATGGATAAAGTCATAAAAACAGCACTGTACTTGAATTGTTTACATGGCTAAAATAAGCTATGGTCCAAATATTATTTGTCAACTAAATCGATATGATAATTAAAGTATAAGTTATGTATAATTACTCAATGGCTTTCATTGATCGATTAATGTTTTGTACTCCTTATTGTAATTTTATTCGATGGATTCTCTTACATTTTACGAGCAAATTATAACAAGCTACAAGTTTTTCTTTTTCTTGTAACTCTGCAAGTTTTTGAAATAAGAACATAAATTTATACTACGTGGTACATAATAAATTTATACTACGTGGATAAGATCCAACCCTAGCCTTTAACAAAACTTCCATTAAGGCTTGTTCTCTTCAACTTATTTTCAGTTCAATTCAGTTCAGTTCAGTTCAGCTTCAATAAAGTTCAGTTCAGTTCGGTTCTTATCTTAATCTCCAATAAAGTTCAGTTTAGCTCAGTTCAGTTCGGTTCTTATCTTAATTTCCTTCTCTCATAAAATATTCAGTTCAGTTTAGTTCAGCTCTAATAAGTTCAGATCAACTCAATTTAATTCAGTTCAATTCCATTCAGCTCAGTTCAGTCAATCAGAACAGGCCCTTAATTCTCATATGAATACTAGTCAAACCATATCCAAGCAAACCAACAATGCAACATTCATCCTTTAAATATTGTTATACTGGTGAACTGTTGCTCCACTTGTAACCATCTCAAATTGAGTATGAGAATGACACCTATGAAAAATTAGCTCAATTGAATTGTCAAGTGAAAAAGTGTAATTCAAAACCCCTTAATCTAAAAAGGATCAAATGAGACCATACATTTAGTCATTTATTAATTTTAATTCAAACTCTTTTTGCTCTATATGGATTGTAGAGAAAGTAATCTCTGAAAGTCAATTGTGTTATTGTCAAAAGAGAAGTTGATTCCCAACTTTTCATGCTTAAAACAAGTTTCCTTTTCAATGAAAACTATCATACTTTTTAAGTTCAAAAGCTGTCCCATAATCTAAAATTATGGAAAGTAATTGCAAATATTGTCAAAAGTTAAGGAAACATCCAAAGTCATGTTTGTTTAATCTTTTCCAAATCAATTCTTCCAACCTACATTTCCCTCCTTTCATTTGAACACTATTTTTTTACCTCTTACAACCAAACAAACTATCAAACAGCAACAAGACAGAAAATCCAAAGAGATGAAAATTAAATTAATTAGAAAGACAAAAAAATAGTGTAAGAAAATTGCAAATAAGATCATACAAATGAACCAAAAAAAAAAAGCTCATTGATTACAGTCAATAATCATAATAATAATAGTTAGTACAAGTACAATACAGCACTAATCACTACTAAATCTCACCCTTTTTAACATCCTAAAAATAAAAATAAAAACTTCATTTGATTTTTTTTTTTAAATGGGAATAAATAATTAAGAGCAATAAGAAAAAAGAGCATCCCAAATTTCAGTAAAAACTTCAACAATAACCCTATGATGATGAGGAGAATTAAGAGACAAAAAACAATGCAAAAGTTGCTCCAATTCTTTAGTTCCAAATATTTGCTTCTCAATTATCATTTCCACCATTGATGTCCTAAAATCATTGTAAGGATCACTTGAACTCTTCACCACTGCAAATGTATCCTTCACTTTCCCTTCCAATGGGACCACTCCAACCTCCTCTCCTTCTTTCTCCTTCACCATTGCTCTGCTTTCTTTTCTCAGCCTCGAACCCAGCTTTCGCCTTCGTGTTCGAGGCCGAGCCCTGGTTCGACTTCTGCTTGACTTTTTCATTGGATTATCTGAATCAGAAGATAGAGAAATTGATTTAGATGAAAAAGACACAGACTTTAAAGAAAATAAAGTCTCTGTTTCATCTTCTTCTCTTTCATCATCACTGCTGAACCAATCACCAATGTCTGTCTCATTTGAAGAAGAGTAATATATTTTATCTGGGTTTTCTTTTTTCTTCAAAAGGGTATTTTCATTTTTGTAAAATCCCTTATTTTTCTTCTTGTTTTTCTTCTTTTTCCCCTGTTTTTGTGAAAACAGGGGAGAAGCAGGGGATGCAGGAGGACAACGCCGGCCACCGGAATATTCCACAGCCGGCGATAAAAGTGAGTATTTTCCAGCAATTTTCCGGCGAGGTAAAGGGTTTCCGGCAATGATGCAATTCTCTCGAACCATCTGATCAAAAGTTTCAGGGCATCTAGGCTTACAATACATCATTGAGGAAGATGATGAATGTGTTTGTTTGGGTTTAATTACAGGGGAATGGAAAGGGTAATCATCATCTTCATCTTCTTGAGAAACCTCCATTAATGGAGTTTGAAGAAAAATGGTGTTTTCAGGGGTAAAGATTGGAACTTTATGATCAACTACTTCAGAAAGATCCTGGGTTTTGCATGAAGAAGTAAAGATTCTTGGGATTTTTAGCTTGAATTTGTTCTCTTTCTCCATTTTTGGAAGATGAGAGAGAAAGTTGATGTTTTTTTGGGAAGGAGAGGGGTAGTGGATGGAGGATCTTTGTGGATTAAATAGGAGGAATTATAATTTAAGAAGTCAAAATTATTTATCTTAAAAAAATTTAATTTTTTAGGGGTTTTGCCCCAATTTTTATTTAATTAAAATTAAAAATTTTGGGGGTATGTGGAAATGTGGAATATGGTTATTGGAGGTGTGATTTGTTTGCTACTAATTGCCATTGGTTCATTCCCTCGAAAAATAATTAAAATTATTAAATAAAAATATTAGAGAGATAGATTAGTTCATTGTCATTTTTAGTCGGCGCATTTTCCATCACCATCCCAAATTAAATATTGAGTATTTTTACAATATTTTTGTTTTGTTCTTTGTAATTTATTTATAGGGTTGATGGAGACCTTGTAATAGTATTGTTGTACTTTAAATATGTGTAGACAATTCTACTTATTTGAAATTATATCCAAATGACAATGCATGTATTGGATTAATTGTTCCTTCAACTTAAAATATAGGGAAAATTGACTTTTGCTACCTGGGAAACACCTCAATTTCATTTTTACTACCTATGAAAAGATTTATTTTATTTTACTACCTAACTTTTGAAATTTTTTTAAATTTTGCTACCAAGGCTAACTTCTGTTACTGTAGAGGTTTAGGGGACCCACTCCAACGGCTCTTTCCTAATGTTCCATGTATTTAGTTGATATTTGTCAACCTTATTGCTCCAATCTTCAAATTTTGCACAGCGCTTTTCTGAGGGGATTAATTTCTGAGCTCTGAGCCAAATTTTTTTTTGTTGAGATGAAATTGGTGAGGGTTGCTGATCAATACTGGTGGTTGTCGTGAAAAGAACAAGGTTAGTAGCTTAAATTTTTCCAGTTAATTAGTTAGAATTGCGATTTAGGGGAAATTCGAATTGCGATTTTTCCAATAATTTGTGTGAGTTGATTGATTTAGTTAGTGTTTGTGAGTGATATTAGACCCTAATTTGACTTTGAATTGGTTTTTAATTGCTTTAATGATTGTGGGAATTAATTAGGGTTCTTGTATGTTGAAATTAGGGGTTCTTATTTGCGAGATTAGTGATTAAAATTGATGTTTTAAATTGATGTGTGACTGTAATTAGGGTATAATTATTGATAAACTTGGTGTAATTGTAGGCTAAAATGGCAATGGTAAGGTATTCTCCCTCAAAGCAGAGGAAGTGTGACTGTGGGATCCCTATGGGTAAGCTGACTTCATGGACAAGAGAGAATCCTGGGAGGAAGTTCAGATCTTGCAAATTTTATGATCCTAAGACACAAACTAGGGGATGCAAGTGTTTTGAGTGGGTTGATGAGGAAGATGGGACGGATTGGCAACGCGACGTAATCAACCAACTCCTTTTGGACAAGAAACTGATGAAGGGTGAGATCAACACATTGCAAGCAGAACTTGAAGATTTAAAAGGGCAAAGAAGGTGTCTGCTGACTGAGAATGACAACCTGTCAATGAAGTGCAAAGCTTTAAGCAGTGACAGAAGGGAGTACAATAAGGAAGGGCAACAAGTCTATCTTGGTGGATGCACAGCTGCAGTAGCTACTGTCATGTGTCTCTTGTTGCTGTTTATTGTTGTTGTAGTTGTATTCAAATGAGTTTAGGGTTCTGATTTATTAGAGTGACAATGTACTAGTTTTTTTGAAGGAATGTATGAACTTAACTTATGAATGTGATGTCATGGATATGATGTATTTTGAATGACTATGAATGAATTAAAGCTGATATGCTTTTGTTTATCAAAAAATTTGGCCATCATTGCCCATTTAGCATAACAGTAGCATAAAATAATAGTTTACAAAAGGCTTGTTATCATTGCAGTATATGCAGAAAACAGGCATATACATAAAGTTGCTGAAAAAGTGAGTTCCACAAAAGTGTAACAACCAAATAAGCATTGTTTCTTGGCTGCTACAGAATACAGTACAAATGAAAGCCAAATTGTTTTGGAGAATCCTTAAAAAAAAAAAAAAAAAAAAAAAAAAAAAAACAAGTATGACTCTAATTCATCTTTTTCTTCCCCTTTCCTTTCTTTGCTGTCTTCTGCTGTGGTAGGGCTGTTGTTGTTGATGCATGTGAAGCTTGGGTAAGGGTGGCTGCCTGATCCTGAGAGGTTGTCTGCTGGTTCTATGGAGGTTGTTTCTTGGGATTCTTGGTGGCAATACTGTGAGGCCCAGGAGTTGCACCAACCTGTGACACACAACAACAAAAAAAAAAAAAAAAAAAAAAAAAAAAAAAAAAAAAAAAAAAAATCAGAAATCCAAAAAAAAAGTAAGAATAAGAACAGAACACCAAATAACTTAGGGTGGATTGTCATATTACACACCTTACTTGCAGCCCTTTGCTCTTTCTTCCTTCTTTGTTCAATGTTCCACTCATCACTGAGAATTGGCTTGCCAGGTGGAGCTTTAGGAGTCTTCACAGCTGGATTCTTACATGTCTTGGAGTAATGACCAGGCTGGCCACAGTTGCTGCAAGATTTCTGATGTTTTTGGGACTTTGCTGGCTTCTCAGTCTCTCCCTCACCTCTCTAGCTTCCTTTTCTTGGACTTTGGCCTTCCAGGCATCACTCTTATTGCTGGAGGTAGAGGTTCCTTAAATCCATGCTTCTCCCAATGCTTAGGTCCTGGCATGGGGTGGACTGGTTCCTCATATGCATACACATATGTTTGCCTTGTGTAATACAGATCCACATAGTCTTCAGGATCAACTCTCTTGTCCAATAAGCAAGCAAAACCATGTACACATGGTATCCCAGTTAGTTGCCAATGGTAACATGTGCAACTCCTCCTACCTAAGTCCACAAGCACTGTATCACCATTTAGCTCAACCTCATAAGAGTCTCCCCTTGAGACTTGCACTATACAGTGCCTAGCAACCCTCTCAATCTTCTCGAAAGTTTTAGTGACATAGGGCATCAGTTTCCCTTCAATTTTCTTCACAGCCTCCCATTTGTCATTGTGTCTTTTCATGACATATCTTCTTAACCACTCCATTTGAGTGAGTATTGGCTTGTCCCTAGCCTCTCTAATGATTGCATTGAATGTCTCACATACATTATTTAGTAGCATATTTGATTTGCACACAGTTGGGAATGCATGTCTAGACCAATGCTTTGCAGGAATGTTATCTAAGTAGACATAGGCATCCTCAGAAAGAAACCTTATTGATTCCATGGCTATCTCAAAATCAATCTAGCAAAAAAATGCACAAAACCACAAGGATTTAATGACTTACTGAACTAACTGACTCACTGAACTAACTGACTCACTGAACTAACTGAGTCACTGAACTAACTGAATCACTGAACTAACTGACTCACTGAACTAACTGACTCACTAATCTAACTATTCACAACTTCAAACAGACACAAAGCAAAAAAATAAAGCATATACAAAGCAAATAAACCATAACATACAGTACACACTCAAAACAGACACAAATTATCAGTAGCCAAAAAAAAAACAAACAGGCAGTATACTCACAGCTGTAGTAGCTCTTGAAGCATTCCAGAACAGCTCCTTGAAGGTGGAGCCTGTGAACTGAAGTTTGAAGTTGGCCCAGATGTGCCTCACACAATACCTCTTGTCAGCCAAAGGCACTTCCAACTCAAATGCTTCAAGTAGGCCCTGTTTATTTGCAACCAACATCAAACTCATTAAATTAGAGCAACTTAGACAGAAAAAAAAAATAAGAAAAATACAAAATTATTTAAGGAACAGGACAGAAATGACCTTTTGTCTGTCAGACATGAAAGTCCAACCACCACCTTCAGCCACATCACCAAGGTCTTTTTTCAAGCACCCCAGGAACCAACACCAAGTCTCCTTATTCTCCACCTCAACTGTTGCCCAAGCCAATGGGTAGATGTTGTTATTTCCATCTTTGCCCACTGCCACAAGAATTTGACCTGGATATGCTCCCTTAAGATGGCATCCATCAACTCCTATGAGTGGTCTGCAGCCTTTAATGAAGCCACTTCTCAGTGGCTGAAGACAGATGTACATTCTCATAAATAATGGTCTCTCTGGGATGCTGTGATCACCATCAACAACTACACACACCCCTGAGCCAGGGCTGTACTTGATGACAGCTTTCCCATAGTCATACACCCTGGCATATTGCTCTGCAGCTGAGCCATATATCTTCAGCTTTGCTCTAGCCCTGGCAAGCCATCCCTTTGCATAACTTATTCTAATTCCTAAGTCACTTAGAACCCTAGCCTGTACACTTTTGATTCTCCAATCTGGATTATGCCTCCACTCTTCAAGATACCTATCACAAATATACTCAGCATTCACCTTGGAGTTCATCTTACTCCTCATGCAATTGTGCTTCACAACCAACTCTTTGATTTTCCAGGCAGTGCTATTAGGTAACCTCCTAGCAAGCACCTGAAATGGACACTTCTTCACATTTACCCCACACTTGCACTCTGGCAGATTGCTCCTCTTTGCATTCCACTTGCAATTACACCTCCTCTTACAATAAGTAGCTATTCTGTCACCACCATTGTGCGAAAAGTAAAACTCATACCTATTCTCTATTGCATGAGTCCTTAAAGCTCTCCTCAAAACAGTGTTGTTAGTGAACTGCAGCTTGTTCACAAGCACAACACCCTTTTTGATATCAGTGTCTGCATGAAACCATGGGCTTTGATCTTCATCATCATCTGAACCATTCAAACTTCTAAGCTCATCTGACTCAGAGCCCTCATCCTTCAGTTCAGGTTCTGCACCACCTATGTCCTTTACCAGTTGATTTAGTTTTTCCTCCCTTTGCAAATCTGACTCCTTTTTCTCTTCTTCCCTATATGTGACAACCTCCAAAATCCTATTAACCTCACCTAAAATTGCTTGAGAACCTGCCTTGTCATCCTCATCCACATCACTGTCTCCCTCCTCTTCACCAACCTCCCAATCTATGTCAAGATCAGACTCATCTGAGCTGGAAGAACTAGAACCTGATGCATCATCTTCATCATCCAACCTTAAAGCCCTCCTTGCTTTACTTCCCTTCCCTTTACCTAAACCAGTCTTACCCTTCCCTGCCCCAGGATCTTTCACACTCAAGACAGAACTGCCAGCTGCTTCTGTCAGCTTACCCTCCCCCTTCTCAAGAGATCTAGAAAACCTATGGCTTCTCCTCACCAACCCCTCTTTCACTGTCTCTTTTATTTCAGGTATAACAGTTAGTCTAGGGCTCCTTCTCAGTACAAATGCATTTGTGTTTGAGTTATCTTGAGTTTGAGGTGAACTGGGCTGTGGAATTGCAGTTTGTTGTCTTTGTCTAGGCCTTTTTTGGGTTGGGTTTGATGTAGTAGCAGTGTGGGCTGAAGTGGATTTGGACTTGGGGTTTTTTGATGTGGATTGCAGCTGGTTTAAAGTGGGATTTACTTTGGGATTCTTATCTTCAACAACAGTGGTTTGTGGGTCCTGACTAGGGGAAGTGTCATCTGATACTGTGCAAAAAACCTCTAAATATCCATCCTTATGCTTAGCTTCTACTAGACCTAGAACATCCTCAGCTGTTTCTATCTTTCTTTTACCAGTCATCCATGTCTTCCCTTTCTCTTTGTACCACAGAACATATATGTTAGGAACTTCCCAGCCCATGTCAACTATCCCCTGAGCACACAAATACCTTAAGTACCCTACAGTTACCCACCTCATAGGAACTTCCCTTCTCCAATAAGTGAACCCAGCCTCATACACTAGGTAATCCACACCATTCCTAGTTTTATACACAAACCCCCCAAATATTCTAAGCTTAATATCAACAAGATCACCAACAAAATCATCCTCATCTGCCATGTGTTCAATCTACAGTATATAACCAATAAACAAATACACTAATCAAAAACTAATTGCAGCACTGTATAAACTAATCAAGCACCACATAAAGTAATCCAATTACTCAAAAAAGCAGGCATGCATCAATTAAATTAGTCAATTAAATAGTCAAATTGCATACTTTATTCAAAAGCACACTAAATTAGGGTTTACTGCAGATTTCCCTAAATATACCTCAATTTACATAAGTAATTGCACAATTACCACCATTTTTGGACCACTTAAAGTAAATAGAGCTTTGTACCTTATAAAATGCCAAGTCAGAAGAATCTTCCAACAATGGTGATGACGACTCACTCCAGCTAATCGTCCTTCCCCTGCTTCGCTGTCCCAGTAATACCCTTCCACGCAACCTTGCTTAAGCTCCAAAATTAAGATAAGATATGAAAAAGAAAAGTCACAAAGCTGACATATGAGAGAGAAAGAATCAAAGTAAAAAAAAAAAGGGCTTCAATGGAGTAACTATGGAGCGTTGAATCGCTTCAATTGACTGTGAATTGAGTGAGAAAGAAAGTTAATGAAATGGCAGAGGGTAGGTTCGAGGAGAGAGAAGAAAGAAAAGGGAGGTTAATTAGGTGAGTGGGGCCCAGTTAACGCCTACAGTAACAGAGTCGTTAAATGGTAGCAAAATTTAAAAAAAATTCAAAAGTTAGGTAGTAAAATAAAATAAATCTTTTCATAGGTAGTAAAAATGAAATTGAGGTATTTCCCAGGTAGTAAAAGTCAAATTTTCCTAAAATATATATAGGTTCAGTTCAGCTCCAATCAGTTCAGTTTAGTGCAGTTCTTAATTTCCTTATCTTATAAACAATTCATCTTAGGTCAGTTCAGTTCATTTCAGCTAAATCCACTACAGTACAACTCAGTTCAGTAAATCAAAATAGACCCTAAGGGCCTGTTCTCTTCCGTTGAAATTCAGTTCAGTTCAGTTCAGCTCAGTTCAGTTCAGCTCTTATGTCTAATGATATTGCTAATGATATAAAGCCAAATTTCATTCTTTTAAGCTCTTATTACAACGACGACAACAACAACAAATAATAATAATAATAATAATTATTATTATTATTATCAATAAATAATAATAATAATAATCCTGAATAAATAATAATATAATAATAATAATAACAATAATACTAATAATAATAATCAATAATTAATTATTATAATAATAATAATTAATAATAATAAAAATAATAATAATAATAATAATATACACATAGGTATAGTAATATATAATCAAAGAGCACTAATCCGTAATTAAAAATCACTAATTAATAAGTTCAGTTCAGTTCAGTTGATTTCAGTCAATCAGAACAGGCCCTAAGTATTGTTTTGAGGATATATATGAAATATGGAGTAAGATATATCATATACGAAGTAATTCGTATGTAGTAGTATAGTATGTATGAATTGTTAAACTTATATGTCTTGTGATATATCATATATACTTTATGAAGTACGAGTAGTATGAATTATTCTTACAAATTTTCCATAACATGATCCATGACTATCCTATTTCGTTCATTGTTAATGTCTTATATATTGTTGGTTTATTTATTTAATCCATAAGAAATTAAAAATTGAACAACATATGGTCATTTTCCTCTCAAAAAAAAAAAAAAACATATGGTCATTTAAATTATTATTACAGTGAAAATAATGAATAAATTTTTTTAAAAAAATAAGCAAGTATTTGGTAAGAAAAGATCCCCAAAGTTATGATTATCTTGAATTTTGCTTGGTACGTAATTGGGGGAAGGTTAGAATCAAACCTCTAACTTTTTATTAGGAGGTAGATTTTTACCAATTACCATCGACATTAGTTCTCACATAATCAATTTTTTAAGATTTTCATTTAAAGCCAAAAATAATAAGTTCCATGTACATTAAGTCGGTGTAATTTACTATTATTTGTCTAATTATAATACTCCCTCCGTCCCTAAATTACATTCCTATTTCTAGCATTTATTCCTCACATAATAGATAGAAGTAGGAATGTAATTTAGGGATGGAGGGGGTATACAATTTTCTCTAAATATTTATTTCGGTCAATAATTTAAGAGAAAAGTCACCAAATTTGTTAAACCAAAACTCTAAATATCCAAATTTATTAAGATTAGAAATGTATATTGTTTTAGTAATGACCTTTGCATTTTTTTTTTTTTTTGATAGAATCCTTCATTACATACATTTTACAGCTGGCTCTTGCACTTGGTTGGATTTAATACCTCTAATTCGAACGTTTTAATTTGAATTAGCTTTGTTCTAACCTACTCAAGAATGTATGTCTTTAACCCTAGAATATAGCGCGCGGGTACCAACTTTGCTTCCACTAATTTACACAAGTACTATCGTATTTGTCTCATATTGTCTCTTCACAACCAATTACTAAGGGCTTGTTCTCATTGACTGTACTGAACTGAACTGAACTACACTGAACTGAACTGAATTGAGCTGAACTGAACTTAATATTTTATAAGAAAAGGAAACCAGGAGCTGAACTGAACTGAACTGAGCTGAGCTGAGCTGAGCTGAACTGAACTGAATTTCGACGTTAGAGAACAGGCCCTAAATTATGTTTTGTAAAAAAAAAAAAATCCAATATCTAATATTTAATATGAGCAAGCACATCGTAGTATATAGGTTTGCCATAAACAACCAACAATCTTAAAAAGGTGCTACATTACATGCTAGTATGCTACGTACTAAAGTAAGTTAAGTATTGGGGACCAGGTATTGTGTTTAACGGCATTCAAAATTTAAACTGTTGTAAACTTAATTTAACTACTCCTACATGAAGATCTATAACAAGGATAATATAATACGTATTATATTGCCTAAAATTATAGGTTATATTATTAATGACTAAATGTACTACTAATTTGACATTAAAGCATGTAGTATATGATGCACAGAGCATGTCGAGTTAGCTTCTAAAGGTCCGTGACATATTATTAATTTAATTTGTAGCGGTTTTTTCTTTGTATTAACATGCATAATCTTACGTTTAATTGCAGTTAACTTTTCATATTGCAAGATTGGGCGGACTACTGACATATAAATTGATCAGATTAGTAATGTCACACATTGATGAAGGAGTGACTAGCAAATAAGGAGTATAATGCTTTAACTATCAACGGTTGAATTTAGGATGAAATTTTAACTAGTCATATTTGCATGGGTCTTCATCAAACTTTCTTTAGGCTTTTATTTATGTGTAATTACCTATTAAAAATTTATTATGATAAGAAATTTGTCTTATTAATTTTATACAATGGTACATTTATACTAATATTATAAGTACATGATGGTTTAAAAAAAAAAAAAAAAAAAAATTGTACGTGATTAAAGTTGACAAAGTGTATAAATATACTTGCATTGTATTTTATATTTTAAAAAATAAAGTTAATTTGCCCCCACATATAAGCACTACGAACTTTACGGAACTATGATTTCTCTTGAGCCCGTGACTCATTTGACTAATTAAAAACTTTGCACGGTCTTTATTGACTTAATTTGTGATCATGATTATATAATACATATGATTAGATAATCTCAAATCTTGAAATGCAGTAATAAAAAAACAATATATACAGTATGTTCGAATATAATAACAAATATACTCGATCTAATCATTTTCTAAGTACGTATTAACGTGTGCAATATGTCATAGTTGTATGGGTTTTATCCAAACTTCTACGTTGATGCTTTCACAAACAATGACAACTTAGAAGATGCTAAAATAAACAAAATACTCCTTAATTTTTGTGACTGAATTATTAATTAATTACATCTTACTATAAATTGTATCTTAGCATGGTAAATAATTTTACAAAAATTATAAAATTTTATATGTAGTCAAATCCATAAATATCACCTGTGACTTGTGACGTACTCCTTATCGAAAGGGCAAACTCGTGTGATTAGAAACATGAAAATTACAAAATTTTGATGCATAGCACTTGTATACTTGTGGATGACAATCCAGGAGGTTGATTGGTTTCCGTTTCACCCCTGCAACTTATTTCTTAAACTGTAATTTTACCTCATTTCCAAAGTTTAATATCATTCACTTATGTAATTGTACGTACATTGATTCAAAATTGTTATATCATGTTCGCAATGGACACCTATATAAGTCTTGGCAAAGTATACATTGTACGTTCATTTCGTACATACTATTACTATTATACATATGTACGATCGTGAGAGGTTAATTTTGAAATATTCTTCGTCTTAGTTTTAAAAAAGAAGTATATGTATGGGAAGATAATCATGAATGATTACTAGAGCTTGCATTGTTTTTGATAGAATATTAGAGCTTAATTAGAATAAACCTAATAAAGCATTATTACTTTATTAGATATAACAAGTCCATTAAATATAGAATTTTGATTGTGCCCTAGTCAAGATCATCTAATTCTTTCCACACCTATCGTATTTTAAAAGGATTCTCTATTTCTATAAGTCCATGTTCATGCCGCTTAACACAAAGTTAAGTCTCAAAATTCCACTTAATTAACCAACTCAATTAGAAAAAAGAGAAAGTGTAGATTAATTTAGTCTACTATTATACAGAACATAGAATAAGACAAATGCAAACGGTTTCTTCCACCTTTTTCCCCACCTATAATTTCTAGCAAAAGTTCAAAGTTTCAAGTTTCAAATCAATCTTTTCAATATTGCCATGTCTTTCGACATATAGTATGTATTTCATAAATAGAGAGAAAAGGAAGAAATATAAAAATGTTTATCTTATCATTAAGAGGGGAGAAGTTAATTAACATAATTAAACATATTCAAGTTCATGATACAAGTGATTTCATTATGGCTTTGTTATCATTTTATAATACTATTATAAGGTACTTAGTATTTGTGGTCTTTTGGTCCTTCCTTCTCCTCCAAGCTAGCTACTTCTTATATGCATGCATGCATGCTCCATCTTCAATAATCAACATGGCTACACATATTACCTCCTAAAACTTAGTTCGATTATCATTGATACAACGGAAGCATATACATACTATAGAGCTTATGATAGATAAAGTGTGAACATACACAAAATGATAACACATATCATTAACGAGAAAAAAACCCATTATTCGACTAAAGGTCCAATTAATACTTACTAAAAAGGACTTTTAAAATCATACAGTATAACAAATTAGCTCTTCTATATTTTGTGGGGTAAGATTAGAAAATTAATTAAGACAAGTTTATTAGGTGTACTGGTTATAATTAGTGTCTCAAGAATAATTGAAAAGGTATTTAATAGACTAGCTCATTTATAAAATAATGAAAGATTAAGTCCTAGAGAGAATAAGACAAATACAAAGTGTTTAATCTCTACCTTTTCCCAACTACGTAGTATATATTTTGATAAAATTTTCAAAATTTCAAGTTACAAGTTTCAAATCAATCTTTATAGTTTTTACTAATTAAACAAATAATTTGACTCAAATTTGTCAATTAGCTAATGTCTAAACGAAATATCACAAATATTAGAAGACAAAAAAGTTGAGGCCCAAACACCAGAACCCCTGCCCACTTTCACATTCCCAACAAAATGGGCCGCGCACAACCCGCCCAAATAACGCTCAAGTGAGGGTGGGCCCAAACTTCAAGGGAAAGAGGCCCTAATATTTCGAAGCATCCCAAAGTCATAGAACTTTCCAAAAGCTAACCAACAAAATATTACCAAGTCAGTTACGAGTAATTTTCAGTAGCTTTAAAGTCTAAAATACCAACAAATAGCTAAAATACATTTCATAATTTTGGCAAAATTCTATGATTTCAAACTCTTACATGTATTTTTTGTACATAAAATTGACAAGATGAAGCCCATGACTTACAAGAGTTACAACCTCCCATTTAGATTTCTTTGCCTTTAAATGATTTGACTCCAGGCTTTGAAATGTGTTGTATGCATCATATCTTAGGTTGGGACCAATTTTATTGGCCATGATAAGGAAAATAAGCTTTTGGAATTAGGTTCCCTTCATATAAGAATATATAAGACCGTGAATCAATAACACTTTATTTACTCATAATAAGGGTCTATTCTCATTGACAGAACTCAGCTGAACTAAACTGAACTGAACTGAACTGAACTGAATTTCAACGTATGAGAACAGTCCCTAACTACTGTATTATTGATTTATCAAAGTCACTTATTAATCTATTATCCAAGAAAAGTAACATAGCAGAATGAGGTACAATACATTAATGGTGTAACAATCTTCCATACGATAGTAAAAACATTTTTTTATACAACTTTTACAAAGATACTAACCTAAAATTTTGTATATGAAGTACTTATCAAATTAAAGATATCAGTGTGAATTGTATTTTATGTTGTGTCGTAGTTCAATTTATATTGAAGTACTCAACAAGATTATTAGGGAAAGCAAATGAAGGTATGGGAGTAATCGGAGTACTAAACTTTGTGTGTGTCCTTTTGGCGGTAGGAGTCTTCTTTTCAAAGTTTTCATGTGAGGTTGTCTTGAGTTGTGGCATTTTGCATGCTTACAACCATATTATAAGATTAGGTGAGTACTACATGAAACTTTTTTAAATTGATCTTGCTGCTTACGCCTAAGAAACCGCACATGAATCTAATAGCTTACTCCAAAGATACACAGTCTAGAGGCTAGTGGCGGATCTTAGCCAAATATATTGGAAGGGCTAATATTTGAACAGTTTTAACCTCGCTCACCCTCTAGCCACTATTCCACAACATTTTATAAGTAGAGTCATTTGAGTTTAGTTATTATGTCGATCTAAGATGTTAGTAATACAATATATGATACTACAAAAATAAAAAGCTCACAGTTAATCTCTTGATCTTCCGATGTAATGCAAATTATTATAGTTGATAATACTCAATACGACATGACACGACACAACACAATAAAATCACAAGAGCTAGGCCAAAATTTACCGAGAGAAATTCAAATCAACATCACATGAGCACAAATCAACCGAACTGAATACATTGTTGTTTATATTATGCAATTATCCGACTTTTTACATTATTTGGTGAATTGCATGGCGACCAACCCTAAATTGACATGAAATCAAACACGAGCATGACCCTTATTTCACCCATCTCTACCTTCAAGTTGTCAATGTTATTTGATGAATATACTTTTCGGGCTGTTTTGTGAATATATAATCTTTGGACTAAGCTAGGCACTTAGTAGCTTACCTTAAATACGTTAGCAAGTAAAAGTAAGAGTACATTTCAATAAGAAATTTCAAGGGATGGGTCGTACTCTACCCTTTTATCGACAAATACTGATGAAGCAAAAGCAATGATTAAAATTTGCTTGTTTTCTGCGGGTAAATGCCATGCTTCGTACGTACTTGGAATTTGTCAACTTGAGTCTTGCATTCTGCCTTTGTTTTGTACTTGTGCATCATTACTTCTACGTGAATCACATCATTGTGAATTTGAAACAGGAAACCTCCAATTTACATAATTCCGAAAGAGTTATATTTGCACTATCTTAGATCGATCTCTTATCTTTCGCATATTGTCAAATAAACACGTCATTTTCAAAACCTAATGATGAAACTACAATGTATATATATATACATACTTTGTATAACTACTATATTTCTTATAAAATCGACTTATATCATGCTTACAGAATAACGCTTTCATATTCCATGATAGACGCTATGCACATGTGCAAGTTTTAATGCATGTTCACATAGACTTGAATGAGTAATCTAACTGTTGAAGTTAATGTATTATAATTTTTTTCTTGCTTACCTGATGTGGAGACTTGGAGTAGATTATACTTTTGAGTGAGAAAAAGGCCGACAGAGGACACTAATGGTGTGTGCAACACTCGCGCCCACCTGATGGCTTGGAACCCTGGAGCATCATGGTTCTAGGTACAAAGGCAGAAAACCTATCAAAAGAAAAGATTTACAACCAAGACATAATCTCACCTGATAGTTTTTTAGCACCAACTGCTGAAGCAAAAATAGGTTTTACTGACAATAAGAGCTTCAGAAAGCATGTCATTGCTTACATTTAGGAGACCATAACTAGTAAGATCGATGACAAAAGACCTTTTGCTTTACGAGGATATCTAGCTCACATGGAGCATAGTCGTATAGAGGAAGATGGTAGGGGTTGTCATATTAGCCATGAAAGTGAGCACGGTTGTAAATTACCCATAACAGCAGCAGAAAAAGTATAAACAAGACGGACAGAAGAATTAGTTTTAACATTCTAGAGACTAAACAAAGCACCATCAAGTAATAGAAAGAATGTATATATACAATTGGCGACATCACACCAATAACACAAACATAAAGATCCACAAAGGGAGTTTCGCAGGGAAACTACCACCCAAGAAAGATATAACCTGCACAATAACAAACACAAGATACAACAGCAACTTCTTATGTTCATGTGAGAAAGGAAAAGTGAGAAATTGTGAACCTAAAAAGTACAGCAATACTTGTTCATCAACATCAGAAATATAACCGTTTACAAAGCGTAGCCTCAATCTCAGCTGGGCAATAAGGGCACTTGAAGGTCTTAGTACTGCTCTTTGAGAGTTTTGTTATTGATTGCTTGCAAAGAACATGCCCACAAGACATCAGCATTGGCGGGTTCTCCTCGGTTGCTTGATCCCGAGTTACAGGGCACACAAATATAGTGTGGAATTGAAATTCTTTATCTAACTCAATCGGAACAGGGAGCTGCTTCATAGATTGCCATTCCTGTTTCTTACTTGTCATCACATTCATCAATTTAAGAAGGGTAGGAAGCCCTTGAACTCCAGCTGCTATACTCACACTCAATGGACTCTCAAAAGATTGTCCCAGGAGATTACAGAACTGCCTTGTAAATTCTTCACTCAACTTTTCCCAGTTGATAGGAGCAAGAAGATCAGAATAGGGGGAGGAGTCGAGTTTACCAGCCCATAAAAGACATGCCATCAGCTTCTGGATTTCAGCCATATGGGAGGAAGCGAAAGGAGATAGAAAAGTTCTAGCATATTTTAGGGCATCATCTCTACCCTGATTCTGCAGAATTTCAACATACTGTAGCCTATGAAGTTTAAGCTCGAGATCTGATCCATTTTGCTTGAGTATCTCGCGGTTAGCAGATGCCCATTTTAGGGCTGGTTCCAGATTATGGGACTTCATGGCTTGTTGGATATTATACATCTCAATAAAAGGAGATTTTAAGGCAGTTGCTTCATGCTCCCCGGCTTCATTGGCAAAGCAGTCTCCCACTTCAAATAGGCCTTCCCTGTACAGATGACTGGCTATGATCTGATTAACTGTGTGGTTATTGAAATCAATGTTTCTGTATGCTTTAGATATATCAGGGTTGAAAGATTTTTCGAGCTGCTTTGGGTACTTGCTTAATGGTCCATTCAGCTCTTTTTGGCTGGATTCTAGTTGGGTGCGTTGAGCAATCTCCTTCAACTTGGTCTTGAGATCAGCAATTATGGCTTTATGATCTGGGTATGAAGTACTAGCATCAGCTGATTGTAGTTTAATTAAAGCCTGCTCAATTTCCTGGCCTATCTGTTCTACTGCTTCATGGCATTTGGAGGAGCACATCTTTTGTTTTTTTGTAACATGGTCAAATGCATCTTTCACACCCTTCAGCTCCATTTTGTTGATCTTAAATTCTCAAAGGATCTGTGAAGCGCAAACAAAGCAGATTTAACTCATAAGACGTAGAAATTGGCATAGGAGAAAAGCGGTTTTAAGAATTTACGTAGCAGACAAAGTCACATCTTCAATAAAAGAAACATTACATGTAACAGAGCAGGGAGAGAAATCTATGTAGTAAAGTATCATTACTATCTATACAACAAAGATTAAGTAAATGGCAGGAGCACCAAGATAGCATGTACAAAGTATCTCCATACCAGGAAAAAAAATTCACTACATAACACTCAAAAATAAAGTAGCTACTAGCCATTTGCTATAAGAGAAAATATGTTCACAGGTTAAGATAGGCAATTCAGATAACAGAGATAACTTTTATGAAAACAACACGACCTTCTAAATGCAAATAACAAAAGGACAATGTCATTAACAGGCTGCAAAGAATAGTTCCCATATAGTTCAGTCTTCAAATGTCATATCCTCACCCAGTGTTTTCTTGGTCATCAATGACTTCTCTTTAATTATATATATATCATCTGTATAATAGGAATGTCATACATCAACTGATCTACGAATCCACCCTATGTCTTGATAGAGCTAATGTAACAAAATCTAAGACATACCCTGGAACTACTGATCAAATCTGTTTTGGAGTTTGACTAACTATCCAGACTAAACTTAACTTCTTCCCCGTGCAAATAGTAGTGCAACCATGAATGGCACATTGCAATCAAAAAATCTAAAAGCTTATGCAAGATGGGTTGCCTCAAGCAATCTGGGCTAAAAGTCTACAAGTGTGTGGAAGAGTTAGGGATGTGAATTGCCATTGCTTCATGGCCAAACAATCAATTGAAGCAGTGTAAGAACAAGAGATGTGCATCTTGTACTTGTCTTTAAATTGTTGTCAATGGCCTCTTGTAGCATTTACCTATACTTTCAGCTAGTCGCCTAGGTACACCCTTGAGGCTTTGGTATTCATAATGGTCTAGTCATGTATGATCCACCAATTATTACAAACTTAGGTTACCTTAGAGGCTACTATTGGTATCCAAAATGGTCTAGAGTCATGTATGATCCACCAATTATTACAAACTTAGGTTACCTTAGAGGCTACTATGGGGATTAAGACCCTTAAAGTCGATATATAGTTGGAATTTCTTTTGACTAATCAATCATAGGTCATACAATCATAGGCTCAGAGCACCTCAAATTCAACACATCCTAGATTCCTGATTATTAGTGTGGTTTCCCAAACTTACAAAGGCTGACTGTTAGCGGAAAACCATCAAGCAGATGGTAAATTGGTAAACTGAAAATTGTATGAAGCTAGAGAAGGGTGTTTACTAGTAAAGGACCTTCTGGTTATCAGTAACCTTGACACTAGCATAGAAGTATGATACAACACTCCAGATAAGCTCTCTATATCAGCAACATAAATGACACTAAAATTGATCTTATGCCTCTAAAACTATCCAATGTGTTACACAATAACTACTGTTTGCATGAAACTACAAACCTCTTAATAATAAATCAAATTGGTAAATATGGTGTTAATCTCTAAAAAACCCAAGACCCAACCTCCATTCATCTACCAAGGATATAATTCACAAATTTCCTAAATTCAGAAATCAAAGAGAAATATAGAATTATGACCGAGAAAGGCGAGATGTTCATCAAAATTACTCCACAGGCCAGTGCAAGATACATATTGGCTGGTATTAATCCATAGAGGATGTATCACTACTGCAAGTTGGGGGAGGGAGCTTCAGATAAAAGCCTACAAATAAGTAAATTGGAGAAACAAAATCAATTATTCATGTGAGCTCGAGGAAAGAGGTTGCCATGGTTTGGACAATGCAAAAAGTGGGAATAGCAGTGGAGAAAGATTTATGATACTGTGTTACAGATGAACAAGAAAATAAAGAATATAGTAAGTCTCCGATGGGGTCTTTCAATTAAAAATCTTTAGGTATCCAAAAAACCTTGGACTTACATAAGAAACATAACTATCGACGATGAGAAGAACTAATGTTTATATACAATCCTATGTGACTTACGAAAAAAATAGAAACTAAAACTAGACACTGTTGTAACATCCTGCAAAGTTGGAGTATTATTTCTTTGTCAAAAGCTCCACAAATTCCAGCTCTAGACTTCTAATAAAGTTAAAGAGAAAGAAGAAACCTTAGACAAGAAGAATAAGTGTGGTGTAAAAAAGTGAGGTGAGCAACACCATGCCCCAGAAACACACTTATAATCCTAGGTCAGAAGAGAATGCTTTGAATATTTAGAATATCGCAAAATCATTCCACTGCAACTCTCAGCTTTTAATAAAGCCAACTATGACAACAAAAATTCACCTAACTAAACAAAAGATACTGTGAAAGAGAAGATGAACCAACTCAATAGAGGGCATTTGTAAATGATACCTGAAACACAATTTTCCAAACCTAGGAAAGAAGAGAATCTCATATAGCTGATTGTCATACACAAGAATGAGTAACATGAATAGAATCTTAACCACATACATGCAAAATCAATAAGAAAAAATAATTTGCAATTAAAAAAGCAGATAAATAAAAAGCCATGAGGTAACATCATAGGCACTACAATTTTCCGAAAAAGAAAATTGTTAATCTCTTCTTCTTGCATCTCAATAGACTGATGACATTTATATAGAAACACCAAATATACATGAAATCAAATTGTTCCCATCTGTCTATTTCCAAAGTCGCTGAAAGTTATTTGCCAAAATATTTTACCTCTGTTTAAAATAGACCAATAAGTGACATAAAATACGTCAAAGTATTCAATCAATAGATGGTTTATGAATCAAGTATTTCAAAGATAAAACTCAAAAATTCAACAATTAAGAGCACATTCATTTTAAACAAGCCCACATCCCAATCCAATCCCAAAAGATAAGATCATGCATTGTAATGAACTGAAATGATACCAAGTGTAATGAACTGAAATTACTCGGTGTAATAACAGTTTAACGAAGGATAAAACTCAGAAATTTGATTAAACAAATTAATGGTTTTACAGCGATAGTAGTAGGTTTAGCCTACAAAGCTCCAATAGTGACTTTAGGTCACAACTCTCCTAAGAAACTACTCCAAAATTCTGCCTACCTCTTCTTTCTCTCCTTTCCCTATTTATACTAAGGCTAACAACTACTAACCTAATAATACTAGACTTCCCATATTGCCCATATTACATTTGAGAATTACTAACATACTAAACTACCCATTATACCCTCCCCTAAGTCAGTTCATTACATGCATCCACACACAACTACGAAAAAGAGAGCCTCATGAGACATGTTGAAGATTGGTGTGGAGAGGTAATAAAATCATCGTCATCCAGTACACACACGAATACATGATCATGCATATAATTTTGAGTTTTCAGTTGCAACAAGAGAATAGAGAGAGAGAGAGAAAAAAAATGCCAAAACAAACCATGCAACTTCTTAGCTATTTATAAAACAGAAAGTTGTATTCACTTAACTAGTACGTCAAAGAATATTCTTGTGCAAAGTAAAATACAATAATATCGTCATCAGTGCTATTGTTCTACTCCCTCAAAGATGATTTCAAAACCCCTACCATGAAATTACTCTTCATAATAGATAATTAATTCCCAAGTTCTCCCTGCCATTCAATTAAAGTAGGTGTGTTATGGAAAATCCAATTGCAAATCATTACTATTCTCGGATAGTCAAACAACCCTAAATAGTAAGTGTAAATACAAGCAAACCAAAAGGAGAATCGCCGAAACTCCAAATACTGCCAAATCAGAATCTTTATCAAATACCAGAAAGTTAAGCCACAACTTCCTGCTTCAAACCCACAAAAAAAAAAAAAAAAAAAGCCACAAATTCCACCACAAATGCAATCAGTGAGCCAATACACATTCCATATGTCTAATATTCACACACAACTGAATATTAATTGCTAAAATCTACAGCCATCCAACCAAGAAAACTATCGAAAAGGTGCGAAATACCGACAATCACTACGTCTTCCACTAACAATCTTCAAAAGCTGCAAACTTGAATTCCTATATATGATTAAGCTACTAATCAGACAAAAGGTCAATTCACCTAATCCACCTCATCTTTTATCCGCAACTCAAAATCAATCAACAAGTGGAGTAACAAGCTAGGCATAATAAGATTAATAACCAAATGAATAATTTAAAACACTCAATTACCCAAACAAGAATTGCTTATTATACAGCTTATAAAAGCTACAGAATTTATTAAAATTGAAGTAACAAGAATAAAAAATGAATTGAAATTGAAACATGGAATAAATTCTAACAAAACCCCATGAATTTATGACATAAATTAAACAAACAAAATTCAATTCTTGAATTTAAAGAACCCATAAATACCCAAATTAAAAGAATCACCATGAAATTAGAGCAGATCCAAGAACAAGAAGAAACGAGAAGGGGAAAGAGAGAATTGGGATGAGAATAGAGAAAAAGAACTGACCTTGAAGATGGGAGAAAGGGGGTATGGTGGGTAAATGAGGGATGAGATTGGATTTGGTAGGGAGGAGTCAAATATCAGCAAGGGTTTCTTGCTTCTTCTCTTCTTCTTCTGGGTTATCACTGATGCACAAACAAATAATGCTTTCTCATTTTCGTACAACATCAGGAACCAGGGTATTTATTTTGCCTTTTTTTTTTTTTTTTTTTTTTTTTTTTTTTTTTTTTACTGTAATATTTTTTAATCTTTATTACTTTCTACGTTTTTAAATTAGGAAAAATACACTTTAATAATCCCAACTATTGGCGATTTACCTACAATAGTCCCAACAAACGATTATTCTACAATAATCCTAACTATGCACCCAGTTTTCCTCCAATAGTCCCAAAAACCAGTTACCTGCTAAAATGGTAAACTTTTTTTTTTCTTTTTTAAACGCCACATGTCAACAAATTTTACAAAAATAAAAATAAAAATAAATATCAAAATTAATCCCAGCCACCCCTCCTCCCTTCAACCACCTTACACCCACCACGAAACATGGCAGCTCCACCCTAATTCTTCTCCCAACACCGCAGCTCCGCCGCCGCCCACCATCGCCTGCCTCTTCCGACCAATCGCAGCCTCACACCGCCGGCCTGCCGCTCCCCTTCCTTCTTCCTCCTCCAACCTCAAAAACCACCAGTCACCCAAAATCGCAGACCCACCCTACCAACGACCCTCCCAACCCCCAAAACCACCAGCCACGATCCACCCCACACCAACCCCTAATTGCTCGTCTCTTGATCCTTCCGATTTCAGACGAATTTGGGGGATTTCTCAAGCATTAATCTCGATGGTGGTGGTTGACGAATTTGACGAATTTGGGGAATATGGGGCTGCTGGTGGTTTCACGGGCAAGGGTTTCGGGGTGCGGCTGGTGGTGGTTTCACGGGGGGCTGCTGGTGGTTTCACGGGCAAGGGTTTCGGAGGTGCGGCTAGTGGTGGTTTCATGGGGGGGGGGGCTGCTGGCGGTTTCACGGGCACTGCTGGTGCGATCTAAGTTTTTTGGCCGGTTTCGGGGGTGCGGCTAGTCGTGAGAGTAGTTTCCGGCTTGGGTGGCTGAAGAAGGTGGTGCTTTAGGGTTGGGCGGCAGGAGGTAGAGGTGGTGGTTGGGCGGCAGGAGGTGGAGGTGGTGGTTTGGGTTGGCTGCAAGATTTATTATTTTGGTTTTTTTTTTTTTTTTTATTTTTTTATTTTTTTTGGAACCACTCACACGCTGACACGTGTCAAACAACCTACAATAATAGGTTGTTGACTTTTGTTGACCGGTTTGGGACTGCTGGAGGAAAACTGACCTCATAGTTGGGATTATTGTAGAATAAACGTTAGTTGGGATTATTGTAGGTAAATCGCCCATAGTTGGGATCATTAAAGTGTATTTTTCCTTTAAATTATTACACCACTTGCCTTTTAAAAAAGTTTCACAAATATTGCATCATATCCATTTAAGAAAACAAAAAATCTATGTTCAGTCTATAATCCACGTTTTTTAAGAAAATTTTGAGATTTCGGGGCCCGGTAGCGAAAAGTGTTGAGACCCTAGAGGATATATCTCGGGGTCATATAATGCCAATGAAACCATATATGATCATTATATGTTGTCATAAATATACATGTTAGGCTTGAGTTTATGAAATTATTACAAGTTGTGAACGGGTAAAATGACCGTTTAAGGGTGTATTAGATGGTTCCACTGACCCAATTTGACTCCCGGAGGATATTAGGGATCATGGCAAACATATCGGCAATTTTTATTTTCGGGCGAAAAAAAGGTCAAAAAATAACAAAATTGAAGGCTATAATCCACGCTTTTTTAGGAAAATTTGAGGTTTCAGAACCTGGTGGCAAAAATCCTTGAGACCCTAACGGATACATCTCGGGGTTATATAATTCCGTTTAAAACCATACATAATCATTATGTGTTGCCATAAACGTTCGTGGTAGGCTTGAGTTTACGAAATTACTATAAGTTGTGAACAGGTAAATGACCGTTTAAGGGCATATTGGATGGTTCCACCGACCCAATTGTACTCTCGGAGGGTATTGCGGACCATGGTAAGCATCTCGGCAATTTTTAGTTTCGGGGGAAAAAAGGTCAAAAAATTACAAAATTGAAGGTTATAATCCACGCATTTTGAGGAAATTTTGAGGTTTCGAAGCCCGGTGGCGAAAAGCCTTGAGATCCGAAAGGATACATCTCAGTGTCATATAATGCCGTTAGAAACCACATATGATCATTATATGTTGTCATAAACGTCCGTGGTAGGCTTGAGTTTACGAAATCACTACAATTTGTGAACGGGTAAAATGACTGTTTAAGGGCATATTGGATGGTTCCACCGACCCAAATGGACTCCCGGACGGTATTAGGGACCATGGTAAACATTTCGGCAATTTTTATTTCCGGACGGAAAAAGGTCAAAAAATTACAAAATTGAAGGCTATAATCCACGCTTTTTGAAGAAATTTTGAGGTTTCGAAGTTCGGTGACAAAAAGCCTTGAGACTCTAAGGGATACATTTCGGGGTCATATGATTCCATTTGAAACCATACATGATCACTATATGTTGTCATAAACGTCCTTGGTAGGCTTGAGTTTACGAAATCACTACAAGTTGTGAACGGGTAAAATGACCGGTTAAGGGCATATAGGGAGGTTCCACAAACCTAATTTGAACCCCAGAGGGTATTAGGGACCATGGTAAAATTCTTGGCAATTTTTATTTTCGGGCGAAAAAGGATAAAAAAAAATTAAAAAATTGAAGCCTATAATCCACATTTTTTGAGAAAATTTTGAGGTTTCGGGGCCCGGTGGCGAAAAGTGTTGAGACCCTAGAGGATATATCTCGAGGTCATATAATGCCATTTGAAACCATATATGATCATTATATGTTGTCATAAATGTACGTGTTAGGCTTGAGTTTATGAATCATTACAAGTTGTGAACAGGTAAAATGACAGCTTAAGGGAGTTTTAGATGGTTCCACTGACCCAATTTGACTCCTGGAGGATATTAGGGACCATGACAAACATCTCGACAATTTTTATTTTCGGCGAAAAAAAGTTCAAAAAATTACAAAATTAAAGGCTATACTACACGCTTTTTGAGGAAAATTTGAGGTTTCGGGGCCGGGTGGAAAAAAGCCTTGAGACCCTCACGGATACATCTCGGGGTCATATAATCACATTTAAAACCATATATAATCATTATGTGTTGTCATAAACGTCCGTCGTAGGCTTGAGTTTACGAAATCACTACAAGTTGTGAACAAAAAAATGACCGGTTAAGGGCATATTGGATGGTTCCACCGACCCAATTGTACTCTTGGAGGGTATTACGGACCATGGTAAGTATCTCGGCAATTTTTAGTTCCGAGGGAAAAAAAGGTCAAAAAATTACAAAATTGAAGGTTATAATCCACGCTTTTTGAGGAAATTTTGAGGTTTCGAGGCCTGGTGGCGAAAAGCCTTGAGACCCGAAAGGATACATCTCAGTGTCATATAATGCCGTTTATAACCACATATGATCATAATATGTTGTCATAAACGTCCTTGGTAGGCTTGAGTTTACGAAATCACTACAATTTGTGAAGGGGTAAAATGACTGTTTAAGGGCATATTGGATGGTTCCACCGACCCAAATGGACTCCCGGAGCGTATTAGGGACCATGGTAAACATTTCGACAATTTTTATTTCCGTACGTAAAAAGGTCAAAAAATTACAAAATTGAAGGCTATAATCCACGTTTTTTGAGAAAAATTTTGTGGTTTCGAAGCCTGGCGACAAAAAGCCTTGAGACCTTAAGGGATACCTTTCGGGGTCATATGATGCCGTTTGAAACCATATATGATCATTATATGCTGTCATAAACGTCCGTGGTAGGCTTGAGTTTACGAAATCACTACAAGTTTTGAATGGGTAAAATGACCGTTTAAGGGCATATAGGGAGGCTCCACTGACCCAATTTGACGCCCGGAGGGTATTAGGGACCATGGTTAAAATCTCGGCAATTTTTATTTTCGGGCGAAAAAATGTCAAAAAATTACAAAATTAAAGGCTATAATCCACGTTTTTTGAGGAAATTTTGAGGTTTCGAGGCCCGGTGGCGAAAAGCCTTGAGACCCTTAATGATACATCTCAGGGTCATATAATGTCGTTTGAAACCACATATGACCATTTGTTCAGCTTCAGTTTCAGTTCAACTCAGTTCAGTAAGACTCTTATTCCGACCCATCAATCCATCATTGACCTTATAAAATGTGAGCCTCTTTAACGTGACCCACAATCGACTTGCAAGTTGCAACTGACCCGGCCAGGTCTTATAAGTACTACGGAAGTAGCCTTTAGTTTTCGCGCCTTTTTAGCTTCTGCTGAAGTATTTATGTTTTGTTCTCCAATTTGGTGACTTCACAGCTTCACTTACTTCAATCTCTCCAAAAGCCCTCTTCAGCTCTCTAGTGTCGCTTCAGAAATAAAGGTACTTTTTTTTTTTTTTTCTTCTTCCCAAAACTATACTAGTTTATACTTTATATGCTCTAATTACAATTTGTTTTCACTGTGTTTCTCTCTAATCATGTACTTGTCCTTATAATTTGTAGAATTACGCAATTTGTATTTACAATTACTAATTTGGAGGTAAACTTGTTCTAGGGTTTTACAATTTGTTCCAATTTCCTATCTTTCACTTTGTTAGGGATGTTTATCTCACTAAAACATAATTTTTAAGCCCAATTATGATATTATTCTTAACCTTGAATAAGATTGAATTTCTCAATTTATTCTGCATTTTATTTGGTAATGCAGGACTTTTGCAAAGAATTGTATAAAACATAAAATAAAATTTAAAACTTTTCTTCTTGTTGAGCAATACCCATATTCATTTCTGCAATTTAAGATGTTTGAAAAAGTACCATTTTCTTACAAGATTTTATTTTTATTAGGATTTTTTTTTTTTTTTTTTTTTTTTTTTGGTGTATGTATAAAATAATGCTTATAATGTGAATGAAATTCAGTTTCAGTAGACTGTACCACAACGGTCATTTGCTCATTTTTTCTAAGAACGAACAGCGATTTTCTGCATCTTTTACCAGTTTACTGTCACATACATAATTAAAGAAAATTGAGTATCAGTTTACAGATATTAGTTAGTGTAGTTTGAACAAAGGCTACAGTATGACCGAATCAAAATGCTGCTCAAATGAAGATAATATGTCATTTGATTTGTAGGGATGTACTCATTAGTTTTGTTCTGTAAATAGGTTTCTGAAATTTATGAGAATCTGATATCTAGGGTGTACAAGATGGCTCATATGTTACCTTCTAAGACACTGAAGAGGCCAGCTGATGAAGCTTCTTCGGAAAGTGTGAAGAAACAAAGGGCAGTGGATGACGAACCTAAGTTTAATGCTGTACTAGATGAGGTACTTAATACTTAATTAATTTTTGTAACACTTAATTTACTCTCAGTATCTGGAGTTTTTCTTTCTCATTTTCAATCTGGAAATTGTGATTCTTGTTAAAAAGAAGAGTTATATCTATGTTTTTATTTTCCCTCAATGGTTAAGTAGACGTAAAAGGATCTGATAAGGTGATACCATGGTCATTCAGGGACATTCATACACTAAACAGCCGTGTCAACCAACCACACCAGAAGATGAGATTCAGTCTCGAATTGAATCCCATAGTTCAGAATGCTCTGTGGAGTCCCTTCAGTCGGCAGATTACTACGATTCAGAAATGAGAATTCATAATGTAGATGCAGAGCGGTTGGTAACTGTTCCAAAGTTCACCTTTGATCCTGTCCTATTGAGGAAAGAATTGGCCAAAATGGTTATATTACATGATTATCCTCTTTCTGTGGTTGAGCAAATAGGGTTTAGGGACTTCTTGTGTAAAGTTAATCCTTCATTTGGGAATATTGGGATGCTCTCTCAAAACACTGTTGAGAATGACATAATGCATATCTTCAAATTTGAGAGGTGCATGACATACACCGATTTAGGCGACGATTTTTCAGGTAAAGACTGTAGAGTTGCTATTACAACAAAAATGTGGACTTCTAATGATGGAAATCGAAGATTTTTGGCCATCACGGGACACTTTATTGATGATGAGTGGAAAAGACAATCATATATCTTGAGGTAATTTCAGTTTTCACTTTGCAATTGTCAAAAAACTGTTTTTATCAAAGCTGTGAGCTGTATGTGCTGTATGCTTATCTCAGTTGCAGCCTTATATTTCTCTGCTTGCTGCAGGTTTGCAAATGTGCCATTACCTTGTACAAATGAGTCAATTAGCAAGGTCATTCTAGATTGCTTCTCATACTTTGAAGTGATAAAAAAACTGTCAACTATTACAGTCGATAATTACACTTCTGATGACAAGCTTGTTGACATTCTAATGGAAAAGCTTCCAGGAAATAAACTACTCTTTAAAGATAAACTATTCCGGTTACCATGTTTTGCTCATACTTTGAGCCTGATGGTGCAAGATGGACTTGATTTGGTTAGGCATGTAATTGAGAAAATACGTGATAGTATTTTGTTTTGGACAACATCACCAGAAAGAGAAATGACATTTGAGAAAGCCGCTAGTGAGTTGGGTGTAAGCACTACATCAAAGTTGGTGCTTGATGATGGGTTGAATTGGAGTTCAACATACTTGATGTTGCAAGACTCATTTGTTGTCAAGGATGTATTTTCTCATTTAAGACAGCAGGAATCTAGTTACAACTCTTTGCCTAATAAGGAAGAATGGGATTTAGCTATGGAAGTGTGCAATAGGCTGCGATTTCTGTATAATGAGACGAAGTCTTTGACAGACTGTCCTGCTGCTTGCTTCTATTTTATGCACTTGTGTTACATTAAAGAGATTTTAATCGAGTGGCTTGATTGTGAGACTCCAGGGATTAAAAACATGGCCTCAATGATGGTAAAGAAGCTTGATAAGTACTTCTTTGAAACACATGATATACTAGGGGTTTTGTCTGTGTTTCACCCTAAATATCGTTTTTTCTCAGTGGAGCACTTTTTCCCATTATTTTATAGAAATGAAGCTGAAGGTGTGGTTGAAAGGATTCGCCAAATGTTCTATGATTTATTTAATCAGTACAAGAACTCCCTTCCTGTGGAAAAACCCAGTAATAAGGGCTTAAGCTTGCTAGAGTTGCGACAAAATCCTGCAGATTTCATGTTTGAGAGGTACCTCAGAGAAATGCAGAAGAAAGAACCTGAACGATATGAGGTTGACTTGTACTTGAAAGAATATTTCGATCCAGAAACAAAAGATTTTGATATCTTGTCTTGGTGGAAAAACAGGAAGAAAAGATATCCTGTCTTGCATAAGATTGCGAAAGAGATCTTGTCTATTCCAATATTCTCAGTTGATGTAGCGAGTGCATTTGATATAGGTGATAAGATTTTGGGTGCAAATCGTAGCAGACTTCATCCAACAATGGTTGAGTCATTGATGTGTGCTCAAAGTTGGATTAGGAGACGCAAACACATGGATTCCTAAGGTAAACGAAGTTAAAGAAAATTAGGAAATGTTACTGTTTAGTGTTAACCACATTGATTATTAATGCTTTATATAAATGATAATCAGTTAATCACACATTTTAATGTATCTGTATGCAGTTTCATCTTCAGCTCTAATTTTGCATTCACTAGGTTTAATCTTTGATGATGCTAACGTTGAGCATGGAATATTTTTTAAGGTAAACCTCAGTTCTATTTAAATTCTCATATAGTCACATTGTTATCATTCCCTTGAACTGGATTTGATCACATAAAATTGTCTCTCAGGATAAGACTGCAGAATCTGGTGACGAGCCTTCAGAGTCACCTAAATGATTGACAGCAGAATTGCTCGTTGATAGCTTTTGAATTTTGCTGAAACGTTAGTTCATTTGTACATGTATGCCTGGTGTTGTCTAGGGAGAAAGAGCTGGATTTTTGTAGAAGCTGGTTGCTAATTGATTTACTGGTGACATAGTGCAGTAGTAAACTTCATACAACAATAGTAGTGTCGGCACTTAAAATTGTTGTGATACATGTTTTTTTCCTAGAGATGGGCTCAAAGATGTAAACAATGTATCGTTCATTAACTTCCCATCTTTCTATCGTTGGAACTTTCTTGCTCCTCTTTTTCTCCCCCGCTCTTTCCGTCTCTAGAGTCATATAGACGTGGTGGCAGACTGGCTGGTTGGCGAGGTCATGGCTCATGGGGATGTGAAGGTGTTGTGGTGAAGGGTGATATTGAAGGGGTTGGAAATATTACTTGCTGGTTGTGGCCTTGTGAGTTGAGTAGAGCTGGCATGGTAGGGAAGGGTAGAGGGACTTGTTGGACTAATTGGTGGTGCACTCATGTTTTAATTTATAGGGGTAATACCAGTTACCACACTTACAAATGGGACAAAAAATCGGAAAAGCGATTTTGACATACTAAAAATTGATTTTGGCACACCTTTATGTGAAAACATTGTACGAAATATATACTTTTCTCATTAATAGGTAGGTCTAAATTGTATTTTCAAAATACTCTTTGTAGGTAAATCAAATTTTTTTTTTAGGTGCAACAAATCAAAATTACTTGATCAAATGGTTACACTATCAAGTTAAGTTATTTTAGAAACACACTGTGGATTGTCTTATTGAATGGGATGTGGCGTCTAAAATCTCTATTATTGCAATTGAATATGCATCTGATGATTCTGATGAGGGACGACTTACTGATATTTTAGCTGATCAGCTTTCTAGTAGCTCTCTTATTTTGGGTGGAAAATTGTTGCAAACGAAATGTTTTGCGCGTACTATGAGCTTGATGGTTAAAGAGGGTTTCAATGTAATTGGAATTGTGATGGAGAAAATTCTTGAGAGTATCCTGTTCTGGACTGCAACACCTCAAAGAGAGGAAGAGTTTAAGGAAGCATCCTGCGAGCTAAGCATATCTGATAGTGACAGTAAGTTGAATCTGGATTCTGTCTCCAAGTGGAACACAACCTTTCTGATGTTACAGACAGCTCTTTTGCTTAAACCTGTGTTCTGTCACCTGAAGAAACAGGAGTCTGAATACTTATGTGTGCCAAGCGAAGAGGAGTGGGAGTTAGCCAAAGAAATTTGTCAAAAGCTGAGCTTATTCTATACAGTGATAAATCGTGTCTCTAGCTATCGTAGTGCAAACTTCTTTTTCTTCGATTTGTGTACCATCAAAACAGCTATCTCTGAGTGGGTTACCTGCACTAATGAGCTCGTGAGAAACATGGCTTTGAAAATGCTAGAGATTTTTGTCAAGTATTGGAACTCAGTATGGGATATTTTTGTTGTTGCTTCTGTATTGGATGATAGATTCAAATTGGTTGGTGTTGAGGAATGTTTTAAAGATATCTATGGAGAAAAATGGAGCAAGTTGATCAGAAACCCGAATTGGATGCATACTTGGAAGAGAATATCATTTATGTTGATGAAAGTGTTGCAGACATTGCTGTTTTGGGTTGGTGGAAGTATGCAAACAAGCCTATCTTGAAAAAAATGGTTAGAGATATTCTGGCTATTCCTATCTTCTCAGTTGCTCCAGAGCCATATTTGATACTGGAGAATACCGAGTTTTGAGTCCACATCGTAGTCGACTTCACCCAACCATGGTGGAGAAGTTGATGTCCACTCAAAGCTGGTTATGGACTGATATCAATGGTAAGACATAACTTTCTTAACACTCTTACACAGGGCAAATAGTTGAAGCTTACTTGTATGCTTGTGTGATCTAATTCTCTTCTTTTTTGAATATACAGATTCTTATTCGGTAACTAATTCATATTCAAGGGGCACAGTTGATAATTACACTGTGGTAGAACAAGAGTTTGCTGAAGAGGTAAATTAATCAATGCCATAACTCTAAAACTCTCTTCTTCTAAATTAGTCTTTACCCTGTTTGAATGTTTTATAATTAATTTGACATGATGCTATAGTACTTTTATAACATTAATATAGTTGTGATATCCGTCTTGGGAAAACTAATCATAAACCATACTATTTTACGATGTGTGATATTCTGAACTTAAATAAAATGTGTATACCTGGATAGAAAATGTGTTTACAACAATATTCAAATCTTTATTTCAGGCCAAACCCGCTCAGCCACGTTAGTCAAATGGCTCCCCTGTATATTTCTTATCAGAACAATACATCAAAGTCCAAACTTTCCGTTTTCTGGGGATCAAGGATTGAGAGCTGAATGCTAAGGTTTGTGTATGTATGCATCATATCCCATTATTAACTAGCTAACTAGTCTAAATGACTACAATGTAAATGATGTTCTGCAACATGTGAGGTTGTGAACTGCCTAGTCCTTTTGTTAAGAACATGAGTTATATTATGGCAATTCCTTGTTTTGAAAATTTTGTCTTAGTTCATCTATTATCATCATTTTCTCTCACCATAAGACGTCGATTGGGGAACACAATTGTCATTGCTGGCCTAGATGATATTGTACGACTGGTTACAATATTTGTGGCTCGAAACCATTTTTTGTTGTAGGGAATTGGCACATTTGAGCCTTTATCACTGAAAATGACGCCTAATATTTCAACCACATTGGATATAGAACTACAAATATACAATTAGCTCGGACTAGAGTCTCTACTATGATGTAGAGGTCTTTAACTACTGATTCAAACTACCTATTACATTTTTTTTTTGAGGAGCAACTACCTACTACATTTTGATTCATGTTACATTGCTAAAAAATCTCTCTGATGTAGTCTAAGTACATGGTACATGGATCATTTGGATCAAACCTCAACTATTTTTACTACATGTTTTTTTCAAGTCTCACTCATTTCTCTTCCTTCATCACTAGTTTTCTTATCCTCAAACAGTTTCCCTATATCCTCCAAATTCTTCCCTTTAGTTTCCGGTATAGCGAAGAAGAAAAACACCGTCCCCAACACCATGATTCCGGCCAATACAAAGAACATTCCCCCAAATGTTATCTTTGTTGCTATTGTCAGAAATGTCATTGCCACAACCCCACTGACTAACCTATTTACAGAGACTGCCAAACTTGTCCCTTGGGCCCGAAGCCTCATCGGAAAAATTTCCGATGAGTAGACCCAAGTTATAGGCCCAAGCCCAATTGAAAAGAATGACACATCAGCACAGACCGCGATCACACTCGCAACAATGGCCCAACTGGGCTTATGGCCTGAAGACCTAAGAAACATGGACCCAAGGCCCAAAGTTGATAGGGACACAGCCATACCAACTGAGCTCAATAACAAAAGAGGTCTCCTACCATACTTATCTAAGACAAGAGCTGATATCATAACAAAGGTAGCTTTAGCTGTTCCCATGATCACATTGATGGCAAAGAGCAGCTTCTTCTTCTTGATTCCAGCGGCGCTAAAGACCTCAGGGAGATAGTAAATCACGGCATCATTCCCGGAAGCCTGCATGAAGAAGTTTATCCCGATGGCAGCAATGAGGATCCGGCGAGTTCCTGGTGTTGGCCTCCAGAGTAGCTCCTTCCATACACTTTGCCCAACAAAGTTGCTTGCTTCTGCCAGTAGTTAACATATATGACATTATAAACTACACCACTAGAAATGCAAAAAAACCAAAATGTATATGTGTCTATGCACCCAAAAAATATAATAGGAGTATAAAGTATTACCATGAAGTTCCCATGCTCTAGTGATCTCCCCAAGTCTAACCTCAGCTTCTTCTTCATTTTCGGACGTTGCAACCAAGACTGTTTTTGCCTCGCTCAACCTCTTCTTCATGACAAGCCACCTAGGTGATTCAGGCATAAAAAACACACCCAATCCAACACCAATCGATGGAACAACCGCCAAAAGGAGCATCACCCTCCAGTTCCAATCATTAGGTATCCCTGAAAGTGCATAATTGACCACATACCCTAACAATATCCCTACCGTTATGAATACCTCAGGCAATGAGCTCATGAATCCACGTGTCATTGCTGGTGATATCTCAGCCGTGTACACGGGTGCAATCATGAGGGAGTAGCCTACTCCTATACCTGCCACCACACGACCTGCCATTAGGTAAGGGTACGACGGGGCCAGCCCCATGAGCAGGGCCCCGGCGAAGAAGGTGCAGGCTGCAAGGACAATGGTGTAGCGCCTGCCAATGAGGTCCGAGGTCTTGCCGGATAGTAGAGAGCCAATGAGTGAGCATACGTTAAGGGAACCTACTAAGATTTCTTCTTGAAATTTACTTAGTTTTAGGTCCTCTCTTATGTACAGAATTGCTCCACTTATTACTCCAATATCTGTAAATATTAGAAATAAACATTAGATTGAAGCTTACACTAACCAAAAATTAAAACTTTTTACACTATGAAGATTAAAGGGTGGTGGATAAATGGCAAAAGATCAGCTTAATGGGCTAAACACTTTGAGAGTGGTGGAGAAGGGTAAGGATCCCCACTCTTAAAGTACGGCTAGTGGGGATGAAACCTTCAATCTAAAGGTTGGTAGGTACAATCCTTACTAAGGCATCTCCTTAACCAAACAATTTCAAAAGGAATTGGATTTGTCCTGTTTCGGCCCGTTTTAATAATCCGGATGCAATTTGGACAGAGCTAGTACATATAGAATCAAATAATGTTTATAATCAATTTATTATTATTTTTTTTATTCCTTATTGGATATAATAATATCTTCTTACCTTTTTCATTCTACAAATCAAATAATTTATGTTAATTAATATGTTTCCAAAGGTACAAAAATTAATGCAATATTGGATATAATATTTTCTTACTTTTTCATTCTACAAATCTTTCATTTATGTTAGAATCTCTAATTTCCTAATGTATGATATTGTCATTTTTATTATTTATATTTTCTTTATCTGCCACCTCATCATTCTTATCCAACACATCATCTGCCATATAAGATTATGAGTAAAAAGAAGCTAAGAACATTAGCAGACTGAAACCCCTCACAGGTCAACTTAACCAGGGTTAGGAACTCCTCCCTAAAATTTTCCTAGTGGGGTTTGAACCTCCGACATCATGCTGATGTGGATGGCTAAAGTCAATTCATTTATAACTCGTACATGTCTACGCACATTAATTTAAACTTGTTATATTATACATTTATACTCGTATATTTGATGGCTCTTCAATTAGCTAGGCACAGCAGCACAAATGCACAATGTGGCATGAATCTCATTGTATATTCATGATGCAGTTAGTTAAAATCATCCCAAACTTTAATGATTCACCAACTTTATCTTATAAATGACATGAACCAATTTCTTTAACTATTGCTTTATTTTCTTTTTTATTTTTCACAAGTAAACTTTAATTTTGAACCACAAGATACTATCTGAATTCGAATGAAAAAACAAAAAAAATAACCAAAGTTTGCGTTTCAACAAGAATTATTCCTTTACACTATCAATTCACAAGTGGTAAGAATTAGGCCTTAGCTCATCTAATATATTTATGCCTTTAGAAGAAGCCGAATATATTTTGTTTTTATTTGAGGCTATCCTTATCCTTGGCACCTTCCAATCTTCTATACCAATCTTCCTCAATCAACAACCTTGAGATATTCTAAATCAATCATTTCCATGTTTATGGATTCCTTAAACCGGCACGACTTTACATTTAGGTCTATCATCTTATTGGCATCGGAGAACCATTCTCCTAGCCTAATGTATGTACCTTAGAGTTTCTTCGAAAAAATTCAAAAAAATTTATTTCATTTTTTGTGTATCATATATTTATTCATGAGACGAGTTTGTCAGTTCGTTACTGTTTTATTTAATATTCAATGTGGACCATCAATAAGTAAATGACCGTACATGACTATATGTGTGCACTAAAAGTGAGACAGTGGATCTTAAGTTCGAGTCTCTATACATGTGTATAATAAAAGAGAGATTGTTAGAGAATGAACATACCATAGCCAAGCAAAATCGAATTGGTTGAAGCCAAGAGAGCACAAGCAAGAGCATATTTGTTCATCTTAACCTTTGGTTTAACGATGGCTTCCTTCGTTTTCGAATGATCTCTAGCTTCAATTTGCTCCATTTTAACCCAAAAGACGAGTGCAAGCTCTTGACTATCTCTCTATTGTTATTTTTACCAATTTTATTTCAGTATTATATAGGTAGGTTGGGATAGCAGAGTGCATGCCAAATCAATAATAGGTTTTTAAATGAGATAAGATAAATGACATATAATTTGGAAGAGTGAAGTAAATTTATTTTTTATAAATGGAAAGAAAAATTATTATCTTAGAGAGAAGGGAGAAAATCTGTGTGAACACTGTTTATTGTACCAATAATAGACATAGTGTAGTAATTAGCATCACAATAGCATGAAGTAAAAAACAGAAAATTTTGTAAATTTGTAAAACTTTTAAATTGTGGGATCTGATGGAAAATGGCAGACTGGCAGTTGCATATATAGCCATGAAATTATTGGCTTTTTTCCAAAGTATCTCACCCCACTTATAATTTTATTTAATTTCACTTACTCGAGTACATAAAATTTAAAGTTTAAAAGAAATCATACCACGTATTATCCCTATTTTTTTTTCGAAAAATTATATCATGGGACGGAGGAAGTGCTCGATTGTAAAAAAGATATAAGGGTCAGGATAATGTAGATTGAGACACAAAGTGGTACTTTTGCATGCTACTTGACTACTTGAACAGTTGAACTAGACCTTTTTTTATATGTTAAATTTTGCAAAATTTTTGGTTCGACTTTAAGTGTTTGTATTTTGTAACTTTTTTAAAGTGGGATTATAAGTGGTTTTAATTTGATGAAGTGTATATAAATGGCCAAGTGTATGTGGGATTTTGTGTGTTATAGAGAATTGTTGCGTAACTTATACTCTCTCCGTCCTCTTTTGATAGTCCCTTATGGGCAAATTTTAATCCCAAAATGTTCACCCCATTTGCTTTTTTCAACAACCATTAATATTACTACCTCCGTTACATATTAGGGTCTGTTCACATTTATTGAACTAAGCTGAACTGAATTGAACTGAACTGATTGGAGCTGAACTGAACTGAACTGAACTGAATTGAGCTGAAATGAATATTTTATGAGAGAGGAAAATTAAGGGCCTGTTCACATTTACATAATTTCAGTTCAGTTCAGCTCCAATCAGTTCAGTTCAGTTCCAATCAGTTCAGTTCAGTTCAGCTCTTAATTTCCCTCTCACATAAAATATTCATTTCAGCTCAATTCAGTTCAGTTCAGTTCAGTTCCAATCAGTTCAGTTCACTTCAGCTCCAATCAGTTCAGTTCAGTTCAGTTCAGCTCAATTCAGTAAATATGAACAGGCCCTAAGAGCTGAACTGAACTGAACTGATTGGAGCTGAACTGAACTAAACTAAACTGATTGAAGCTGAACTGAAATTAAGTAAATATGAACAGACCCTTAGTTGCAACTTTGGGAATTATTTGTGAGAGATAAAATATTCCAAAGTTGTAACTAATATGTAACGGAGGTAGTAATTTTTTACCAAAATTCCCTTCAATTTGCAACAATACTTGTGCAAATTTAAATTTTCCATGTAAATTTTGTTTTTCCATGTATTTTTATTACTTTCTCTCTCTACTTTTTTGCATAACCAATGTCAATTTACTTTTTCAATGTATTTTTATTATTCTTATTTGTATTTATTAATTCCCGTGAAAAATGCCCATAAGAGACTATTAAAAGGGGGCGGAGGGAGTATTTTTCATTCTCTAGAATGCATGTAGGTGTCCCCATATGTGTGATAAGGTCATATTACCAAGAAGACAAGAACTTAATGGTGTATTAATGTGTGATGACAGTTTAGATTGTATTTGACTCAATTAAATTGACAATAGTTGACTGACTATTTGATTAATCGACACAATTCTAAAATAGACCTAAGCCAAATGCCCAAATTGTAGTGCTTGTAAATTCGAGATGACTTTCGAGGCCTGTTCATATTGGCCTGTTCACATTTACTAAATTTCAGTTCAACTTCAATCAGTTCAGTTCAGCTCCAATCGGTTCAGTTCGGTTCCATTCAGTTCAGCTCTTAATTTTCTTCTCTCATAAAATATTCATTTTAGCTCAGCTCGGTTTAGCTCAATTCAGTAAATGTGAACAAGCCCTTACTGAACTGAGTTGAATTGAACTGAACTTAACTGATTAGAGCTGAATTGAACCGAACTGAGCTGAAATACTATTACATGACATTCCACCAAATGTGGCTCTTAGGACTGTCACATACTCACATTTTCTTTTTCTAGTCTTTTTCATAATGGATTGGCACTTACGCAAAAGTTTTAATGCTTGATGTTAGACTGATACAAGTTTTCTTATTCTGGCATTTATGCTATAGGCTAACGATGCAAATTTTCTTTTTACAAAATTGACTATAATTTCGTATTTTCATTATTACTGAATTTATTTTCTCTTTGATAATATTATGTAAAGGTCGGATACAATATAGGTCGCTTGAATGATCCCACATATTTGTTTATTACAGTATTTATTGTAATTATGTAATTCCTTAAATTGAGCAGAAGAATGTTGTTTTGACTAGATTATGGGATACAAGTCATACAACTACACAAATATGCAACTTTGTTCATTCTTTCTAAAAATAAAATACTGTAAATTTGTTACACCAGCAAAGCACGTACTAGGATGTTGCTTTTGATTGAAATTAGTTGTCAAAATTAATTTAAATCCCTCTCAATTAAGAACGTCATTAATGGTTCACGATGTTTGGGAATGGTTAGACAAAATAAATAGTGCAATAGTGCTTACTACGAGTAGTACTTAACTTTTTCTTTTTTTGAGGGAATAAATGTTTATTGTATACTTTTGTATTTCTACTCTAGTAATCAAACATATGTTACATTACTCCCTCCGTCCCTAAATTATATTCCTCCTTTCTATTTTTGGTATTTCAAAATTACATTCCTCCTTTCTATTTTTGGTAAGTTTTCTTTAGTAAATCAATTCTCTTTTTCTGTTTTATATTTAATGTTTTATCACTCATCCTTACCTAATCTCACTCATAATCCTTGTGCCAAATTACAATGAATATGATTGGTTAAAAATTTTCAATTAGGAGCATGTGATTGGTCCTTTTTTTTTGCAAAGGATTGATGACATGTCATGAGTAATATGAGTAATAACTAATCTATCTTTGAACTTCCCATTGCATTATCTAATTATTGTTATTTGTCTTATTCTTCCCTCCTTAATTCCCGTGTAAATTTCCAAACAGGAATGTAATTTAGGGACGGAGGGAGTACCAAATAACATTTCTCTCAAAAAAAAAAAACCAAATAACATCTCCGTATTCTTTTTGTTAATACTCCATATTAGCCTATTAGGGTATGGTTATGAATAGGTATTATTAATCACATACATGATACATCATATCAAACGAGAGTATCTATACAATTATGTAAGTAACTAAAACCTAAGGAAAAGATATTCCAAAATAATAGATACCAAAATATCTCCTAACAACAACGTTACATTATTTTCAATTGATTTTTTCATAATAAAGGGATTGAATTTACACGTGAGATTACTCTCATAATTTAATTCCAATAAAAACAAAGATTTTAGAGACTTCATTTCTAATCAATTTGTATAAGGAGTTGTACTGATCGAGCTGGTTCTTTAGATTTCAATTGCAATTTGTGGAGGTACGTGATTAGCAAAGAGTTGTACGCTTTTGATCAAGAATTCAAATTACAAGGCAAGTCTCTCTATTTTCGCTTAAATTGACATGATCTCATATTGTATTAAGGAGTACTTTGATGTAATTTTGTTCACAATGAATGAATTCCTATTTTTCACGACTTCAATCTTGAAAATTTACCCTGAGGCATATGAGCATGTCGAATAATGCAACTACAACCTGTTTTCTTATTAAGGAGTAGGTATAGTCGTATAGGTTAATCTCGGAAATTGGTAAAGATTTATTGAGATCTGCAACTAATGATCATCACCAAGTATTATTTGGTGTAGTTGGTAAGGGTTTCACCTTATAACCTTAAAATTATAGGTTTGGTCCCCATTAACCGAGTTTTGTAGCTTACTTGGGATTGTTGGGAGATGTCACGACCAACTGACCTACTATAGCTGTTCTTCTTACCAAAAAAAATCAAAGTTATAGCAATCATGACTATAGGTTAGAAGCCAAAAACAAATTTGCTAAACACAAATGTGATCATTGTATATATACGAAGTAGTAAATAATTTCCGTTACGAAATAAATAATGTCAGTTCATCAAAATAATTAAAATATAATTATGTCAACTAATTTAATTAGAAAAAAAAAATTAAATACAATAAAGTAAATCAGCATGTTAAAAACAAAAAAAAAAAAAAAAACAAAAACAAAAGTAAATCAGCATGTTTATATCTTTTCCTTTTTGTAATGCAATTATACACCATAGAACATACATCAATTTATTTTTTTATTATTTTTTTTTTTCTTAATGGAAGTGGCCTTAAATGTTGAGTCAAAATTATAGACTAAAGTCACAGCTTTATAAATTTTGTGGTGGTAACACCTAAACAGTCCACCTCCAGAGCTTAGCATGATTACAATTGAGCCTTTTTTTTCCTTCTTTTACATCTTTAAATTCTAAACAGATAGAATATGAGCGCACCAAAACTAAAGACTAAAAAAAGAAACATTTTCAGATGATAGAGATTTACTTATATCACACAAACCAATTTTCCAGCTTTTCTTTCCTTCTTTTATTTGGATTAAAGTGTAATTGGTTTATTTGATCACTTTACTAGTGGGATGAGTAGATGAGATGTGTGCATTTGTTAACTGTTAAGCAAACATGATGTTGATTGATTTTGAGCCTTCCCTTTCATTGTAATTCCTAGCACTAGGCAATATGTTGAGCAACATTTCTCATATTAAGAACTGTGTTGTTACAAACAACGGAATTAGCATAAACGACGTGCTTCTTAGAACACAAATGAAAACTTATTATGATGACAAAATTAAATAAGCACGGGTGAAAACTGAAACTAATTTAGACAAAAGGCCTATAACATAACTTCGAAGACTAGTCGAATAGCTCACACACCTAGTTCTTTGCTAGTGACCCAAACTATAGCCCAAAAATCTGTAAATGACTCGTACAATAGCTGCACTACTCACAAGGTGCAACACTTGCACTTTCAACAAATTACGAGTACCTAAAATAGAGTATTATCCTTTGTTTAAGGGGAACGTTGTAAGAGAGTTGGCGCGGTTGATCTATGTTGAGCCAAGAGGTATGAGGTAGGACTAACTTTTCTAAATCCTTAAATCCATGTCAAATGTAGTTTTATTAACGATCTAAGAGTTGGCATCACTAGTGTAATATAACTGTGAAATGAACATTTTCATGTATGGCTGTAAAGTACTAAAGGGCGATTGTCATAAAACTCAACTTGTTTTAAGCACGATTCTTTACTTCGTGTTATGCAACTTATCCACTCGATCTTGTATCGAGGACTCGTGGTGCTTTACTATCTGGCACAGTCCTCTGATAGAACAAGTACTTGTGCCAAGTTTCCAAACCAATGGCCTTGCTAAAACAGGAACTGTATTAGTATCGGTAACCTTGTTTTATTAGACACTATCAAAAGAATACATGTGAGGTACAATGGTAAAAGTACTTCGTAATTGTACAGGTATCGAAATGAAATTGGCATTCTGCCATTGTTTAGCTTCCATGAGATGTATGGTTGCTTGTTTTTGGTAATGGTCACTGTATCTTACTGCAATATTTACACATGCACATATGGAACCTCTCATATCCCAATCATCGACAATGCCCTGCCTCATCTATCACCAAGTTGTCAACTGCCTATATACTGTCCAGCATCTGCTGCAATTTGAGAGATCCAATTAGCAGTGCTGCCAAAGAACAGCTCCCAAAACCAAAGATCCAACGCAAGGACAGAGGAAAAGATAAGGAGTGCTAAGGTTTGATAACGATTTAATGGCCAGCCAGAGATCTCAGCTAAGGTCCTCAAAAATGGGAAAGAGTTGCTTTGTAAAGCTCGTTTCCTTATGGCCCAGGCAGTTACCCATTGAACTTGAGTAGGTACCAAGTCAAATTCCTCCCTCAATCGCCTCCCTAAATCTGGCATGTGCCCACCGCCATACAGTATGGCTATCTTATTATGGCCCTCATCAATAGCCTTTTGAAGTGCATCTATTGCTGCCTTGTTTCTCTCACCGATGATAACTGATTTTTCTTCCACATCAGCTGTCCCTAGCGTGAACCTTCACATAGAAAATTTTCATTAGCTAATAAAAATTACTCCTTGGTATTAGAACACACATGGTAAACCAAAACAAGCAATCATAACCGAGTAGAATGCTAGTAAGCATCAAAGACTCAACTCCAATTCCTACTTTCAAGTTGACTAAACTAAAGGATAATGAAAAGAAAGAACACACAGGAAGAAAAAGAAAAAATAAAATAGGTAGGAAAAATTGTCAGCATTTAACTGCCTACACATATTTAGAGTTTCCACTGACTTCTCTCACCGTTGACTGGTTTATAATCCTTCTCTGATTTGGCAATTGGCAGGATTCTTTTTCAGCAAGTCATTAAAGACAACAAAATGGTGAATGTAAATGGTGTTCATACCATTCTTGGAATTATTGGCAACTTAACTTCATTCATCCGACTTGCATCACCAATGCCTACAATTTGGAGATTCCTGAAGAAGAAATCAGTAGAGGAGTTCACATTTCACCCTTATGTTGCTGGGATAATGAATTGCATCCTGTGGGTATTCTATTCTATGCCATTTGTACATCCACATAGCATTCCAGTCACAACCGTGAACTGCATTGGTCTCTTTATGAATGTTGCCTATGTCATTGTATACTGGATATATACAGTGAATAGTAAAAGGAATGAAATCAAAGTATGTCTTAGTGCTGAGTTGGGGGTTCTACTTTTCTTAGCTAGTGTCACGCTTCTAGCATTCCACGACCAGACGACAAGATCCAACTTTCTGGGAGTATTCTGCGATATCTTTGGGATTGTATTCTATGGAGCACCACTTACTGCTATGTGGAACGTTATCAAGACAAAAAGTGTTGAATTCATGCCACTGTCTCTATCCCTAACTGGATTTGCTAATGGAATTGTCTGGAGTGCATATGGTCTTTTCAGATTTGATCCCTATATTCTGATTAGCAATGCATTTGGAGCAATACTCGGTGCCCTCCAACTTATATTGTATGTTGTCTACTGCAGGTCCAGACCAAAGGATGGCCCCAATCCAACCCCCCAAGTTCAGCTATCAACTGGCACAAAAAGTTTAGCTACAGCTGCAGTTTGAGACTAACATGGAGCTTTACTACCTCAAATTCCTTTCATATCAGCCCTATGTTTTGTGTGACAATGGCTTTTATAATTAATCAAACGGTCATAGCTTTATTTTTGTAAGTGAACAGAGAGGAGAATCACTTTTAGTTTGACATCATTATGATAGCTCAAAAATTCCTTGTATATGTGTTTCAGAGTAGCACATGGCACTTAAATCAGACTATTCAGATATCGCATTCTCAGGCTCTCAGCAATACACAATCGATAAAAAGTGACAGAACTAGAAAAAGTTCATTCCAATATGTTGTGAACTCAATGATAAAAACTTTGAGTTAAATGGGAGAGGTATTAGTGCACACTCTTTTCACTGACTCCACTTGCTCTCCAAAGTTAAGCAGGACCATCTTCAACATTATAAAAATTTAATATTTTTTTTTTTTTAAAAATGGCCAGTTCATATTCAACAACAGATCATAAACAGTGTAAAAGATCCTTGTATATTCATATTAAGAAAAAAGACAAGTGCTGATAATTCATGAAATGTAGTTGCATATATATAGAAAACCATGCCATATACTTACTCAGATGTGAGACGCTTTGCCAGGAAAACCTTCATTGCTGCACCAAAATCAAGCCGAGACAAAGCATCAAGCTCAGGGTATTCTAATACCTGGCCTCCAACATCAGTACAGATGCCTCCAATAATAAGAAGGCCCACAAGTGGCATAGGAAGTACACGAGATGCCCATAAAAGCTTGGATCTCCAAGGGTCAAGATTTTCAGGAATTTCCGGTTGTATCAAGGCTTTAGTCGATTTGAGAGTCATATCTCTTGCAAAGGTAAATAAACTTTCACCTCTTTCCATCTGAAAGATTTGAAGATAAAAAGAAGATATATGTCAAGTTTGAGCCTCTTGTTCTGTCATTTTCAACTGCCAACATTCCATGAGCACAATCATGTCTACCTTCTCTAAGCAGATGCAAAACACAAAACCTCATGGCTAAGGCCTGAGAATCTAGTTAGATCTGAAATTGTTGTTAATCAACCTCACATAATCACTCGACTGCTCCCGATGTAAATTGTTAGCATTTTATGGTCTATAATCATATTCAACACAACAAACCATGGGATAATAGACAAACAAAACAAAATTACAGTAGCAGAATGTTTATTACAAGTCCATAATACACAGGAATCTTAGAGTAGATACTGTACCTGAAGTGATCTGAAGGTCTCAAAATCTAAGTCGGCATGGTACCAGTTCTCTGCCTGGTAATCAAGACAATCTAACTGGAAATCAAGCACAAGTATTCGAGCCATCTGTCTTTGAATAAATCCAAGAATATTAAAGCCTCGCGAGCGAGAAGATTTAAGCCTCCTTTTAGTCGCAGCGTTTCGACGATTTTCTAAACTCTCTCTGCTAGCCACCATCTCATAAAGGACACAGTCATATGGTTCAAGTTCCTTCTGCAAGTTAGCGAAATATCTGCACAGTAACAAACATTGGTTCATCTGAATGAGGACCCTATTGAGTATACATCTAAGGCCAGTTGCAAGCTAATTGAATGGAAGCATGAGCTACATTAACAAACCCATTGAAACAAAAGGGGACAACATCCCAAGTCCCAGCACCTACCAGAAAAAGGAAAAGAAAAAGGGGGGGAACAATGAAAGCAGTGGAGTGCTGCCCCCTAGCAGAATAATTTTTTGATTAGGACAATTCAATTAATACACAACATCCCAACTCAGTTTGTAAAATTCAAATACAACTATAAGAATTCAACCAGAAATTAGCCTCAAGTAACTAGATCCCCCGAGAACAGTATATAAAGAAAATGTGGCTTCAGTCATAAGTCACCAGCTGTGCATGATCAAGCATTAGAAATTTGCCAATCTGTTGGATTCCAGTTTGATTTAGCTGACATGTATTGTTAGAAAATTAAATTAGTTGCACACAACATAAATAAATATATTGAGGAGCAAGTACATTATGCTATTAGCAGCTCCACAGAACATTTGACCATCATTTCCTCTTTCTCAGTTCAATGTTCTTTAATTTCCTTATAAATAAATCTATGATGACTCATTGAAGAATCCCAAATATAATACTTCATATAATACATTGTGAGTTCTGCAGTAAAGAGAGTAACAAAACCTAAGACTTTCACAAACAAGTTCCGACTAGAATCAGTGACAAAAAATTGAGCAGCTTGAAATTAAAATATAAGAAAGAAACAAAAAATAAAAAGAGCTAGTTAGTAACTGATTCCGGTAAAAAGAAAGAAACTAACAGTGAGTTTGGTTACAGTCATTGAAGGGAAAGAGGGGAAAGAGAAAATGATGGGAGGAGAGGAAAGGGGAGGAAATAGTGAGCATCCATTTTCCTTCTAATAATGGAGGGATTTGGTTTACAAAAAGGGAAGGAAAATGAATCCCTCCAATTCATATCCCTTCCTTTTCCTAATGCATTGATCCAAAGGGAAACAAACCTCACTTACTTTTCCCTCCCTTACTCTCCAAATCTTCATATTTAAAGATACTGTAAGAGTGAATTACAACTATGTAAAATGATCCAAAGGTGCTCACCCTCCCTCTATGGCTTTAAAATGATCTATATACTGACGTTAAACCTTACACGAGTTACACCTCAAACAGGGAAAGCCATAGAGGGAGGGTGAGCAATGGATAAACCAAAAGCTAGTTAAAAGACCTTTTCTTCATGCTGTCCAAGGGCAGAAAGCTTAATAATTTCATAGTTCAATTTCCCAAACTCCCCCCTCCCCCTCCACTGCTTGTGAGGATCAGGAATATAAGAGAGGACACGAAGAACTCACACATCTGTTTTTGAAAATAATACGGACAAAATTTCAGGCAAGAATTGTGATACTGAGAAAGCTAATAACTGAAGCAACAGAAACAAATCTTAGTAACTACACAACAAGATATACAACGAAAACACAAAGGGAGAAGGTCTTGCTCTACAATTTGTTTTAACAATGCTACCACCAATTGAGCAAATCTCACGACACATGGAAACTCTAGCTATAGACAGAGGCGTTCTCGGAAACACCCTATACTACACGTAGAGGCGTATAGCAAGTTAGCAACCTACTCCATTGGATTTTTCGATAACTTAATCCTAAAAAATTCACAGCTTCTAACCTTCCACATCAACGCACTAATTCAGTGCTGTAACCCCTCCATTTCACAATTCAGTTAACTAATAATAACATTAGTATAATCGCGCTAAATCGCTAATATTAGATATACTTAGTATCATACACACTTCACTTTGCATTGCAAAACCTCCTCAATTCAAATCAACTCAACAACAAGGCGTAGTTAAACCTCATTTCAATCAAACTGATAATTCAGAAGTTCCAATTCTTTACCCAATATCACATCAATTAATCTCAAAAACACAGAAAATCGAAAGCGAAAATTGAGTTAGGATTAAAACTTACTCTTTATCTGCAATGTGGATAGTAGAAACCAAATCAACCTGCAAAATTCAATCCACCCCCAAATCAAAACTTTTAAAAAACAAAAATCAACAAACCTAATCACACTAAAAATCACAACAACAAAAAAGGGAAATTCAAATTACCCTAAGAAAAGGGCGAAAAAGGGACCAAGGGAACTTCTTACGAAAACCAACAACAGCAGTCTGCAATTCACCATCACCACCATCAGAGCTTTTACGAAACCTCATGAAATCAGCGATGGAATTGTTCTGAAAAAACTGCTCCGGAGACGACGTCGTTGAATCATCTTCCAACGGCGGAGATGGCGGTTGCCGGAAAACGGAGAAAGCTCGGGGAGGAGAGAGAAAATTAGGGTTCCGGCGAGAGAAGTTGAAGAAGTGGGTAGGTTGAGGGTAGGAGAGAGAATCGGAGGAAGAAGAAGAGGTGGAAGGAAGAGGAGAGAGGATGGAGAGAGAGTGAGCAACAGCTACCATTGTTGATGGTTGAGAGAGAAACAGATACAGGATTCGGTTACCTCGTTTTAGTCTGGTTCTCGTTTTTTCTGTTTTTTTCCTTTAATTTTTTTTTATATATTCTTAAAATAGAAATATCTTTTTTTTTTTTAATTTTTTTTTTATTCACAATTTCAGTAATCAAATCAGTTCAGTTCAGCGGGGGAAAATCCAGCATATGCTGGGGCAAGGATCGATCCCGTAACCTCGAAGTTACGAGATGAGAGTGCTACCATCAAGCCAACTCCACATTCTTTTTCAGTTCAGCTTAGTTCAATAAATGTGAACAGACCCTTAGTGAGTAATCCGAGTATAACAATAAACTTATCACCTAACTTCCAAAAAAAAATATAAAATACGGAGTAAAATAAAATAAATAAATAAATGAAACATTAGCTTAGCTCTTTTAAGTACAATTTTCATTTTTTCAAGCTTTTTTCATTACATCAAGTTATATTTTTTATTTTTTTCTCTCAAAAAAAAAAATAGTTATTTTAAATGGTTTGAAGAATTACAACATTAGCTCACTATACTTATATTGATTATTAATGGTGCAAATTGTACTCATTTTTTACAAAAAAAATTTAATCTATAAATATTTATAAACATGTTTTAAAATGGTGTTGTTTTTAATAAGATTCCGCTACGTGTCACCCTCTTTCTTCAATTAACATTATGACACTTTGCCACCTCATATTTGCAAATAATGTGTCATTTGAAAATTTGATTAGTTAAGTTTCTATATAAATGGAGATATAACTATTAATTTCCAACCTTTCAAATCATATCTTCTACGGAGTAGAGTACGAAGTACTCCGTATTATTTACTAGTTTACCACCATGAATAGAACTTTGAACCGAACCAAATTAGACCTTAAAAAAAGAAAGAAAAAAAACTATGACTAAATTTACCCAATGAGCATCATGAAGACATGAACACTTAATTGTGTACACACTCCGTATAAACTATAAACTCTTTAACAGTTGTCCTTAGTTACTTCACTTAGTTACTTGTGGTAGTTGTATATCTATGACGTATGAGTTACTCTAAAGAGAATTACTATAAAGAGAACTTACAAAACAACTAAACACAAAAATTCTTTATGATGATCACAACTATTGCTGTCACTAAAAATTAACAACACTTGTTTTGAGATTTTATATTGTTAGTTTTGTGATGTGACATGACATGCTAAATTTTATATTGTGAGTTTTGTTACATGAAATTTTATACAGTACTACTACTCCGTATCTTTTTTACATTGAGTTGTGGCTAAGGCTCATTCATTTAAGTTTCCAAAGATAAATTGCTTGGGAAAGTGCAAAAGAATCAATAATTCCTTCATTCATACAAAAACTTGATTTATTACAAAATTATCAGTACGTTATATTAATCTTACAATCAATTATATAGATTTGTACTACATAAATTAAATATTACAAAAAAAAAAAAAAAAAAAAAAGGAAGAAAAACAGAAAGAGACAAAAGAATGGTCTTTCTGCAGCACCAAGGATAGAGGAGTGATCAACAACTCTAATACTCCGTACCGAAGAATTGAGGAAGATGATTGATGAACACCAAGAGGAAAGATTGATCATGACCCCCTATGCCTTTTAACTATTCGTAACTAAAGCTTCTTAGCTATGGATGATCCCTTCTTAGTTAGGTCCAGACCACTTACTGCGACAGAGATCGAAGGCCTGCCTCTAAATCCTCTAAAGTGATTGTCAGCAATTCATCTGAGTCCATGCAATCAAAGCTAAGCCTAAGGTCCAAATTCTCCCGAGCATTAACCAACATCGGATCAATCAAACCCCCATTCATTTCCTGTCTTTGCTTTACAGTGGTTTCTCTCTCGATCAATGCTGCAATAGCATCCAAAGTGCAGAGAGAATGTAACCTAAATCCGTATAATAAGCTACTTTCAACTTGGTTGTTCATCTTTACATGGGTAATGTTGGCAAGATCCTTAGAATTAAAATCATCAAAATAGAAAAACTTGGTCACCCTTCTGCAAAATCCTTCATTGGAACATATTACCCGTTTCATAGGCTCGCTGTATCCAGCGAATATGACAACTATCTTCCCATTGTCCATTATTGACATTATTTCTTCTAAAGCCTCCAATCCATAATCCTTATCGTCTGATTTCTGCATTGGTATAAGACGGTAGGCTTCATCCACAAAAAGAATCCCCCCTTCAGCTTCTTTAATCTACGCAATATCCAGAAACAATTTCCTTTGAGTTAGTTATCAAAAATCAAGTCTCAAATTATTTGACTTGTAGGGCAGGGGTAGAAGGGGGAATAAGGATAAGAACAATACCACTCTCCTAGTCTTTGGCCCAGTGTGACCAACGAATTCGCCCACCAAATCTGTCCTCTGCACTTCCGTCACTTTATCAGTTGGCAAAATTCCCACCATATGCAGTAATTTTCCAAGAATTCTGGCCACCATAGTTTTGCCTGTCAAGCAATAATAATCAGTCATTATTAAATTGCATCTGATAAACTATCCATATGATGTGCTCTCCTCTATTATAGGAAGACAACAAAAAGTCATTCCAGATAATCTGTTTGTAATTTAAAAAAATTATTACCATGTGCTTGGCATAATAATGCATACTGCTTTACAGAAAATCTATACTTAAATTGCACATCATGTTTTGCTTAAAATAATGCACATGCTATCTCTAATCCCATAATCTGTTGACTATTACTGATCACATAATACGAGCAGTCAGATAATTATCATTCAACGGTGATATAGTAGTAAGATAAATAATACCATGGCAATAGGGTTAATGCATTTAAAGTATCAGGTTTTGAATGCCTATTATGGCAACGATGACAAAATAATCATCAACTGGTCCCTTCAGGCTTAGTAGCAAGGGCAAGAATAATGAATTACCTGTTCCTGGATTGCCAAGGAATGCCATGTGCGGTGGTCTTCGAGCACCCACCTTTAATCCAAGAGCCCTACGCCTTTCATCAAGAAGCATTCCCCTTGCCCACTTCCTCAACTGCAATTTGAGGTCATGTAAACCTACAATATTTGACAATTCACACTCAAGTTCATCCATCTTAGATTTCGTCTGACTACAAGTTTCAAGGGCTTTGCGCTTCCTCTGCTCCTCAAGATATTGATTTAATATTTGCCGCAATTTCTCACTACCAGGACCCGGTGATAGATGGTTCAGAGGGGTCAGCCCATCCTGCATCAGAAACATCACACAATTGTTGAAATTTAGCCAGCTAGCATTTAAAACTTAGACAGAAGAAAATATGTAAGCATGCTGTCCATTGACTCACGTCATCCTTAGCATTGCAATCAGCATTATACTCAAGCAAGGTATTCACTGTAGAGCAGTCATCTGATCGAAGTGAATGCCAAACAGCAAGATGCAAGGGCGTCATTCCATTCTGCACAGAAATAAGTATGAGGTCTTACAAAGATTCTAGCAGGTTTACATTATATTAGTAATCATATAACAGATGGAGAGAGAAAAGGCAATTTACATTGGCTTTGGCCTCCACAAAAGCACCATGAGAAAGAAGCAGCTTCGCAGCTTCATTGCAGCCATTCTTCGCTGCCATGTGTAATGGAGTCTCCCCATACTGTGAAAAAAAGAGTAACATCAGGGGTCAAAATAACAAAAAAAAAATTAACACCTTGCTGCAATTTTAGCACTCTTGCACGATTCACCAAAGTGCACAAAGCCATACCATATTCTTGGCTTCCATTTCAACCTTCTCTAATCCCTTCCAATTTAGCAAAACTTTAACGATCTCAACATTGTTGTAGCCAGCAGCAACATGAAGAGGAGTTTGCACCATCTGTAATTTGTAAGAGGAACAAGTCAGTCAGTATCAGCTGAAAACACACCTTCAAATGACCGTGACATGAAACAATCACATTCACTTAAAAATCACAGTACACAAGGGTAATTCCCTGATCTCGTCTTCTACATGAAGCCAATAGTGTGGATGCCGTCATAAAATACAATCTACTTAATTCTAATGCATCAGCTAATCTCTAACTGATTTAAATAGTGGCACATTCCTTTCAAAACCCGAAAGCATCATTCTTTGCACTTTGATTTGCCTTAGCTAATAACTTTACAGTACATCAGAAAAATGCACCTCAAAGTTTTCCACAAAGCGCAGAGATTCCAAGAAAGAACATTACATGCAAAAAGAGTTTCTTGAACTGACGACCATAATTTGAAAATCAATTACATGCATATGAAATCTCTAATGGTGGCGCATCAAATGACCCAAATCATTCTCAGATCCAGCACATATTAATACATATTGCAAAATTCAACTACTAATTTGCTTAAAAAACAATATAATTGAATATACAGATCCAAAATTCTGCACACAAACCAAAATCCCATCCCAGAAATCACATCAAGAACCATAATTTAGCACCGACAAAGCTCAAAAATCATCAAATACTAACACCCAGAATCCCCATTTCTCATTTAAAAGAGAAACCAAAACCCTAATTCCCAAATTCAACAAAATCAAAACCAAATTTCCCGAATTTAACAAAAACCCAACCCAGAAATCACATCAAAAACCATAATTTAGCACCGACAAAGCTCATATCATCAAAGAAAACAACAAAAATAACACCCAATTCCCCAATTTTCAAAACCCCATTTCCCAAATTCATCAAAAATCAAAACCCATTTCACAAATTACAAAAGAGAAGAAGAAGAACATACCACAGGATTACGTTCATTAAGAAGAGAAGGGTTTTCTTTAAGCAATCTCTGAAACCCAACAAGATCACCAGACTGAGCATATCCATGAATGGTAATAGGCTTCAAAGATCTTGGGCGTTGATCCATAGCAGGCGCCATTTTTCTCTTTCTACTAATAAAATGATCAATTTTGTTCCTCTTTCTATTCCCTCTCTCCTTGGTTTAACAGAGGAGAGAGAAAGTAGCAAAAGCAGAGGATTATACAGAGGAAGAAGAAGAAAGGCGTCTGCGTTTTCTGGGAATTTTCGTGTCGGAGTTAAAAGCGGGACACTGAGGAAGATGACTCGTTTTTATTGGGATTTGGAAGGTCCAAATCTATCGACGCGGTGGCTTGCTTTACCACTTACTATACTTACCACTCTACGTACAATACCCGTGTATAACTGCCCTGTACCGTAGAATTTAATCCCTGGCTTTTACGGAGTCTTGCTCGCTAACTCGAGTTGGGTTTAGCTGCACGAAGGTGTGGTTCAATAGGGCATCTTCAGCTTACCTTAAAAAAAATGGGGCTTTGTAGAATGTAAGTATTGTAGTGAAAGTGTGAAACTTGCTTAGCTTGAATATAAAGCAACTGGTCTTGATTGAAACAATCTATGAGGTTGTAATTAGTGTTGATTGATGCAATTATATTAGATGAGATTCAAAGTTTCTAAGCATCATGGTCTTATGTATGGAAGAGATTGTAGTTGGTATCTATGGAGTAATATATATTGTCGTGCGTCTTTACATAACAGGTTGTGTCTGACTTTAATGGTCAAAACATATTGACTTTTCACGGTGAATTATTAAAATTTATATTCTATTGAGGAATGATACGAAGTATACCTATAAAGCAATGAATCTGGATCACAGTAGTTATGAGATCGTATTACTCTTAATTAATGTCTTCTATATGTGATTCTAACCATTATAAACAAATTGAAGTATTGTCATCTGCTACTTGTTTTACAAACACATTTAGCATTAGACCATTTAGCAAGCACTCAAATATATTATGAATGCATGATTTCATGCATGTCTAATTGCATACTGTTTGGTTTCCAGCTAATATATCTAATACATTAGTCAATTTGGAGTTTGGATATGCAATAATAAAATTAAAATAAATAAATAAACCATGTACGTAATTCATGTGGACGGTTGTGTAAACTGGATAATATAACCTCCAAGAGACAGGATAACACTACTCCCTAGTTGCAGCCTGCTATAATACAGCAAATTACTGATAGTGATGTTGATTTCAACAATTAATTTTGCACGTTAAGTTGTTGCATTTGATCTCAATCAACATGCAAACAATGTTATTAATGTGATGCCAATAATTAACATGCTTGATAAGGATCTCATCAACAGTGTTATTTATCCCTGGACTGGATTTCATGAGTCCAATGTTGTTGCATCTTGTAGTACGGTCGGAGTAGCATTAGCATTTTCTGGCCTTGATTTAGAGCCCACAAATGGCCTACCAAATAGTCAGTGGTTGTTGGCTTAGAAATGGTCGGCCTTTGTTTTGATTGGTTTTCTTGATCGGATTGAATTTTGATCGTATCAATACAATGCTACTTTATTTTCTATGTCTCATAGTATAGTGGCCATGTTTGGTAATTGGCTTTTTAATGGCTTTTTGGTTAGCTTTTGGCTTTTGACTTTTTTAGGTGGTCAAACAGCCAAAAAATGTGTTTGGTAATTGGCTTTTTAGTCAGCGAAAAAGCTGGCTTTTAAGCCAAAATGAAAAAGCTGCTTTGAGTAGCTTTTTTGTTGGCTTTTGGCTTGTTGGCCCACAAATTATCTAATAAAAAACCAACAACCAACAATTAATTTACCACACACTTTTATAAACAGCTAGCTTAAACATCCAATTTCAAAAGCCATTATAAACAGCCAAACATTCCAGCTGGTCAAACAAGCCAAGTGAACCAGCCAACAGCCACCGCCAACAGCCATTTGCCAAACAAGGCCAGTGTCTTGTGTCCATCTTCACTATAATGGAATGCATAATTACATTGGACAATATTCAATCCTATTTCAAAACAACTCTATTTCACTCTTGTATAGGTGTGCTATCGATGTTGATATGTTTTCATTGGATTTGGCCTGGGTTAGGTCATGCCCCAAGGAGAACTTCTTATACCGGATACAAGGTCATATGGGCATGTTACCCATGCATGGTCGGCCACGTGGTCATCCACTCTCCGCCACGTAGACACCTGCCACGTGCTTGACATGCAAATCATATGGCTTGGTAATTCTCCTATAAATACCCATGATTTGCTCATTCACAAGGTAGAATCTCTAACACAATACACTATACAGTATACACACACTCTCTTTTTCTCTCTTTACTCTCTTATCTTCTTTCTTATTTACTTAAACTTGAAACTGACTTTATCATCGAAGTCATTATCTCAGAGCAAACCCCAGGATTAGCTAACCCACATTGAAACATTGATTGCGTAGGTTTTTCGCGAGATGATAGGATTTTACTTACCCTACATACAAGTTATAAGAACGTATCTAAAACAACTCTTGTACCATTTATACGTTTGAATTTTAAATTTGACCGATTATACATTATTTTACAGAATCATTCTACTTTCGTTAAAGTGGATATAACGTTTATTATTTACCCCATAGTGGCATACTTATCGATCTATCGTTAGAATTAATAAGTGCAAATAAGTATATTTCATACTTAAAGCGGTAGAGGTGGTTAAGTAAAAATGGAAGTATGTTAACTTACGTGAAGCAAAAGAGGAGGCTAAAGAACATACAAACATTATTGGCTACGTGGAACCATAAAATTACAAATCCAAGCCTTAAGAAACTTTGCTTTAACGTGTGGACATCACACTCTCTTCTTCCCTACCACTCCCCTCTTTCTCTCTCCAATTTACCAGGACTTAGATATTTATCCTCTTCCCTTTTCTTCCTTCTTCTAAGTTCCAAATTTTCACAATTCATTATAATCACAAACTGTATATACAAATACAACAAATTATTTTTTAGCAAGATAACCTAAAAAATTAAAAAGATTCAATCTTTGGCCCAAAAATGGCCACCCTTACAAAAATGGGATCATACCCAGATATCCAATTACCACTCCGACCGGAAATTCGCCGGAAATTGTCGATTCCGGGGAGTTTTCCGGTACTGGGTCTTTCTAGAAAGAGTAGAAGAAGAAGGTGTTGGAAAGTTTGCAGGGGTTTTAAGGAAGAAGGGAGTGATGAGAGTGAGGAGAGAGAAAGGGGAAAAAGGGATTTGAATTTGGTGTTGAAAATTAAAGCGAATGGAAGGGAGATTCGTAGTTCAATTAAGGCAGGAATTGTGAGATTGTGTAAGTTTCCTTCTGGGGATGAGAATAGGGATGCATTAGCTGAGCTTGAGAAGGTTCTTTTCTCGGTATGTTTCTTTTATTACTACCTCCGTTTCATATTATTTGCAACGATAGTCATTTATTACCAGTTACTAAACGGTCATGTTAATTTTTGAATAGTTTTTCTGAAGTTGCATAAGATTTTAGACAACATTTCTGTCAATGAATTTAGCATTAGCACTTTATTAAGCCAACTGATTTGAGATTTGTATAAGAGTTTGGCTTCTTTCAATTGCCATGGTTCTAGGAAATGAATGAAATTATAGAATTTTATTTGGATGGTGATGGTGTTTCTTATATAGGTTTTGTCTTGATGCCAATTTTAATTGTTTTCCTAATATTGGATGTTAAATTGTTAATGTTATTGGGGTTTCTTCAAAAAAATCTTGTTGATCTTCGGATATGAGAACCTTGTTATGATTGCGGTACTTGCATAATTGCATCACCTTTCATTTGTCTAATTGATAATGTATTTTATCATGTACAACGAGTTAGTAAAAACAGATGCTATTAAGATAAATGAAATCATCAAACAAGAATCTAAACGTGGTTCATTAACAATGCGTTAGCTATATCCACTAAGCAAAGGAGAGGAAGTTTTATTGATCTCAAGAAATAAGGATTAAAGAATTAGGCTATGTTAAGTTTAAGGGATCATATGATATTTCCTTATCTAGGTTTGAAAATTAGCCTACCGAGAAAACCATAGTCCACATAACAGATACTACATGCGTGACCATCAAAACCGTTGTGTTGGGTCACTTGGAGTGCCAGATTCAAGGACATAGATTTTGCTGTCTAATTTCTTGGATTTTTTCTTTTCTGGGTTACTGAAGTTTTTTGTTGCTCTTTTATGTACATAGGCTGCTTTACATGTTGGGAGATACATTGTAACCATGATGAGCACGGGCGTTGTTCTGCTAACTGGATTTCAATTGTCAGGTTAGCATTGCGTTTACATGTGATGCTTCTTCCTCACATACCTTAGCTTAGTTCGAGTAATTTCACCGACTGATTATGTTACATTTTCATGATGTAAAGGTGGTGAGATGAATGACTTGATCTGGTATAGCTGGCTTGGAGGGGTTATAATTGGGACTATGGTAGGGGCAAACATGGTTATGGACGAGCATAGCCGAGCTGGTCCAAGGAATGTTGTAATAACTGGGAGGTACTATCTTGATGTTGATGTTCATTATCTCTTTATGCTTGACTTGTTCTTGTGAAGATGGTTAATTTTCTTTTCTGCTTGAGTTGAAACAATGACCTTGGATATGAGAGCGCTTTTAGTGTAATATTGGTTGGCATTGGGACTTTGAGCTCTGTACAAACCCTGCCCTTTGATCAAGAGGAAAATCTTTATTTGCTAAAACCGTCTTCCCAATCATCTTATTTATGTTTTTAAAAGAGAGGATACAACCTACAAAGGCATAACCTATGATCTTATTGTAGAATGGTATTTTTGCTTTTTTTCCTAATGTTGCTTATTGTTTCAATGCTGGCTTTCAATTTTATATGTGGCTAATGGGGTAAAATATTTGTAGTTTTGTTAATTTCAGTGATATTTCTCAAATGTTACTTTAAAGCACTTCTATCTTTGCTTAGTCTTACTCCCACATTACTTGGTGCAGTACTAGAGGACTTGGTAAAGCTCTTGCTAGAGAATTTCTTCTTTCTGGAGACCGAGTGGTTGTGACTTCACGCAGGTTGTATTCTGGAAATTAAGGGTCACCTTTCTTCTCTTTCTTCTTTAACCCAAACTCACATTTCTCTCCCTTGAAGACAGTGCTGATTCAGTAGATGAAACCGTCAAAGAGCTTGAAGAAAATCTAAGGGAATTGGAAGCTGTAAATGGGAAAAGTCAGAGATATGCAAAAGTAGTAGGCGTACCATGTGACGTTTGTGACCCTAATGATGTGAGAAAGCTAGCTGATTTCGCTGTAAATGAACTTGGCTCAGTTGATATTTGGGTGAGTATTACTCAGTATGCATTTTCTCCCAAGGATTTTATGCAGCCTGTAGCACTTTTTCCTTTTCTTCAACCTCACTTGTTTTGGTTGATAATTTTAGCATACGTATTGGTGTTATAGCAGGATAGCTGTGATTTTCAAGTCAGCTAGACACACTCTGATAAATCATTATATAGAGAATGTTGATGTACTCTCTCTAAGAAAATGCGATTCATGGATGCATTAGAAATTATGTACCCTATATTGGTTGTTTATTGGCACAGTTTGAAAGGTCTAGCTAAATAGGCAACCATTATGTCCTCTGCCAATTGAGGTAATTTTGACAACCTAGCTGATTTCAGATGAGATTTCCCTTATCTGGTAGGAATTTTCACTCCTGAACCCTTGGGGAGGATTTCAGTATAGGAGGTTTCCTCCCAGATGACTTGGGTCTAATATACCTATACTGTCCTTGTTCGAAATTCCTTTTATATGTATACCTTTGGCTTAAAATGAAAAAGTACAGTTATCATGCATCCCTCTATCTCAGTACATTATTCATTTCATACAAGTATTTCTATAAACTATCAGTTATACTTGGCAGATAAATAATGCTGGAACAAATAAAGGATTCAGACCCTTGTTGCAGTTCACTGATGAAGATATCAAGCAGGTGTGCATCTACTTTTATTATGCCAGAATTCTTAAAGTGCGAGTATGAGTTTGGTGACTTTGGTCAGTGATCACTGCCAACTTTAAGTTCTCAAAATAATTCTGTTGAAGTTTATCTTCTAGGTTCTGAGCTGTAATATGTCTAATTTTTAAGTAATCTGAAGCCCTATTTCAGTGTTTTTGTCATTTTTGAAAAATGGAATTGATGCATTTTTATGATTGCACATACTCTTATCTAAGTATATATAATAGTCATCTTGGGCCTGTGCTTATTACAATTGGAAAACTGATACATTTAGATGCCTTTTAAAAAAAAATATTTTTGCTTAAATCTTTTCCATGCTTCCAAATTGTGAGAGTGTGCATATCTTATCTGCTCTTATTATCTAGAAACGTGCTGAATCAGGTGACTACTTTTTAAGATCAAAGCTGATCTATTAACACTTTTGGGTTATCTGTAGATTGTATCAACAAACTTAGTTGGGTCTGTAATCTGTACTCGAGAAGCTATGCGGGTAATTACAAGCCAGAAAAAGGGAGGCCACATATTTAACATGGATGGTGCAGGTTCCGGGGGCTCTAGTACCCCTTTGACAGCTGTGTAAGTTGTAATATATATTTCTTCCAGGCCTGAAAGGTTGAGTAAAGCGTAAAACCTTGCTAAGACTTTTGGATCTGTTATTTTAGCTAAAAAAATTCCTATTTTACTAACAGCTATGGATCAACAAAGTGTGGTCTGCGACAGCTTCAATCCTCACTCTTGAAGGAGTGCAGGCGGACCAAGATAGGTGTCCATACAGCGTCACCTGGTATGGTGCTGACAGAGTTACTATTGAGGTAGATGACTCGTTTTTAAGAATCTTCTTTCCAGCAATCTCTACAGTTGCTATCTAAGTGAGCTTGACCATGGTCACAATTTAAAGAATCAAACTTCAATTTGAAAGATTTGAAGTGTACAAAGGATTTTTTTGTGGAAAAACCTCCTCTTTGCTAGAGGAGTAAAAAAAACCATAAAGTTGCACTAGGAATTCAAAGATGCTCAAGCTCCCAAGACCTCACTTTTAATATAAACATACATCTATATATGAAGTAATTATATTCTCCACACTACATACCCATCATGCTTGTCTTTTATGTTTAATGTGTATGGTGTATCCTCCCTACATTGTTGGGCTTTAGAGTTACTCCCTGGTTTTTGGTATAGATGTTATATACACCCGATCTGTTTTGACTTTTGAGACTTGAGAGTACTTTTCCCACATTGACTATGCACTTATTTTTCAACTTATGCATATGACTGTCTGCACCTGCAGTGGCTCCAGTCTGAAGAATAAGCAAATGTTTAACATTATCTGCGAGCTTCCAGAGACTGTTGCTAGATCTTTGGTCCCACGCATGAGGGTTGTGAAAGGCAGCGGAAAGGCCATCAATTACTTGACACCACCCAGAATTTTGCTTGCTCTGGTCACTTCATGGCTAAGACGTGGTCGCTGGTTTGATGATAAGGTATTCCTGATTATTGCATAATCCATGATATTTTAAATGGCTTGAAACTATTGCATTTGTACCTGAGTAGGTCCTGGCCTTGCTAGTAATCACTTGGTAAAATCTGATGGACTTAAAACAGTGGCAGATCCAAAATAAATAATCTATAAATAATAAAAAGTTCTTGATAAAGAAGAGTTGTTTGAGAAACTATGTTACTCGGACTCTTAATGAAGTACTGGAATCAAATCTTCAGCACTCAAACATGGGTTTGGACAGACGCTTCATTCTGGACCTTGGAAGTTTGCTACTTATCCTGAACTAATGTCTCTTACTGCATGTATTACAGGGAAGGGCATTGTACGCAGCTGAAGCTGATCGAATCAGGAATTGGGCAGAGAATCGTACCCGTTTTTCTTTCACTGATGCAATGGAAATGTACACAGAAAACACCTGGGTTTCTGTTTTCTCCCTCTCTGTAGTCTGCGCCTTCATCATACTCTCAAGCACAGGCAGCCCATACCCAGGCACTTGAACAACCAAGTACAAGTCTGAAAGAAGCATCTAAGCAAGCAGGGTAATGCTAGGTTCCCTTAGATAGCTGACAATTATACTAAATACTCTGTGAATAAGCCGTGCTCGATTATAGAACATTCAACATTAACGAATGTATTGAGCTCTCCATTGTAAGAATTTGTATAGAAGTGGAGTGCAGGCTTGATTCAATATATGTTAAATTCTTTGTATGTAAGTTATATTTTAGGACATTTTACAATTTACATGTATAGATATATTACATTGTATTTTCGATGATTATTCTTAAAATGTACTCTTGGTTACTTGCCAATATACAAAGTATTTCGGATGGTTGTATCCTTATTTCCTTGGGTTTCTTTTGCGTTATTGCCTTAAAACATATTACTCCCTCTAATCCAAAATGAATGCATCATTTTTACCCTAGATCACGGGGATATGAGATGGGGAATGATACTACTACTATACTACATCAACCTCATCATGATTCGTCGTGTTGTACTTTGGACTTACGAGCAGTGAATTCTGATTACATACCACTTATTTAATAATCGCAATCTAAGAGCATATCATATAATGTAAGCTCACCTTAAATGGGATTGCTTCTTTCAAAATTCCAAAATCGAACCTACCAAAGAAGATTATCTAATTATTTGGGACAAATATTCTAACGTTAACAATTTCAACGCAAATGGAAAGGGAGGAAGGTACAGCGCATATGCCGTCGATAACTAACATGTGCAAGAATATACAAATTGAGCTTTAATTTCAGAACATGTAACACCGGCAAATCCCAATAAATACTTAGTATGCGGTATGTCTTTATTATTGCCATATTCTTATAATCGTAATTGTTTACTCATTTAATTTGTGGTTTTGATTTATACACCTATGAGGCTCTAGCTCTCTACTTGACTACTTGTAAAGCCGTACTAGCAAGCTATAACGTCTACAAGTATCACATACTATTTTAAATTGTTACGGTTGTTACAGAGTATTACTAAATTATATCAAACCCATAATTATTAGAAGTGAGATGATGTAATAAATTTCAAATAAAATGAGTAAGATCTTATATTTCAAAGTAGCACGTATCAATCACACCAACGAGACGATTCCAAAAGTTCAAGCAAGGAAATGTTAAAACAAGGAACCCTTTACGATGGGGTCGCCGATGACTGCGCATAAACAAAAATCGTGCATAAGAAGCAAGAAATTGACCCAAAACCAAAAACCATGTAATTTGGCCTAGCTAAGATATTTTTGTTGCATTAAAGAGAAGTCATAATTGTAGGCTTACTATGTGGGACTTGAGTGCATGTGTTTATTCCCTCCAACTTGGTAATTTGGTCTTGACCTTTTCACAAATTTGTTTCTTGTATTGTATTGCTTAGGCTTATCCATGTTTCATTGGACAACAATTTACATATTCTTTGTTACCCATCATATACTCCACTCCACTCCATAATCCTTGTCATTTTCTAATGTAACTTTTACATTGTGTAGATAAAAACACGTCAAAATGTGATTGACAATAAGTGTACTAAGGGCCTGTTCATGTTTACTTAATTTCAGTTCAGTTCAGTTCAGTTCAGCTCCAATCAGTTCAGTTCAGTTCAACTCTTAATTTCCCTCTCACATAAAATATTCATTTCAGCTTAATTCAGTTCAGTTCAGTTCAGTTCCAATCAGTTCAGTTCAGTTCAATTCAGCTCCAATCAGTTCAGTTCAGTTCAGTTCAGTTCAGCTCAATTCAGTAAATGTGAACATGCCCTAAGTGCCTAGTATTGTTTAATTAAGACTTTAAGTATATATTCTATTTACATTTAGCAATTACAGTTATCAATAATCACGGTTGTGAAAAATAGCTTAGGCGTAATGTTTTGTGGTGGTAGTATCATACAAGTACCCCTTATGAGAAAAATATAAAGAATCGTTTTATACAATGATACTCATATACATCTTAATAGTATTATTAGAAAGAACCAACAAAATTTACATGAGTCGGCAAATTATCCATGATCTATCCAAATGTAGTTTTACACCCTCTTGATTTATCTCATTCACACATATATTTGTGATGATTAAAAGGAAATGTGATTCATAATTATCAGAATATGATATAAACATATATCTTTAATCAATATCGTTATTTTGTTTAATTTCTAGCCATCATCATTGAATATTGCCCAATTGTGGTTTGTTACCTGCAATTAAAGATCAAAAGAAACATAAAAGGGGTCCATTGTCCATGTTAGGCTCTATTCTAATTGGAATCTTTCTTTGAACTTTGAAGGCATGCTATAATTGAATACTACTATTCTACTATATATTTTCATACAGTTTAATCAAGGACTAACCAGCCTGTTCTAAGTCATACATGTTTACTCCTGTCAAAAAAAAAAAAAAAAAAAGGCATACATGTTTACATTTTACTAATTTCCTTGACATTAAATGTGGCAACAGAAACATAATATACAAGTAATAATATAACCAAGATTTGTTTTAAGATTTCAACAATAATACAGTAATAAATAAATTCTTCTTGACTAGTGGATATGTTTACACAGTGATACACATTATATTATTATTTGATTATTTCATATTATTGATGTAGATTAAATTAAAAAGACTTTTCCCTAATTCCCTTGCAAAAAATAAAAAAATAAAATAATAGGCATTTCCCAAAAAAAATTCACAATTTTTATTTTGCATGGTTCTTCGATTTGGTCGTCTAACCATTTGTAATTTTCTCCATTCATCTTCTGCACATTATAAGGACTAAACTACTCCTTTTTTTTTTTTTTTTTTTTTTTTTTTTTTTTGTGTGACAAGCATTATAAGGACTAAACTAAATAGTGCATGCATGGCAAATTAGGAGCAAAGTAGAAAAATTAGTAATATTGACCATAACAAGGCATGGACATGCTATTCTTCACTACTTACCTCCTATTGAAATGAAAATTTCTCAACTTAGCAATGGGTATGTTAGGTATATAGTTATATACAAAGTATGAGATATAATACTCAAATATCATAATATATTATATACATAGTTATATACAAAGTATGAGATATAATACTCAAATATCATAATATATTATATACACAATTTTTAAATAGGATCAGCTATTTGTTACGAGCACTAAACCACCAACAATCAATAATAAGTTTAGGTCCTATTTAATTTTTATACTTAATCAATTAGAGTTGTCGAGTGACCTCTCTTACAATAAGGTGGTTCCGCCCCTGATTATGAGAATTTGGTAACATGGTACCCAATATAAGCTATTGTAAGAATTGCATTTTTATGTGTGTGCCAACTAACTTCCAATTTCTTTGGGTTACGTTGTGCTCAAATAAAAACATCAACTACTCTATATTAGGCCATGTTCTTTTGAGTTTCTTGGCAGAGCAGAGCAGGACAGGGCAGAATAGATTTCAGCAAAGCACATTTGAGCTTCCACACATTGCAAAGCAGATTTCAGCAGAGTTGAGCAGAGCAATACATAACAGCTCAGAAGAACAGGACCTCATTTAGTCTATTTTTGTACATTTTAGTATGCCTATTTTGTCCACCTTTAAATAACCTTTAGCTCGTATAATATAACATGTTTACACGGTTAGCTACTCGCATTAGGTAAATTATGATTAATTCTAACATTATATATTTATATTTATATTAATGATATTGTAATAGTGTTGTACTACAAATAACACTTAGCAATAGGCACACGTCAAATTAGCTAGGAACACACTAGCATTTACGATCTAATATAAGTACTTTTTTTAGGCATCTAATATAAGTACTTAATATTATATAAAATCAAATTATAAATATGTTTAGTGATTTTTATATTATATGCATAAAAAGCTGTTCTTCATTTTTAAAAAGCTTGACCAAACGCTTTACGCACCAAAATGTACTCCGTATAAGATTAATTAGCTATTTATTTATCCAGCTGTTAGTTGATTGCCGGATCTTTGCTTTGCTTTACTTAACCACCACTGCTAGACTAGCTAACAATAAGCCAGCCATAGGCCAACGGTAACATGAATTGCTAATTTATATTTTATGGTTCCTAAATTATAACCAATAGTTTTATTTATTTTTCTAACCTAACTTTTGACCTCAATTACTAAATAAATAATGTTACTAAGCGTTACTTTCATCATAGAACAATATTTTTCTTGTATCATATTGTTCGTCTTCTAGCGAAAGATCCATATGAATATGACATCCATGATCCATCCACTCCCTAGCTAGGTAACACCGCAATTTTTGCAACTTATTGGTTTTGAAAATCTTAGCATTGTTTAGTTGAATTGTGGAGTAATATACAAATGTGTACCATTTTCATTGGTTCTCTTTGTAGAGTGATTGAGTAGTAATTTACTAATTTTAAATGTTTCAATGTAGATAAAAAATATTTTATAGAATAATCAACACTGTTACTTAAGTTGGATCAAATACTAATATACTATATATAATGTAAAATAGGTCGAGGAATTTAAATACTCGATTTAAAGAATATATACTCGTATATAACATTACATACCCTTGTAGTATGTATGCAACAGCCCCGTTCCTATAAATTTATGGGCCCTAGGCATAATGTAAGAAAAGGGCCCCTTACGTAAACAAATTTTTTTACACGCAATAGCTTTATATATAAGACAATGAAAGTAACTTAAATTATTTGAATAATAAGTCTCCAAACACAATACTAGAGTAATAACTTTGCATAATATTTCGGTAATTGAATAAATATGAAACGGTGTAACTAAAAAGATTAATATTTTGAAACAGATACTCATAAAATCGGAAGATTAGAAGAAGAGGTTATATTGCATAATTATCTCCACCTAATTGACATCTAAGTAATTTAATATTAATTGCTAACTAAATGCATTTATTATCTTTTTTAAAAGTAGCTTATTTTTTAACGAGTAAAAACTACAGTTTAGATAGTTTAAATTCTACAGCTATGCAAATTGATTTTTTTTTTGAATTTTTGGGCCCTTTCTGGCGTGGGCCCTAGGCGGTCGCACTCGAGGCCTACCCCTCCGGGCCGGCCCTGGCATGCAACATAACAAAATAATTTCATTTACATGTAACATTTTTGGTTTTGATATTTTCAAAAGGAAATAAATACGTGGTTGTATAGTGTATGCGTAGATTATGCTAGGATTCTAGGAATAATATAAATGTGTATGTAGAAGTATCCAAAATTATGCTAATTGTTTATGTACGTTGAATTTAAATGAATTCTACTTGAAGCTTTTGTTGTCGTTCATATTTGGCATATGTGCTACATATGTAGCTAGCTATCAGCATAACTTTAAGGAGGAATGAAGGGTTAAGCTATCAACCTCCATTTCCATGCCCACTTCGAGGAAAAAGTGGTGTATCTTTTTTGTATAGGATTCCAACCGTTTTCGCATTATCATGTTATTCATGAAGTGTTTTCAAGCAAACCATGGTAAGAGTAGCGTTAGCACAAATTATTGTAAGATTTTGGGAATATTTTAGGTGGAAATTTATAAGCTATAAAAATAAAAGTTGATTAATTCATTCTTTCAAAAAAAAAAAAAAAAGTTGATTAATTCATTAAGATAGGATAACAAATAAAAAGACGAGTAATTTCATTAAAGTCTAATAAAGTTCAATAAGATAATGATTGATAAGTTTAGATAAGATAGGAAAAACACTAGTGTTATGTCTAAATAAGATGTTAAAAAAAACATATTTTTGATTTTAAAAGGACAACGATCACAATTTCACAATATGATACAATGTTTTATTCTATCTCATTTAAGACTTCTCAAATCATTATGTAACTAAAAGTAAAGACGATCTTTTACAACCAACGAAAAGCGTACTTTTATTCGCTACTTGCTAGTGATCAATCCATGACATGGTACAAATGAAATACTTGTATGTGCCAACACAAAAACAATTATTCGTAAGAGTAACAAACACGCATATGTATTGATGTAAACACCTTCACGAGAACACCATTATGAATTTAAGGATGGCTTAATTACAATTAAATGCTCACAAATGAATCCACCGTACCTATAAGCAATAAGCATTGGGTTTGGCTTAATTACAACTTAAAACATCACCCACTGGCCACTACAACTATAACACCAGATAAGGTAACAAATAAATCAAAGATGATTGAAGAAAATTTCCACTTAAACGCGTTGAATAATGAGAAACAAAAAAACACGGCAGTACAACTATTATTACCACATCCATAATCAACAAAGAAATTAGGCAATTTTACCCTTAAAAAACATTAGTATTTCGCGTGGGCCACCCGTGTGGGTCCCACATTTTATTCATTTTCTCTCTCCTCCCATGTGCAGTGTGAAATACCCTCTCTCTCTCTCCTCTGTAAAAGCAACACACTCAGCAACTTTAAACTCTAAAATTCTCATTTTCTCTCTCTTCTTCCCACTTTTTTCTCTCTCTACTTAGCTCTTGTTTTCTTCTACAATGTCGTCGCCGGCGCCGGCGACGTCTCCTCCGGCGACTAACACCACCACTCCTCCTCCGGCACCTTCTACTACTCCACCACCAACCGCCGCTCCTCCTCCTACTACTACGCCTTCCCCTTCTCCTCCTGCTCCTCCGCCGTCTACTCCGGCGACTTCTCCTCCTCCTACTCCGGCGACCTCTCCTCCTCCGACGTCACCGTCTACTCCGGCGACTTCTCCTCCTCCTACGACGTCGTCTCCTGCTCCTCCTACTGATACCCCTTCACCCCCTGCTCCCCCCGGTGACACCCCTTCTCCTCCTTCACCTCCTTCCGGCGGTGGTGGTGGAGGTGGTAGGTCGTCTCCTGCTACGCCTTCTGGTGGCGGGTCACCTTCGCCTCCTTCGCGGTCTTCTGGGTCGGGATCAACTCCTTCTTCGGGCTCATCACCGGGCTCGAGTTCGGGTTCGGGTTCGGGTTCAGGTGGGGGTAATGGAATATCGACGGGAACTGTAGTAGGGATAGCAATTGCAGGAGTGGTGGTACTGGTGGTTTTGAGTATAATTTGTGTTTGTTGTGCTAAAAAGAAGAAGAAGAGAAGAAGAGATGAGTATGGTGGTGAAGGTTATTATATTCCTCCTCCACCTCCTCATACCATTGGTCCTAAAGGTATTATTTCTTTGATTTCTTGATTTGTTTTTGTGTAATTTGATTTAATTTGGTTGAATTCTTTGACTGGATCTTTGGATGAACATTTCTATTTTGGGTGTAATTTGAGTTCAATTCATTTGATTTGAAGGGTTTTGATTTGGGGTATTTGTAATGTTTGTAGATTGGATTGGATTGAATTAGATCTGGATGTATTGATTTTGAGTGTTTTTTACATTATTTGAATTTGAGTGTTTGTATGTAAATGCATGTTTATTGATTTTTTGTAGATTAAGTTTTATGATTTGGTATGATCTTTTGGTGCATTTATGGTGTTGTTTTTGATTGTGATGTTGTGTTGTTAATGTTAGATGGTCCATATGCTGTTCAAGCACAGCAGTGGCAGCAGAATTATCCTCCACCAGTTGAGCATTATCAGGTGCCGAAACCCCCTCCACCGCCTGCGGCCCCGCAACGGCCGCCTAGACCTCCTTCCCCCCAACCCCCACCACCACCACCACCTGCACCGTTTATGAGTAGTGGTGGAGGTTCAGGATCCAGCTTTGGGTCTGAAAACCCGCTTCCACCGCCTTCCCCTGGACTTTCACTTGGGTTTGTAAAGAGTCCCTTCTCTTATGAGGAGTTGGCAATGGCTACTAATGGGTTCTCTGAGGACAACCTCCTGGGCCAAGGTGGTTTTGGGTATGTCCACAAGGGTATCCTTCCTAATGGTAAGGAAGTTGCTGTTAAGTCTCTTAAAGCTGGTAGTGGACAGGGAGAGCGCGAATTCCAGGCAGAAGTTGAAATCATCAGCCGAGTCCATCACAAACATCTTGTTTCTTTGGTTGGATATTGCATTACTGGTGCACATAGGTTGCTGGTTTACGAGTTTGTTCCAAACGGTACCATGGAGTTCCATCTTCATGGTAAGCTTATTGCCTTTAGTTCTCTGCTTTATTAATATGTATCTGCATTGTCTCTCTATAATTGTACTCACTGCCAGCATTGGTATAAGGTATAACACTTCTTTTGGCTTCTATGCTTATAAGTAATGATTGACATTGGTCTGATTGAAATTTTAAATTGTCTCATTGCAGGTAAAGGGCAGCCTACAATGGAATGGCCTACAAGACTGAGGATTGCCCTTGGAGCTGCAAAAGGATTGGCGTATTTGCATGAGGATTGTGAGTTATCTTGTATTAATAGCTTTTTCCTTATGTACCAGTGTTGACAATCAACTACAAGTTTATTAATTCTATTCTGTCTGCTTCTGTAGGCCATCCGAAAATTATTCATCGGGATATTAAAGCTGCCAATATTCTTCTGGATAACAAGTTTGAGGCAATGGTGAGTTTGCATAATCAATAATTTGATTTGGTCATTGGGTTGAGTTTCAACTTGATCAATACCCTCTTCTCCGAGCATTAGCATACCAGTAGTCATTACTCCAGAGCTCACTCGATTTTGTCCTGCTTGGATGAACTTCTGCAATTAAATCATTAATTATTATTTTAATTTTTGTTATCGTGAATTTTACTTATGTGCTCTTGTTTTCATTTATTTAGGTTGCAGATTTTGGACTGGCAAAGTTGTCTTCGGACGTCAATACTCATATATCCACTCGTGTAATGGGGACCTTCGGGTATGTTTTACACTGTTATCCTTGCATTTTCTGCTCCTTGTAGATACCGCTAATTAAATATTTGAGGATGGAGTGTTTCATGCACAATCCTTTCATATCCTTGTGTATGCAGTTATGCACTAAAAATTGAATCCTCTGACTTGTCATTGCATCAAGTTGGAACAACTGAACAAGTGCTTACTGAGTTTCTTTTATGTATGTCATTTCTAGATACCTGGCCCCTGAGTACGCTTCAAGTGGGAAACTTACAGATAAATCTGATGTTTTCTCCTTTGGAGTAATGCTTCTGGAATTGATTACTGGTCGACGGCCTGTTGACCCAACAAATGCTTACATGGACGACAGTTTAGTTGATTGGGTATGCAGTTTCTCCTTACATAGAGGTTCTTATTGTATTCATCTTGTTGCCTATGAATTTTTTTTTTCTCTAATCAACCTGACAATTGATGAGATAGATCAGAGAAGAAATAAGCCTTATCTGTTGTCTGCAGGCAAGACCTTTGCTGACAAGAGCTCTGGAAGAAAATAACTTTGATTCTCTTGTTGATCCACGTCTGCAAAACAATTTTAACCCCAATGAAATGGCCCGCATGGTCGCCTGTGCTGCTGCTTCTGTCCGACACTCCGCACGACGCCGACCTCGAATGAGCCAGGTAAACAGATGATACTCTTCAGTGGAAGGCAATTAAATTTGATATGCAAAATTTTGAGAAGCTGTGCATTTTTTATAAAAAGACTTGAGAAAAACGTGGAACTAAAGGCAATTACTGAGCTTGATGAGTTTGCTGAATTGGTGACCTAATCTTCAATTCAAATTGTTTAGGAGATGATTTCTATTGAGGGTTTTATGTTAGATTATTTTTTAAAACTGTTTAGGAGATGATTATAATCTAGGAACATATCCCAGTTCTGCTGTTTAATTACTAACAGTCTAACACCCACAACTTGCGACCTGGTATTGCCACCAAGTGCTGACATGCAATACTTTATGCCTTTGCATTAGTTATTGATTAATACTGGCAATGAAAATTTTAAAATTTACAAATTCTGTGAACTTGACATTTGGGCAAGTTTATGGATTACTTAGTATTTTAGACAGGCAGACAGAAGCTCTCCACCTTACCAAAAGTGGATAATAACATAAGTAATCCTCAAGGACAAAGACTTCTAGAGTGCATTTGATGATTTGGTAGACTTTTCGCACTACTTAATGTATGTGGATTGTGAGTATGAATGATTCATGACAGTTGCTTGTAGAGTTTGTACTGAATGGGCTTGAAAGCGAATTGTAAGCAAGTGGGAAACATAACTGGGATATTATCAAACTATAATTCCTATGTTGACATAATTAATTGGCATTTCGTAAGCAATACCGTACATTTGTTGGGCTTCTTGTTTTATACACTTGTTAATTCTATCAATTTTTTTTTTTTTTCAAAAATAAAATAAAAATTGAGCTCGTTCTTTGCCCTCATAAAAAGTAGGGTATGATGATTCTGATAAATTATTTTTACCTGACATGAACAGGTTGTTAGAGCTTTGGAAGGAGAAGTGTCTCTATCCGATCTAAATGAAGGAATAAGACCTGGACACAGTTCAATCTACAGCTCCTACGGAAGCTCAGATTATGATACCTCCCAATACAAGGATGACATGAAGAAATTCAGACAAATGGCTCTTCAAAGCACAGAGTATGGCAGCAGTGAGTATGGTGGGACAACCAGCGAGTATGGCATGTACCCATCTGGTTCAAGTAGCGAAGCCCAAAGTCGTCAAACGACCCGAGAGATGAAAGGAGATAGTAAAGGTTTCAGCGAAGGCCAAAGCCGCCAAACTACTCGAGAGATGGAGATGGGAAAGATGAAAGGAGATAGTAGAGGTTTTAGTGGAAGCTCTTGATGCAAAGATTCTTGGATCATTGCTTCCTGTAAAGAAAGACCCTGATGTGAAAAGGAAAATTAATTGTTTTATATATTAGTGCGAGTGAAGTGATTCTAACACAATTTTTTCGTTTTTTTTTGGCATTCTTTTAACTTGCAGTGGAATGATTGGTTTTCACCTCAATGTATTTACTATTGCTTTTACAGAGAGATAACATACTACATCTTGGGCAATTCTTTTGTATAATGATTTTGGTTTTGTTTGGCTCAATTGTGAATATTATTATGACATCTTCATAACACTTTTTTCAATGGCCATTGTAACGATCATGAACCCCATGCAAAGTTTCATTAAACGTAGATAATACAAACGAACTTTGATCTCAAATTTTGGATACCATCTAAGGACATAAGCTTTGACCAAGTGCCTCGAGGCCATTAACACAGTTACATAACTTCCATTCACATTGAGTTGTATTCTCAGAGAAATTTGATGCCTTAGCTTTAACATCGATCTTGCAATTCATATGCAACTCCTTTAGTTGCAACAGTTTGACTAATGGAGGAAGTAAAGTAAAGTACCAGAAAAACTATGTAGACTTGTACATACTGGGTAAATTCTTCCAAGTATGGTTACAACTTTAAAGGCCCATACTCCTTAGAATCATTGAACCAAAGCCCATACCTTGAAGTGGACTACTTCATTTTCATAAACATTAATGGTGGTTTTGTAGACTAGAGTTCTAGACCATGGGGTTTTTTGAGCGGCTGCCTACGCCCTATACGGCAGTTGTTATAATTAGCCCATCAATTTTAGTTAAACATACCTCATTATCTTGACTCTTGAGGGCTTGAATTATTTCTTTTTGGACAATACAAGTATTGTTGGAGTGACTTATTCCTTGAAGATCATATTTTGCTGTCTCATATGACTATAAGACGGTCTTATTCAAGACTTGTTCTCTTGTTGTGTTTATTATAACATGAACTACTTAGTAGTAATAATTAAGTAGATGTACTTGGTAAGAAGTTTAATCTTTTACAATTTGCACTTGTTTAAATTATGGCTAAAATTGTTGATGTATGTAGTTTGGTTTGGATAAGTAACTAGACTAGGGGTGCTTATCGAGCAAGTCGAGTCGAGCACCCCACGAGCTAAGGGGTGCTCGACTCGACTCGAAAACTTTTTACATATGCTCAACTCGTGCTCGCTAAAGTTTCGAGCTAATAAAACCTGCTTGACTCGTACTCGTGAAAGTTTCGAGTTAAATCGAGTAGCTCACGATCTGCTCGTTAAAGCTTTGGCCCTTCTATAATTATATGTCTTTATCTATTTTTGTTCACTCTATATTGTTTCTTTTTATATACTCGTATATTCTTTTGATAATATATATTAACACTTATTAAGTATCAAACTTGTTTAAACACTATAACTTTGTTTGTAAATTCTATATACGTGGTATTAATAAAATTTTATTATCGAGTTGCTCACGAGCTTATCTAGTCGAGTTAGAGATTGCTCAACTCGTGCTCGTGAACATCTCAAATTGAGTTGAACTCGAGTCGAGTTTTGACCGAGTCAAGTTCGAATTGCTCGCGAGTTGCTCAACTCAATTAGCACCCCTAAACAAGACTATGAAAGTGCTTTAAAACAATAAATTGAGGAGTGACACAATATAATGTTAAACTAACCTAAGTGCATTCAAACTAAACAAAATTAATCAAAGCTAATGAGCTCAATTGAGGTGTAAGCAAGTGATAAAATTAAAGCCAAATGGGTAGCAATGTCAGTGGGGCGGATATGGGTCACGATTTAGGGGTTCTTGGGCGGAAATGGGGATAAAAACTTAGAATTAACCAAATTAGAAAACACTAACCAAACTCACCACACCATTATACCGTTGCTGTTGAAACCCAACTTCCACACTTTCCCTCTTTTTTATCTGGAAAAAAACCGCCAAATTTCCTCGACATTTTTCTGTCTCATACTCTGCTACATCAACATGAACATCACCTTAATAGAATCGCCAGATGAAATCATCGATTCCGATGGAGCGAGCAATTCGCATTGCGAGGGGAGAGAAATTCAATTAGGGCTTGACTGCTTGACACAGCAATTGAAGAAGGTAACCTGGTATACTTTCAACCTAGAATTCGCTAATTTTTCTCATATATTATATGCTTTGATTTAATTCGCTAATTTTTAAGTTATTTCAATATGAACTAGGGTTGGTGTAATCATCAAAGTTGGCAAGTTGAATTTGACAGACATTTATTTTGTTTTAATTTGATTATTTGAATTAACATGAATTAGGGTTGGTATAGTCATGGGAGTCACTATTGATATATTGGAGGGCACGAATATATGATATAGTTTTGATTTCTTAATTCTTGTTACTTGTATGAATTTGAATTGGTAATGATTATAGAAGAGAGAGAGATGAAGAAGAACAAATTATAAAAAAATGGGGAGTTGAATTGATGTTCTAGTTGACTTTCTGAGTTGCCAGACTAATTATTTCAGGAGATTATTAAACATCCGGAATAATTGTGATTTATTCAATCTATATGATCTGGGGTTTTTTGGTTTTATTATTGTATATTTACATGTGTATGAATAAATAAAACTCGGCTGTTCGAAGATGGCGGTTTGATTGAAGGTGTGGAAACAGCTTTATCTAGCTAGCTAATTCATGACATGCAAGGATGTTTTGAGGTTTTTATTTGTTTAATGATAGGGGTAAGACAATAGGACTTGTTCAGATATGACATAGTGAGCACGTTTTGGTTACTGGGAGATGGATTCTGTCTAAGTAATAGTTGATTAATTTATGCAATAACTGTCTCGAATTGGAAAATAAGGGGGAAGCCTGCATAATGATGCTTATGTTTGAAAAAACTGTAAGAGAATCAAATTGATTCATTGTTCTCTATTCAAGAGGAAAGTAAAGGAGTTCCTTCCTCTCCTCTTTTTTCTTCCTGTTTGACATTGCTGGTACTGAATAGTTTTGGTTAGATTTAAGAAATGTCGTCGCCAACACCTGCAGTTATTGAAACCCCACTAACACCTCCGCCACCTGAAACTCCACCTCCTCCACCTGAAACTCCGCCTCCTCCACCTGAAACTCCGCCTCCTCCACCTGAAACTCCGCCTCCGCCACCTGAAACTCCGCCTCCACCACCTGAAACTCCGCCTCCAAGCCCACCACCTGAAACTCCACCTCCAAGCCCACCACCTGAAACTCCACCTCCAAGCCCACCACCAGTTGTTCCTGCAGTCCCTCCAACTCCAATTGCTCCCCCTCCAAGCCCACCACCAAGTCCTCCTCTGACACCACCACCGTCTCCGCCACCTGCAACCCCACCTCCCCAGCCTCCACCTCCAAGCCCATCACCTCCACCTCCAACTCCAAGCCCGTCACCTCCACCTCCAACTCCTAGTCCGTCACCTCCACCACCAGCTCCAACATCAAGCCCGTCACCTCCACCTCCAAGCCCATCGCCTTCACCGCCAGCCCCGGTCCCTCAGACTCCACCTCCAAATTCATCGACACCACCACCTACAACCCCAGCTCCTCAGACTCCTCCTCCAAGCCCTTCTCTTTCCCCTCCTAGCCCATCTCCTTCTCCTCCTCCCCCTACAAGTACCGCACCTTCCCCAATAACACCACCAGCTCCAATTCTTAGCCCACCTCCATCATCAACACCTGAAACTCCACCCTTTTCTCCACCAATTATATCTCCAAGCCCTCCATCTCCTAATTTGAATCCATCAAAGCCTCCACCGTCTTCACCTGCTATTCCTCCTCCACCTAGCTCATCAACTCATACACAAACCGGTCTTATTGTAGGTGTCGCAATAGGGGGTGTGATAGTACTGGCTGTGTTTGGCCTGCTGTGGATGCTCTTTGCTAGGAGGAAGAAAAGGCAGGATTCACATGGTGGAGAGGGATATTACTTACCTCCAGGTTTGTTTCTATATATTATATGGTTACAAATCTTACAATACTTGTTTTCCTTATTCCTCTTTCGAATCTTGATAATTCCTAATAATTTTATTGGATTGTCAATTCTTAATTTTTTATGGTTTGCCATTGGCTAAGGTCGTCCTTATTGAGTTAATATTATGGGGTGAGATTCTGAATTGAGACTGTAGATGCTTAAGCATTTGAACTAGAGTAACGGAAATTCTGCAATATCATATGAGCTCCATGGCGAAGGTTTCAAAATAGTATAGAATGTTTCAAAAATGTATAAATCGATTGTATGATTTGTATCCTATCTTTTCAGTTCTATATGAGTTCTGCAGTTCATTTTAATAATACGCAATTATTTTGATTGGAATTGTTTTTTTATCCCAACAGAATATTAAGTAGGTCTTCTGCAGTTCCTTAATATAGATAAAAGAAACCTCTTTTCGTATTTAATAGCTTAAGATCATTTATTCTTTTGCAGGCCTTTACAATATAGGAGTTTTCTTTCCTCCTATTTACTGCTGAATTTGAAGAAAGAAAAAAGTTTATTAATCTCAACGAGTTTAAAAGTTTTGTATTTCACATGCTATCATTCCATCTTCATGATATTACAAAATAAGTTGTAGGATTGGGGTGTTAAAAATAGTATTGGCAAAAGGCCAAAATATAGTTAAAATGGCATGTTTCTCTTGATTCACTTACGTCTTGATCAACTTTACAATAATTTACTACTTGTTGGAAAGATTGTTTGACGTTTTTTAGCAACCATGTACTCCTTTTTCTCACATAAATAGTCACATTGAAACCTATGCTTATATTAACTCTTCCAGGAAGAGGATTAAGAATGAAAATTTTATTGTGCTACTCTTGCTGATTTTATTGTATATCATGAATATATATTTGATAGGTGGATTTTATCAAGGGCCAGCACAACCTGGGCAACATAGTAATCCCCAGTCAACTGAACATTATTCAATGTCCAAGCCATCTTCTATAACACTGGCTGCTGTACCATCAAGATCGAATTCTTCAACAGCTCAACCAATTTCTACAAACGGCAGTGGATCTTTCTGGTCTCCCAGTTCTGGGCCTGAGAACTCAATTCCACCATCTTCGCAGGGCATGGTATTAGGAAATTCATCGAGTTCCTTTTCTTATGAAGAGCTTTCTGTTGCTACCGATGGCTTTGCAAGCAAAAATCTCCTTGGACAAGGTGGTTTTGGATATGTCCATAAAGGAATCCTTCCAACTGGGAAAATAGTAGCTGTCAAATCACTCAAAGCTGATAGTGGGCAGGGAGAGCGTGAATTTCAGGCAGAAGTGGAGACTATTAGCCGAGTGCACCACAAGCATCTTGTGTCATTGGTTGGATACTGTGTCACTGGTCCCCAGAAATTGCTGGTTTATGAATTTCTTCCAAATAAAACCATGGAGTTCCATTTGCATGGTTAGTTTGTCACTCTTTCTGACACTTTACTACCTCTGAAGACCCCCTTATATGGATGCTATGGTCACAATTATTTGAATATTATATTTTTTGGGCTTCCCTTTTAAACATATGTAATCATCAACAATATATGACACTCAAGTAGTTTTGTAAGTCCTTTGTCTCAGAGTAGTTCTTCAATCTAATAAGAAAAATTGCATTGCAGGAAAGGGACAACCTGTTATGGATTGGCCTACAAGGCTGAAGATTGCTATTGGTTCTGCAAAAGGATTGGCATATCTGCATGAGGACTGTAAGCCTTTCTTCTTTCCAACCCCTGGCTGTACACATTAATGCTCTGATTTTGTTTGAACTACTATCTGAAGATGTGCTTACTTCTGCAGGTCATCCTAAAATAATTCATAGGGATATTAAAGCAGCTAATATCCTTCTGGATTTCAAGTTTGAGGCATTGGTAAGCTTATAATTGGTAGTAGTCAGGGTTCAGGCTTCACCCCGTGTTAGTTTTTTTATTTCTGCCTTAGATGATGTTGCTCCTTTATTTAAGAAGGACTAGAAGGTTTTTCCAATGACTCAATGTCATTGCTGTAATGATAATTAGACCTTGACTTGTTACTGTATGAGATAAAACTGACTTCATTCTACAGCTAGTCAGATTCCTCTTAGATTTATTGAATTTTTTTTCCTCATTCAGGTTGCTGATTTTGGACTGGCAAAGTTTACTTCTGATGCTAATACTCATGTATCCACCCGAGTTATGGGAACTTTTGGGTAATGGCTAGCGTTTTATCAAATTTTGTATAATTTTTCTGTCTGATTGTTATCTAGCTGATATAAATGATTTGTTGGTCCTTTATTACCTAATGTTAATTTACTGAGGTTGGGTTTAGGTGACTCGATTATATCATTCTGATGTTTAATTGAGTGTGATCTTCTGTACATTGTTTTATAAGAGTGAACAGTGTAACAATAGGAGGAACCTAACATAGTGGCTTCATTTTCTTTTCTCTCTAATACTTGTAGGTACCTGGCTCCAGAGTATGCTAACTCAGGAAAGCTCACTGAGAAGAGTGATGTTTTCTCTTTTGGAGTTTTGCTTTTGGAATTAATTACAGGTCGTCGCCCAGTTGACTACTCATCAAATTCTGAGATGGAGGACAGTTTGGTGGACTGGGTAAATTTTCAATTTACTTATCTGGAAATAGATTCATCATGATATAAGAATTATTTTCCCTTTGCTTTTGTGCATTAAGGGTGGTGCAACAGGATCATTAGAAAGCTAACTAATTTTATTTCCATTACAGTCTAGACCACTACTTTCAAAAGCTGTGCAAGATGGAATCTTTGATTCTTTAGTTGATTCACGGCTAGGAAACAATTATGACTATGTAGAAATGGGCTCCATGATTACTTGTGCTGCTTCTTGTGTGCGTCATTCAGCGAAACGCAGACCACGGATGAGCCAGGTAACATTCTACTAAACTCTGGGATATTTTCCACAAATTTTGGATAGCCTATTCGGTTTACTTTGAAGTCCAATTGGAGGTGTTTTCTGATTGTATAGCAAGCTTTAATGGATTCAACTTATACAGTATCAAGCTGAACTAAAAGACATGAAATAAAATGTATCTTATTTTTTGTGTGCTTGATATTTTATGGATTTGACTTGTGTGGAAAAGAGAGACAATGTATAGAAGCAACATTACTCCAAATAACGGTATTTTAAAGACTGTCCTGAAGAAGGGATGTCTTGATACTTGAGTGTGTGGATTCTATTGTTTGAGGTGATGGGAAGGGATGCTAGCTGAGAGACTCTCACCTCCATTAATTTTTGTTGCTATTTGAAGTAGACCTCTAAGTTCTGTTATAATTCGAAGTGCAACTTTCCTGAAACAACTGAATTTGAGTGCTCTTAATATGTATGAATTAATCACTACTCCCAAATCCCAAGATTTGATCAACTTCTGCAAACCACATTGGAGCCTTCTTTTTCATATTGCCACATTGGAGCCTTCTCTTTCATATTGCCACATTGGAGTTTTTCTCATACCAGAAATGCACCCATCATTTTGCTAACTTTAATAGGTATGCTATTCCTCATGCTGCCTTATCAATAGATTCTCACGGTGTTCATTATGTCATTTTTGAACAGGTTGTTCGCGCGCTAGAAGGAAATCTTTCACTATCTGATCTCAATGACGGTGTTAAGCCAGGATTTAGCTCATCTCTTGATTCTGCTGACATGGATAGTGGTGTGGAAGATGATAAGAAATTCAGGAAGCTGGTATATCTAAGTGAAGAGTATGGTACCAACGAGTTTAATAGGACACGAAGTGAGTTCAGTGATGGCGGAATATCAAGCAGTGAGATGCAGCGCCATTCACAAAGACATGCCTGAATGGAGGTTACTGACCACTTTATCCTGAGATTTTTTAACTTGATTTTGATTCGAATATGAGTATATAATTTTTTTTTTTTTTCCAACTTGCCCCATTGGCCATTGATGTACCTATTTATTTGTTTATTTATTCAACCTGTAATTTGTACTTACTATTGCCCACCATGAAAATTCATGGACAAAGCCGGGCAGCTTCTGTTTAGTGATGTATTAACACGAATTTGGAGTCCCAAGATTTTACTAAATGAAATTACCCTAATTTTATAGTTTGAGATGCTATTAGTGAGTGAAACTCCATTTGCAGATCCTGATTTGGTGAATTCCCAATCCAGAATAAAGCCACCATTTCGTTTTCGGAGTCGATTCCTAACTTTGTTTATCCTTTGAAATGATCATGTCATTCATGTCTTGATATAAAGAACCAATCCAACAAGAAATTACTATGAAAAAGAGAAAAAAAAAAAAAAAAAAAAGCTGTTGTAATATTCAGTACAAGTAACTAGGTTCTATCATATATTCATATGTACGAATGTACTATGTATAAAATTATCAGTTCAAAATCAATTTTCATCATTTGGGAAAAAAAGTGTTTTAATCTGTACAAGTAGAACCTAATTACCCAATATCTAAACTAAGAAATTAATCGAAATTATAACTACTTCATTCTCCTCATACATACGAGTCGAGTCACCTTCAATAGCTTTAAATGTCTACTATACATCCGAATGTATCATATATTCATCGTAACATTATAATCTTTGCCAAATAAGCGAGTGACAATGAATATACCTCGGAATTTCGACTCTTTCTGTACTTCCTATGATCAACCAACATTGTTAAGAGCTTGATTGACTTAAGCTTGATTGTTAGGTTTTTCAACATCAGTGGAAGGAGGGTTTTTCGACTCTGGTAAAAAGTTGAAAGGATCAAGCAGCCATAGATGCAAATTCACAAAGCTGTAAGGCAGTCAAATTAGTTGGAAGGATCAAGTTTTATCTGTTCTGTTTTCAGTCATCTTAACATTTACGGAGCTCAATATGAAATTTGATTATTTTTTTTTAATGCTTTTAAACAATTATGATAGTAGTAAGAGGAAGCCCCCATTAATGGATAAACAAAATTTTGGATATAGTAAGTGTAAAATAAATTAAACTTCCACATTTTGGATATAGTAGTAATCCCAAACATATTAATTTGGAATGTCAGAAAAAACTTTAGTAGTAATCATGATTGTGATGGGTTGAGGCAATGTGATCAATGTGGGTAGCTCTATTCAAGTCTCTTAGAAATAACCTTTCACTTTCCAATTGTGGAATGTTCAATGGCCCTAGTTGTTGTTGTTGTTGTTGTTTTCGTCTTCGTCGTTGTTCTGGTTGTTGCTGTATAATATTAGTAAATCGTCTAGTTGATGAACATAGTTAATGCTTTAATACTGCATCTTGTATTGTTTAATAAGTCAAACTGCCCTGTGGCAAATAGAATCTTTACTTAATTAAATATTTAACAGATTGAAAAGGCGGTATTTGTAATCTTTCTAAAATAATTTATGCAGTTGGTAAATATGTTGCTTTGACATATTGTACGGAGTACAAGATACAAATTTATGCATGAATGGAGAGTTGGAGACCACGAATTCCGGGATATCCCATAATTGGCGAGTAACACTTTGTCCATTGCTTACATTTTGACTTTTTGCACCCTATACTGCTTTCGATTTAGCTATTTTTTTTTTTTACTATATACTTTGTATTGATGATTGATATTATTATGTATGCTGTTTGATTAATCTCAATTTGTATTCTCAAATTATTTAGTTTATTTATATTTGATACTCGTATGTAAAGATATTAATAGCCAAAGTAGTGCACTAACGTGAAAGTTAAAAGACAGATGAAGTATATAGGAAGTTGAATAACTGATTTCCTTTTTCCTCTAAACATTATACGGAGTACTTAGTATATGCTTTTTGGCCAAAACACAGTTGAATATTATGACTTGATTGTACAGCTGATGGTTGGGAAAAGACTAAGTACCATACCTCCAGATCATTGACAGCAGTATTAACTGAAGAAAACCATCAACTTGTTCCTAATTAATTCGCAGGATGATTATATCTTTTATTTAGTTTGAGTTTAGTTTAATGAATTTTGCCTCTAGTTCGTTTACTTGTGATTGTGCACCTGTAAAAAATGATTTTTTGATGTCTATTTTAAGATTATTTACATTGACTTCTTCATTCCTTGCATACATGACTTGCTATTAGTGTGTCGACTACTTGGTCTTGGTTTGACATTCAAAGTTTTGCATTACATCATAGCCAAACATGAACTCATTTTACCATTCAAGGCAACAACGGTTGAGTCTCATCATCTTCGAGTACATCTATGAAGTTAAACCTGCAAAGTTGAATTATCAACACATTCTATTCTTAGCCTCTATTTCTTCTGTTGTGGTTCTCGATTTTCAAATTATTGCTCCCTTACATTAGGATTGGAGACAATCAGGCTATACTTTATCTATAATTCTGGAATTTTGCGTCTTCAGAGGTCATTATGAGCATAAAAATTCTAGGAGCACATATATCTACTGTAATCGTAGCATGTATTGCTGTAGGACTTTTAATAGTACTGGTACTCTTGATTTGGTTGTGCTGCGTGCTCTGTCGGGGAAGAGATGGAGATAGGAGGAGGAGAACGACTCACAGTATCTCTGTAGAAAATCCTCCTGGAGCTATTAGAGGTATATATGACCCTATCCTGCAGAATTTAGTATTTGTTCTATCTTGGTGCTTGCATGATTCCTGCCCTTTTTTTACATAAATGAATGCGTTTTTATGCTTTTATCTGAATAATGAATTGGATAATATATGCTTGTAAGGCTGGTGATCAAAACTTCCCAAATTGCTTAGGAATTAAGTAAAACGAATACAAGTGCTTAAAAAATGCCATAATTTTTTGGAAATTTTGTTTTTTACCACCTCACAAAAACACGAAAATCTCTTTTACCACCTCCCAAAAAAAGTATTTTACTTTACCACCTCATAAAAAACACGAATATAGGTTTTACCACCACTTAACGGTTTCCATCCAAAAATTCCGTTAAGTGTGGCCCACAGTAACACGTGTCAGCATTTTATTTGTTAAAAAAAAAAGAGAAATTAAAAAAAAAAACAAAAAAAAACCTAAAACTACTCCGGCCACCACCGCGGCACCACCCCCGCGCCACCGCCGCCTTCCCCCCCAACTCACCACAGCACTCCCCGAAACCACCACCTGCGTCGCACCACCAGCCCCAACCCACCTAAACCCTCCCCCTCCCTTTCCCGCAACCGTAACACCCCCAAAAACCACCAAACCCAAAACCCTCCTTCCCTAATACGGTCACGATTTCGGCCACAAATGGCCGAAATCGGCCGGTTTTAAGGCTGAGTGGCCTTAACCGGCCGATTTCGGCCATTTGTGGCCGAAATCGTGGCTATTTTGGGGGGATTCGTGGTCATTGAGGGTTGTGGGTTGGTGGTTTTTGGGTCGATTGCGGTTGCGGGAGATGGAAGGGGGCGTTCAGGTGGGTTGGAAGAGGGAGGGGGTGGAGTTGCGCCGCCAGTGGTAGGTTCGGGGGGTAGTTGTGGGTTAGGTGGTGGCGTGGTGGTGGCGCTGTGGCGGTGGCTGGGTAGCTTTAGAGTTTTTTAATTTTTTTTTCTTTTTTTTTTATTTTTTTCTTTTTTTGGCCAATAATAGCACGACACGTGGCTTTATGGGCCCACTTAACGAATTCTTAAACGGAATCAGTTAAGTGGTGGTAAAACCTATATTCGTGTTTTTTATGAGGTGGTAAAGTAAAATACTTTTTTTGGGAGGTGGTAAAAGAGATTTTCGTGTTTTTGTGAGGTGGTAAAAAACAAAATAGCCTAATTTTTTAGGATTTACGCATTCATGGTACTTTGGAATGCCATTAGATATGATGATATTTAGTCAATAGTTATGAAGTTAAAAAAATCATTTAAACCTTTTACTCTCTGTCTTCTATGTTTATTTTTCTACCAAAACATGTAATAATCCTTTTGTCATTAGTTTGTGTAAAAGCCTAAATGGATGAAGTGCTTGTTAGGTAACCAGCAGCATGTTGAACCAGCTCAACAACGGCAGCAGAACCATAATCCACCTAGAAGGGCTGAACATCATAAGGATTTATATACTCCTCCCGCTTCAGCTGTATCACATCTTCCTTCACAGTCTTCTGTGGGAAGCAATGGCAGCAACCCATTGCCTCCACAACCATCTCGGCGTTCTCCAGCAGCTCAAGTTCCATCAGCTTACTCAAACTCAGGGCAGTCCAATTTATCTGGCAGTGGAAGCTTAATCCCACCTCCATCTCCAGCTTTATCATATGCCTCTTCACAGACCATGTTTACTTACAATGATCTTGCAATGGCAACAAATAGCTTCTCAAAAGATAATTATTTGGGAGAAGGTGGTTTTGGGTCTGTTCACAAAGGACTTCTTCCTACTGGGAAAGCAATTGCTGTTAAGTCTCTTAGATCTAATAGTGGTCAAGGAGAGAGTGAATTTGCGGCAGAAGTTGAAATCATTAGCCGAGTGCATCACAGGCATCTTGTTAAATTAGCAGGTTTCTGCATCACTGGCTCGAAAAGATTTCTTGTTTATGAATTTGTTACTAACAAGACTCTGGAGTTCCACCTTCATGGTTAGATCATGTTTACTTTTACTTGATCGTTGTTTTAATTTTGTTGATTTTTCAAGAATGTATCTATTCTGGTTCCATCTGATGAAATAATCATGTTGCAGGTAAGGATCAGCCTACAATGGATTGGCCCACGAGATTAAAGGTGGCTGTGGGGGCTGCAAAAGGATTAGCATATCTGCATGAAGATTGTAAGTACTCTTGCTGTCATTATGCCTTCAATGTCAGGAACCATTTTTGGTGATTTCCTGATACATGTGTACGGGTGTGAATCTAATGCATGTTCCGGTCACTATAATGTAGGCCAACCAAGAATTATACATCGTGATATTAAAGCTACTAATATACTCCTAGACGACAAATATCAAGCCAAGGTGACTTCCTGATCATGTTTGATTAGTGTTGCTATTGATTTATTGATTTGTTCATAGTATCAATCATTTTTCTCCCTTCCCAACTCTTTAATATCTATTCGAGTATTTGAGATCTTTTAACATGTTTGAATTCATTTTCTACAACGTAAAAGTCAAGCTTGTGTTTTGCAGGTTGCAGATTTTGGACTTGCAAAGCTTACACCTGAAGAATATACACATGTTACCACTCGAGTTATGGGAACCTTGGGGTATAATAATCTGATCCCTTCTTCATGGTCTATTGTACTATATGTCTATATGTATTTGATCCAAAGATATATCCAAATCTAATAAACTAATAAAGTATTAATTTAACACTCATTATGCTGATGTTTCACTCTATATCATGCTTGCAGATACTTGGCTCCAGAGTATGCTTCATCTGGGAGACTCACGGAGAAGTCTGATGTTTATTCCTTCGGTGTCATGCTTCTGGAATTGATTACTGGACGTAGACCAGTTGACAGAACACAAAAGCAGTATAGTCTAGTGGAATGGGTAAAGTTCTTTTCTTTCATGGTTTCAACTCATATCTATATACTGTATGATTTTATACAACTTCAAGAAATCATATTATTTGGATTCAATCAAGCTGAGAAGCTACAGCTTAAAAGATTCTCAGAAAAGTAAATAAATTAGCATTCTGCTGGCTTTTTGCAGGCGAGACCTTTACTCACAACTGCTATGGAGGATGAGAACTTCAATCAACTTGTTGATCCACGCTTGCAATTTAGTTACAAGCATAGTGAGATGGCTCGTATGGTGACTTGTGCTGGTACATGTGTTCGAAAGTCAGCACGTAGTAGACCACTGATGAGTCAGGTATTCAACTCACATGCATGTCTGAAAGTGTATAATAATAAAAAGGCATACTATGGACTAATGCATCTGCTTAGCCTTGAAATTATCTGAAGCACGTTCTTCATATCTTACTGATCAGATAATAATAGAGTATACGGCGTACTATTGACCAATGCATCTGTTTTCCCTTTGATTACAAATATGCCAATTTATCTTTCTTGTTTTTCTGATGCTGTTTTTGAACAATGGAAATGAGCAGGTAGTTCGAGCTCTTGAAGGGAATTTGTCCCTTGATGATTTAACCGAAGGAATAACACCTGGCCGTAGTATGCTCCATAGGTATGAAACTGCTTCAGAAAATACTGGTAGTCAATACAAGAAAGGTTCCAAAGGGGACTCAACAGAATTTGTTAGCACTGAGTATGATGGAACAACAAGCGAGTATGGATTGTATGTGACTGGTTCAAGTAGTGAAGAACAGACTACTCGAGAGTTGGATACTGAAGAGGTGCAGAGAAATAAGGCACATGTTAAGTAACTCCGTATTATTGATTTTAAATTTCTCTAGCTGATTCTAGCTTGCAAATCAATTACTACAAAGGATGACTATGAAATCAATTTTGCAGTCGCGTTATTATGTTCACTAATGGTATGATTCAGGTGCTATTGAAGAGATTATCTTGCATATGCTGGATTGAGACAGATGAGGACTGTTGGTTTTATAACAAAACAAAAAAAAAAGTCTTATAACCCGATGTCTAATACAATTTCATGCTAACCACACTCATAGATCATGTGTGAGTTGGACTGCTGACCATTTGTTATTCTTTGATTGTAAACAAATGATTTTCCCAATTGCAACTATTTTTGTTCATGGAGAAATTCTGTAGGAAATTGTTGTTGTTTTTTTTTTTTTTTTTTTTTCCTTGTTGATTTGTTTGACTGTTAATAAATGTTGGAGTTTTTGTTTTATACATATTTGAATTAGGAGTTTAACTTAGAACTTCAAATATGGATAGAGGAAGTCTTGTATTTATTACATGTGTGAAAAAGATTGATAAAGAATATACATGTGGACACAAGGCTTTAAGAAAGGCATGAGCACGAGAATAAGACATAAAGACACTTTATCCGTATAAACATCTATTTTTGGCAAATAAGGTTGGTTTGACATAGGGTCAAGGGAAGGGAATGAAGCTAAGGTTACTCGAGGCAAATCCAAGGCAACACAAGGGCAAAGGCATCTTAAGACATGATAACAAGAGGTGGCCCAATCCATTAATGAGATGGTTTTGGACACTAATTAGGCATCTATCTTGTGGCTTTGGGACCCCACGAGTCTTCGAGAGACCATTTGGGTGGTTGGAATCATCTACTCCACCTTTAAAGTAACTAGTTAGACCACTATGATGTGACCAACTAGTGGTTGTATATGTTTCGAAACACAACATTTTGTGACTAATATGACCCTAGTAATGTATACTTTTTTTTTGACAAATAGTAATGTATACTTTTGGTGCTGAGAAAAACTATAAAGGCTATGCTTTAATCCATTTGATTACCTTCGTTTTGGTCCATTTGATTACCTTCACTTGAAAAATTTATAAAGGCTATGCTTTAGTCCAATTGATTACCTTTGTTTGAATGTTTGATTATTGTTTTTCATATTATGGTACATTTGAAAACTATAATTACAATTATAAATGTATATAAATAGTGAAAAAGGTCAAACTATATTAATTATTCTGAAATCGCCAAAAAAAATAGAGAAAATGTAAAAATATAAAGGCTATGCCTTGGGCCTGTTCTCTTCAGATTATTTTCAGTTCACCTCAGTTCAGTCAATTAGAACAGGCCCTTAGTCCATTTGATTTAATCTAGTTTGAATAAACTTAACAAATGAGAATCTCATATCTTAAGTACCAATCCCAAACTTTTACTCTTGAATATTAATCCGTAAAATAAACTATCACCTAGGTACTCAAATAATATAGTCCATTCTCTCGTCAAATATATATATATTATAGTCCATTCTAATTATTTATGAAATAAGCAAATACGAATACAAATACGTATTAGATGACTTTTAAATCTATATCTATACTTGTTATTATTATTATTATTATTATACATTAAAAAGCGTTCCTAAAACAAAATATATTCCACGTGTCACATTTTTTAAGTTTGACATGTGAGCAATATGTGCCACATGTCACTATAAACATGACATGTCACCTTCACAATATGGATTAGGTTTGCATATAAAAAATTCTTATAATAAGACTTGAACTCAGGACCAACAAGTTAGTTACAAGTCTTACCATCTTAGCCATTTATCAGTTGTGTTTGTTTATCCAACAAAATTATTGTTAACTTGATAAGTTAATTAGTATTTTATTATGCTATTTGTTTCCATTATGTACTGATTGACTTTGACAACTAAAAAATGTTTATAGCAAGACTTAAACTCGAAACCAACAACAACAAACTAGCAACTCGGGGCATCGCTCAAAAACGACTAGTCGCTTCGCCCCTCGTGAAGTGGGGCTGACTGCTGAGGGGTCCTAATTCTTTACCTTTTCTTAGAACTGTCAATTTGGGTATTCAAGTCGGGTTTTGGTCGGGTCAAGTTAGGTCTCGGGTTAAATCAAGATCAGGTTATGTCGGGTCAATCTAGCTTCTAATCAGTTTCAAGTTCAGGTCGGGTCAATTTCGGTTCAAGTTATAACGGGTTGTTCACCTTTTCGGATATAAGTCGGGTTCAATTCGAGTTAAGATCAAATCGGGTTCAATTTCAGATTCGGGTTGTGTTGAGTCGGGTTTGGATGGGTTAACAAGATGGTACATTCGGTTCAGGTTAGTGTTGAGTCGGGTTTTGGTTCAAGTTCAATTCTAATAAATATCGATGTGGCAAAGTTAAACTATATAATTACACCTTCTATAATTTGATCAAGCATCATCAAGATTTTATTAAACCTATATACGAGTATTAGAGAACAAAGGTATATATATAAGCTGAACAAAAGATTTTATTAAATCGGATTGAGTGTTTACATATAATTATACCAGTATATAAGCTGAATAAAAGGTATATTAAATTTTATTAATTAAACCTTCCATGACTCGTATTCATGTTTTAATTGGGTCAGGTACTAGTTCAGGTTCGGATTGTTTTCGGGTCAGATTAAATCGGTTGACGGTAACTATCAGATCGAGGGCAGGTTCGGGTTCAGGTCATAAAGTATTGGATCAAATAGGGTTTTGAGATTAGGTCAGGTTCAGGTTAGGTTACAGGTCACTAGTTTAACCCCATTGTTCGAGTACAGGCTGGGTTCAAATCTTTGTCCGTTAAAATCGGGTTCTCAGGTCGGGTCAGTTTTTGACACCTCCAGCTATAATCCACACTTTTTGAGGAAATTTTGAGGTTTCGGGGCCCGGTGGCAAAAAGTGTTGAGACCCTAAAGATATATTTTGGGGTCATATAATGTCGTTTGAAACCACATATGACCATTATGTGTTGTCATAAACATCCGTGGTAGGCTAGATTTTACGAAATCGCTGCAAGTTGTGAACGGGTAAAATGACCGTTTAAGAGCATATTGGATGGTTCCACTGACCCAATTGTACTTCCGGAGGATATTAAGGACCATGGTAAATATCTCGGCAATTTTTTGTTTCGGAGAAAATAAAGGTCAAAAAATTACAAAATTAAAGGCTTAATCCACGTTTTTTGAGGAAATTTTGAAGTTTAGGGGCCATATGTTGCCGTTTGAAACCATATATGATCATTCTATGTTGTCATAAACGTCTGTGGTAGGCTTGAGTTTACGAAATCACTACAAGTTGTGAACAGATAAAATTACTATATAAGGGCATATTGAGATATTCCACAGACTCAATTGGACTCCCTGAAGGTATTAGGGATCATGGTTAAAATCTCGATAATTTTTATTTTCGAGAAAAAAAAGGTCAAAAATTACAAAATTGAAGGCTATAATTCATGCTTTTTGAGGAAATTTAAAGTTTTCGGGGCCTGATGGCGAAAAGTGTCGAGACCCTAGAGGATATATCTTAGGGTCATATAATGCCATTTGAAACAATATATGATCATTATATGTTGTTATAAATGTACGTGTTAGGCTTGAGTTTATGAAATCACTACAAGTTGTGAAAAATGACCATTTAAGGCGTATTAGATGGCTCCACTAACCCAATTTGACTCCCGGAGAGTAATAGGGACCATGGCAAAAATCTCGCCAATTTTAGTTTTCGGGCGAAAAAAAGGTCTAAGTTTTAAAAAATTAAAGGCTATAATCCACGTTTTTGAGAAAATTTTGAGGTTTCGGGGCTTTGTGGCGAAAAGCCTTGAGACCTTAATGGTTACATCTCGAGGTCATATAATTTTGTTTGAAACCACATATGATCATTATATGTTGTCATAGACGTCCGTGGTAGGCTTGGGTTTATGAAATCACTACAAATTGTGAAGGGGTAAAATGACCATTTAAGGGCATATTAGATGGATCCACCGACCCAATCGGACTCCCGGAGGGTATTAGGGACCATTGTAAACATCTCGACAATTTTTATTTCCGGACGGAAAAATGTCCAAAAACTACAAAATTGAAGTCTATAATCCACGCTTTTTAAGTAATTTTTGAGGTTTCGGGGCCCGGTGACGAAAAGCCTTGCGACCCTAAGGTATACATCTCGGGGTAATATGATGCCCTTTGAAACTATATATGATCATAATATGTTGTCATAAACGTCCGTGGTAAGCTTGTGTTTACGAAATCACTACAAGTTGTGAACGGGTAAAATGACTATTTTAGGCCATATTGTGAGATTCCACCGACCCAACTGGACTTTCTGAGGGTATTAGGGACAATGGCAAAAATCTCGGCAATTTTATTTCCGGGCGAAAAAAGTTCAAATAATTACAAAATTAAAGGCTATAATCCACGCTTTTTGAGGAAATTTAGAAGTTTTGGAGCCCGATGGAGAAAAGTGTTGAGACCCTAGAGGATATATCTTGAGGTCATATACTGCCATTTGAAACTATATATGATCATTATATCTTGTCATAAATGTACGTGTTAGGCTTTAGTTAATGAAATCATTGCAAGTTGTGAACGGGTTAAATGACCGTTTAAGGGCGTATTAGATTGTTCCACTGACCCAATTTGACTACCTGAGAGTATTAGGGAACATGGCAAACGTCTCGCCAATTTATATTTTCGCGCGAAAAAAAGGTCTATAAATTACAAAATTGAAGGCTATAATTCACGTTTTATGAGGAAATTTTGAGGTTTTGGGGCATGATGGGGAAAAGCCTTGAGACCCTAGCGGTTACATCTCAGGGTCATATAATGCCGTTTGAAACCACATATGATCATTATATATTTTTATAAACGTCCGTGGTAGGCTTGAGTTTACAATGCAAAATCACTACAAGCTAGTTGTGAACGGGTAAAATGACCGTTTAAGGGCATATTGGATGGTTCCACCAACCCAATTAGACTTCCGGAGGGTATTAGGGATCATGGTAAACATCTGGGCAATTTTTATTTCCGGACGGAAAAAGGTAAAAAAAAATTACAAAATTGAAGGCTATAATCCACGTTTTTTAAGCAAATTTTGAGGTTTCGAGGCCCGGTGACGAAAAGCCTTGAGACCCTAAGGGATACATCTCGGGGTCATATGATGCCGTTTGAAACCATATATGATCATTATATATATCATAAATGTCCGTGGTAGGCTTGAGTTTACGAAATCACTACATGTTGTGAACGGGTAAAATGACTATTTAAGGGCATATTGAGAGATTCCACCGACCCAATTGGACTCCATGAAGGTATCCAGGACCATGGTATAAATCTCGGCAATTTTTATTTCCGGTCGAAAAAAGGTAAAAAAATTACAAAATTGAAGGCTATAATCCACGCTTTTTATGGAAATTCAGAGATTTCGGGGGCCTGATGGCGAAAAGTGTTGAGACCCTAGAGGATATATCTTAGGGTCATATGATGCCATTTGAAACCATATAGGATCTTATATGTTGTCATAAATGTACGTGTTAGGCTTGAGTTTATGAAATCATTACAAGTTGTGAACAAGTAAAATGACCGTTTAAGGGCGTATTAGATGGTTCCACTGACCCAATTTGACTTCAGGAGAGTATTAGGAACCATTGCAAACATCTCATCAATTTTTATTTTTGGGCGAAAAAAGGTCAAAATATTACAAAATTGAAGGCTATAATCCACGTTTTTTTAGAAAATTTTGAGGTTTTGGGGCTTGGTGGCGAAACGACTTGAGACCCTAACTGATACATCTCGTGGTTATATAATGTCGTTTGAAACCACATATGATCATTATATGTTGTCATAAACGTCCGTGGTAGGCTTGAGTTCGTTTACGAAATCACTACAAGTTTGAACAGGTAAAATGACCGTTTAAGGGCATATTAAATGGTTCCACCGACCCAATTAGACTCCCGCATGATATTAGGGACCATGGTAAATATCTCGGCAATTTTGTTTTGATGAAATTTTGAGGTTTAGTGACCCGGTTGTGAAAAGCCTTGAGGCTAAAAGGGATACTATTCGGGGTCATATAATGCCGTTTGAAACCATATATGATCATTATATGTTGTAATAAACGTCCGTGGTTGGCTTGAGTTTACAAAATCAGTGCAAGTTGCGAACGGGAAAGATAATCGTTTAAGGGCATATTGGATGGTTCCACCGACCCAATAGGATTTCTGGAGGGTATTAGGGAACATGGTAAACATCTCGGCAATTTTTATTTTCGGGCGAAAAAATGTCAAAAAATTACAAAATTGAAGGCTATAATCCATGCTTTTTAATGAAATTTTGAGGTTTTGGGGCCCGGTGCAAAAAGTGGCAAAATTGAAGGCTATAATTCACCCCATTGTTCGAGCACAGGTTAGGTTCAGATCTTTGTCGGTTAAGGTCGGTTCCTCGGGTCGAGTCAGTTTTTGAAGCTTTAGGGTCTCAACAGTAAACTTTTTGCCACCGGGCCCCGAAACCTCAAAATTTCCTTAAAAATTATGGATTATATAGCCTTCAATTTTGTAATTTTTGACCTTATATCGCCAGGAAATAAAAATTGCCGAGATGTTTACCATGGTCCCTAATACCCTCTGAGATTAATTGGGTGGGTGGAACCATCTAATTTGCCTTTAAATGGTCATTTTACCCATTTTTGTACATGCCTCTTGTATTGGTTATAAGCTCTTACGGGGCTTTTACTTTGACGGAAAATGGTCATATATGGGTCCACACAATATTATATGATCTCGGGATTCATCCTGTAGTGTTCCGTGAAATTCCAACTCCAGCTCTCGACACCTCCTAAATCGCTCCGATTTCGTGTATTACAGTAGAGTTATTGATTCGGGTATTCAAGTCGGATTTAGGTTGGGTCAAATCATGTCTCATGTTAAACTAGGATCAAGTTTTGTCGGGACAATCTAGCCTCATATCAGGTTCAAGTTTAGGTCGGGTCAATTTCAGTTGAGTTTATTCTAGGTCGTTCACCTTTTCGGATATATGTTGGGTACTTGGGTTTTACTCGAGCCAAATTCAGATCGGATTCAATCTCAGGTTCGGGTTGTGTGTGAGTCAGATTTGAGTGGGTTAATAGATGATACATTCGGGTTCGAGTTAGTGTTGAGTTGGGTTTTGATTCAAGTTCAATTCCAATAAATATCGATATGCTCAAGTTGAACCTATATAATTATGCCTTCTATAATTTGATCAGCATTATCAAGATTTTCTTAAACCTGTATATGAGTAATAGAGAACAAAAGGTATACAAGCTGAATCCGATTGTGGGTTTACAGATTTGTACCAGTATATAAGTTGAACAAAAGGCATATAAATTTTATTAAATCTTCCATGACTCGGATACATGTTCTAATTGGGTCGGGTGCTAGTTCGGGTTCAGATTGTTGTTGGGTCGGATTAAATCGGTTGACGATTACAACAGGTTCGGGTTTAGGTCAAAAATTATTGGATCAAATCGGTTCGGTTAACATATGGTCAGGTTCAGGTCGGGTTAGAAGTCACTAGTTTCACCCCATTGTCCGGGTACAGATTGGGTTCAGATCATTGCCGGTTTAGGTTAAGTTCTCGGGTCGGATCAGTTTTTGACAGCTTTACTTTTTCCTCACCTTAAAAAATAAAAAAAAATAAAAAAAAAGACTGGTCGCTAAGTAGCAAAATTACAGCTGCAAATTGCAATAGTTCCTGTAACAAGACAACGAATCCCTTAGCTTGCATATTCCTTTTCTTCGTCTACTTCTTCTTCTTCCTCAATTCCCCCTTTTTTTCTCTCTCCTCCTTTCCAACAGAAATCAAAAAGGGGTTCACTCAAATCCAAGGTCAATGGCATCGCGTCGTCGAAAGCTCCTCAAAATCATCATCCTTGGTGATAGCGGGTAATTTTAATTTTATTTCTCTCTCCTTGTTATTTAATTACTTTTGGAATTTGATGAATTTTGATGGGTTGATTTTAAATTTTTAATCTTTTTGAATATTTGATGATGATTTTACAGAGTTGGGAAGACTTCACTTATGAATCAGTATCCTTTGAATTGAATTATGATTTTCTCTATAATTTTGACCAATTTTTGGTATTTTTTTGTGCCATTTTTTGCTAATTCTAGTTATTACTCTTTTTAATTTAATTTTATTGCATGCCCCATCCTCTAAATTTAATGCTGACATTTCTTAATCAATTTTAAAGTGTTTTCAATCTATTTAATATGGAGTAATTGGAATTAGAAATTTGGGGTTTCGCCTTAATTTGATAAAATTCAGATTTGTTAATAAGAAGTTCAGTAATCAGTATAAAGCAACAATTGGAGCTGATTTCTTGACTAAAGAACTTCAATTTGAAGATAGGCTTTTCACATTGCAGGTATGATCATGTTTATGACTCGTCCTTTTCCCGGTTTGCATTCATAATTTACATCTATTTTGCAAATGAATTTGCCTTTAATTGCTGTGGTATGTTAAATGCATGTTTAGTGTTGAGATCCTTAAGAATTTGGGAATATGTTTAGATTCTAATTTTGAAGAAGTGTAATTGTATGAAGCTGGAACCTTTATAATCTGCTCCTCACTTGCCTGAGCTTTGTAGATTATGTCAAATTTTAGGGATACATGGTGCATGTTTCAAAGCGCGGGGGTACCTTGTGCATTTTTTGGAACCTTTTCTTCCGAAATAAAAAAAATAAAATAAGATAGAGGAAGTTTTCTTGCCTTCAATTCAGAGTGCAAGGATGATAAGTTAGTGCAGCTTGTATATTGATGTATGAGCATGTCTGCCTTCATTGGCATGAAGAAGTTGGGACTTAGGATATCCCAAAATCATGTTATGTGTTCGATTCTACAGAAATCTGAAAACATTTTGAAGGATGTGGTCTTTATGTTGTCATCCTTCTTTCATTTCTGTCTCATGGACCTAGAGTAGACACTTGTTCTAACCCCACTCATACGGTGATGGAAACAAGTTTCTGCATCCCTCATAACCATTGTGTTGGGTTTTTATGAAAAGATTAAGTGGGAATGATTGGTCGTGGGAGCTTTGCTTCTCCTTCTGTTCTTCATTTATATATATTATTTATTGTGCTTACTAAGTTTCACCCATCAAATGTAGCTTTATAGCTGTGCAGAAACCTCCTTTTAGATCATTTAGATATTTAAAACAAGAGATTCTCTCATATGCTAGTTCGTCTAGGGATTGATCCAATGATCCTTTTCTTATCATATTGGTGAATTGTGATCACTTTGTTCTATCTATGGCATTGAGCAAGATAAAAATGACCTTACTCTGTCACCCTGTATCCATGGATTGAATGTACTAAAGGGGTTTAGAGCTATGATTTGCATATTAATGATGCAGCTTCTGCTAAATAGGATGAGATAATGAAATTTAACCTAAAAAAAGTTGGCGGGAGAGACTTTGTTGTTGGTATATCTTTTCATACACATAACGCCATAGCGGTAGCTTACCTACCAGCGAGCTTGTGATGTACCCTCTGTAAAACAAAGAACATATGGAAAATGGTAGAGAAAGATGGTCTAAAATGTTGTAATTCATGTGTATCCTGTGTATCCATCTCATCATAGTCTGCTTGCAACAGCTATTTGCTTGTTGTCTGTTCTATACTGAAAATTTTGTCCTGCAATATTCTAAACTAAGGTGAATGTTGTTTGGCGGAATTGCAGATTTGGGATACAGCTGGACAGGAAAGGTTTCAGAGTCTAGGTGTTGCTTTTTACCGTGGTGCAGATTGTTGTGTTCTTACTTATGATGTTAATGTCACAAAGTCTTTTGAGAACCTCAATCGGTGGAGGGAAGAGTTTTTATTACAGGTAAGTGTTCTTTCAAGTTTGTCCTAATTACTTGAACACTTCAAGGGAGGCAACTACACTGAGTTTTACTCTTTTTGTGTGATAGGCAAGCCCAAGTGATCCAGATAACTTCCCATTTATTTTGCTGGGGAACAAGATAGATGTTGATGGTGGAAGCGGCAGAGTGGTAAATTTTCTTAAATCTTAAAAATAAATGGCTTTTCTTTAATTTGAGATTTTGGACATTATAATTAATCATTTCCTATGATGATAATGTACATCAAGTTGAACTAGTCTAAAGTCTTTGGGTCAATGTAAAAGGAGTTAATACTTAACTCTTGTATGCTGTTCCTACCCTTTTTTTTGGTCAAAAATAAATTGCCGTCTTCATTGCCAGTAATCATATGAGCTCATGTATATCTCCAAATAAAACAGGTCTCAGAAAAGAAGGCAAAAGCTTGGTGCATGAGCAAGGGGAATATTCCTTATTTCGAAACCTCAGCCAAAGATGGTACAAATGTTGAAGAGGCTTTCATGTGCATAGCTAAAAATGCCATAAAGAATGAACCTGAAGAAGAAATGTGAGTTTCCATTAAATGATTATCCTTTTGGCTTGTATTGTCTGATTATGTTTGAGCACTGAAACGGACCACTCCCTTCAACCCTATATGGATTTCTTTTATGGGTGTCCTTGAAAGAATGCTCCATTTCCTTGATAGCCATGTGACCCCATCTACTTGCTCTTATCAATGGTATATGGTTCCGCTAATTTACCTTTTTATCAGCTCCACCAAACCAAACCATGTAAAATGTATTTGGGGCATATATTTATCAACGGAGGGAGCATTTATTCAGTTCCATACTCCATTTTGATGAACCCTTGATTAATTTATTTCTTTCCATCGTTACTTCTATATATTACTTAGAAGGGATTCTAATTGTTTGATCTATTAATTATGTTATAGGTATGTTCCCGACACCATTGATATGACGAACAGAGCACAATCTCAAAGTTCTTCAGCCTGTGAATGTTAAGAATATGTTGCCGTGTAAAAGAACTGCCTTAAATCCTGAATTGTTCCATTGTTTTACAATATTGACAAGTTTGTCTGTGAATGTACACACATCATAATGGAGAATCAAGGAGAAATTATCAACCTGTACTTGTTTTCTCATTATTATTAATAATTCTTTGTCGTTTGATGTTGACTGTGGAGATATATCCTGGTTGCATTGGGATCATATTTATGTTCACACCAAAGTTATTCCAACTGCAAACAATGGCAAAGTTTTGATCTAGGGTCTTAATTTTTCTACTCTGTATTATATAATTGAACAGGGTCTCCTTAATCCGCTTGCTTCCCTTGATTTTTGGCAAGGCATGAAGAGGTTTATTGCAAATAGTTTCTAGTTATACTACGAGTACTACTTACTCACCTATTCAAAATCTATACTCCTTGAATCAATGTAGCCTGCACGGCTGTGCACACCATATACGTATTACATTGATATCTGGCGAAATCGAGTAACTGTATACAAATTTAACTAGTTGGTGACAATTACAGTTGGACAAAAAGTAAACTCGCGTGATTTTTAGAGAGCCTACAATATACGATGTACCATAAGTTGAATCTTTATACGTGACTGCAGATACTGTGTTAACTACTTAACTACCAACATTACAGTAACAGTACAAAGATCTTTTTACTTGTGTAATTTTTGGAGCCTACAATGTATTAAAGTTGGATCTACCCAAAAGCTATAAGAGTAAGAAAAAGACTAATCTAAATTTCAGTTTCAAATACAGATCCTAAAAACTAATTCTGCTTCAATCTTAAGAACTACAATCTTTGCTACAAAACTTTTCCGCCAATTATATTACACATTTGGATATCTACCAGAGCCTGAACCTTTCCTCCGTCGCCGCCGCTTTTGTCGGATTCGCCAAAAGCTCAAAAAGAGCAAGAATCCTACCAAAAACACATAATTATAAGATGCCCACAGGTTGTAAGAAAATTTAGGGTTGAAAACTAGATATGCGAGATTCGATCAGATGTAAAAAGCTCGAACATGTTGAATACTGGATGAGACCACAACCATATGGAAACATAATTAAATAAAGTTGGAAGGAGATTAGGTAGCAAAATAGGGATAATGTTTTCATAGATGAAAAAAATAATCATGATATAAAAGAAATTTCATCAAGAATACAATACTAACCAGAAGTGGCAATTATTGCAGGTACAAGCCAATGACTAGCAACCAGCACAGGCATGTCAAGCTGTATGAATTATCAAAAAAATCATGTATGAGGTACTAAATAGCTTATTTAACAGCAAATTATACGTGCAGCATCAGTTCCTTACCTCATCCGTGTAAAAGAGGCCAAAATACTTGTTACTTAAAGAATCGCCAGTTTTCTGGGGAACTATACGGTGAACTTTCAGACCTGAGCCCTCAAAACTAGAATTTGAACTTCTGCCCATATCAATAGCATGGTAACCAGGAAGTATTCTGTTTCTTCCCCTAACTTGCATATTATAACCTTTAGTTCCTACCGCTTCAAACCTGGAGTCAGTCCGGCACATCAATTCCTTCGCCATGACAGCGGAATAGGCTGAGAAATTCACGTCAGTCCTTCGTGATGGCAACTGCTTATCATCTATATACAAGGATGCATCCTGTCTAACAGAATCTGAGAAAAGAATTGGATCCCTGATATTACTACTGGTGAACTCTACTATTTTTTTAAGCAGCCAAAAGCAATTAGTAACCATATGGCTACTGTCAAGACAGTTTGAATCTCCATAAACTGATATCCGGCCTTCACCAGCCTCCAGAAAACCAAGAATAGGTGAATTTTCCTACAAGAATCAAGATAAAGAAGTAAGCAAGATAGACCTACCTGACATGTCAAAGGAGTTTAAACCATTAGCAAGTGATCCCAGTCAACCAGCCAGCAAACGAGAAAATCATCCCACTCACCAAAATGGGGAAATTATTAAAGGATTGTTCCATTTAGGCATTTCCATATATACACACTTTTTTTTTTTTTCTCTTTGAAAAAAAAAGACTAAAAGGTCAATGTTAAATTTTGAATGCTAAAGAATGTGGGCACTGAGCAGTCTTTCCCAACCCCTGATCCATTGGCAAAATAAAAAACTGCTCCAATAAATAAAAATGAGCAATAAACATATAAGCATATACTCCCTCCGTCCCCTTTTGATAGTCCCTTATGGGCAAATTTTAGTCCCAAAATGTTCACCCCATTTGCTTTTTCCAACAACCATTAATATTAATTTTTTACCAAGAATTATGCAAATTTAAATTTCCCATGTAAATTTTGTTTTCCCATGTATTTATTAATTTTTCTCTCTACTTTTTTGCATATTCAATGTCAATTTACTTTTTCAATGTAATTTTATTATTCTTATTTATGTTTATTTATTCCCGTGAAAAATGCTCATAAGGGACTATTCAAAAGGGGACGGAGGTAGTATTATTAACTCTAGTGGTTTCCCAAAAAAAAAAAAAAAAACAACTCTAGTTGAATGATGATAAAAGATAGGATACCAATTACCTTCATCAGACTGGATGATAGCACATTCTGAGTAGCTGCCCCATCTGACCTATCTATGAAAGGAAAACTGTGAACATATCCACCAGCTGGAAACCTTAGTATGTTGGTTCCTGATGCATATCGACTTTGTTCACCATTAATCGAAAAATCACCATTAAGTATCTTATCACCAAATGCAATCCCAAATGGGGCCAAAAGGTCATTCAGTGCAGGAACATTTGCACCACCAGTAACAGGGGTCCACCAGCTCCTAGTATTATCATCAAAAAATCTCATTTTAACCATTGTTTCAACATTATACCACTCAGCAAACACAGCCAATCCCAATCCAGTGTTCAGAATATCTTCCCTCAACTTAATTATCTCTTCTTCAAAATATTCATCTTCAAGATCAACAAGCAGGAGGGTCCCATACTGGCGAGCATCAAAACATGTAAGTGGAGAACCAAGGGTCTCAACATAGTATCCGGCATCACTCAACATGTTGAACATAGTATGGAAATTTGTGTGGGGGTGATCCCCATGCCAATCTAGGATATCATTGCGGACATCCAACGAATCTCTAGGTATATAACCAGGTGGGTATTTGATGTTGTGAAACTGATCCCACAGGATCCTTTTGGATCTTGCAGGAGTTGGAACAACTTTCAATCTCAACCTGAGAACACATATGCTAGTTCGTACTTCTTTCTCACCTTGAACAGGTGGACTTCGGATCTTAACAGTCACATTACCTTCAATCACTCCGTGAAACTGTGCACCTTCTTCCTTAATCTGTACATGGAGTGCCAAATAGCCAGTCCATGGCCATACAACCTCTGAATATGTAAAATGGATGCTAAGCAGATTGCCTTCCTCGTTAAATGGATGCCAGTTTGGTGACTCATAAACATAGCCAATCACACCCATACCATTCAGAATAGTAGCATTAAAGATAACAGGCATAGCACCAGCATAGAGAGGTTGACGACAAAAAGGCCATGAATAAGGGCAATCCATAAAGTCCAGCACACTAGGAAAGATACTCGCCCGTGGTTTGTAATTCTTTAAGATTTCATATGATTCTAACCTGACACCATAATCAGAAAATGATTGCAATTGTACAAAGCAAAGAGTCAGCATTTGTGAAAACAGAGTTAGTGTATTTGTTAGACCATAAATTGAGTAGTATGCACAAATTAAGTAACTCACAGGTCAACTCTCCCAGCACCTTGTTCATACATATTAGGACCAGAGAGCCTCGCAGCTCCTTCAACCAGTGCTTGCTTCATGCTTGCAGGATTCAGGGTGCGTTTTCTGTTGCTCTCTGGAATGATACTGACTAGCAAGCACACCACTCCAGCCACCACGGGACTTGCAACACTTGTGCCTGACAAAGTTTTGCAACCTGTACTGATTTTTGATCCCAAAATGTCACGTCCATAAGCGACAACATCTGGCTTCACACGGCCATATCTGAGCAAAAAAGTTCATAGATAAATCCATAATTCAATATAGAATATCAAATACACTGTATGCACAATTTGCTGAAAAGATGACTAAGGTCTTTTCCATTGCTATTAACTAAATAGATGCATTAGCTAAAGATTACATAGATGTACTTATATTATAAGCAAAAAGTTATTCAGAAATCAATAAAACTATTACCCATGTGGAATCTCCCATGTGCTCATGCCACGTGAAGAAAATGAAGCAATGTGATCAGTATAGTCTATACCACCAACTCCAATGACATCACTTTGATCAGCTGGGTTGTTCAGTGTACCATAGAGTGGTCCGTCATTTCCGATTGCAGACACCATGATTATGTTGTTAGCTGTTAGTTCCCAAACCTAAACAATATGAAAAAGTTTCCAAAGCCTCAGTTATCTTGCAACAGTATACAAGAACCACTTAAATTAGCATCAAAACATGTATGAAGGTTTACAGGAAACATTCATCAAAGCTAAATACTATAAGAAATTAAATAATACATTCATTCTCAGGTTCTTCCCTTTCCCCACCCACCCCCATTCCTTCACTTGTGAACTTTACCCATAGTTGAATATATATGTTATAAAATTAATCAACCAAATCAACATTCATGGACCTTAAGGAATATATAACATTTTCAGGCGAGTAAGCAATAAGAAGCCTTACGATCACTATACAACATTACAACAGACAGGAAGCTTTTTAAAGGGAAGCCTTATGATCACTATACAACAGACAGGAAGCCTACTTTCCAGCATTACTACAAGACTATCAATTGTTTCTGCCATAGAGATGTTATCAACAATTCTAGTGCAACCAAAAAGATATCACAACCAATAGTCGCACTGGAAAGGGTTATTAGGCATCATGTAAAAGAACTAAATCATATATACCACCACTTATCCATCTTAAGATGCTAATATGCTATAAGGTACTTAAATTAGATTCAGACACCTTAAATAACAAGGGCAAATAGAAGGTTGATCAAGTAAAAAGAAATAATGGTGTATCAGATCAATTTGCCAATTGTGAAAGCTGAAAGGAAATGGATTTTTTCATGTAAGAGACAACGTAAGAAATAAAATATAGAACACTAAAAATGGAAGGTGAAAACCTAAAACACTTGGTAATACCACCCCAACTCCACCCAAAAATGACAACTTATATACAAGATTTTGACACTGTAAAAGAATACCACAATTTATGTGAAAAAAACCCATCAACCAACATACCTTCTCCACAAATGGAAGGTCCAAGTGATCAGGACCACCAATACTCAGATTTAGCACATCCATATTAGTTGCAATGGCATAGTTGAATGCATCAAGGAACCATGATGTGTATGACACCTGCAATAAGCTGAATAAAAGATTATCACAAAATTGCTGGTAGTATGCTACTTAAAGTGCATATTCAAGAGGGAGTAAATAGAAAAAGAGAGATGTAATTAGTACGATTTGAATAAAGATCCATCTTTAGTCAGCTTATTATCAATTGACTCAATAAAATATGTTGCCAATGCAGAGAATCAATCCAGGCCCCCAAACCCCCAACAATATGCAAGAAGGAAGAAAGTGGGAATGGGAAAAGAAGTCTTCAGAGTTTCTGACAAGGGAAATTATGGAAACAAGAAAGAAAATAGTTACAACTTTAGAGTAGTGAGGAAACCACACTAGTATTGGTAGCAATTTAAGGAACAGAGGAATGTACGCAGAGAGTAGGGAGGGAATGTTCAAAAAAGTGGTAATTGATTTGTAGAAATGGCGAGTGTCAACTTCTTGAGAGTTGGTTAGCTTTTACACCTGATTATGGCTACATACATTCATACTTTACCCATCTTCCTGAATCGGTTGCATTTTCCCTCTTATTCATCTTCCTATTTTCTATGTTCTGTGTTCATGTGATTATGGCTAAGGATCAGTATTCTTAAAAGCCATATCGAATAAAAACTTTCCTCTCATCCACAGAAACTTCATATCTAGCTAAAAACCAATCAAAGATTCAAGACTCGGTATTTATGCTCCGCTCCCATGTAATCTCACAGGGCTATACCAACTCCTTCTTTACAAGGGCAAAGGACTAGGAAGAGTCAAGTAAAAAAATTCTGGAATTCTCTAAAAGGAAAAATTCCAGTTCACTAAACTAAGAAATGTCACTGTAAAAGATGACCAAATTTGTTGGTTGATATAGCTTATTCTCTTTATACATATTACGACAAATCTAAAATATTACTTTTTTAGAGCTCTTTCAGTCACCACAGCCAAGCACAGTGTAACTTTTACCCTAATTGAAGCTGATGATGAAATGATCCATTCAATGAGAAAGCACAAGCATCACAGCACCTCTTAAGTTTTACCATTGAATAAATATACTTTGTATAAGGAAGAAATCCAAGAACAAGAGAACAGTATAATGTACGAACTATATAGGTTAAAAAGGAGGCATGCAAGTCTAGCATTAGTAGTATTATCAATTTTTTCTCTCCTGTAGCAAAACATGGATTACCTGTGCATCAGTAAATACACGAAAAGCATAAATTTCAGTATCTGGAGCAAATCCAGCGCATTCTGATTCCTGGCCAGCTATAACTCCAGCAACAAATGTCCCGTGTCCAAGATTGTCATTTAGCGTGTTTTCGTTTGTCCAGTTAGTCCGCTCCTGCAAACCACTCATAACATCAGACTACTTATTTACAATATTCAGTATCAAATTTCACTCTTTAGGTCATAATGATATCACCTTCATCTCTAAAATTACATTTTATAGCAACAATCCATCTACTTAGGAATATAGTATACCTTAATATTGCGAAAATGAGGGTGATTTGCCCTAATTCCAGTATCAAAGATTGCCATTTTTACTTTAGCACCTGTGTAGCCCTTGGCCCATAAAACATCAGCACCAAAAAGAGAAGTTACTTGCGAACTCTGCATCAAATAGAGAACAAAAATAATAAGCAACCAAATCACAAATACAATGCACACAATCTCCAAGTTTAAATCTTATACCAAAAGACATTTAGTTCTTTCACAGGGACAAATAACAGCTCAAGATTTCTATGGCTTTGCTTAAGAAAAGAACACAAACTGCCAATATTGGTTTCCAACAAATATTCAAATCAACCAATATCTCAAATTCTCAACACATTTCTCAAGTTATCCATGACACACTGACATAAACTCAATTGACACATTTCCAAATATCGGAGTATATGGATATAATTTGTCCATATATTCCCATTGATTTCAAAAACTTTCATAATCGAACCACTCAAGTTCAATGCCAGTCCTAATCAGAAAACTTCCATTATATATACTCTCACCAGCTCAGTAAAATTCCATAAGTTCTGAAAAACTCACAATTATCAAAATCAAAGTAAGATGTCGATACATATAATTCGAGTTCATATTAATACCATCAATCCATCATTGATAAAATTATCCATCAACATTCACATACTAGATAATTTCAATATGCCAATTGATAAAGAATACAGAATTCCTAATCAATCGAAAACAATTACAAACTTATTATCATCATCTAACCTTTTCGAGAAGATTCCGGCGCCTCCAATTGATCGTCTGGTTGCTGAGCGAGCTCCAGTGACCTCCAACACCTTCTTCCTCAGCCTCAAAGGACATTTTGGTAAATATCTTCCCAGGCCGCTTCTTCACATCGCAAAAAACACTCTCTCTCTCCAACTTCTCCTCCTCAAGCAAGCTCCTCGAGTAGCTAAAATCCACTGACACATCCTTCACCCTATTCAAACCCTCAATTTCTCCGATCACCGCCATTTCCAACGATTCTTCAATCGAAACAACGCCGAAATCAGTCGGAAACTTCGCCGCAGGATTCCGACGCTCGATCCAATCCCAGCCGTCGGATTTGATACTACGACGGAGGTAACTTCGGTGAACATCGGCGTCCTTGTAATTGAAGAATCGGACGATGTAGTTTCTTCGCGAATTTGAGGAATCCGGCTTAGGACGGTGAATTAGGGTTAGGGTTCCGTCATCGAGAAAGGGGGAATGAAGAGAAGAGGAGAAGAGGATGAGGAGAGAGAATAGGAAAGAGGCGGAGCTTTGAGGTTTGATCATGGCGGATTTGGAGATGGAGAATTGTGCTGCTATGGAGGATTTATTTGGCGGGAAAATTCCACCATTGAAGAGAGAGAAATGAAAGGAGGAAGAGATAAAGAAAGATGAGATCTTTACTTTGATCAGTCGAACTAAGCAGCAAAGATTGTGTTCAACCTTCACCGGTTAAACAAGACAACCAATGGCAAATAGACACGAGCCCACAGTATAGTAATATACTCAAGTATACGTATACCGTATAGCGTATTCCTTTGGTCCCTAATTTTTTTTTTTTTTTTCCAATTGCATTCGTTTCATAGAACGGAGTATATTTTATTAATATTAAGATTTTATAAATTTTACATCTTGTAAATTCAGTGCTCTATTAGATTTTTTCGCGGCAAAAAAAAAAAAAAAAAAAAAAACTAATGACACGAATATCGATATATTTTATGACTTGCAAACGAAGCGATTACGTTATTTCTTGCATATTTCGAGCTCAATTTGAATCTTGAAGACCTAAGATGACCCCAAAATCTTAACTGAACATTTTTCGACATGCAAAACAAGAAAAAAATAACGGCTTTAAAGGTTTTGGGATCTAAACCTTTATTTATATGTTTTGAGGAAACCTGAGAGTTATCAATATTATGATCTAAGAGCGAGGGATCCTTTAAATTGTGAATTTATTTGTCCGAATTCTATCCATTCTTTTCAGATTAACCTTCCGTTAAATCTAAAGGAATTAAAAATTATTTTGATTTTCGTGCCAAAATATAGTCTTTAAAGGTTTTGGATCATTTTAGCCTTAAAAGATCCAATTTGAGGTTAAAATTGACAAAATAAAATCATCGAAAATGTATGCCTCATTTTGACTTTATATCACTTGCCTTGCAAACTATCCAATGCAATGCATTATATATAGGACAAAACTATAGATAAACATTTAGAAGAAAAAAAGAAGATATATATACTTCAAGAAGAGGTTGAATGATTTTCCATGAATGGTTGTTCAAGCTGTTAACACAAGATTAGGGGAGATTAGACATATAAGATTTTAGAATCATGACTAAGGTCCTGTTCACATTTACTTAATTTTAGTTCAGTTCCAATCAGTTCAGTTCAGTTCAGCTCTTAATTTCCCTCTCACATAAAATATTTATTTCAGCTCAATTCAGTTCAGTTCAGTTCCAATCAGTTCAGTTTAGTTCAGTTCAGCTCAATTCAGTAAATATAAACAGGCCTTAAGGCATGCAATCATAACCAAACCCAACCTCACCATTGTTCTTGACAGACCTTGGTGCCAAATGCAATACAATGGTACGGTAAAAAGTGTGAGTTGCCAGTTTGTAATAAATCAAAAACCTTAAATAAGTTCATTTGGCTGTTAAACCACATCAAAATCCAGAAACAAAATTCCATTACCAAATACGAGTACATAATTAAACTATGTAGACAAAAAATAAAGATCAACCTAAAATAAGTTACTCGAGCTCGCTTGAAGGGGCAACAAGGGAACCAAACCATGGCATCACTACATATCCATCTTTCCAATCATCCGGCAAACCACATATGTTGAGCTCCTTGAATTTTCCACTCCGCGCATCACATTCAAGTAAAACCACAACATTTCGACCTACACTCACAAGGACTTGTTGACTTGTTGTCCATTCTGTGAATAAGCAAGAGGCAATGGCGGAAAATATGAGGGGATTTCGTTTGGTAATGGTCTATTGAATTGTAAACCCCACTCTTGGTAGGTTTGGTTTTCAACAACACCTTGGCGTAGTCGGATGCCAATTATACTGAAAATAGTATAGTGCACCCGGGTGCACCATGCACATGGTGCACCCGGAAAGAACATTAGGCTTATTTTAAAGAACATGAGGAAAAAAAAAGAACATACGAGTGTTTGAAAAAGAACATGCTAGTATTTGAAAAAGAACATGCATAATAGTGTTCAACACAAGAACATGTTTGTGTTTGACAAAGAACATGGCCCTCCGAAAAGAACATTAGACATATTTTTAAAGAACATGGAATAAAAAGAACATGTTAGTGTTTGAAAAAGAACAAGCCAGTGTTTGAAAAAGAACATGCTAGCATTTGAAAAAGAACATGCATAATAGCGTTCAACAAAAGAACATGTTTGTGTTTGACAAAGAACATGACCTCCGAAAGAACAATAGGCATATTTTAAAGAACATGGAATTAAAAGAACATGTTAGTGTTTGAAAAAGAACAAGCTAGTGTTTGAAAAATTAACCTTGCTTTGTTATCTTCCAGTTGGCTTCAATTCATTACTATTCTTCTTTCTCCTCTAATTGTTCTTTTTTGAACAACTTGTACTTTAGCTTTAATTATTTCTTTTTTTTTAAAAAAAAAAAAACCCCAAATTCACAAAATTAAACACTTTGTCTTTAAAATTATTGACGAAAAACAATTTGCATGTATAAAATTTATACTTACATTTTACTTGAATCCGCCATTTGTTTAAGTTTGAAGGTTGAATTGTTGAAATAAGTTCAATTTTTTTCTTGGGTTTCACTTTGAAGATGAACAATTTTGCTATTTTGAAATTTTTTTGAAAAATAGAAAAAGATAAAAGAGAAAAGTTATGGAGAGAGAAAATGAGTACTTTGGAAATGATTTTTACCCAAATTCATTGAAATTCTTAAATGAAAATGATGGTGTAAAGGAGAGTAAAAATTGGCAGCAAGAAAGAGAGTGATAGGAAGAGAAAGAGGAGTGAGAAATTGCAGGAGAAGAGAGTGATGGATTTGCAGTTGCAAGAAAATAAAAACATGTTCATTTTATACCCATGTTCTTTTAAATATACTAAATGTTCTTTTGGGTGCACCATGAGCATGGTGCACCCGGGTGCACCAACCACAAATTACAATTATACTCTCCCAAGTTTGATTCACACCATACTCCGTCATAACCCATACATGCATAACATCATCATTCAAACCATTTACAAAATGCAAGCGACCCCTTATATCAGCTAATACCCATATATATATATATATATATATATATATATATATATATATATATATATATATATATATATATATATATTTATATAACCAACGCGATCAGGGTATGGTACATCGCGACATTCCTCCCTTCCAAGATCGAAACTAGTTACTTGGCAGGATATCATAAGTGTTAGTACGAGCTATCCAATACAAGGAGTTATTAGAGTAAACCATACATGAAGAACAAGGAATCTTCCGATAAAAACGCATAATAATATCTTCCGATAAAAACGGAAAGATTAGTCAAACAATAAAAATTTTCCAATTAGTTCCACTTGTTAGTTACGTTTTTTATTTTTTATTTTTTATTTTTTAAGAATAGTTACGTAGTACAGTACTGTTACTACTGTATTTCCCAATAATAATAAACTCAAAAAAAAAAAAAAAAAAAAAAAAAAAAAAAAAGAACCCTACAACTCAAGTGGTTAATCCTATTAGGATTATAAATCCTATGGAGTTCCCGTAAAAAAAAAAAAACAAAAAAAAAAACAATTTAAAAACAAAAATTATAAATCCCAATACCATACTGAACCCCAAGTCACGCCATTCAAAATTACTTCCCAAATTTCAACCTTCCTGGTTTTGTCGAATATAAGCCCTAAACCTTAAAATTCATCAACAATGGAGAAAATAAAGAACCTTACTCATCCTACATCAATTATTAGTCAACTTCCATTGGAATTAGAAACAAATATCCTCTTAAAACTTCCAATCAAAGACCTTATTCGTTGTCAATGCGTTTGCAAGCATTGGCGTAATGATATCATCAACAACCTCAATTTCATCAGATCACACAGTCGCTATCTTCACGAGAGTAACAAGACAAATACAAATAACTCCGTCATCTTTTTTTGTTATAAATCATCTCGTTTATACTACTTGGATTACCACCCTCAACATGTCAACGAGTTAACTCGTCTTCCTAACCTTCCAATTAGTATGGTTAATAAACGACTTGTTGGTTCTTGCTACGGATTGCTGTGTTTTGAGGAGTTAAATTTTGAACCTGGAGAACCTAGATTTTTTTCGCTTTATAACCCGGTTATAGGCAATGTTGGTAACACCTTACCTCCATTGTTTCCGAATAATAATGAGGGTAGCGAGAGTATGGTTGGGTTTGGATATGATAGCATGACTCATGATTATAAAATCTTATGTATAGTTTATAATTATCGTATTCCGTATCAGGCTGAATCATATGTTTACAGTTTGAAGAACAATTCTTGGAAATTCATCAAAACAAATACTGAGAATTGTTTAACAGAAAGACTTGATTACGCGTGTTCGTGTATGATTTACTCTAATAACGCCTTGTATTGGATAGCTTACGGTGATAGTCGGCCAAGTATAATAAAGTTCGACCTTGGAAGGGAGGAATATCAAGAGGTACCACACCCTGATCGCGACTTTCGTGGTAGATGGAGTGTTGTTGATTTAAGGGGTTGCTTGCATTTGGTAAAAAATAAATCGCTCAATATATGGGTTAGGAAGGAGTATGGTGCTAAACAAAATTGGGATAAATTGATTCCCACTCAATCACTTGACCAATATATTGTAGATGAATTCGAAAGCCAAGACGACTGGCGTGGACTATTCAGAAGACACTCTCAAGTTCATTTATATTTTCCGCCGTTGCCTCTTGCTTATTCAGATGATGGAAAACAAATCCTTCTGAGTCTAGGTGAAAATGTTATTAAGGCTTTGATTCAATGTGATCTGCATAGTAGAAGTTTTAAGCGGCTCGAAATCTGTGGTTTGCCTGATGATTGGAAATATGGATATGTAGCGATGCCATGGATTATATTGGTTCCCTTGTCGACCCTTCATTCTTTTAATTCAACCTGTTTACTTATAAGGTTTTCCTCTTTCTTTTTCTACATAGTTTGGTTATTGAACTCTATTTAATTTGCTTCTAGATTTTTTTTTTGTTTTTAACTGCCAAGTGAATTTCCTATAAATTAATAACCCGCACTTTAATAATTTTGCACAAGGTATGTTAGTAACAATGAAAAGGTTAGTTGAGTTTGGTTATGATAGCATTGCATTAGTCACAAATCACAATACTCACAAATTCACAATTCTTAAACCTTATGGTTACATTTATTACCGTGATCACTTAACTTAGCATTGCACAAGTCATCCTACCTCTTGAAGTATATATATATCTTTTATTCAGAACGTTATTATGTACTTGAGTTTTTTTTCTAGTAATGCATTGCATTGGGGAAATTCCCTGTTTCTCATGGGGGCATTTTCGTGAATAAATCAACAACTTTTTTCAATATCGTGGGCTCCACAGTTGAATAAAGTTGAAACAGTTGTTGATTTATTCACAAAAATGCCACCATGAGAAACGAATTCGTTTCTCATCATGAGAAACTGGGGCCTCCTCATTGCATTGGATAGTTGTAAATTCAAGTGATATAAAAGTCAAGAATCGATAATTAGTTTAAAACTTGGAAGGGAAGAGTGTCATAAGGTTGGTTCTACACCTTGATAATGGAGTGTTTATTGATGTTGTGAGTGAATGTGAGTTAGTTACTTAGTTAACTAAATAAAGATGTTGCTTGCATTTCGTAAAATGGTTTGGTTAATACGTAGCACTGCACGTCTGGTGCACATGTGATTTGCATTCGATAGTAATTAAGGTTCAGGTGATGGAAAACACATCCTAGTGGATCTAGGTGAAATTTTGTTGCGGATTTGATTAAATAATGTGATTTTCATAGAAGAGATTTTAATTAAGCTGCTCGAATTCTGTGGTTTGCAGGCCTGATGATTGGAATGATGGGTATGTAGTAATACCATGGAATGGCTCCCTTGTTGCCCCTTCAAGTAATTAATTCTACTAGTCTACTGAATTACTAGCTTAGGTTTTTTCCTACTTATATATCTTTGTCTACAAACTTTGGTTATTGAATCTTGTTTCTAGATTTTATAGTGGCTTAACAGCCAAAAGACAATTTACCATGGTTTTGCATTTGGCACCAAGGTATGTCAGTAACAATGAAATGGTTGATCAAGTTCGTTTATGATTGCATTAGTCACGATTTTAAATCTTATGTTCAATTTTGTTACCGTGATTACCTGGATAGTCATTCAAAGCGTTCATCTATATTATAGTTATAAGTTTATAACTTATAATGCATCGCATTAAATAATTTGTAAGTCAATTGTTATAAAGTCAAGAATCAATAACTAGTAAGAACCCTGTCTCCCTTGAGGCTCTTATACTCTGTAAAACCTTAAGAAACTTCCAAGAAACGTCCATTTACTTATCAGAGATCCATGGATTACATATATAATAGTCACCTTGCTTGGAATGTATCATGAAGTAAGGAGGTGTTTGGTATGGGGTCTTTAGGAAAGGATTGATTCCCTTGTAATTGGTTTGGTCTTTTTATTAGACAGTGTGTTATGATGGTGGTTAAAGCTTTAATTGTAGTGTTGTTAGTGCGAATTCGTCTGCGAACAACACTCTTTTCCTTTCGCAAGACAAAAAAAAACCCCTAGTTCAACTAATTGTAGTTTCAAAGAAGAATGCTTTACTTCCTTTTCCGCGAAAAACCCTAATTTCAAAGATGAACAACTACTTTGAGCAACGAAAGAATGATATGAGGAAAATGTCGAAGAACCCTTATTTCCAAGTGTTTAATTGGTGAAAATTGATTTGGGGAAATTGAACTAAGTGTAAAGCAGCATACTTTCTGACTAGGATTTACTCGCCACATAAGCAACATGGTAAGTAATTGGCAAAACAGTTTTCACATGTTAGAAATGGTCGAGCTTTTGTTTCAAAATTTCAAAACTAGCAAAATTACCATCCCGCATGCCCCTGTGATGGACCAACCACTTAGGCACTAGGACGGGCTCTCATTTTGGGATTTATATTAGATTATAAGGGACTATAATTAAATAAGGGATGGAGACAGTATATTGATTAGGGGTGTTCGCGGTGCGGTTTGCATTTTTTTTTCAAACCGGATCAAGCCACACTTTTAACCAAACTGTACCACAAAAGAATTTTTATTATGAATTTAATTATAATCTAAACATTGAACTCTTTTTTTATTTTTTAATTAGCTAATAGTAAAAAATTACTTTGCATATCATATTTCTAGACTATTTTATATACTTTTTAATAGAAATATTATAAAATTGGTATAACGGTTTGCGATTTCACGGTCCAAACCGCAAAACACATCAAAGTGGTTTGCGGTGCGGTTTGGTCTAAAATGTTTTGGAAACCGCACCAAACCGCATCAAAGTGTGGTTAGGTCATTTTCAGGAACTACACCGTAATTTTCAAATTGTAAACCGCACCAAACCAAATTACAAAATTACGGTTATTTTCAGGAATGACCCTAATATTGATGGTTTTGGTTTGAAATTTGACACTAACTTTCGTTTTGTAATAACCTCACATTTCATCAGATTTTATCCATTCCCAACCTTCCTCTTTATCCTTTCATATCGGCAAAGAGCCTTACACCACTCAACCACTAGTCACTAGACTTCCCTGTCTTCGGTGAGTACATCCCCAAATTCCCAAGTTCCCAACTTCCTCTTTATAAATTCATATCCCAATTTATTGTCGAATATACACCCTAAAAACCTTAAAATTCTTCGACAATAGTGAAGAGAGAACCTTACACATCCTACCTCAATGAGATACCAATCGATGCGTTTGCAAGCATTGGTGTGTAATATCATCAGCAACCCCAATTTCATCAGTTTACACACGCGCCATCTGCTGGAAACTTGGAAAGTAACAAGAAAAATCTAAGTGGCTCCATCATCCTTTTTTGTCATCGGATCTTCTCGTTTGTACTCCTTGGATTACCATCCATCCCTGAACATGTCAAGAAGGCAATTCGTCTTCCAATTAACAAAGTTAATCAAAGACTTGTTGGTTCTTGTCATGGATTGCTTCGTTTTCGGGAAATATATGATGAGTTATATTTTGAACCTTGAAAATATAGAATTTTTTGCTTTATGGCGGCTTTGATTCAACGTGATCTGCATAGTGGAGGTTTTAAGCGGCTCAAAATCTGTGGTTTGCGTGATGATTGGACGGATGGATATGTAGCGATGCCATGGATTGGCTCCTTCAAGCTCGCTCGTGTGATTAATTCTACTGGTTTACTAAATTATTAGGTTTGTTCCTTCCTATCCTTGTTTACTTTGGTTATTGAATCTTGTTTCTAAATTTTGTTGTGGTTTGACGAACTTGCATTTGGCGCCAAGGTATGTCAGTAACAATGAAATGGCTGAGTTTGTTTATGGTTGCAGTTATGTTCAGTTTTGTAACTGTGATTGCCTGAGACATGTCTAATCTTGTGTTTACAGTTTGAACATCAATTCTTCAAGTATGTTTTGTTCAAAACGTTCATCTACAGTTTTTTGTTATAATGCATTGCATTAAATAGTTTGTAAGTCAAGTGATATAAAGTCAAGAATCGAATATTAATTTAAAGGAAATTTTGACAATTACCACCTTCTGTTATGTCCATTTTAGCAATTACCACCTTTTATTTTTTATTTTGAAAATTACCACCTTCTATTTTCAAAAACATCAAAAGTTACCACCTTCTTGACTCCCAACTACCACATGACGTCATTTTGGGTTCATTCTTTCCCTTTCCTCCCTATTTCCTTCACATTTCTCATTTTTAACTCGATTCTCATCCCCCCTCTCACTTTTTTTCCCCCAAACAATCAAAAACACTTCAATTCACTCCTCCAAATCAAAATTGACGAACAATTATTGGTGGTTTGGGGTAAAAAAAAGTGAAAGGGGAGATGAGAATCCAAATAGTAATGAGAAATGTGAGGGAAATAGGGAGAAAAAGGAAAGAATGGGCCCAAAATGACGTCACGTGGTAGTTGGGGGGCAAGAAAGTGGTAATTTTTTATGTTTTTGAAAATAGAAGGTGGTAATTTTCAAATAAAAAAATAGAAGGTGGTAATTGCTAAAATGGACATAACAGAAGGTGGTAATTGTCAAAATAATTTAAATCCTATCTGATTACTAGTTAAGTTTACCTTTTTTGTTTTTTTTTTTTTTTTTTATAGCAAGATGGCATGATAGCTGATACGATTTGCAGTACATGGCTTGGTTTAGAATAAAATCAGGAAATATGTTTTACAGAATCTGCAGAAGAGGCAGAGTTCTAGTATCCTTACATTCCATATGACATAACACAAGATGACAAAACCAAATGCATTGTTGATTGGCTCCCTCGTGCTACTGGCACTTGTATTCTCACATAGGAGTAGTAATTGTATCAATTTGTGCTTCTTTTTTTTGTTTAGCTGTTAGATTTAATTGATGCAATTCTACCCGTAAGCAGCTAAGCAAATGTGAAATGAATAAAAATAACACCTATTAATCTTAAACTAGTGTTTAGCCTGAACGATGCCCCGGGTCTATATGTTAAATATTCTTATATTATAGTTTCATGTATTATAATAATCTTTATGCTTTGTTTAAAAAAAAAAAAAACACTAATGATCTACATTAACTATATTTAAAAAGATTAATTTTACAAAAGTATCAGATAGCAAAGTTGATACGATTTCTAATTTACTTTCTAAAGGGCCCAAGTTCAATTTCTAGCATATGATTTGATTATAAGATGCAGACAAAGATTTAGCTTTAAAACTTACTTTCTGAATGGCCCAAGTTTATATCCTAGCATATGATTTCTAATGGGAAATTCCCTGTTTCTCATGGTAAGAAACGAAATTTGTTTCTCATGGGGGCATTTTCGTGAATAAATCAACAACTTTTTCAATATTGTGGGCTCCACAGTTGAATAAAGTTGAAAAAGTTGTTGATTTATTCACAAAAATGCCACCATGAGAAACGAATTCGTTTCTCATCATGAGAAACTGGGGCATCCTCATTTCTAATAACTAAGATGCAGACAAAGATTTAGCTTTAAAACTCATGTGATGCACTATACTGGAATATTGAGATCTAAACTTTGTATCAAGTAGGTTCAAAAATTCAATCTTGAAATTATTTTGAACTCGAATGACTAGAACACATTGTTATTGTAAAGTCCTTAAATTTTGTTTTATACTTTGATAATTCTCGTTGAGGAAATATTTTGAAAAATAATGAAATAAAAAAAAATTATTATATTAAACATTCAAAACTCTTTTTTTGTCATTAAACTCTAAATTATGAATGTAAATAATAGTTTCAGACTTTCAGTACTTGACTACTTGTATATAACGATCAAAGAACAAATTTGCCAAAAGAAGTCAGTTCATAATTGTAATGCTAGAATTATACCAGTATTAATTAGGTTCTGTTCTCATTGACTGGACTGAACTGAGTTGAACTGAACTTGTAACACCCCAATAATTCTCTCTTAAAAACCTGTGAGAAACCTGTAAATAACCTGAACAAATCCAAGAGAATTACTGGTATGCTACCGCCACGTGTTCAAACGTTAAGGCTATCTCAGAAGTTAGCAGCGGAAAACCAAAACAGTTTTAAATAAACCTCAAAGCAAAGTATTTAAATTAAAATAAGTATTACAAGTTGGAACCTTTAAGGCCCTTATTCAAAACCCAAAAGTAAAAGTAAGTAATTAAAATTCATTGTTAAAACAAACTTAAACCAAGAGAAATGGTGTCAAATGAAATCGAGTTAAATAAAATCAAACTTGCAAGAAAAGCGAAAACAAGCAGCCAACTCTCTACTCAAGATCCCACAACCCTGATGAATGCTGCATGTGAGAGAACCTGTGGTTATTCTGCTCCCCAATATTACAAGTGTAAAAATTGGATCGTCACAGGGTCATTTGAAGGCGAAGGCCATGACCAAAGAAGAACACACACACAAAAGCACGCAATCAGCAAAGCCGAGTACATACAAGCTGCAAAGTAAAATAAGGAAGTACTTAACATGCTACTAATAATCAATCATACGCATAATTAAATCACAAACTCGACACACGACTCGATTATTTAATTTATTAAGACTCCACTAGCTAATAGTAGCTAACTCATTTCAATTTATTCATTGGATTTAGCAATAGACAAGGTTGTCCAACCCATGTCCCATTTGGAACATCAATAAAGAAAAACCCCATGCCTCCTTTCGGAAACATCAATAAACATCCAACGACCACGGGCGCGACTCCGTGACCGTAGTTAGTATGAGATCTCACCTAACTCCTAGTTTTGAAAAAGTATTTGAAATAAGAGACTCGTAGATCAGACGGCCTCGAGAAAAGTACACGGCTAATACCCCATGTACCCCAACCCCTGATTGTCATTACTCCAGAAGTGCACCAATCCAGAATTTTATTGCTCATCCATCTTGCACTATACGTGATTTACAGGTTTAGACTTGGTGATGACTCACATTGATAACAATTCAATCAATCCAATATCAATTCAATCAAGTAAAACAACTTTTCAATTTCAATTCTTGATTTATTAGTGGCAAGCAACATTTATTATTTATTCCTTTACTACCTCGGTGTATAAACACCTTGAGTGCATAAGGCACCCCAAACTCTTAACCTTGTCTTATAAGACATGAACCATTCCTTTACTCATCCTATTTCATTAAATCATGAATGAGTAATAATTGAATTAAAAAATACGAAGTATAATTTTATTTATTTACTAGAATTCTTTTAATTATTAAAAAGGATCACCTGTACCCAACAAAAACAATTTAATAAAAATATCAAATTTTCATTCCATGCAAATATAAATCTAGCATGATGCATACTAACATACAGTATAGTACTTACAATCACCTTTTACCTGCGATCATTACAAGTAGTATTAATAATCACAGTTAGTATGGAAATCCAGCTACACTGCGCTGCTTATTAGCTATCTCGTACAACTTTAAGAAGATACAAGAATAATGCCGTACCCAACATAAAATACTTCTATACCTCATAATAGTTCATTTGTGTATTGTTGGTCATGATTTAAACTAAGGAAGTTGGATCTTCTTCTCCATTTTGCTCTTCTTCTCCATTTTGATCTTCTTCTGGATTAGTGATAGGCGTGATTAGGTATAGTATGCCGTCAGTGACAACCACGTTAAGCCGGCGGAGAAAGTTTAGGGAGAAGGTAGGCCAAAGTGAAAGCAATAGAATGCAAGGGTAAAAGTATAGGAAAACTGGATTTGGACATAGGAGAGAAAGAAGGAATGCACAGGTGATTAGTACAGACCATCCGTCTCGAAGACCAAGACGTAAGAGGATGATGAGGAACCCATCATTAGCATCTAGGGTGAGACAAACTTTCAAGGAAACGAAGAGAAAGGCTAGTGTAATAGTAGATGTGATGATGGAAGATTTGAGGAGGAGATTATATGGGCAATCGGAGAAAAAGAATGCTAAGTAAGGTCTTAGAAAGCGATTAATGAGAAATAGAAGCAACCATCTTAGTTCATAGTAGTGTAGGGAGGATTCCGGTAGTGTGGGATGTGGGAGTTGTGTATTAAAAAGGCGGCGTAGCCAAGGATAATGATGATGATGAGGAAGAAGATGATGAATAAAGGTTTGGATAGAGGGCCATGTACAAAGGAGGAGGATAAAAGGATGGCAGTAGTGAAAAAAAGAGGTCGGAGAGAGGAGGGAGAATATGAGGGCTGCCGCGAGGAACGGGAAGAGCCACCGTCCTTGTCTACGTTGCGCTAAAACGGAAACACCAACGGAACCATCTTGGTTGTTAAATGATAAGTAGGATTTCAAAGAAAGTAACATGAAAATGAGCAGTAACATGAAAATCAAGATTGCTTGCAAAAGACCTTGTAATGAGATGGAAGAGTGATATGCGAAGAAGAGGGAAAATTGGGGCCTCAAAATATTGATTAGAATTAAGAGAATCCATGTTAGTTGAAAGAAGCATTTTTTTTGATGAGCTTGGAAAGGCAAAGGCATGTTCTCTGAATTTTTAATTTCTGAAAGAAGGGTTTGCCGTTTGCGTTAATGCAGACCCGGAGAAAGTAGGCTGGTTTTATAGGTTTATTTGAAGCTGGGAATGTTGGGAGTGAATTTGTGAGTGCATTGGTGTGCATCAGTGCATGACGTATATGAGTTTCTATTGCGTAAGAAAGTCATACTTTTTCCGGACACAAGAATATTTTCCTGAGAAATGAAATTAGGAATCTCCATCACGCAATTTATTAGTCAACGGTCAACTAACAGTGTATATATATATGCACTGTTAGTGACGTTTTGCAAAAAAGTGACGTTATCTCTTCAGCTTTGACGTTAACGAAGGATGTTTCATTCCCTCATTTGAAAATTGAAACCCAGGCTTTTCAATACTCCATGCCTCCATGGTCAGCTGCTCAACCTTCAATGGTTAAACTTGCAACGAGGACCTCAATTCCGGCGACACTTTATCGCGGTATCTAGTACTGAGGGCCTCAATTCCCTCATTTGAAGTGGACTGGACAAACGCTGTTGATATCTGAGTTGTACAATTACTGAGTTGTAAAAATGGGGGCCCTGTGCAATTACTCTGCAGTCGGTCTGTTTGCACAGGGAAAGGGCCGGCCCTGGGCAGTGACTAATTCACAAGACTAGTTTAGGTTATAATATCAGTGTAACATATACTTCGAGTGTAAGAAATATTAAAATAAAAGTTGCGTGTAGCTAGGGCTGTACACCGGTCCAAAACCGGACCGGACCTGGACCGGACCTGTTAGGACCGGGGACCGGACCTGATTCTACAGGTTCGGGTCAGGTCCAGACCTGAACAATCAGGTCCGGGTCAGGTCCAGACCTGAACAGACCTGTTTTGTGTTTTTTTTTTTTTAGTAAATAAATAACGTGTTGGACGGCTTGGACTTGTTTGCATAAAATCTGAAAATATCTCCGGTCCCGGTTTTAGACCTGATTTTTATTTTTTATTTTTTTTACTCTAAAAAATCAAATTGAAAATTAAAAAAAAAAATACCTACTAACAAAATTCAACTAATAGTTACACAATTACATTGAATTAATTTCAGACTTCCGATTTCACATTGAAAAAAAAAAAAAAAAACCAACAGGAAGCACTAAAGCAGGCACCACAACGTCCCCACACCGTGAGCCCAAATCTGGTGGTTGCTGAGTCGCGGAATCACGCGATTTGGTGGGTTCTGGGTCGCGCGATCTGGGGGCCCCGATCTAGTGGTTGCGATCATTGGAGCCGCGGGACCTAGTGGTTGCGATTGCTGGATCGGAGCCACACGAGAATGGTGAATAGCCGCAGCCCGTAGGTGTCTTCGTGGTGGACTGGTGGTTATCGATGACTTGGTGAGGCCGTGAGGACTTGAGGGAGATTGAGAATTTGAGGAGAGAAGGTCAGAAGGAGATCATGAGAGAGAAAGGAGAAGATTGAGAGTGAGATATATAATTGAAGTTACTGCTAGGGTCTGCTACTATTGATAATTTACAAGAAAAAAGAAGCATCTTTTCGGTTTTCAGGTCCAGACCTGAAAACCCCGGTTTTGGACCTGATCCGGACCGGGACCGGAAACCTTAAATTTTAAGGACCGGGACCGGACCTGAATCTACAGGTCCGGGTCAGGTTCGGTCCCAACAGGTCCGGATCAGGTCGGTTTTCAGGTCCGGTCCTGTTTATGTACACCCCTACGTGTAGCAAATAAATTTTATTTATTTTAAAAGAAGGTAGTGAAGTTGTTCTGTGGACCCTTTATTTCATTATTTGTGGGTTTAATTCCGCCCTTACCATTCTCACACCGGGGTTAAATTTGTGCATTTATAAGAACAATTTTCAATTGGATTTGGTTGCCTAATATGGACAAAATGAATGACAAATAATATTCCTCGTAAGCATTCTCTCTCCTACAAATTCTTAAATGGACTTGGTTCACACTAATTTATTGTGGACCACTAACATTAGAGAAACTATGATTATTTTATTTATAAAAAAAAAGTCACTATGATAAAATGAAGGTCACTATGTTGAAAATAAAAGTCATTTTTGTAATATATAGGCTATAAGAGGTTAATTTTTTTAATGATATATTTTATAAGGTCAATATAAATAATAAAGGTCACTATGATAAAATTAGGATCATAACGTCGGACTTCAAGTTCACAATAGTATTAAACGTTATACAACTTTTAATAAAGGTTACTATGTTAAAAATAAGGTTACTATGTTGAAAATAAGGGTCACTATGTTCAATGTAATGTCAGTTGCATGTGTATAAAGCTCGGGTCCACAATAATATTATTGTGGACCAGGTCCACGCAAGTATTTCTGTCTCTCTCCTCACTCCTTCTCTCTTTACATCATTTCTCTTTTATTTTCTCTCTCATCAAAAACTTTATTGCAAAATTATTACAAAATTATCACAAATAATCACAAGAAACCTTTCTATCACTACGAAATTCAATAAACAAGACAAACTTTGAAAGAGTAAGTTATTTGTTCAAATTTGGAACGAAAATACTATAGTTTATTAATTTTTTTTGTTGCAATTGTATTTTGGAAACATAATTGAAACATCAACATTGGAAAATGTATCATCGTAAGTATCATACTATTGCTTTAGTATTTTTTTTTGTTCAAAAACTAGTAAATTAAACCAGTACATTCTTCAACTTTTTTTTACAGAGTGAAAGAAACAGTAGTATTAATAATTAGTTCCTGTCAAAAAAAAAAAAAAAAAAATAGTTCGTAGTGATTTTTTTTTTTGGACAAATGTTCATTTTCATTTTGATAAATGATCATTTCTATATTGAAAAATGTGCACTTATATATTAGTATACTATCATTGACATAATAATGTTAATTGTTTTTCAAAGTTTGGAGTGGAAAATTATTTTGATGAATGTTCATTTTTATTATTGTAAGATGTTCAATTGCATAATAATATATAGTCATTCACAATTTTTCATATTAACATTTTGATAAAAGTTTATATTTGTGTCATCTTCTTCCCAATATTTCATGTTCATTTCAATTTTGAATTTCAATATATGTTTTTTCTTATATGAATATATGGTCAATATATAACATATTGATAGCTTCAAGGGTTTATTCACGTATATATTTCATGTTCATTGATCGGTATCTTTATAATAGATGGTCATTTCAAACTAATATATGTTCATTTTCAACTGATATATGTTCATTTATATACTAATAGATGTTCGTTTCCATAATAATAGATGGTCATTTCAAACTAATATATGTTCATTTATATATTAATAGATGTTCATTTCCATAATAATAGATGGTCATTTCAAACTAATATATGTTCATTTATATATTAATAATATTCGTTTCCATAAAAATAGTTGACTATTTTCAAATTAATATATGTTTATTTAAATATTAATAGATGTTAATTTTCATATTGATCATGTCAACTAATTATATAGTAGATGTGATGATGGAAGTTTTGACGAGGAGATTATATGGGCAATCGGAGAAAAAGAATGCTCGGGGGAAAGACTTTTGGTGGGTTTTTTACTCTTGATGAAGGCCTGGTTTTAAAGAAGCTTCCTAATTCCTATTTCTATAAAGGCCTGTCATTTTCCCGCACCCCTTAGTTTCAATCTTTCATCCCGCACCACATCATTATTAGTCTAACATTTTTTTTTAATTTTTTTGTTCTTTAAAAAACCTTCGCTTTTTTTTTTTTTTTTTGAAGGGGAAAAAACCTTCGCTTTCATCACATCATTTTTTTTTTTTAATTATTTGTTTTTTTTTACAAGAATATCTTTGTTTATACGTGTATCATTATTATTGGCCTTAGATTTTGCTTAGTATTGTCGTAGGCCCATAAAGAGAATGAAACAGACTGCAGTCAGGGCAGTCACTAATGAGTCTACGGATGTCCTTCAGCACATAGCCAAACTCATTCGGGATTTGGCGACTTTCCTCAAGTAATGATACAACTTGATGTTGTCAGTTTCAAGTACAAGATCAGTGTAAACACAAATTTTAAATCTGTAAAATGTAGATTCAAAATGAATGCAACAAAGAGTTAATTTTATTAAGGATTTTTTTGTGAAAAACTACCTTTTAAAAAAATTGTTGTAAATGACTACCTCTTTTTTAAAAAATGTTGTAAATGACTACCACTTGCCGGAATTTCGCCGTTGACTCACTTTTCCGGCGTTGACTAGAATTGCTCTATTCACCTAAGGGTATGTTCTATTCACCTAATTCCCTTGATCAAAAAAAAAAAAAAAAACAATTTAGAGGATATAGTTCCAAAAGCTATTCATAAGAATTGCTCCGTATTTCAAACTTTTTAAAAGGTAGGGAATTAGGGATAAATGTCTACACACTATTCTTAAAAATTCAAAAACAAAATAGACAATTAGCATTAATAAGGGCAAATAAATAAAAAAAAACAATTTAAAGGGTATATTTATAATTTCTCCGAAGTAGTGGGTCTCATATTGTCATGTATCGTTGTTAATGTAAATAATTACTCCCTCCGTTTTTAAATACTTGTTTCATTTCTCTTGGACACGCATGCCGATGCTAATCTTTGATCACTAATATTTTTAATTATCAATAGTTTTAACTTCGAACAATTGAAAATTGATAATCTATTCATTGAGATGATTCCAACAAGTACTTACACAATATCTTTTTTTTTTTTTTAATGTATAAATCACAAACATTAGTCAAAGTAGGATAAATGAATAGTGCAAAAAATAAAATTGGAGCAAGTATTTTAAAACAGATAGAGTACGTAGTACTCATATTATACATTAGCTTTACGTGTACATGATAACATGAATAGGATGATCATGGAGTTGAAGGATATTTTGTCTCCTATCTCCCTTAGAAGTGACCTAGGTTTGATCCTTACCCCACCGCTTCTGAGATATAGGAGGGGCATCCCCGGTATCGAGTAAAGAATTGAAGTATGGGTGGATTAGTTAATTAAAATTTAAACATAAATACTTAAGAAATAGGTTATATATACTCCGTACTTTGTATGATAGAGCTATGATTGTGTATCTTTGTTATAAGCTAGCTAAACAAAAAGTAAATATGAGCTGTGATTTACTATTAATTGCACGCCCATTTGAGTTCAAAAAGTAAATATGGGTTGATTTAGTAGGACATCATTAGATTACATGAGTTCAAAAAAGTTAATTATAAGCTGATTTAGTAAATATTGACTGTAAAATTCGTGGATCTTGTAAAGGTCCATGGATTAGAAATAAAATCATGAAAGAGTCTCTTGTGGGACTTTAGAATCCGTTAATATCAATTTGGATCAATAAACATCCAAGTACCTTGACTTTGATCACTTTATCGCACGAAAAATGTTGATTAAGTTCTTCTTTCATTATTTTATTTCTAATCCATGCACCTCTTTAATCTTTATTCCATTTTTCGCTTTTTTTTCACAATTCTAGTACGGAGTATTCATATGAAAATTTAGCAACTTTTTATTGAGATTTTTTGTTTGTTCATATCCGAACAAGATTGTCATCTATAGTCATAATCTCATAATCTCGTGTCCTTTATTACTCGGTAAAAGAATGCCAAAAAAAAAAAACACGAAAAAATTGTGTTAGAATCACGTCACTCGCAATCTAATATTACCTCCGTTAACTAAAAGTTAATTTTCCAAACTTGTAACTAAAAGTTAACGGAGGCAGTATATAAAACAGTTAATTTTCCTTTTCACATCAAGTCTTACTACTTCGTATACAGGAAGCAGTGATGCAAGAATCTTTTATAGTTCGCTAAAACAACTATAAATGATTTCTAAGGAATTGGATGATAGAATAGCCAACTTCATTCTTGTGAATTTGCTAATTTTTTTTTAAAAAAAAAAAAAAAAAAATCATTACTAAATTTCTCAGTAAGATTTGTTCCAAGGTTTCCGAGAGCTCAAGTATTGTTTTGAATTATCATCTGTGGCCATCAATTTACATATCTAGATCATTGCTTTACATGAATTTACAAGTTGCCTTGATATATGAATCTCACAGAGAAACTGCTTACGACATACAAAGTAAGTTCTTACACCAATTCCATACTGTCGAACAAAAGATCTCAAGTTTCTGCCTGCTGATACATTCCTTACCCATTTTCTCCTACTTGTTGCTTCCTTTTGATCGGTTACAAAGAAACCAGTTGCCGGTACATGAAAGTTACCTTCAGTATCTTGTGTTTGATATATCCTCTCCAAACTTTCAGCAGGCTTCTCGATTCCTTGATCCTTTTTCATTGTATGTATGTCGTGTGTTAGGACATTATTCATTACTCTTTTGGCCTCATTTACTAAACCAATTGAATGCCAAGCATCTGCAACAAGTCTGACAGTACTGTCTTTAGGATAGATTCCACTGTCATCCATGGTTTGGAGCAAATCCTCTGCCTTCCAAGGCTGCTTGGCTTCTCCAAAACCCCATATCAAAGTTTCGTAAGTTTTCAGATTTGGTGAAACCCCCATATCTTTCATCTTTTCATACACTCTCATTGCATATTCCATCTTTCCTACACTGCACCAACCACTGATCACAGTAGTGAATATCACGACATTTGGATGTACACTTGATTCACTCATAGACGTCAAGAGTGCTTCTGCTTTATCAGGCTCACCTGCACGGACATAGCCTTTGGCAAGGATGCTGTACGCATGGATATCAGGTTGTATGCCAGCCTTTGACATGTCATCAAACATATCCTGGCATTTTGACATTAGTCCTGCTGAACTCCATGCATTCATTATTGTGCTAAACGTGACCACATCTGGCTTGATCCCGAAATCTTCCATCAAAAATAATGCCTGTCAGAAGCAATAGGAATTATAGTGTAAGGAAATATAAGATAGAAAACAATATACTTAAATGGTACTCTGCTCCTTTCATCTCACTGTCAAGTAAACATCTTCCATTTGGGATTTCCCGTTCAAATGACACCTTCTATACAGGATATCCAACAATTTAAGTAACATCCTCCATTTTTGGAAAATTCCATAGTTAACTCAATATACTAGTTTAGTCAATTTTTCTCAAAAGTTGGCCTTGCATAATTGCACTCACTTTTTCATTCTTGTTAATCTCCTAACAGTATGTACAAGTTACCTAGCATGTGGACCGAGGGAGTACTTGATTTAGGGCACAACAATGCTCAAATTAGATTGGCATAGACATGGTTTCAGATTATAACCTCAAGCACAACTTCCAAGTCACTGTATCTATCTGCTACAACTGGTCACTAGCTAACATCCACAATATAAATGTATATGTGAACCGGAGCCAATAACTTCCGGTTTTTCTTTCCACGTTAAGGGGAGGCAGGGGGAAAGGATTCATTCTCTTCTCATAATCCAGCAAGGTATAAGATCCTTCATCATGACCTAGCGTTCTGGCACTGCCCCCCCCCCCCCCCCCCCCCCCCCTCCCTCTCTTAAGCCAAGACCTCATTGTATAAATAGCACTACTCATTGGTAAAGTTATTATATGCACCCAGGGATAAGGTGCACCTTCTCATATATAAAAAAAGAAGCTCATATGCCTATGTGCGAAACATGTAAGTAGGTACCATTGAGGAGGTGCACTTGGTGCTAGATGCACTGAGGTGTATAAAGGATGCTCTGACTCACTACTGTTACTAGTATGCCTGGAAAGTTGTTCTGACCAAGTAATACTATGCCAAAACATATTCTCCACATCTAAAAACATGCTCTCTTTATCGTAATTGTCTAATGAAGAAACCCTTCTAGTATAATACCAGAATAATAAATTCAGATAAGCTATTCTCTAATTCTTGATGCAGAGCATGGACAGGAAGTGTGACAAAATTGGAGCCTTCACCTACTTAACATGTGAAGTAGAAGGCGCTCATGAAGAAAACAAATAGCTTACCTCATCAACACCATCAGTGTCCATGGAGTCTAAAAATCCTTTTATCAGGGTGTTGAACACAATAAGATTGGGAACCACTCCTAGATCCTTCATCCGATAGAGAAATCGTAATGCATCAGCCATATTTCCTTCAGTACAATACCCACTGATGATGATACCACATGTCCGTTCATTGGGCTGAATTTTGTTCTTCTGCATTTCATGTATCATTGCTTCAGCTTTATGAGTCTCTCCATTCTGTGCATAAGCCCTCGCTAATGTGTTGTAGGTGACAACATCAGGTTGCAGACCCGTGGCTACCATTTTATATACTGTATTCCATGCTTCATTAATGCTTACTTTGCACCAAGCTCGAACTAGAATATTGTAAGTCATGTCATTTGGTTTGACATTTTCTTCTTCTGACATCAGCTCTAGTAACTTCAATGATTCTTCAGGCTTCCCAGCTAGGCCATATCCCTTTATCAGTGTATTGAAAGTACTGATAGTTGGTTTACAGCCATTTTGCTTCATCTTGTAGAAGATTCTCATCGCTCCTTTCATGTCACCTGCTTCACAATAAGCATTTATGGCAGCATTGAAAAATATAGAGTCAGGTTTCAATCCCTTGTCCACAACCGTAGAGATGAGAGAAGGAATTGATTTGATCTTCTTCTGAGCAGTAAGGGCAGCTAAGAGTGTAGTGTATGTCACAAGAGTTGGCTTGTGTCCCTCTTCCGTTAAGCTTTCAAAGATGGCAAAAACTTCCTCAGGTTTCTTCCTTTTCACCAACTTGGTCATCAGTTTCGTTCTAGAGAGAACTGCTTGACAACCGCGGTTTTCCAAGCAGACAATGCAGCAGTTCCCAGAAGGAATCTCATTTGAAGCAGAGGTTGGATATACTTTATCCTGAAAACATATTGACAAAAATATCTAATATCAGCTTTCTCACAGCTGGTTTTCATGACAGGCATTGCAGATGAAGAATTAATTGCAGTATATCTCAAGGAGCGGGAAAGAAAAAGCAATAGCAGCAATACCACAGCTGGTGAAGCTCGAACCCATTTCTCCCTTGAATTTGTTTGTCCTTTCCTTTTTTCCATGAAGAGGTTTGTGCCACTTCCTTGGATAACAATTGACCGCTTCTTTCACCTTCAGAGCAAGAAATCCGACTTCAGAGCCTTAGCAGAACATGATCATAAACCACCATTCATACACCCTGGCCAAACTATTGAAGTGGAGAAATCATAGGCCATATATCCAAGGAGGGTCAACGAGCTGCCTCCATTACGGTCCTACACAAAAAGATGGTGCATTCATCATTTGGTTAATACTTGATCACAAATTTGTTTGTGGGTCAGTCTAGTCTGTAAACTGATCATCAGCAAAGCAAAAACAACAATGAAATCTCCATATCGTGTTGTCTTTAAGCATCAGACTTTCACTAATAACTTCATGAGGTTCACAGATTAGCAATATGTTCCTTTACTTAAACTCAAATGTTCAAAGTGAGACAATGGACCTAGAAGAACCTGCATACCGCGTCAAAAAAGGCTGGAATCTATCAAAAACAGAAAAGACATCTATGGTATTTCGGAACCCTCAACAAGTTACTGAACCACCCTTCAAGCTCACAAGAGAAACAAAAAAAAAATCAAATCTATGAAATACTGATTACTACTACTGCTGAATTGCTATAACATACTAAGCATAAATTTATCCCTTGAGAAATCAACACATGTAAACTAGCCAAGATTAGCACACTTGGTCAGAAACCTTCGAGTTTTTGTAGTTGTTGTATCAGGATTCTAAATTTCTAATTGCCAACTAGCCAAGGTAAAAGATAAGAACTAAATTTACTACGTAGTACATCATTATTCTTGCATAAAAATAAAATAAAATTGAATTCAGTCTCAAAGTATTCTATTGGAAAAGCCTACCAAGATAATGTTCTTTCTCCATGTGATAAATTTCCTTTTCTAAGCAATTTATTCAACTTTTTGGCATCAGTTTTAGTACAGGATTAAACATCAATTACAATCACCATACAATATATATCTCAAGCAGCTACTGCAAGAGAAAGGCATACGCGTTTCAATCCACAGACCACTATGCTATAACAATTGCAGCGATCACATTATCATAAAGAACAGTAAGAACTAAAAACTAAATTCTACTTACCAATCTGGAATTAGTTGTCACGTTGTCACAAAGTTTTCATGACGATTTTTAGAACTAGACCCTTTAATTTTAGAATAGCTGGATTATTAAAATCTACTCCCCTGCTCCCATCACTAAATTAAATCAGTTCAGCATATTGGCAAATCTAATCATAAATCAAAACTATATTCGTAACTCAGGTGACAACTTTTTTCGAACATCCTACAACTATTCAATATTAATTCCGAACATAAAGAGTATTAGAGGCTGAATCATGTTCAAAACACTAATGTTATATACTCTATCAAAACAGAATCAAGAAAAACCCCAAGATTTCTGATGAATTGGACAAGAATGATGAAATTCCATCAGTGAAATAAGTAATATAATCAAGAATCATTAAATAGGATCAAATGGAGTAAGATAAACAGAAAGAAAGCAGAGTAAAGCATACATATGATTAAAATAAATTAGTGGGAAATTGAGTACCTTAAAAATAGTTGGGAGGAGAGAGAAAAAGAGGAATGTTTGAGGAAGATTATAAGTAGATTTTAGGGAGTTGAGTTATGTGTTGTGACAAGAAATAAGAAATCTTATCCACAAATATTATGTGAAATAAGTTATTGGTTGAGTGAATTTCTACTGGCTCATATTCAAGGATGTTGGGAACTATTTTTGAGGCACCCAACTAGCCAACTAGCTTCCGTGCTCAACTAGTACAAATACTTACGAAAAGTATCTAACATTTTAAAACTATGTCAATAATGGGGATGTAGCTCAGATGGTAGAGCGCTCGCTTAGCATGCGAGAGGTACGGAGATCGATACCCCGCATCTCCACTCACTCTTTTTTTTTTTTTTAATAAAATTTTTTTAATTTTTTTTTTAATTATTATTATTATTTAAATGAGGTTACAAGCACCAATGGAAGGAAAACAACAAGAAAAGAAAACACACGACAGAAATAAAACTAAGTAATGCAAAAGGAAGACACTAACTAACTAGGGAGGAATAAGTCGCGTTGTACATCTTCCTCCAAGATACGACTAAGTTCCATCGGAATATTATTAGTATTAGGGAGGAATAAGTCGTGGCATGGCCATGCCTTGTACATCTTCTTCCAAGATACGACTAAGTTATATCGGAATCTAATATATATATATATATATATATATATATATATATATATATATATATATATATATATAAAGGGGAGTTTTTTCCCGAGTTTTTAGAGAACCACGTAGGATTTAATTTTCTTAGCGCGCCACGTAGGATTATAAAGTTTAGTTGTAGCCAATTAAATAAGAGATTATTAATTTATTTTATAATTAAATAATTCAAATGACACGTAAGTAAAATTGACAAATGATATTTTTAAGTTTAAATTAATTAAATATAAAATATTATCTTTTGATATTAAGAATTTTATCTAAATATGCAACAAATTTTAGCACATAAATACAAAAAAAAAATATATTTAAGAAAATTCAAACAAACCGTGCATCGCATGGGCTATATCTAGTATTATTAGTAAAATAAACTAATTGAGAGTCCTGAACGACTCCGCGGTAGGCCAACCAATCTACCGCTAGTGTTATCATATTTAAATGATAGAATTTTTTTATCTGGTAGAAGTCTAAATAAATATTACTACCTTTCTTTGTAACATCATATATATATATATATATATATATATATATATATATATATATATATATATATATATATATATGTTAAATTAATCTCTACTAGATCATTAAAGCTACGTTGTCAAAAAACTAATCAATGGCGGCAGCGTCGAGTGAATTAAGTCCCATTGAAGACCTTCCTACGGACATTCTCTCACAAATTCTACTACGACTTCCCAACATCAAGTCCTTATTACTCACAAAACTCGTGTGCAAATCATGGTTTACCCTCATATCATCTTCAGAATTCACCCATCTTTATAATCTCCGCCATAACAACAATTCTCTCCTTGTATGTACCAAACTTGATCTTAACTGTTGCAGACCTTGCAGTCGCTATCTTTACGGAGCCCAATTCAACGGCGACGACGTTTCGAAGGCGGAGAAAATTGAACTTCTTCCATACCTAAATAAGTTGGTATTATCTAAGATTGTTGCTTCATGCCATGACTTGTTACTTTGCATCTTTGGTAACTCTACTTTGATCTTGCTAAATCCATTAACTCGTCTTTACCACGTCATTCCTAGGTTGCTTTACGGTAATAGGGACGATTCAATTATTGATCCCCCGTTCTATTATGAAATAAACGGTTTCGGAATGTTTGGAATCGGATATGATCATGTAAGAGATGACTACAAAGTTATGATTTTTGAGAATGATACGGTCGTTAACCAAGTTTTTCTATACAGCCTAAGAGATGTGTCAAATTAACTCAAGATCTCAATCTCTCATTATGCCTCAATGTGTACATGTATAGGTTACAATATATTCCTAATTATCTTAGGCTTAGGAATAATATCAAATCAAATATTAACATAAAGATAACTAAGGAATCCTAACAATATTTCCCTAAATATTATCTTTACATAAATATAATATTATCTCAACATCCCCCCTCAAGATGGAGCATGGAGATCTCGAATGCCAATCTTGCGAAGAATAAACTCAAATTGTGCCTTTCCCAATGCCTTCGTAAAAATATCTGCTAACTGTACCTTCGTAGACACATATGACGGACATATGAGACCTTCCTGAATCGCATCTCTAATAAAATGACAATTAACCTCAATATGCTTGGTTCGCTCATGAAAAACTGGATTATTAGCAATATGCAGAGCTGACTGACTATCACAGAAAACTTTCATCCCTTGCTTATGCTCGACTCCTAAATCACGAAACATCCTCTTCAACCACTTCAACTCACATGTCACTCCTGTTATTGAACGATATTCTGCTTCTGACGAACTCGTAGCCACCGTAGGTTGTTTCTTAGTCTTCCATGACACAGGAGAAAGACCAAGTAACACAAACCAACCAGTCAAAGATCGCCGAGTCAATGGACAACCTGCCCAATCTGAGTCACACCAACCTTCTAATTGCAAAGCACTATCAGATCGAAGAAGAATACCTTGGCCCGGGCACTTCTTAAGATAACGCACTACTCTCAAAGCTGCTTCCCAATGTAATTCCGTTGGAGATCGCATAAACTGAGATAGGATATGAACTGAATATGCCAAGTCTGGCCTAGTCACGACCAGATATATCAGACGTCCTACCAGACGCCTATATTTCTCAACATCCTCTAACTCCTTCCCCCCTGAAACTGCGAGCTTATGATTTTGTTCCATCGGAAAATCTGCAGGTTTAGCACCTAACAATCCTGTCTCTGAAATAATATCCAAGGCATACTTTCTCTGACAAACATAAAATCCATGTTTGCTACGAGCTACTTCTAACCCCAAAAAATATTTCACGGCTCCTAGATCTTTCATTTTAAAACATTCACACAGATATGCTTTAAAACTTTCCAATGCCAATTTACTATTACCAGCAATAATCATGTCATCCACATACACTAACACATTTAGTTGCAATTTACCTCTCGTCAAAGTAAACAACGAATAGTCATTATATGACTGCTTGAAACCATATTTCTTAAGAGCCACGGACAATTTCTTGAACCAACACCTAGGCGCCTGTTTTAGCCCGTACAATGATTTATTCATTTTGCACACCTTATCCGAACTGTTTTTCTGAAACCCGGGGGGAACCTTCATGTAGATCTCCTCCTCCAACTCTCCATGTAGAAAGGCATTGTGTACATCCATTTGATGCACTTCCCATTCTTTCACCGCAGCAACGGCTAGAAAAGTACGAACTGTAGACATCTTTGCCACAGGAGCAAACGTCTCATTGTAATCTATGCCTTCCTCTTGATGATTTCCAAGAATAACCAATCGAGCTTTCAATCTAATCAGTTTGCCTTCTTCATCTCTCTTCTCAGTGTAAACCCACTTGCTTCCAAGTGCTCTCTTCCCTTTCGGAAGTGTCTCCAAGGTCCACGTACCTTGATCTTCTAAGGCCTTAATCTCGGATGCCATTGCATTTCTCCACCCTTCATGTTTCATTGCCTCTTTAAAGGTCCTCGGAATCCGTGCCTCTGTTACTGCAGCAATATAATTTCTATGTTTCTCGGAAAACCGATCATAATTAACAAAATAGGTTATAGGATAAGGAGTACCTGAGGAAGATGATTCCGCGGATGACAACGATGGGACTTTATTTTTCCGAATAGTATGCATAACACAATCGCGTAGCTTTGTTGAAGGGATTTTTACTCGCTTTCCTCGACCCAACTCTTCTTCATTTTTATCCGAAGCTACCCCTTGCTGCTGATCAGAAGACTCCGCAACCATGCTGCGGTCTCCCTCACTGCCCCGCAACCCAGCCGCGGACCCTGCTGCCTCCCCTGTTTCTTGGTGCTGCTGCCCCGATTTTCCAGCCCTTGTGGTCTGATTTTGTGGGCTGTGCACCAAACCAGCAGGTGCTGGGCTATCCTGGTGCTGCGGTGGGCTGTGGTCACGGCCTGCTGTGGCTGGGCTGGCCTGGTGTGGCTCACAGCCAACACCTTCTGCCTCGGGTTGCTGGGGCTGCTCACGGCCAGCGCCCGCTGGAAACCCAGCGCCCAAGGAAGTAGGTTGGTGTTGTTGGGGCTGCTCTCGGCCATCGCCCAATGGACCCCCGATGGGTGCTCCATCTCCTCCTACTTCCACACCTTGTATATCACCCATATGCCACTGCTCAAATTCATCAAAATCAACACCATTTTCTACACCAAACATCTCATCACCCAATCTCAACTCCGACTTGTCACTCGATTGCTCAACAAAAGGAAATAAGTGCTCATGAAATTTTACGTCCCTAGACACCAAGTACTCCCTTGTTTCTAAATCAAACAATTGCCATCCCTTCTTTCCAAACGGATACCCCAAAAATACACATTTTCTACTCCGAGATTCGAATTTATCTCCTTTACTTCTTTGATTATGTGCATAACACAAACAACCAAACACACGAATCGACTCATAAGAAGGAATTTTGCCAAACAGCATTTCATATGGAGTTTTATTTCCAAGTAGTGGACTTGGAGTACGATTAATCAAATAACAAGCCGTCAAAGCACATTCCCCCCAATATTTAATCGGCAATCCACCTTGAAATCTCAATGCCCGTGCCACATTCAAAATATGTTGGTGTTTTCTCTCCACTCTCCCATTTTGTTGAGGAGTACCCACACAAGAAGACTAAAAAATAATCCCATTTTTGACAAAATATTCTCTTAGATGATTAAATTCGGTTCCATTATCACTCCGAACCACTTTTATATCTCTATTAAATTGACGTTTAATCAAGGCAATAAAATTAAGAAAATGAAACTCAACTTCCGTTTTATTGCTAATCAAATAAATCCAAACGCCCCTAGAATAATCATCTACTATAGTCAAAAAATACTTAGCACCACACGAAGAGGGAACTTTGTAAGGCCCCCACAGGTCTATATGAACTAAATCAAACAAACTACTAGCCTTATTTTCACTAATAGGAAAACTATCTCTAGATTGTTTTGCTCGAGGGCATACATCACACACATTATTATTCTTCCTAATTGAGTTACTCACAGGCGGAAGTAACCTCAAAACTTTTTCCGACGGATGACCCATGCGTTGATGCCAAAGATCGACCACACAATCCACTGCTAGCACCTTCACTTGCGGCACACCTCGGAAAAAATAAAGTCCATTTTCTCGTTCACCCACGCCAATCACCATCCTCGTCGACTGGTCCTGAATAACACAAATTTTGTTAGTAAACTGTATTGTACATCTTGACTCATCACTTAATTGAGTAACAGAAATTAAGTTACAATTCAAATTTGGTACAAATAAAACATTGTCAATAACAAGACCACCATCTAGTGTAACCGAACCCAATTGATTCGCATTCACCGTTTGACCATCCGGTAATCCTACCGGACAATTTTGAATTGTTTTAATGTTCCTCATAATTGACAAATCATTTGTCACATGATTAGAGGCTCCGGTATCTACGATCCACGGGACTTTTGTCTTACCTTCTAAGCGAGACTTAGATTTATTACTCAATAATTCAATGATTTGTTGAGCTTGGTCAGAGGTCACACCCACGAGGCCTTGTGTAGATGAAGAGTGATTGCTGCTTGCTGCACTATTGTTATTCACGCCCCCTTGTACAGCATTGGCACGATGTGTAGTGTTTGTAGAGGTATTATTGCGCCCCCCACTAGCACCACCACGACCACCTTTTCCCCCACGAGCGCCTCTGCCACGGCCCCTACCTCCTTTGCGATTTTCATCCCACCATTCGGGAAACCCGATCAATTGATAACACCCATCTTTGTCATGGCCTTCCCGATTGCAGTGGGTGCAAAAGGGCCTTTCACCATCGTTGGACTTAGCACGCGAGTCCACTTTAAATGCCATCACCTTCTCCTTCACCTTGCCATCTTTAGACCGAAGTCTCTCGGTGTTGATCACCGCTTGATATGCGTTATCCACATGAGGCAGAGGGTTTTGTGCTAGCAATTGAGCCCGGATTGCCTCATACGGATCATCTAAGCCAATCAAGAAATAATGTAAGTAATCTTCGTCTCGAATATCACCTACTTGCTTGGCAATATTACATGTACACTGCCCACAAGAACACTTCGGAACTCGAGAATATTGCAGCAGCTCTGTCCATATTTTAGATAAACGTCCAAAATATTCCGTCACCGACTCCGTGGACGTTTGCTTGCACTCACCCAAAGAATTCTTCAATTGACACACTCTAGTGCCACTGACAACGCAGTACCACTGCTGTAAGTGTACCCACAACTCGCTAACGTAATCATAATCTCCGATGGTGGAACGCAAAGAGTCATCTAGCGTGTTACTAATCCAAGAAACAAGCATCGAGTTGACTGCTATCCAATGCTTCCTCTGTGGAGAATCGGCAGCAGGCTCCTTCATCGAGCCATCCACAAACCCATACTTCCACTTCGCAATCAACGCGCGACGCATAGCCTTAGCCCACTCGTCATAATTCTCACCACGTAGCTTAATTGGGGTAATAATAATTCCGGGATGATCACTCGATCCCAGATGGTACTCTAGTTCGACAGAGGGTGGTGGTTTTGGAACATCATCATCCTTCGCCATCACCTAATTACGGTAATGTAGAGAAGAAATTTTTTTTTTTTTTTTTTTTTTTGATACCTAAACCTATGCTCTGATACCATGTCAAATTAACTCAAGATCTCAATCTCTCATTATGCCTCAATGTGTACATATATAGGTTACAATATATTCCTAATTATCTTAGGCTTAGGAATAATATCAAATCAAATATTAACATAAAGATAACTAAGGAATCCTAACAATATTTCTCTAAATATTATCTTTACATAAATATAATATTATCTCAACAAGATGGGTCATGGGAACGTAAAAGGTATTTTACGGAATGTTTCTTAAATAATCGAGCATTTAAACAAAAAATAATAAATACTATACCCGATTTTTCAACTGATATTAGACCCGCGGTTGTTGCCAATTGTTTGTTGCATTTTATATATGGACGCAAAATAATAGTAAGGTTTGATGTTTGCAATGGAAAATGGAGTGAAATTCCGGCACCCGGTGTCGAAAGTTACTTAAATGATATAGGGGTTTTGAATGGTTGGTTGAGCCTCCTAGAGGGGGGAAACAAGTTATGGGTGATGAAAGAGTACGCCGTTAAAGAATCGATCATGGGTTTTATTGTTAAGTGTTTCAGACTTGTATCCAATTAGGGCTTTGTTAGCCTCTACTCCTTTGGCTATATCGAATGACAAGAACGAAATTCTACTGTTTTTGAAGCACCAGTGGAGGATCAGTTATGTATGGTATAATTTGAAAGAAAAAAAGACTAGAAAAGCTCAAATTAGTCCATGGGGAAAATACGTTTCACTCAAGAGTAAATTTCCTATTACGGATATTAGTAAGTTTAATAAAACAAATCAAGGTACGTACGTAATCTCTATTGATGCTCTTGAATTAACTATATATATATTTGCTCAACCCTATATGAACATTATTATTGTTGTCTACTTGTGTATACCAATTCATTCATAGTTGTGTATACTAACTAAAATAAATGTGAGATATGATTAAATTTGTATGCATTTATTATATTCATATACTATATGTCGATATATTATTATATGAAGTATATATAGAGTAAGTGAGTAACACATAACATACCTTTATAGTGTGCCACAAATTATTATCTCATTGTTATAATCTTTTTTTTGTTTTTGGCTCTTATGCAGGCTTGGAGTTGGTAACGAAGTCACGAAAATGATGAGATTATTAATTAGGAGCAATCATCTCATACAAGTATATACCTACATTGATAATTTTTGCTGATAATTTTTTTCGAAATTTCCAAACACAAAAAAATATTGATACTGTTTCAAATAATTTTTAGTACCATAGTATCATTGTATCAAGTACTTGTTGGTGTAGCTTTAAACACATCTTTCATTGATCTATTTCAAGTTATTGTTTAAACTAACATGCGCAGTTATCTAATCTAGTAGATGATACCATTGAGTTAAATAATTTCTATGAATCATATGCAACCAACACATTTTTCGTTGATCAATTTCATACGGTGTCCAGCTATTGTTATAGCCCACTTTTTTGTTATGAAATGGCCCGTAACAATACAATATAACACATAATTTATCAGCTAAAGCAATAATCTAATATATATATATATATATATATATATATATATATATATATATATATATATATATATATATATATATATATATATATATATATATATATATATATATATATATATATATATTTATAAAGGGAAGTTTTTTCCCGAGATTTTAGAGAGCCACGTAAGATCTAATTTTCTCAGCGCGCCATGTAAGATTATGAATCTTAGTAGTAGCCAATTAAATAGGACATTATTAATTTCTTTTAGAATTAAATAATTCAAATGCCATATAAGCAACATTGGCGAATGAGATTTTGAAGTTTAAGTTAATTAAATATGAAATATTATCTTTGAATATTAAGAATTTTATCTAAATATACAACAAATTTTAGCTCATGAAAAAATTAGCCCGTTTTGTGTGTGGCTAGCCACACCGCGTGACCATTTATAAAAGAACAAAGTAACCCATATAACACTGACCGAGGAAGCCCTATAATACAAACTGATTATCCCCCTATAACACTAATAGAGTAACCCTATATCACTGACCAAATAACCCCTTTAATACTGACAAAGTAACTCCTATTACAATAACGAAGTAACCCCTGTCACACGATGTGGCCAGCCACATACAAGACTTTGTGTGAAAAAAAAAATTAAAAAAAAAATCAAACAAACCATGCGTCGCATGGGTGGGGGAAATTCCAGCATATGCTGGTGGCAAGGATCGATCCCGTAACCTCGAGGTTACGAGATGGGAGTGCTACCATCAAGCCAACTCCACATCCTTAACCAAAGCACATTTTATATGCTAAATATCTATAATTGTGTAAGAGTAAAAATTATAAAAAGTTGATATTGTGAAAGTATTTTATGAGACGAATCCAACAAAATCAATATTTTGCTTAACTTATAAATCATATTATATGATCAAACAAGAGTGATGAATAGTGCAAAAAGTCCATTGGTGCAATATTAATAGAACGGAGGAAGTACAATATAATACTTTGAATATGGTACAAGAACTAATATACATAATACATAATACATACACTATATACTTCGTGCTTTATATTTAATACTAGATCGAGGTAACATGTTACAAAGTATTAGTTTTATTTTGGCTATATATATATTATAACGAAGTATATAGAAACACTCAAGCGAGTAGGTACATGCCTTATTTAAAAGGAACACCTTATTATAACTTAGGGAAGAATATACACATAATACAACACTTACTTAAAAATAAAAATAAAAAATAAATAAATAAAAAAAAAAAAAAAAAAAAAAACCGAAAATAGGTTTACTTTTTAATGCCATGGTGATGATCATCGATGTCTTTAGCAGCATTAAGAAGAGCATCCATCAAAGAAGTTGGTTCAGGGATGTTAGGATGCACCTTCTCATACTCGAATATCCACTTAACTATGCAAGTTTCTTTGTCTTTTGGTTCAACATGGCATGTACATATGAAGCTCTTGTACTGTCCGTCTATGAGATCACCTTCTATTATCTTTTGCCTCACCAATCTTTTCTGCTCATCAATCTCTTCGATTTCAGTCTTCACAGTTCTACCAGATTTCCCGTCTTATTCGATATTATTAAACAAAATTAATGGAAAAGTATTAGTAATTCGTTATCCAATAATAATAACACGCATGATAACTATTAAATAGTGTTGGCCTAGCTAATGATAAGGAAAATACCTACCAACCTTAAGGTCGGGGGTTCGATCTTTATTACTAGGTTAGGGGCACTTTGAGGGTGATGATTTATTTGTCCTTGATCCCTTTCACTCTCAAAGTGTCTCGTTTATTAATATGGTCATATTGACTTATGAGAAGTGTCAATCTGGTAGGGCGGTTCTTACAAACTTACCTAAAAAAAACATGCATGATAGAGTTGTAGATCGAGTAATAGAGTTGAAAGTTAGTTACCTAGAGTGAAGTTCCAAGAAAGTATAGAGCCAGGCACACCAAAGTCCTGGCCATGATGCAAGTCACAACTCTGAACAAAATTAGAGGCAGCATGCTTGATGTGATGAGGTCTACTCTTATACATATCATGGAATGCATCACCTGCACTTTCTCTCACCTCTACCTCACCCTCTAACTTACGTTTTAAACTCATTATTCTTCTTATTTTTAGAACACCTACACAATTACACTTAACAAGAATGGTTTGTTATCTTATTTATACTAGAAAAGTTGGACTATGGGAGATCGAGTTCATTTTCTTACAATTAAGTACTTTTCTTACAACCATGAGTACTATTGAAAACATTTCTCTCAGTGAAAGAGTAGTTTGTGGACGTTATATAACATTTCGTGGATCAATATCTTAGGCATTTATATACATGGTTTGCTGTATAACTTTGATTGATTTTTAGAAAAAAAATCATATAATAATCTTACACGTTGTCTAATTAAATTAATTAAAGTGATTTTTGACTAAAATTGTGTCATTCAATTGTTATTTATGAGGTAGTTGGATATATCATTGAAATTTCTTTTATGTTACACTTATCAAATGTGACTGTAAGTGTTGCATATTTATTTGACGTAAATAATATAAATTGTAGAGCCTTTAATCAATTGTATCATATTAAATCCCAGCTCATTAAATTGACTAATCTAAGCCAGTGAATTAGATGTCTTTGTAGTTTATTTTAAAAGATATTTTGACAAAAAGAAAAAGAATTAAATATAAGAATCCACGTTATTTCAGTTTCTTCAATTCTCCCTTCAATCTGATATTCACTTCTTGGCTTAAGTTTCATTTATATATTTAATCTTTCTAGGGATTTTCCAACAAAACTAGATTAAAAAAAGACAAAAACGCCACATTTTGAATAATGCTATATGTGGCTAAAAATAAACATGTAATATATTTCTTACTTTTTTTTGAAAGACGGTTAGTGCATTATTATATTAAAGTAATATATTTCCTACTTTGGTATTAATTTAGGAATGAATAAATGACAAAATTACATAAAAATCAGTATAATTAATTTTTTTTTTTTGAGGGTACAACCCCCATAATTAATGTTATATTTTCATTTGTTTTTTCTTTAACACTTTTTTATTATATTTTATACGCTACTAAAAGATAATATTTTTTTGGACAAGAATTTAAAAGATAATATTGAGAATATAATATCAATTAAGTGATACTCTATATATTATCTTCAACCTTTCTTTGGAATCCTAGAAGCTTTGGAAAAAAAAAAAAAAAAAAAATCAATGGCGGCAGCGTCGAGTGAATTAAGTCCCATTGAAGACCTTCCTACGGAAATTCTGTCACAAATTCTACTACGGCTTCCTAACATCAAGTCCTTATTACTCACAAAACTCGTGTGCAAATCATGGTTTACCCTCATATCATCTTCAGAATTCACCCATCTTTATAATCTCCGCCATAACAATAACAATTCTCTCCTTGTATATCCCAAATTCAATTTTAATAGCAATCTCAATCTTTACGCAGTCGAAGTCAATGACAACGACTTTTTCGAAGGCGGAGAAAATTCAACTTCCTCCATACCTATATGAAGAGTTGAGATTAATTATGATTGTTGTTTCGTACAATGACTTGTTACTTTGCATCTTTGGTAGTAAATCGACCTTGATCTTGCTAAATCCATTAACTCGTCTTTACCACGTCATTCCTCGCCTCAATACTTATGACAATATCGTTGTTCATGGAGTCGGATATGATCATATAAATGATGACTACAAAGTTGTAATTTTTAGTCGTGGTCTGACGGCCAATTATGCAGACGTTTTCTTATGCAGCCTAAGAGATGAGTCCTGGCAACGTAAATGTTACATGAATAATCAAGAACTAATTCCAAATTTTCGGATGATTTCTAGTTATGTTATACCCGCTGTTGTTGCCAATTGTTTGTTGCATTTTGTATATGGACGCAAAAAAATTGTGAGTTTTAATGTTTGCAACGGAAATTGGAGTGAAATTCCGGCACCCAGTGTAGAAGGTTACATACAAAATATAGGGGTTTTAGATGGTTGGTTGAGCGTCCTAGAGGGAAAGGTTCGAGTCCAGGGAACAAGTTATGGGTAATGAAAGAGTACGGTGTTAAAGAATCATGGGTTTTGTTATTATGTGTCTCGGACTTGTATCCAATTAGGGCTTTGTTAACCAGTGTCCCTTTGGCTATTTCGAGTGACAAGAACGAAATTCTACTGCAATTGAAGCACAAGCGGAAATTCAGTTATGTATGGTTTAATTTGAAAGCAAAAACGAGTAGAGAAGCTCAAATTGATCCATGGGGAGAATACGTTTCACTCAAGAGTACGTTTCCTGTTACAGATATGAACAAGTTTGATAAGAAAAAACAAGGTACGTAATTATAATGATGATTTTTAATTAATTAAGTTAGCTATTTATTTGGTGACTCTTATACTTTAAATATTATATATAAGTATTAAGATGCCCGTTTCACCGGGAGAACTCCTCACTGGTTTGAACTATTTAAACATATTATGATGGCCAAAGTGTAAGGTGTCACAAATTAATGTCTCATTACCCTAAATGGTTTTTTCTTTGTTATGCAGATTTAGAGGAGATGGTGATGAAGATGAAGAAAATCATGAGATCGTTATGTCATGAGTATTCGTCTCTCTATATCTAGCATCTAAGCGCTAATAATATATAAATTAAAATATATATATTATTGATAATGTTTCAAATAGAAATTAGTTTTTTAGCTAGCATAGATTATAAATATATGTGTGGTATTATTAAGTACTCTAGTAGTAGTTTCAAATTAAACTTTTTTTTTTGGACAAAAAATTAAACTGAGTATCAAGTTATTCTTTCAACAGACATACACAATTAATTATGTAATCTATTACCCTTCAAAAAAAAAAAAAACGTAATCTATTAGATGATGATACCATTGAGTATACAGATTTCTATGAACCATATGCAACCAACACATTTTATTTCATTGATCAATTTCATACGGTGTTTATTGTTATTATTAGCTAATTAAAGGCATTGAATTGTTTTTTCAAGCCCACTTTTTTGTTTTGAAATGGCCCTTTACAATGCAATAATTCCTCATAAAAGGCACGACGAAAATTGTAAACAAGAGTAAAGCCACATGTCGGGTTAGTCTGACTCCACAACCTTATTATTTTTATCGTTTACATTATTTCATTAATTATTAAATTTTGTTTCACTATTAAAATGATTTAACAAATAACTTTCCTCCAAGTGGCAACAATTAGAACCTATAATCTCCTTGTCTATGTTTATTAGGGATGGCAATTGGGCGGTGCGGGTGCGGGTACCCCCTCCCCCATACCCACACCTGCCAAAATATTTTATACCCACCACCTACCCGCCATCCGCGGCGGGTTTCTCAACACCCACACCCGCCTAAGCGGGTAGAAATCGAAACCCACACCCGCTCCACCACCCAAGTGGATATCCACCACTTGCGTTTACCCGCCTTTACCCACTAACGAAATATCAGTTTTTTTATATAAATTTCTCATATAAACAGTCATTACACACTAAAAATTGTTGCAAATATATAGTTAATTTGAAATACAAACAATTAAAGTAGTCCGACATCATAACAAATACTAAAACTAAAACTAAAATAATAATAGTCTTATTTCCTAAAAATAAAAACTAAAACTAAAATAATAATAGTCTTACATTGGTGGGTATTTGCGCGGGTATGCGGGTAATTAGGCGGGTAGGCGGGTATTGGGCGGGTATTACTCAAAATCCACCACCTACCCACTATCCACGACGGGTATGACTTTTATACCCATACCCGCCTACATACCCACCAAGCTTGTACCCATACCCGCACCAACTGGGGCGGGTGCGGTGCGGGACACGCTTTTTTATACCCACATGCCATCCCTAATGTTTATTTTGCACATGTTTTTTTTTTAAAAGTTATTAAACAATCAACTCTACAAGTGATAATTTTGTAGCTTATAATTTTTTTTTTCAAAAAAAAAAAAAGAAAAATAAAAGTGCTAGCCTTTTCATTTAGAATCCGGTGAAAGATTTGACTTTGTTACCTTAAGGTTACAAGTGACCTTGTTGGTTTGGTATGATTAACTTAAATTGTATCATTGTATGCCATTTTAATTGGGAGGCGCAGTTTTCAATAAAAAGAATATGTGCAAGTATATAAGGCAGGCATGCATGATGTATTGATTTGGATCATGGAATTGCATGTTAAGAGGGTGATTGAATTAGATAATGTGAAATTACAAATTATCTAGTGAAAGAGTTAGACGATACTCAAATTAAATAGTTAATTTATAAAAATGGTTACAAATTAAAATTTCTTAAAAGTTAAATATTTGTAATAAAATATTAGAATTTTAGGTATTATCTAACCCTTAAAACTAGACCAAGCTGAAGTCTGGTCAATATCATTCACCTTACGAAAGAAATGAATCAATAGGAGTAAACAAACATGCTTATACATGGCAAACTTTCCATATTTTTGAAACCATAAATAATGTTTTTTTTTTTTTTTTTTTTTTTTTTTTTTTGACAAGAACCATAAATAATGTTTGCTATGTATTAGCAAACTTTCCATATAGCAAACATACGGTGTTATACATTATAGCACACATAATTCGTCAACCATAGTACAATTTACAGGAATACTCAACTAATGAACAGATACATGCATGTTTATTTAGTAGTATTTAATGCATGCATTAACAAACAACTTTAACCAACATGCGAACATATAACGTATAGTTGCACTTTGAATTAATAATACAACATTTCGAAGGAGACGTTGCATATAATGGTCTAATGCAACAATTCTCTAGAGCATTATTGTTGTTTACTTCTTAGCATGGTGATGATCATCCATGTCTTTGGCTGCACTAAGGAGCGCGTCTAGCATAGAAGATGGTTCGGGGATACCAGGATGCACCTTCTCATACTCGAGTATCCACTTCAATGTACAACTTCCTTGGTCTTTGGGTGTAACATGACATATAAAGTTCATGCTCTTGTATTCATCAAAGAGATCACCTTCTATCAGCTTGTACCTTACCAACTTCTTCTCTTCATCGATTTCTTCAATTTCAGTCTTGCCAGTTCTTTGCCTCCCATCTTAATCGAAATATATATATATATACACACACATGGAAAAAAAATATTAATATTATTATTGATAGGGCATACTAGACTATGTATCATAATTGTTCAACCAAAAAGGTAACAAGCTAAGTATAAACAAGGAAAATAAGACGACACATTAAATTTTATTTAATTTATAACATTTAGAATTGAGAGTACGTATTTAATTACCTAGAGTGTAAGTCCAAGAAAATATAGCGCCGGGCTTAGCAACGACACCATTGTGCAAGTCACAATTCTGTATGAAATTAGACCCGCCGGAATGTGCAATATGGTGAGGCCTATTCTTGTACAAATCATGGAGAACATCTGCAGCACTCTCTCTTATCTCTACTTCTCCCTCAAGCTTACGTTTAAGACCCGTAATAACTCTTATTTCTTAGTTTTATGTATCTATTATTATACAAAAATACTTGGAATATATTAAAATGATTAAGAGTTCACAATGTCTTATATAGAAGGAGGAATAGAGAGTACGAAGGTGATAAAATCAACAACTACCAAATTATCTACCACCAACTTACTGAGATGGTCCTAATAATTATGGTGAGGCCCAAATTTTCTAATTTTGGGGTCCAAATAAATGGAAGGAACAAAACGTGTACATTGATCTAATCAACAACTCTTATTTTTTTTATACATAAAAAAATATAAAACAAAAAAAATCTAATCATCAAAATTTCTTAGTGTTACAAATCACGTGGTTGGCTATAATTAATCGCAATATAATCATTGTAAGCTATATTAAATCATAGCAATGATAATTGTTCATGAAATTATTGAGGTGGTATCAAATCATATAGAAGGAAACTAGGTTAGAACCCGTGGGATGCACAGTTTATATAAAACCTATTTTTAATTTGTCCATTTTAATAATAATAAATCGTTATTATACATGAATATAAATAAGAATTACGTACATTTTGTAATTTAAAATCTTTTATTTTAATCAAAACTATAATATAGTATGTGTTCGACGTCGTCGTCTAATTCATAGTTCAATGTAGGAGATCATTTATTAGTGTTATTAAAAATTGTTTCAATTTCCTGCGATAAATTAATATGTTTTAGCTGTAAGATAGAAGTTTCTAATATTTAAATTTCAAAAATGTTAAATTGGATAAAACTACAAAAAAAAAAAAAAAAAAAAAAAAAAAAAAAAAAGAGATGACATCATCATTGCATTTAAGCGGGAAATTTTTTATCAAGAGAACGACACGTGGGCAGTGATGATGTTATCATTTTCTGTTTTAGTAATAGTTGATAGATTTGATGTAAAATAAATAATTGCTTTTTAATAAATCTAATCATGATGATAAACGTAAATAAATGTTTTAAAACTTGTTTCTCCTTGAAAACTTTTTGTCAATTAAATTAAATAGAGGAAAATTATAATTATTTTATTAGAATAAATCATAGACACATGACGCAACATGTGTTAGATACGGGTCTGGATCACACCCGCGAATCAAGAGCACCCAATATCTAATATCCTCTATTCAACGAATATTGGGAATTTCTTCCCAATAACAAGTTTTTTTTTAATAGCACCCAATAACAAGTTAAATAGAATTGAATAAGCTTAAATTACTTCTTTTATCCTACAAATGTGAGACTTCCATCCTAACATCAAACTATATAGACTAAACTATATAACTAACTTCTATTCTACCAATATGAGACTAATTTTCCATCATTAAATAACAACTATATATTATGAAGACTAACGGATGATAATGAAATATGTGTAACAACATGTTGACATATAGTATAGGAGAATTCGTTGATGTTATCCCCCCCCCCCCCGAGGGGGCTCTCCATATAGCTTAAAGGGGAAAACTTTGAATTTATAGATTCGATCAGATCTCACTAATAAATCCAACCCAAACACCCGAATTGATGACGCCTTATATAATATAATGGAAAATTTTCTCTAATTCATGAATTTTAATGTGTTAGTTAGTTGCCCCAATGACTTTAATGTTGCGGCAGAGTTGTGGAGAGAAATGGTGGGTTTACTTAATAATTACTAGCGTGTTTTCTAAAATTAAATGAGTAGGAGGACAATGAATAATTAAGATGAGGAGCGACATGACACATGATAATATAAACATGTGAGGTCCATGGATCCTCCATCTCATGCATACACTTACTCTCATCACACCTTCATCTAGAACAATCTAAACATAATTGTTGGGCGCCTGACCTAACTCGACTTATAATTAACTGTTCTTAATATACATGTGATCATATCAAAATAACTTTGATCATATCCTATACTTAATTGTATTACATTTATTTCACTGTAAATGTTATTCAGTATAAATTGATTTATTTCACATTACGTACTATCAAGCCTTATAGACTACTTATAGTTACGGATGTAAGGTTTAACTAGTGAGTAATTTAGACGTTCTTCCAGGATACTCATTTATAGTTATGCAATTGCTAATTTTTAAATAGCATTCAATAGTTTGTACGTAGTAAGTGTCATGAATAATTTTATAGTATAGCATTAATTTTTATGCAAAATTAGAGCGTAAATGACAATTAGCCTAAATGGTTAAACACTAGTGTTTCTTCTAAGAGGTTAAGTGTTCAAATCTTCTCATCCATAAAGTTAAATGTGTGACGTGGTATAATAAAAGGGCCGAGTCTACGTGGCACATGGACAATTGAAGAACATTTTTAAATATCTTAGTATATATAGATATGCACTATGTAACAAAAGTACTGGTAGTAACTTATGATAGGCAAAATTGTCTCAGAACTAGCTCATGTAAAAATAATAATTTGATTATAAATTTATAATTCACTTGTAAAACTATATTTATTTGTCAACTTATTGAATCTTGATTTCGTTGGGAAGATCATCAATGTTTTTGCAGCCGTAAATAAATTATTAAGGGTTTGTTTGGCACTTTGGCATTATTTTTTGTTTTTTTTTTAAAACAAAAAACCAAAAACAGAAAACCGGAAAATAAAAGGTGTTTCTACTTTTTTATTATCAGTTTTCAAAATTATTATGACTTTAATAAGTTTGTCTAATTTTTGTTTCATTATATATGACATATATCATATGAGTTTGCAAAACAAAAAACCAAAAAACAGAAAACCACAGTGATGTCAAACAAACCCTAAACGTAGAAGTTTGTTTAAGAATATTTGTGCGCTCATTATATATATTATATGGAGTATTATTTTGTATAAACTTTTGTTTGGAACAGTTGAAACTTCACGTTGTAATTGTACAATATAAATTTTTATTATTTAACTTAAAAGATTAAAATATATATATAATAATTAATGGTCAAATACATACGCTATCATACGTTCTCATCACATTCTTAACAGAAAGCCTAAAATTATAGGCCAAGGATGCAATGATATTAAAAAAAAAAATGAAATCATGAGTGATTAACTAATAATTATAAAACATGACATTATTTGGCAGAGATTTATAATAATTAATCTCACAAAACCAGCTTAGGGCACATTATATTAATAACACATGGATAATCAAGAACTGAATACATACATCATACATGCATGCCTTATTTTGTAGCAATAATATCACTCACAAAGTCACAATTAACATTAATACAAATAACTTGCATGAAAAAGCAGCATGATAAACATGGCATATGTAATAAGTAACATAATTAACTTAATATGTTTACTTTTGGGCATGGTGATGATCATCGACGTGTTTGATAGCATCTAGCCAAGCATCGAGCAGAGCAGATGGTTCAGGGACACCGGGATGCTTCTTTTCATACTCAAAAGTCCATCTAACTATGCTGGTTTCTTCATCCTTGGGTATCACCTGGCTTGCTGCATAAAAGGTCTTATAATCATCTAGGAGATCACCTTCGATCACTTGACCTTTGGCGTACTTCTTCTCCTCATCAACCTCTTTAATTACAGTCTTTGCTTTCTGAGGCTTCCCAGCTAAAAGCATAATTAAGAATTATAAATACTTTGTGTGAAACTATGTATATATGAAAATTACTAAAGCGAGTTAGTTATTATATTAATGTTAACAAATGATAGATTTAATACATGTTAGAGAACCAACTCAACCAAAAACTTAAACTGATGGTTGCGGCCCAGGAATATGTTTTATACTCTATCACGCCCCCTCACACGAGAGCCCGTTTGGGCTAGAAGTGTGGATGCAGCATGGGCCTCCCTCATACCCAGCGTTTAATATTCCACTTGAAAGTGGGGGGTGGATGAGATTCGAACCGTTGACCTTTGTGTCACGCTGGCTCTTGATATCATGTTAGAGGACCAACTCAACCAAAAGCTTAAACTAATGGTTGCGGCCTAGGAATATGTTTTATACTCTATCAATACATTTTATCAAGACTAATATAAGCTACTATATAAATATACGACGAATTATAATTTAAATTTTGGGTGCTTTGTAATAAATATATATGAAAATTTCTAGATGACTTACATGTTAAATGTCAACGAGTAATATATACAGAATTAATAATACGCAGTACATTAATATTCTTATCAGCATTAGAATGAACTATATATGCATCAAATAAAATAAATATTTGTATAAGAGATCGAAGAAATGAAATAGAAGTTACCTAAAGTGTAGTTCCAAGTATGTGTAGAGCCAACTTTGCCATGTTCACCCTCGTGCAAGTCAACAGCATGCACAAAATGAGGGGCAGCATGAGAAATATGATGAGGTTTATTCTTAACTATGTCATGGTGTGCATCTGCACCAGTTGCTCTAATCTCAACTTCACCCTCAAGCTTACGTAAACCACTCATCTTTTTTCACTACTTTACTGCGCTATGTAAATTCTCGAAATATTATATGCAATGCCCAAAACATATTATACGAGTAGCTATTTATAGAACAAGACCATCGTCTCATCGAGATACTAGATACTCGTATGTGACAGTACACGTCCAAATATTATGTTGCAAAATTTGTACGTATTTCTCTTATACTTTTGTATTACATTGTGTGAAACTGACAAGAACCAAGGTCGTTGCAAAATTGACTACTCTTTACACTACAAAAGTCTAATTATATTAGGAAAATTTGTCAGAATGGTCCTTTAAGTAGGTTTTTTTGTTGTAAAGGTAGTTTTTTTTTTTTTATAAAGGTTCTTTTATAAAATAATAATAAAAAAAAAATTAAAAAAAAAAAAGTGGCACAAAAGGTCCTTTTATCGCACTTAGGTTGTGTCGAGGGTCTTTCGACCAGATTCCGACCATTTTTTTTTCCTGGCCGAAAAAAGTCATGTGTGTTGCACATGGCCACTTAAAATCCCTTTTCCCCACTTTTCCCCTGATCTGGCTCGATTTGTCTTTAATTGCCTTCAATTTTAATGTGAGGGACTAAAATCGGATTTTGATAGGTTTTTTTTTTTTTTTTCTAAATAGGCTTTGTGTTGAGGTTGATGATGAAGAAATTAGGGTTTATGAGGAAAGGGGAAAAGAACGAATTTTTGAGGAAGATACTTGACTTTTTTAGGTAGAAAAATAAGAGTTAACTATTGGAATCCGATTAAATTAAAGGACCCTCGTCACAACCTAAGTGCTATAAAAAGACATTTTGTGTCACCTTTTTTTTTATATATAAAAGGACCTTTACAATAAAAAAAAAAAAAATAGAGAATGAGGGATAGCTCAAGTGGTTAGAGCTCCCTCCCGATTTCACCCCCGCCCTTTGTGGCTCTCTAAACGCCAAAAAAATAATAATAATAATAATAATAAATACATAAATAAAACCTATTTAAAAGAAACTTCCTGACAAATTTTCCATAATATTATGACAACTAACCCATTAATGACTGGCTCAAATGTTATCCCTAATACAACACTTTTCGTGATGGTCTTTTAGCTTAGCTTGTCATCATTAAAATAATAATAATAAGGGTTTTGATATACATAGCCCTAAGGGCTATGCATAAGAATCAACAATTTCATATCATTAATTATATTTTGCTTGTTCCAATGGAATCTTATAGTATTATTAATCCAAAATTAATCCATCCCAAAAATGTAATTAATACTTTTCTAGTTTTCTTACCTATACAATTAATTACCATGAAAATTCTTTTTTCCAAAAAATAAAAAAAAAAAAGCTCAATATCATCGTCCTCTCTCCAGTCCAATCTATCCTAAGATGGATTCAACTGGTTGTTTGGGTGCCGAAGATATGCGAGATCGTATGTGACACTTCTAGTAAAATACCTTTATTTGATATGTATGAATGAAATATTTTGAACCAATGAAGATTGGCTAGGCATGGAAATAGTACTCCATAGTTTTGTTGGATGGGACATGGGAGTACGTAAAAACAAGTTAAAAGCTTGAAAAGGATGATAATAACTAAGTTTATCTTCTAATAAACCAAATCAGGCGTATAAACAATATATTTTTTTAAAAAAAAATAAATATCTTAGCAGCACACTAATATATTGCAGTATTGTCCACTTAGTATTATCTAATAGATGGTTTGGTTGCTATATGTTGTTTCTTGGAAGAATGTGGGTAAAAGATTGACTTGCACGGTGTTTATTTTGGATTTTAATACTACTAATTTTTTTTTCTTTTTACAGTATAAGTTTAATCCTGAAAGGAAAAAAAAAAAAATTAAAAAATAAATAGCTTTAATGGGTTAATAAATGCATTTTGATAATAACTTATCCCATAAACAATATTACATTAAATTAATAATAACTTAAATTAATAATACTATAAGATTCCATTGGAACAAGAACAATAAAATTAATGATATGATATTGTTGATTCTTATGCATAGCCCTAAGGGCTATGTATAGCAAAACCCTAATAATAATAATATTTAAAAAAAAAAAAAAAAAAAAAAAAAAAAAAAAAAAAAAACATACTCATGGCAAAGTTTGAGGGTTTTGATGTGTCGTCATACTCAACTTCATAAGGACCCAATCCATCTTTTTGTTTAATATACTCATTTTGTTTAATCGTCATACTCATCTTTTTTCACTACTTTTCCGTCTAGCTAAAAAAACATCCATCTAGCTAATTAGAGATAGACTATTAAACAAAATTATGAAAATTTGATGTGTCGTCATGTTAATTAACTTTTGCGTTAGAAAGGAAGTCACGCGTGACAAGATAATATGTGAAAAAATAATCAATTAAAGTGTCATCGTGTTTTTAGCCTCAATCATGGGGCCCAATTTATAATCTAAGGTGACCTCTTAATTAAATTTATAAAATAAAAAGTGACAAAAAGGCTGGTTTGTAACTTGATATCATCCATGGCCTATTCAGGGCCATATATTAAATAACTATAAAATAACGTGTATCATGCTAAACAAGTACTAGTAGTAATGTAGTTCAGAATTGTAGTAGGCTACAATGATAACTTGATAAGAGAATTGCGAGCCAAGGATAACCCCGCAATCGCAAATTACGCATTAATTATTCCCACATCAATCCAATTAACGGATAAGTCGATTAATTACTAGTTAGCTAGGGAGATGAATGACACAATAATTCTACTAACGAAATAAGATGTTTCATGGGCAAGTACATGTTATAGATATAATATAACAAATACAGACAACACATAAATGATCAAAGTTAGTATGCTTTGACCATTAAATATGAAATTAACATATTACAAACACGCATAATTTCTGGCCATTCATACATTGAGATGATCATGATACAAGCCTTATTTAGCTTTAAACTTAATGCAAACAGCAAAAACCAATAAAGGATGCATATGACTTCTTACAACATTATTATTAGAAGCAATTACAAAATAAAAGGTAGAACGAGACATAAAGATACATGCATCATAATAGGAAGTGTTACGCTACACAGCGTGACACTTTTTATCATTAGTCGGCTCATACAAGCTAAGCTTGTTTACTTCTTTACACCATGGTGATGATCGTCGATGTCTTTGGCTGCATTGAGCAAAGAATCGAGTAGGGCGGTCGGTTCAGGGATACCAGGATGGAGTTTCTCATACTCCATCGTCCACTTCACAATGCAGGTATCTTTGTCCTTAGGTATCACTTGGCATATGCCAGTAATGGTCTTATACTCATCCAAGAGGTCGCCTTCAATACATCGTTGCCTCACCAACTTTTTCTCCTTGTCAATTTCTTCAATTATATTCTTTGCTACAAGAGGTTTTCCGCCTATATATGAACATAAACATTAATTAAAATCAATCAATCAATCAATCAAATCCTTAATTCCATAAATGAGGTTTGATAATCATGTTGAAAATAATATACTCCCTCTGTTTTTTAATATGCATCACTTTGACCAGCACATTTGCCGAGACGTTACTTTGACCATTAATATCTTTAATTTAATTTAATTTGCATTAGTAAAAATTGTAATAAAATTATATTATGAAACTAGACATTATGACAAATCTAATGATATATTATATAATACTCCGTAACATTTATTTATTTATTAAAGGTGAAAAAATTAAGTCAACCATGGTATGTGAATAGTGCAATTGTTAAAATGATGCATATAAAAAAAACGGAGGGAGTAGTGGCTAATATAATCCTTAAGTCCCGGGATAAATTTAAGGCTTTTTACCCTTTAGAGTTTAGGCCACCCTAATTATTAGGGCCAAATCGGCATGTTGATATTAAAGCTTCCAACTTGTGTGGCTCTTAATTTAGTGATCTGATATCAACGAACACTTGATTAATTTAGAAGTGATGGTTACAAAAAATAGGTTATATAACTTTAGCATAGCTTAAATATATTATTCTAGCTCATTCCTTCAATTTTTGTAAGTAAATAATAGTTTCAATCTAATAAAATTATAGACAAACAAAAGGACAGTTCAAATCAAGAATATATAACTAAATTGACTAATACTAAATACTCTGTAGTTTGTAGTCCGTATATATTATATAAATACAACAATACGTACCAGTTTTATACTTCCAAACGATGATAGAGCCTGGCTTACCAAACTCGCCCTCATGCAAATCACAACTTTGAACAAAATGAGGGGCAGCATGGGATACATGATGAGGTCTACTCTCATATATCTCATGGTACACATCTCCAGCTCCAGCTCTAATCTCAACTTCACCCTCAAGTTTACGTTTAAGACCCATAATTTTTCTTATTACTTTTATTTGTATTAAATTTGTTTATTTCAATATTTTCATTTCATATCATTTTATAGGGAAACATTTCTATTTAGATGATCCGGTCTGCATGAATAATCACGTGAATTATGCTTTTTCATGAAATTCGTGTTTTATAGTCCCACGGTCCCACCATATAAATTTATTGAGAAAAATGAATTTTTAATCGTCATTATTAGATATTATAGATATCTTCTTTGAAATTACTCTCCCAAGTCAATTCTTGATGCAACCATAATGTACCAAATACCTAATTCGCCATATATTGGATGCTTATATATTTTTTTTTTTTTTTTTAATATAGAGTAGTAAAATCAATCCATTAATAAATACTCATTCGATATCTACAAAAGATATTTGAATTTAACAAATACATATTTTGAATCAAATAAAGAATTCCTTCGTTTAAACTACGATCGTCAAGTAGAACTTGTACCGTGGAACATCTCCCGCTTACATCACTGGAATTTACAACCTTTTTGGAGAGACAATCTAACGATATGTTGTAGCCTTGAGAATGATTTTTACCTAATTTAATTTACTATATTCGAGAAATTTATAAATTTTACAACCCCGTATAATTCTTCATCAATTTTCTTCTCTTGCATCGATCCATTACTTGTACAAAACTACTCATAAACTATCAAACTTTTTTTTCTTATTATTTTATAATTCCCCATCAAACCCCACTTACATAGGGCCCATTCTCTTCAGCTTAATTTTAGTTCATTTCAGTTTAGTTCAATTCATATCCTAATTTCCTTTTTTTATAAACAGTTCAGTTCAGTCAATTCAATTCAATTCAGTTCAGCTCAATTTAATAAATCAGAACAGACACTGAGACCCATAATATATTATTATCTTAACTAATTCAACTTTAATTAACCTCATAAAACTCTATGTCGGTCAAAGTTGCAATTAAAAAAAATGAGGGGAGTACCAATAAACCAATCAAATTATCAATTTAAATTTATCTACTGTATTTATTAATTAAATTCCCAAAATCTATTAATTAATTAAATAAATTTATTGTGTTAGTTAGTTGTCCCTAACGATTTTAATGTTGCTGCAGAGTTGTACAGTAGATAGATATGGTTGAAGGGTGTTTTCAGAAATTAAATGAGTAGGATAACAATGAAAAAGATGAGGATTCTTAAAAAAAAAAAAAAAAACAAAAATGAATAGGATGAGTAGGGAAAATGATTTTGGCAAATCAAAATTGATTTTGGCACACCCTTATGTGAGATCACAATTTTCTATACTCTTTTCACATAATGGTGTGCCAAAATCAATTTCCGATGAGAAACGACAAGATGCTATAAACATGTAAGGTCCACTTTCCATCTCCTGCATGCACTTCCTCTCATCTCACCTTCATTTAAAACAGTCTAAACATAGTTGTTGGCCTGACCTAACTTAACTTAATTACAATTAACCGTTCTACTATACACCCTTTGTTTCTACTCGACTCACTTAATATGCGGTCAAATTAAATAAAACTAGTCGTTGGCCCGGACGATGTCCCAGGCAATGTAATGTAATTTGAGAATAAAATCTACATAATTTCAATTTCATTGCAACTAATTAATTATAATGCATTAAAAATAGTTTGCAAAGACTCACATTAGCTTCTAATTAGTAATTTGGATAATCCCACAAATTTTATATGAAGATGTAAGTCTAAATTTTTTGGATTGACCGTTATATTTTTGCACTCATTTTTTGGACTCTATGTGTTTTAGATGAAGTTTTCATCTCGTAATGAATAGTTATGATGTACTCAAATTACAATTAGTGATTGTGGTTTTCACGACTAAATTAATAATCAGATTCTTATTAGTTGCGGAGTATTACCAAAACATTAATGCGTATTTGATTGAAAAGACAGTGAATGCGTATTTATATACTCCCTCCGTCCCTAAATTACATTCCTCTTTGGAAATTTACACGGGAATTAAGGAGGGAAGAATAAGACAAATAACAATAATTAGATAATGCAATGGGAAGTACAAAGATAAAAAATTTTAGCCAATCATATTCATTGTAATTTGGCATAAGGATTGAGTGAGATTAGGTAAGGATAAGTGAGAAAATATTAAATATAAAACAGAAAAAGAGAGTTGATTTACTAAAAAAAACTAAAAAAACTTACCAAAAATAGAAAGGAGGAATGTAATTTTGGAATACCAAAAATAGAAAGTAGGAATGTAATTTAGGGACGGAGGGAGTACGTAGTACGGAGTATCTTAAAAGCTAATTTTTTTTTTTTTCATCTTAAATTTATTATTTATTGATAGCATTAATTCAAGTTGTAATTGGTTAATTTGGGTTTAGTAATAATATGGATAGATATGACTATACATATGACTTGATGCTATGTAATTGGTTAAGAAACGATAACATGTGGCATCATAACTATTGCCATTGACACATGGCAACATGGCATGTATTGCCATGAGTTTTAATAATAATATAGATGAGGAACTAGAAATGGAGGAAAGTTAGGCATTTACAAATGCATAACAAGGGGTATTCATGTAATTATACATATGTACAAACGAATGCATATTCTAGTATCATTGGATGATCAAATGGTACCACTGAATATACAGTGACACTATATATGCACATAATGGTATTATATATGTATTCAGTTTAAAGGTGGACACGGGCCGTGCCCGTGCCGCCGCGGGCCGTGCCTGGCCGTGCCGGGGTGGTGCCCGTGCCGTGCCGTGCCTGGAATTGGCACACCCCAGCCCACGGCACGGCCCACGTGCCTAGCGGGCCGTGCCGTGCCGGGCCGCGGGCCAAACCGTGCCTCTCGATTTTTTTTTTTTTTTATAAAAAAAAAATAAATGTTAAAAAAAAACGAATTAAAAACAAAAATGCATATAATTTAAAAAAAATACGAGTGCGATAATCCGAAAACACAAAAAATTGAAGAATAACTTATTTTATTATATGACGGTAGCCGGTACGAATGTACGATAATTCAATAATACAAAATTACAAAATAAGTAATGATAATTAAAAATCGTACAATAGTGTATGAATATTGAATAACTTCATTTATTATACGGAATACGAAGTTCGATAATACAAAAAGAATACAATAGTGTATAATGTAAATATGTAATCATGTAATTATTATTGGTCGTCTTCGCCTTCGTCTTCATCTTCGTCTTCGTCTCCTAGAGGTTCAAGTTCATCCGCCAATTGAGTGGATTGAGAACTAAAAGAAGTCGACGTTCCTTCATCGTCGTCGTTTTGTGCATAAGTACGATCTTGAGAACGAGTTTCGGCATCCAACCAATCCTTGAAGCAAACACACATTTCAAGTGTTTCGGGTTTTAGTCTTGTTCTTCTATCGTCTAGAACTCTTCCCGACGCACTAAAAGCTCTTTCGGAAGCAACGGAGGAGACTTGGATAGCAAAAATATCACGAGCCATTGTCGACAAAATTGGATGTTTCACGGCTTGTGATTTCCACCAATCGAGGATGTCGAGGCCAAACTTCTCTTCATCGTCCATGCCTTTCATGAAGTCGTAACTTAAGTACATTTGCAACTCCGAAACATCGCTTTGAGTTCTCCTAGATGATGATGATTCTGTACCTGAATACTTAGACATCAAGTTAGCAGCTTGGGCAAATAAACCTTTGGCCCGTTTACTTACATTTTTGGATGTTTGAGAAGGGGCAAATCGAGACACGGTTCCATATTTACTTTCATAAACATTATATAAATTAAAAAACTCATCCGTCACCTTATTTTTAAAAGTTTCAACATCATCTTCAAAATTCATGTTACTATAATAAATATCAATTAATAAAAAGGTGCCATCATATTTTTGTCTAGGATCTAAAATGGAAGCAAAAATATAAATCATAGGAATATCGGTGTAATATTTACGCCATTTATCCTCCATGGATGGAAGATATCCACGATAAACATGTTGTGATCGGTGTTCCGCAAAAAGTTGTGCAAGTAAACATGCATTGCTAAGAAAAGAATGAGCACAAGGATTATATACAGAAGAAAAACAATGTGTCATACCATATAGTAATTGTAAAAACTGCATATATTTTTCACAATTAGTCCAATCATCTTCAAGTAAAGCATTTTGTGGATATTTCATATTATAAAAAAGTGTTAAATGAACCTTGTACTCGATTGCCCGACTCAACATTTCATAGGTGGAGTTCCACCTAGTTGGACAATCCGGTGCTATTTTTATGGTTTTAATCCGTTGTTGCCTGCAAAAACCTTTCCATTCTTGATATCTCATGTTAGAGCTATTAATAGTGCAAATAGCACTCCGTATTTTGTGATAAAATGGACCAATTGCTTGTGTTCCATCCTTCACACACAAGTTAAGAACATGACAAATGCATCTAACATGAAGTGCATCTCCATCTAATATAACATCGTTCAATTGGGATTTGACCAAATTCGCACTATATGTCATAGAAGTTGCATTATCGAAAGTCATAGACATGATTTTATCCCTAAGACTATATGCATCAATGGCTTCCATTAAATGATGTGAAATGTTAAGACCGGTATGAGGGTATTCAAGCATTTTGAAATGAATGATGCGTTTTTGTAACATCCACTCATTATCTAACCAATGACAAGTAACACATAAATAGTGAAGTCCGTACCCACCATCCCATGCATCGGCGGTTAAAGAAACTCTACTAGGAAGATTAGCTAATTCATTTACTAATCTCAATTTGTACTCTAGATAAGTCTTCATGGCAGCAGATCGAACGGTTTTTCGGGAGATTTTTTTGTGTTTTGGTTGTAGTGCTCGGTTAATATAGTTGTTGAAGGCATCATTTTCGGCGAAAAGAAAAGGTTGTTCTGCATGTACAATCATTCTCCCAAGTTCATCCCTATCTCTCTCGTAATTGTAAATGAAACCTTGTGGATGGAATTGAGAAATTTTAGGTTGGGTTGGATCACTAGATGGTCCACCACATTTTTTTGTATGTCTACTAAGGTGTCCCGTCCCTCCCTTGGTATCGGCCGAGAAAATTTTACCACAAGTCCGACACTTAATTGATAATGTGCCCAAACTTCACTCTTTCTTTTGGTTTGAGCAAAATCCTCTTCGGTACACCACTCTAATATGTTAGGATTTTGGGTGTTGGGAATGTGAGTGGATGGTTCACTCGACCCGGAGGCTTGTGTTTGGCTACCTTGGGAAGGAGGAGGAGGAGGAGGAGGAGGAGGAGGAAAAGGAAATTCATATTGTTGATATTGGGTTTGTTGAAATTGGGTCCAAGGAGCCATATCATCCATTTGTTCTTGCCCTCCCATGTTCTGGGGATGAAAGAAAGGGGTGGAAGTGTTTGGAAAGGGCATGTTAGAAGAGGGAAAGGGCATGTTAGGGGGGGGGGGGGCATAGACATGAAGTGTTTGGGTTTGGTGATTCCCTACGTTTTGACTTGGCTTTTCTAGAGGAGGAGGAAACGTTCTGGTTTGATGCCATGATTAATTAATAATAATAACACAACTAACAATAACAAAGTAACAATTAACAACAATGAGATCAATGAGAATTAATTAGTAAGTAGTTTTTATATAAATTAAATTTTCAAAAATAATTATAATAATAGTAGATTACTTGGATCAATGAGATCCCAGGTAGGAGAGGTTAGGAGCGACGTTGTCCAGAGCCCAAATCCCGCCTTAGACAGATTTCAACAATCCAAATAACCCACAATTAAAATAGAAAGTAGTTTTTATATAATTAAGTAGTTCCAAGTATACAATAATAATAATAATAATAATAATAATAATAATAATAATAATAATAACAATAATAATAACAATAACAATAACAAATTAAAATAAAGTTGAATTAGATCTTACAATGACGCTTCAATGCTTTCCCAAATTTATAATTTCTCGAACTTATAATTTTCCGAAATTTTAATTTCCCGAATGTAAATATAACAATTTTTTTTTTTTTTTTTTTTGGTAGTAGACTAATAATAGTAAAAATGTAAAATTTATAAGAGAGTAGGAATTTTTTTTTTTCTTTTCACAAAAGAGAGAAAGATTGTATGATTTGTAGGAATTTGAGAATTGAGAATTTGGGAGTAAGAAAATTAGAGAATAAGAGAGAAGAGATGAGTTGATGAATTGTGAAAATTTTGGAGGAAAATATGAGGTATTTATAGGGGATTTGGGTGGGAAATTTAGGTGGAAAAGTAGCCGTTTATAGCTGTTGGAAAACGGCCATAAACGGCTACTTTCCAACGGCTAGTACAAGGCACGGGCCGTGCCGGGCCGTGCCTGGCCGTGCCACGTGCCGTGCTGGCGGGTCGTGCCAGCGTGCCGACCCTCGTGCCGGCAACCGTGCCGCCCGCCGTGCCACGGGCCGTGCCCGTGCCAGACCCAGAACTTTTGTTCACGGCACGGCCCACGGCCCACAGGTGGGCCGCCGTGCCGTGCCGTGCCGGTGACCGTGCCCACCTTTAATTCAGTTGTACAAAATTTATGCATAAATAGTACCACTGAGGATTCAATGGTACCATATAAACTTTCAGTTGAACAATTAACATGTGGTCCCCATCACGTGATACAATCCGACTAAAAAATAGGTGGGGTCCACCTACAGACCTCTCTCTTCCTATCTCTCTCTACCATGTGTTATAAAAATATTTTAATCAATGTTATGCATTTACAAATGCCTAACTTTCCTCCCTTTAAAATTCCTCAATATAGATATAGGTATAGATTTGATCATATCCAATTTCACTGAATTGATTTATTTCTTATTACTATCAAAGTATCAAGCCTTATAGTTACGGATTTAAGGTTTAATATGAAATGCATGTGTAAAAGTACTCGTAGTTGTTTATGATAGGAAACATTCTACCTAGCTTATGTCAAGAAAAAAATGTATCAGAACTAAAATTGTAGATGATTGAAATTAAAATTTTAAAGGCAATGATATATGTAGCCGTTAGGGCTAAGTATTAAATATAATTTTTTAAATGGAATTAAGTTGGGAATTTATGACAAAATTACATGCAAATCGGTGTACTTAATGTGCAACTTTGGGTATTATTTGTGAGATATAAAATATTTCAAAGTTGCACATAAAAATTAACGGAGGTAGTATTATATCCTCAATATTTTCTTTTTTAGCTTCTTATACATGGGTTATGTTTATCATTTTTCAAATTTTAATGCATTAATTTTTTTTTTGGTGAATTTAATTAATGTAATCAATATGATTGAATTGTTTAAAATAAAATAATAAAAAAAAGACAAAAACGTTCGGGCTTGTTTGACATCATTTTTGTTTTCAATTATTTTTTGTTTTTTTAAAAACTAAAAACCAAAAACAGAAAACATGAAAAAGGTGTTTCCACTTTTCTGTTGTCAGTTTTCAAAATTATCATGATATTAATAAGTCTAAATAATTTTTGATTCATTATGTGACATATATAATATACTTTTTAAAACAAAAAAAAAAAAAAACAAAAAACCACAATGATGCCTAACGAATCCAAAATGATTGAATTGGGTTTTCATTCCGAACATTTTATTTACCAATTACTACATAGACCCACCTAATTGAAATATGTGATTAATATACAAAATTTATGAATAAGTCTAACTAATGCAAACTATCTCGAATCACTCATATACTCATATCATATGAGCTTTTCTCTTTTCACATTGAAGTAAAAAGTTGGTACTGAAATATTAGTACAAATTAATATACAATACCATTTTTCTTGATTATGTTTCATTGAACTTCTTACAAAGGAAATTTTGCTAACAACTATCATTTAAATGACCACTTTTGAGAACAACTACCTTTTAAAATTTTCTTTTAAAAAAACTACCACAAAGTCACAAAAACTTTGAGTAGCACTACCACATTTTATTTTCCGGCAAAAATTTCCGGTTGAAAAAACCTAGTTTATAAAATTTCAATCAATTGTGGTATAGAAAACAAGAGATTTCGATAGTAAAACACATTTATAGGTCAATTATCTTTAATTTTTCATTATAGTTTATTTAATTTCTCAATTAAATCTTAAAATTAGGGTTTATGGTCAAAATATTGAATTTAGGGCTTTACGAAATTGGGGGATTTGGGGCAATTGAAGTGTATAATCCAATTAAGGGTTAATGTAGTGCAATATTGTCATTTTATTTGGGTTTTTTGAGGGAAATTTTATAAAATATGCCCCAAAAACGGATATTCTTGCGGAAAACAATAAATGTGGTAGTGCTACTCAAACTTTTTGTGTTTTTGTGGTAGTTTTTTCAAAAGAAAATTTTAAATGGTAGTTGTTCTCAAAAGTGTTCATTTAAATGGTAGTTGTCCGCAAAATTTCCTCTTACAAATCAATCAATCAAAGCCTTAATCCCATAAGGCCCTGTTCTTTTGAGCTTCTGGGCAGAGCAGAGCAGATTTCAGCAGAGCAAAGCAGAGCACATTTCAGCAAAGCAGAGCAGAGCAGAGCAGAGCAGATTTCATTATTATTATTATTATTATTATATTATTATTATTATTATTATTATTATTATTAGTATTATTGTTGTTGTTGTTGTTGTTGTTGTTATTATTATTATTATTATTATTATCATTATTATTATTATCATTATTACTAATATTATTATTACTAATATTATTATTATTATTACTATTAATATTATTATTATTATTATTATTATTATTATTATTATTATTATTACTACTACAACAACTACTACTACTACTACTACTACTACGTACTACTACTACGTACTACTACTATTATTACTATTATTATAATCATTAAATTTTATTATTAAATATTAATTATTATTATTAATAATATTAATATTATTAAATATTAATTATATTATTATTAATATTATTATTATTAAATATTAATTTTAGTAATATTATTATTAAATATTAATTTTAGTAATATTATTATTAAATATTAATTATATATTATTATTATTATTATTAAATATTATTTATTTATTATTATTATTAAATATTAATTATATATTATTATTATTATTAAATATTAATTATTATTAAATATTATTTATTTATTATTATTATTAAATATTAAATATTAATTATTATCATAAAGTATTAATTATTTATTATTATTATTAAATATACATTATTATTATTATAATAATTCAATATTAAATATTAATTTTAAGCAGAGCAGAGCGGAGCAGGGCAGAGCAAAGCAGATTGAAGCAGAGCAGAGCAGATTTCAGCAGAGCAGAGCAAAGCAGAGCAGATTTCAGCAGAGCAAAGCAGAGCAGAGCAGAGCAAAGCAGCTCTAAAGAACGGGGCCTAAGTTGGGGTTGAATAAGATGATTAAAAGTAATTAAAATATCAAATTAAAATGAACATTAATCACATCAATCAACGCGTGATTTTGACATGCATTTCCAAATTAATACCACTTTAGAAAATATTTAAATGCTTAACTAACACCGTACCCCGGGACGTTCATTAGCAAGATCTAATTTTAAAAAAAAATTAACTTTTTGTAATTTTATTAATAGATTAATTAAAAATAATAATTAATCCATCTAACTTAATTGGTAAAGTTTTGGGTGAGACGGACTCACGTGAGTCCACTATCATGTTTTTGGTGTTGCGGGCCTCGCGATCGGGTTTAGTTAGCCCGCGCCTTTTAATTGGACTTTTGTTATTGAGCCCGGTCTCACGTGAGTCCGGTCTCACACAAAACCTTTTGAACTTAATTATTGAAGCTAAACAGCAAGCCCAAAATTATAGGCCAAGCATGCAATCAAAAAATTAAAAAATGAAGACATGAGAGATATCGTACAACAAAGTTAGTTTCATACCATCTCAATTAGTACTTAATACTGCGTACTCCTTCCGTCCCTAAATTACATTCCTGCTTCTCTTTATTATGTGAGGAATAAATGCTAGAAGTATAAAAACATGACATATATTTGGCAAACATTTAGGAGGTGTTTGGTTTAAGCATAATAGGTATAAGGTATGAGTTTAGAATGACCAAAACCCGTACCTTGTGTTTGTTTTTAGAAATTTTATTTTTCAAACCCATACCTCAAACCCCCAAGGTATGGGTTTTTGAAACCCAAGGGGGGAGGTGGGTATGGCTCATACCCATACTTTTAGGCTTAAAATTAAAAGAAAAACTATCAGTCATACATAAAAATCAAACACATTAAATCAAGTATCAAGTTCCAACCCCATACCGCCCAAGTTTCATTCCTCATTCCAAACCCATACCATTGTTTGAACCAAACGCCCCCTTACAACACAAATAGCAAAAACAGCTTAGAACACAATACATTAATAATACATATACATGGATAATCAAGGATTGAATACATGCATGCATGCCTTATTTAGTAGCAACATTTCTCACAGTTAACATTTATACAAATAAATAACATGGAAAGCATGCTACTTCTTACAACATTTTAATAAACATGGGGTACGTAATAACATAATTAATTTAACTTGTTTACTTTTGGCCATGGTGATGATCATCGACGTGTTTGATAGCATCAAGCCATGAGTCGAGCAGAGCAGATGGTTCGGGGACATCAGGATGCTTCTTTTCATACTCTAAAGTCCATTTAACTATGTTGGTTGCTTCATCCTTGGGTATCACCTGGCTTGCTCCATAAAAGGTCTTATAATCGTCCAAGAGATCGCCTTCGATCACTTGGTATTTGACATACTTCTTCTCCTCGTCTACCTCTTTAAGGACAGTCTTTGCCTTTTGAGGCTTCCCAGCTAAAACCATAATGATTATAAATTAATTAAATTTTGATTTGTGTAGCTATATATATATATATATATATATATATATATATATATATATATATATATATATATTTTAAATTTTAACGTACTGTATAATACAGAATTAATACGTTTTATCAAGACTAAATTGAACTATACTTATTATAGATTAAATTAAATTTGAATACTTTGTGAAATTATATGAAAATTTCTAAACGACTTACATATATATTTTAATTCTCTGACGTACAAGATTATCAATACAAAGTACGGAGTACATTTAATCAACATTAAAACGAACTATATATCAAACTATTTGTGTAAGAGAAAAAATAATGAAATAGATCGAAATAGCTAGAAGTTACCTAAAGTGTAGTTCCAAAGATGTGTAGAGCCAATTTGACCATGGTCACCCTCGTGCAGGTCGACGCCGTGCACAAAATGAGAGGCAGCATTAGAAAGATGATGAAGTTTATTCTTAACTATGTCATGGTGGGCATCTGCACCAGTTGCTCTAATCTCAACTTCACCCTCAAGCTTACGTAAACCACTCATGTTTCCTCACTACTTTACTGCGCTATGTAAATACTCTGAAATAATATGTATGTCCACAAAATATTATAGCTATTTATAGAACGAGATCATCGAGATATTAGATACTCGTATGTGACAACAATTTGTACGTATTTCCCATATACTCTTGTGTTACACCGTGTGTGTGAAAATGACATCCAAGGTCGCGAAATTATGCAATACTCTTTACACTACAAAATTCTAATTCTTTATGATAATCCATTAATGACGTGTTTAAATGTTGGCCCTAATATAATACTTTTAGTGATTGTCTTTAAGATTAGCTTGTCATAAAACATACTCAACTTTATACAAAAGAACAATCAAACTCTTTGCATGACTCAACTAAAATCTCAAACAAACATGCAATGACACTCGCAATTATTATTGGCTTTCGCGATTTTTTCATCGTAATTAGCTTTTGCGTAGAATAATTCTACGATGACCCCCTTCTAGGACGGGCTCTTGTTGGAAAATCCTGTCACAAACGACGGGTTTGCAAAAAACATCCCAACGTTTTTTTCATGTAGTGTTAATTTTTTAGATGAGAAAAGGTTCTACTCATTAATTAAGCTAAAACCTTTCGCGCATTGTCAACCCAGTTCAGATGAGTAGGTTGAATCCTTTGGGAGAGAGGGATTGCAAATTAGTAAGGGAATCCACCCCACCCCAAAGTGCTTCCATGCATAGTAGAATAATTTGATTTTACAATATTGTGATTGTAAGATACAAACCTTAGCTTCTTCTAGGTCATACATCAATTTGATTAGTTATTAATATTTGTTAATTTTTGTTATAAACATATAGGACCACTTTACACATAATAAGTACTATTGATCTTCAAAATTTATTTGATGAAAGGGGAGTTTGTGGATGCTAATATTGGTGTTGTACAAAACCTTTATTTAACAGTTGTACTAGACATGACAACGCATGATATATAATGTAGCATGTGGAAGATATCCCAATAAACAAAGTAGACTTGACAACATTAATATGAACCAAAATTTTGAGCTAATCAAAAATAGAATAAATACTCCGTAACTTAGGGTCTGTTCTCATTGAATGAACTCAGCTGAACTGAATTGAGCTAATTAAGCTGAGCTGAGCTGAACTGAACCGAACTGAAATGAATATTTTATAAAAGAAGGAAATTAGGAGTTGAGCTGAGCTGAGCTGAACTGAACTGAACTGAACTGAATTTCAACGTAAGATAATAGGGCCTTAAATTAATTTAATTTCTTTTCCAATATAAAATCAATTGGCCTAGCAACTATAGACATGAATAAACTCAAACCTAAATATAGACTTTACATTCCTAAATCCGAACCAGGCCGAATGACCTAGACTATGCAATTGCCAATTTGTGAGATTTCATTCCTTATAGTAGCAAAGACGACTAACACACAAATTAAGTGAGATTCCATTCTAAAACCGTATGGTAATAGCCTAATAGAAGGTACACTTATAACTTAAAATGACATAATGTTGTATCAAAGATTCGTAGTGTATGAAAAGACTAATTGTGCACTAACTATTGTTACCATACAAATTAATTGTATGGCCCCATGATTTTCCCTCGAATTTCACCATCATCATTTCACACCACATACATAGACACTCGTCATTTGGCTTAAATCATTTGTTAATAAAGAGACAATAGTATCAATGTCATTGATCAATAATTCTTCCTAGCTGTGATGGTCTTTACAATTATTCTTTGATGCAAACCTTCGAATTTTTTCATATTCTACTCACTATTTCACGAAATAATAAAATGTGAGTATATGTAATCTTTTATATAATTGCAAAGTGATTTAATCACAACCGTTCAAAACACCAATTCTCAAATCTAATTCATTTAATTAATTAATTTATTTATTTTTATTTTTTTTGCTATAACCTCCAATTAAATAACTTCCACTTCTCCATTTTTTTAATAACTTTCCTATCTTATATACCGTGTGTTAGCACAAATACTTTCTAGTCAAGATAAAGTAAAAGAGAGCTGAGAATGGACAAAGTAAGAGAGAGTGTGTAACAAGGGGGATGTGCAGGAAAAAAAAAACCTAATTTATTAAGTAAGAGTAAGGGTGGGAATAATGCTATTATTGTGGGGTAAAAGGGGTGATTAAACAAAAAAAAAAAAATCAATTATTAGAATAAATCAATTCAAGTCTTGATTAAACTGTTGTCAAGGTTAATACTCTATACTCATACTTGTGCCTCCATTTTACTTTTATATGTACAATTCACAATATAATTAATCAAGAAATGGATACATGAGCTACTACTATACATGCCTTGTTCAGTTAAAGTACCTCACAGTTCGTTCGTTGACGATTAAAATGGTGGTAATAATTAGTAGTATAAATTATACAAGGTATATTTTTAAATCTATGAGGCAATATCATCTCAATATAAATGGTACATACAACATACAAGTAGCATATTTTTTTTCTACCAACAAACATCACATTGTTGACCACTTTTCAATATCATCAATTACCACTTAGAGGTACACAATATTTAATGGTATAACACATGCTAAAAGTGGTTCAATTCCATCAAAATGTAAATTATATTATTATACTTTGTAGTTCATACAACTTCGTTACCATTGTTACATGCTCCCTACGTAGTTCATATAAACTTCCTTATTATCATTATTATTGCCGCGTACCAAATAATAATTTAAGTTATAAATACAAGCAACAAACTGATGAACTTCTTAGATTTTACTAGAGAGCCTATTGTTTACTTTTTTCCAGGGTGATGATCATCGATATCCTTAGAAGCATCAAGCCAGGCATCAAGCAAATCAGTTGGTTTAGGGATACCAGGATGCTGCTTCTCATACTATACAGTTTTCGGTATCCATACTCTATATGACTATATATGGTCACATTCAAGACAGCGGTATAAGATCAACTTCTCCTCATCAATCTCTTAATTTGCTACGTTACCATAGGCTTCCCACCTACAAAATTAATTGAATTAGTTTCAATTAATTCGGTTAGCAATTCTCGTGTTCTTGTAGCTAGAGTGAAAGGGTAGACAAGGGAAAGGGACGGAAGAAGAAGAAATGCAAGAGGAGGAAAGAAGTGGGCTTGCAATCTATTAAATGTGCGTCATATATGGGGCTGAAACTTGATTACTAATATACCTTTTTTTTTTTTTTTTTGATAAATTGTGTTTTTTAATATTGTTATTATGGAATGAATTTTTTTTTTCCGTTTTTATTTCATACATAGAAGTTTGATATAAGTCATACGAAATTGAATTAGAAATTGAATTTTTCAAGCTAACAAACATCAAAATGGTTAAATAGATTTTACGCATTTCAAATCCATATATCATAATTAAAATCTACGAGCCAAACCCATATTATATTCATTGTAATTAATTACTTACATACAGAATTGATGCATATAATACTAAGAATATAATAATTTACCGAGTATAGTTCCAAACATGGATATAGAGCCAAAATTACCATGTTCACCCTCTTGTAAGTCAACGCCATGAGCCACATTGGAAATATGATGAATTTTACTGCTAAACATGTCATGGTGGGCATCTGCACCAGTTTCTCTGATCTCAACTTCAATTCACCCTCAAGTTGGTAAGAATGATCACGTGTTCAATCCCCTACAACAATAATTGGGAGGAGAATGAAACCTAACCATCCAAACTAATCCTCAAATCCGGATGAGTCTAAGGGGTGAATCGGGTGGAACACCCAAAAAAATAAAATACCATTAACAGACCCGTACATAACATTTTTCATTAATAAATAACATATTGCATGCTAGAAGTGGTTCCATCAACACGTAAACGTAAACGTTAACGTGGGCATCTTATTTACATTATTATTTTTCGTAGTTCAAACACAAATTAATTACCATTATTGTTATATGTAGTTCGAAATAATTGGCTATAACTTGAGAGCCTATTGCTTAATTTTTCCATGGTGATGATCATCGATAACCATAGAAGCAGCAAGCCAAGCATCGAGCAAATCAGATGGTTCAGGGACACCAGGATGCTTCTTCTCATACTCTAAAGTCCACCTCACTATGCACCTTTCCTTATCCTTAGGTTTCACCTGGCATGTTGCAACAAAGGTCTTGTACTCATTCAAGACATCACCTTCAATAGCTCGGTATCGGATCAACTTCTTCTCCTCGTCAATCTCATCAAGTACACTCTTTGCTACCATAGGCTTCCCACCTAAAATAATTATTCTCAATGTATTCGATCTGTTAGCAACTCTTGTAAAAGGGTATAATAGAGAACGATCAAAGTAATTAAAAAAACAATAAGCGGACTCACGTTAATTTAATTGAAATACAGCCAATCCAAGGATAACTTTAACAAATTTTATGGTAACTTTAAACTCTTTAAGAGTAACCTTTAATTTGTAACGAGTTTAATTTGTTTTAACGTGTATTTTCTAATGAATATATGCTATAAAAACTAATATGATTAGGATTTGAATTGAATGAATTGTATTTTTTTTCTTTTTTATTTGATACCAAGAAGATTAATATAAATCACACGACACACCTCCTTCCTTGGAAAACTAGATCTCATACGTTGTAAGCTAAAGTACGGATTTGAGATTGAATTTACGCAAACATAAAAATGAATTTACGCAATCCAAATCCATATAGGCATATATAATACCTAAAAAATTCTACGAGCCACACGTACACACCCTTAATTAGTTAGACTAGTTATAGTTAGATCACCTAATAAAGAATTAGAGGTGTCAAAAGCACACCCAACCCGACCCGATTCGAAAAATATCCGATATAGATATGCACTGCATGGACATAATAATTTAGTATGACTTAACTTTAAAACTTACCTGACCCGACCCGACCATATTAGACCCGATCCGATCATCCAAATTGACACCCCTATAAAGAATAAATAAGCTAATAGAGAAAAAGAATAAATTACCTAAAGTATAGTTCCAAGCATGTATAGAGCCAATAATACCATGGTCACCCTCGTCCAAGTCAACGCCGTGCACAAAATGAGGGGCAACATTGGAAACATGATGAATTTTATTCTTGAATATGTCATGGTGGGCATCTGCACCAGTTTCTCGAATCTCAACTTCACCCTCAAGTTTACGCTTTAGATTACTCATGCTTTCTCACGTATTATGTACAAGTAAAACTTCAGCGTAAATCCCACATACACAACTCAAATGTGTATATGACAATATGATATGCATCTTTTTTTTATAGGAGGACAAGCTAAGTGTGCCTTATAGAGTTGAATCACTTTTAAGAGAGCAGGTATAGTGTCATTAACCAATGTGTCCCACATGGTAAATTATACTAATATTAACGAAAATTACAATTAATAACATGAATCTACACTAATATAATATAAGGTGTTTCTAAGAATCTCGATGTGCCACGTAATCCCTTTTTATTGCGTAACATTACTGGATAATAAAAAAAACATGACGATAAGAAGGTTCAAACCTGCAACCTCTTATAATAAATTATTATTATTTTACCATCTGAGTCAATTATCAACTATGTTAATAATATGTAAAAAAAAAATTGATTATATAAGCGCAAACAACACAGTTCGATTAAAAAAAATACTCAAAAAATAATTTAATTTTAGTTTTTTAATGAAAATTTTCGATTAAGACAAGTCTTTTAAAAAAATTTATCGATTGCACATTTATAACAGTAGCAACCTGTGGCAACGCTCGGACTACATAGTTATTGATGAAATGCATAAGATAATTGATAAGAATTTGCTACTAAATGAAACAAATTGACACTAATTACCCTATAAAGATAAAAACTGACAGTATATGGATTCTATATGTCTGAATCCCTACCTTTTAAAAAGTATGAGTAATGAATAGTGTTGAGACTATTATGAAAATGTATATTTATGTATTTACCCCTTTTAAAAGTATGACCATATTTTATGAATAGTGTTGAGACGATTATGTCCCTAAAATATTTATTTACATATTTGCGCTCATTAATGTTAATTGTTTTTTGACTCTTAAGATTAACGTGTGGACATTTATACCCCTAAAAATATCTGTTTACATTTTTTCCATGATTAACGCTAATAACAACGCCAAATCGAAAGAACTTTTCGGCTTTGACGCGCGCATTGCGCGCATTAGCCGCCCCAATTTTCTTAAAATTATTAAATACTTCATCTGTCTCTTTAGGTTTAACACTTATGGGCAATTTTTCACGGGAACTAAGAAAGTGAAAGAAGTAGTACCGGTAGTAATACATCAGAAAATGAAATTTACATACGCGGGGTTTGTAAAAAAGTAGAAAGAGAAATTAATAAAAGAATGTGGGAAAGCAAATTTATACAGAAGCTAATTTTGCAGAAATAGTGTTGCAATTATAGAGTATTTTAATGCAAATGTGGCCATAAGGATCAAACTTAAAGGGGCGGATGGAGTATTTTGTATTAAAAGAGTTCTTTTTAAGATTTTATAATCTTGAATATCTATCAAACCCCCAACTAATGAAATTAAATTCTATTAATTTCTTTGATAGATTAATTTCTATCAAACCCCCAACTAATGAAATTAATTTCTTTTCAAAGAAAAGAAAAAGTGTTAGGGGGTTTGATAGAATTTCTTTGATAAAGAAAAAGGTTACATGGGCCAAAACTTCTAACAGGTAAACCCATTATTGATTAGCCGTCTTAGCACGTTAGATCATTTAAGAGTGGATGATAAGATAAAAGAATCTCCGTTTTATAATGTCTCTAATGGAATTTAATCTAGCCTTTTGGTGTGAGATAGTTCAAATTTGCAAAGATAAACTACATTGATATGTTGAAAATGTATAAAATCCTATATTTGCAAATAAAAATTCAAACAAATGTGATTTTTTGTTAAATGGGATGAGTAATAATTAATGGTCGTAGCGGCTAAAATTCACAAATCGGAGATTCATCAAGATGACACCTTTACACCTACTCCCTTCAATCTCATCCACCTATACAAACCCCACCTCAAACAAATTCCCCAAATCCACCAAAAACCCTAATTTCATCATCTTCAATCTTCATCCCATCTCAAAATCCCTTCAATTCAACAAAACCCAATTCAATTCCTTCCTCAAATCCCCCAATTCTCTCTCCTTCAACCCTCTAAAACCCTTGAACAGTCTAATTTGCAGGAGTCTCAAAGAGTCCCAAGATGACACCAAAACAATTGTACCACCCAAAAGTGGCGGAGGAGACGGCGGTGATGGCGGCGGAGATGGTGACGGAGATGACGGGAAGAAGGGGGATTCCTCTGGTTTGTTGCCTGAGTGGTTGAATTTTACTTCTGATGATGCGAAAACTGTTTTTGCTGCGCTTGCAATTTCGCTTGCTTTTAGGTCGTTTATTGCTGAGCCCAGATATATTCCTTCTTTGTCAATGTATCCTACTTTTGATGTTGGGGATCGACTTGTTGCTGAAAAGGTGAGATTTTCACTGTATTTTTCTGGGTTTTAAGTTTGTGTTTTGTTTTGTTGTTCTTAGAATTTGGGTGCTTTTGTTGTTTAATTGATTGTTTATACTGTCTTTGAGCTTCCCTGAATTATGTTAGTTTGTTTTCTAATGTTAATTTATATGTGGAGGTCCAAATTAATCATTTTACTTGCTTGATTGTGTGGGGAGGATTAATGTGGAGGAGATTGTAAATTTGCTGAGGGGTTTCTGATTTTGCTAATTAGTTCTGATAGAATGTGAATGTGACTATAGCTGTGTTGTTTGAACTTCTAATACTGCATTTAAGCTGTTATGCAAGACCGTGAAGTTAGCGTTTGAAATCAAGAGATAAGAATTGAGTGAAATTGCACTCTCTTAGGAAAAGAATATATGAAGTACTTCGTAGTAAAGTTTGTTTGAGGAACAGTGTGGGATTCTGCTGAAGCTTCTACCTTGATTAATTACTTATGCTCATTGATCTTATATAGTTATATTTGGTTAACAGAAATGAGAAATGTAATCACAGGAACAGGGGATTGTGAGAACACAAGTTTTATAAATATAATTAGGAAAAGTAGAATTGTGGAAAACTCAAGCTGGAAATTATTAATGTTAACTAGAAATATCAATTTTATTTTGTGTGCTATTAGAAAATAATACAAAACGGTATTACAGCTAATTCTTTTTACGGAGTATTAAAAGAGAGATTCTTTTTGGGAGTTTAAAGATCCATCAGACTGAAGTACTTGCTGGTCATCTAAACTAGTTTCCACAGTTTCTTGGAGTTTCCTAGTTTCCCTAATGAAAAATGTTATCTTCAAGAAAAGTGTTTGTTCACATAGCATCCAAAATATAATTTACTTTTTGGCAATTGTGCAAGACCAAGAGGTAAGTGCAAGGTTTAAAATCAAGGGATTGGAATTTAGTGAAACTATACTATAATAGTAAAGAACTTGTAAAGAATGTTTGAAGGGCGTAGTAGGATTTCCATGAGCTGAAGCTTCTACCTTGATTGGTTACTTATGCCCATTGACTTTGCATTTGGTTTACAGAAATAAAATGTGAAAGCATAAGAACAGGTAATTTCGCAGAGTTTCTTCGAGTCTTCTAATTTCCCAAATGAAAAATGTGATCATCAAGAAAGTTTATGTGCAATGGCCGTCCAAACTGCTCGTATATTTTACTACTACCTCTGTCCTACAAGGATTAGGTTAAAACTTAAGTGATAAGGAAGCTTGCTGGATACTTCCTAGTATTATGGTCACTTGGCCTTAGAGAGGCCTTAATGCCATGCTGGATATTTGTAACTAAAGCTGTCAAAAACTGACCCGACCCGAGAACTCAACCTAAACCGACAATTATTATAACCCAACCTGTACCCGGACAATGGGGTGAAACTAGTGACTTGTAACCCGAACCTGCTCCCGACTTGAGAGTAACCGTCAACCGATTTAATCCGACCCTACAACAATCTGAACCCAAACTAGTACCCGACCTAATCCCGACCCAATTAGAACCTATACCCGAGTCATGGAAGGTTTAATAAAATTTATATGCCTTTTGTTCCACTTATATACGGGTACAAATCTATAAATCCACAATTTGATTCAGCTTGTATACCTTTTGTTCTCTATTACTCATATATAGGTTTAATAAAATCTTGATAATGCCGATCAAATTATGGAAGGCATAATTATATAGGTTCAACTTGAGCACATCGATATTTATTGGAATTGAACTTGAACAAAAACCTAACTTAACACTAATTTGAACCCGAATATACCATCTATTAACCCACTCAAACCCATGGTTCGAAAATGCGGTTTTGGTCACGATTGCGAAATCGGTTGCGTAATTCGGTAATAAAATTGATGCGTTTGTTGCGTATCGCGTCGCGGTTTTGACACAAACTTTTTTTTTTATGTTGATTGTGAATAAAAGTAATATGATTTTTCTCATAATATTTGAAAATTTTATATTCTTATAAATACTAATTAATATTGCTAATGGAGTACATTTTAAAAATTAAACCGTGTAGTACATTTTAAAATTAAACCCCCTAATGTGTGTGGTAGACTAGTAGTAATTGAAAAGGGGAAAAAGGGTTGGGGTCACATGAGAAAAATAAAAAAGAAAAGAAGAAGATATGGGGGAGCCACCTTAGTAACCAGCTGGTGGGGTCAAATTTCAAAGAAAGATAAAAGAGTAACCTTTCCGGCTGTCATGCAATCCCCTCCCAACCACATGTTATTTTTTCAATAAAAATATCTTTATGCTGCAAAACAATCGACTTTAATGGAGAACTCGGAAGCTCGCTGGAAAAGCACATAATAATCTCGCAATATCTCCAGAAAAAGCCCTAATTCGCTCCCTACCTCTATTGCTTTAAGACTTGCGTGTCGCCGTGTTGTTTAAGCCTTTATAGATATTGTGCTTGGCTTGTTTTAAAGCATTCCCATCAAACCAAGAGACCCCTAAAGACACCTTCATCCCGTCGGTTCTGCTTGTGCCCGCTTCAAAGTATTGGCAGTCACAAGCCCCCGACTCCGCACCCGTTGTCAACATGTGCCATCTTGAGATACCTTTGGTCCGTGTTGCTGCATGCTCACGAACCTTTGTAATTTTTTTGATATTTTTCCGTCCGGAAATAAAAATTGTCGAGATGTTTACCATGGTCCCTAATACCCTCTAGGAGTCCAATTGGGTCGGTGGAACCATCCAATATGCCCTTAAACGGTCATTTTAGCCGTTCACAACTTGTAATGATTTCGTAAACTTACGCCTACCATGGATATTTATGACAACATATAATGATCATATGTGGTTTCAAACGGCATTATATGACCCCGAAATGTATCCTTTATGGTCTCAAGGCTTTTCGCCACCGGGCTCCGAAACCTCAAAATTTCCTCAAAAAGCATGGATTATAGCCTTCAATTTTGTAATTTTTTGACCTTTTTTCTTTCCACCGGAACTAAAAATTACCGAGATGTTTATCATGGTCCGTAATACCATCCGGGAGTACAATTGGGTCGGTATAACCGTCCAAGCTCTTAAACGGTCATTTTACCCGTTCACGACTTGTAGTGATTTCGTAAACTCAAGCCTACCACGGACGTTAATGACAACACATAATGATTATGTGTGGTTTCAAACGGCATTATATGACCCCGAGATGTATCTGTTAGGGTCTCAAGGCTTTTCATCTCCGGGCCCCGAAACCTCAAATTTTTTCTCAAAAAGCATGGATTATAGCCTTCAACTTTGTAGTTTTTTGAATTTTTTTTCGCCCGAAAATAAAAATTGCCGAGAAATTTGCCATGGTCCCTAATACTCTCCGGGAGTCTAATAGGGGTCAGTGGAACCATCTAATACTCCCTTAAACGGTCATTTTACCCGTTCACAACTTGTAATGATTTCATAAAATCAAGCCTAACACGTACATTTATGGCAACATATAATTATCATATATGGTTTCAAATGACATTATATGACCCTGAGATTTATCCTCTAGGGTTTCAACACTTTTCGCCATCGAGCCCCGAAACCTCTAAATTTCTCAAAAAGCGTGCATTATAGCCTTCAATTTTGTATTTTTTTGACTTTTTCCCGTCCGAAAATAAAAATTGTCGAGATGTTTACCATGGTCCCTAATACTCACCGGGAGTCCAATTGGGCCGGTGCAACCATCCAATATGCCCATAAACGATCATTTTACTCGTTTAAAACTTGTAGTGATTTCGTGAACTCAAGTCTACCACAAACGTTTATGACATCATTTAATGATCATATATGGTATCAAACGGCATTATATAACATCGAAATGTATCCTTTAGGGTTACCAGGCTTTTCGCCACTAGGCCCCGAAACCTCAAAATTTCCTCAAAGAGCGTGGTTTATATCCTTTAATTATGTAATTTTTTTTGACTTTTTTTCCTCCGAAACTAAAAAAATGCTGAGATGTTTATCATGGTTCGTAATACCCTCCGGGAGTACAATTGGGTTGGTGGAACCATCCAATATGCCCTTAAACGTTCATTTTACCCGTTCACAATTTGTAGTAATTTCGTAAACTCAAGCCTACCACATACGTTTATGACAACACATAATGATTATATATGGTTTCAACCGGCATTATATGACGCCGAGATGTATTTGTTAGGTTCTCAAGACTTTTCGTCTCCGGGCCTTGAAACCCCAAATTTTCTTCAAAAAGCGTGGATTATAGCCTTCAATTTTGTAATTTTTTGAACTTTTTTTCGCCCGAAAATTAAAATTGCTAAGATGTTTGCCATGGTCCCTAATACTCTTCGGGAGTCAAATTGGGTCAGTGGAACCATCTAATACGCCCTTAAACGGTCATTTTACCCGTTCACAACTTGTAATGATTTCATAAACTCAACCCTACCACGTACATTTATGACAACTTATAATGATTATATATGGTTTCAAATGGCATTATTTAAACTCGAGATATATCCTCTAGAGTTTCAACACTTTTCGCCATCAAGCCCCAAATTTTCTCAAAAAACGTAGATTATAGCCTTCAATTTTGTAATTTTTTAACCTTTTTCCGTTCGGAAATAAAAATTGTCGAGATGTTTACCATGGTCTCCAATACCCTCAGGAGTCCAATTGGGTCGGTGGAACCATCCAATATGCCCTTAAACGGTCATTTTAGCTGTTCACAACTTGTAGTTATTTCGTAAACTCAAGCCTTCCTCAAATGTTTATGACAACATATAATGACCATATATGGTTTCAAACGGCATCATATAACCCCGAGATGTATCCCTTAAGGTCTCAAGGCTTTTCGTCACCTGAAACTTCAAAATTTCCTCAAAAAGTGTGGATTATAGCATTCAATTTTGTAATTTTTAACACTTTTTTCCTCCTGAACTAAAAATTGCCAAGATGTTTATTATGATCCGTAATACCTCCGGGAGTACAATTCGGTCGGTGCCAATATGCCCTTAAACGGTCACTTTACTCGTTCACGACTTGTAGTGATTTCGTAAACTCAAACCTACCACAAACGTTTATTACAATACATATTGATTATATATGGTTTCAAACGGCATTATATGACCCCGAGATGTATGATAGAGCGTTAGGGTCTCGAGGCTTTTCGGCACCAAGCCCCGAAACCTCAAATTTTCCTCAAAAAGCGTAGATTATAGCCTTCAATTTTGTAATTTTTTGAACTTTTTTTCGCCCGTAAATAAAAAGTGCCGAGATGTTTGCCATGGTCCCTAATACTCTCCGGGAGTCAAATTGGGTCAGTGAAACCATCTAATACGCTCTTAAATTGTCATTTTACCCGTTCACAACTTGTAATGATTTCATAAACTCAAGCCTAACACGTTTTATGACAATATATAATAATCATATATGGTTTCAAATGGCATTATATGACCCTATCCTCTAGGATATCAACACTTTTCGCCATCAGGCCCGAAACCTCTAAATTTCCTCGAAATGCGTGGATTATAGCCTTCAATTTTGTAATTTTTTTTGACCTTTTTTCGCATGAGAATAAAAATTGCCAAGATTTTTACCATGGTCCCTAATATCCTCCGGGAGTCCAATTGGGTCGGTGGAACCTCCCAATATGCCCTTGAAGTCATTTTACTTGTTTATAACTTGTAGTGATTTCGTAAATTCAAGCCTACCACGAACGTTTATGACAACATACAATGATCATATATGGTTTCAAATGGCATCATATGAGCCCGATATATATCCCTTAAGGTGTTAAGGCTCTTCGTCACCGGTCCCCGAAACCTCAAAATTTCCTCAAAAAGCGTGGATTATAGCCAGAGCTGTCAAAAACTGACCCGACACGAGAACCCGACCTTAACGGACAAAGATTTGAACCCAGCATGTACTCGAACTTTTGGGTTAAACTAGTGACCTGTAACCTAAGCTGAACCTAACGTGATCTTAGCCGAAAACCCATTTGATCCAATACTTTATGACCTGAACCCGAACCTGCCCCCGACCTGATAGTAATCGTCAACCGAAACAATCCGAACTTGAACTAATACCTAGCCCAATCAAAACATGAACCCGAGTCATGGAAGGTTCAATAAAATTTTATATACCTTTTATTCCGCTTTGGTATAATTATGTAAACCCTCAATTCGATTTAATAAATTCTTTTGTTCAGCTTATATACCTTTTGTTCTCTATTACTCATATATAGGTTTAATAAAATCTTGATGATCCTTGATCAAATTATGGAAGGCGTAATTATATAGTTCAACTTGCCACATCGATATTTATTAAAATTAAACTTGTACCAAAACTCGACTCAACACTAACCCGAACTCAAATGTACCATCTTGTTAACCCATCCAAACTCGACTCTACACAGCCCGAACCTGAAATTGAACCGATCTGATTTTAAGTTGAATTGAACTCGACCTATATCCAAAAAGGTGAACGACCCGTTATAACTTGAACTGAAATTGACCCGACATTGACCCGACCTGAACCTGAACCTGATCTGAAGCTAGATTGACTCGACATAACTTGATTTTGATTTAACCCAAGACTTAATTTGATCCGACCCAAACCCGATTTGAATACCCGAATTGACAGCTCTATTTGTAACCTTCCTTGAGATTGGTTTGGTATATTGATTTGGAACTTATGGTAATGGTAGAACCTTTTGAGTTGACCCCCCTTTTGATCCAGGGTTGGAATAAGGATAGAACCAAGATCATTGTATGTTTTGGTTAAGTAATCAAGTGTACTTGTATCCCGTTAGATCACCACCTGCTAACCTGACTTAGCTTGCTACAGAGATTGGGGAAGGAAAAGGGAGGTTGGTAGAGAGGGACTGAAAGAAGTTCTGAATGATCTTGCTTGGCTACTGGCGCTGCTGGATCAGCAGACTAGTATGGGATCAGGCGAAGGTCAGTTAGGCCTCATGAAAAAGGTTGGCAAGGGTGGATGACATAGGTGGGGGATAGGGGAAGGATGTGAGGTTGGTTGCTAAGGTTGAGTGGGTAAGTTGGCCAAGAGAGAATTTAATATACTACTTAATGTCTTTAAGAATAATTAATTATATCACTATATGTATATCACACTGATCCCCCATATCTTTTTACTTATTCTTCAGGGTTGCTTATTTGCTTCTCATCAATTTTCCTCTTTATTGCCTCAAGTGTTAAGTGAGCTTAACCCCAGTACCTTATCATGGTCACTGAAGAATTTAATACAAAAATAGAGTGTAGGTCTCATAGATGACTACTGACTATGATATGTGTGTAGTTTGTAATTGTATAGTGTCAATTCTCCATGTTAGCTTATAAATATAATAAGAAAGGAATTCGTGTGAGGGACGATGAATCAAGCTTAAGAAAATGGTTCCTGTTGGAGTCAAATAAAATAATACATGTATCAGTTCAATGCCGCTGTTTAGTTAATTTGTCAACCTAATCGTGTTGGATTAAGGGTTTTTGTCTCCAATTATCTATAGTATGTTTGTCATTAACTCTTTTATAGTTTTATTTGGTCGGGCTATGAGTGTAAATTTTGTACGTCTTATATTTTACTGTGCTGCTAGTTTTTGAATTTTACATTCCAGGCTTCCTCGTTATCCATAGTATAATTGATATTTGTTTTAGAGATTTTCAGGTGTCATACTATTTTCGGAAGCCTTGTCCCAATGACATTGTAATTTTCAAAAGCCCGCCAGTTCTTCAAGATGTTGGCTATACTGATGATGATGTTTTCATCAAAAGAGTGGTTGCTAAGGCTGGTGATACTGTCGAGGTATGGGTCAGTCTTTAGCTTGGTATTAGTGTTTTTATAAAGGTGAAAAATTGTCCTAAAAAAATATATACTGTATGACTTGAAAAAGAACAACTTGCTTATACAGTTATACCTGGTAATCAATCTATGGCCAGAGAGAACAAATATAAATATGAGCATTCATTTTAGCCATTCTTCCAACATGTTCTTTCCTGCCTTCAGCAGGGGAGAGGGGGTCGAGGTAGATGGGAATCAAATTTATTAGACATTTTTTAAATCAATATCATAGTTGTGAAAGGAGACTGTGTGTGTGTGTGTGTGTGTGTGTGTGTGTTTTAATCGTGAATTTAATATTGCCCTCCATGTTGAATATGTTCAAGAAAAGACTGCTAACAATGTTAAGTTTGTTCTCATATTAAAATTATTGACTGCAGGTGAAGGATGGAAAGTTATTTGTAAATGGTGTTGCGAAGGATGAAGGATACATATACGAATCTCCCAAGTACAACATGACCCCAATAGTAGGTCTTCTTTCAATATGCTTGACAATTTTCGCCTTCTAAAGAGTGCATACTGATTCTCTGCCTGTGTTTGGTTATATTCGATATGTGCAGCGTGTGCCAGAGAACTCAGTTTTTGTGATGGGTGACAACCGCAATAACAGCTATGATTCCCATGTCTGGTAATTTTCTCCTAAAATTCTGGTGTATGATACTGTATTGTCAACTATGTGAATTACATTGCTGCAAGTCGTCTGTAATATTGCTGATTACATGTTGCTTGATTTGGTCAGGGGTCCACTTCCTGCCAAGAACATTATTGGAAGATCAGTCTTCCGATATTGGCCTCCTAATAGGGTAGGGAGTACAGTTCTTCCAGGAGGCTGTGCTATTGAAAAGCTGGAGAGCCCTTCGCCAGCATCATAGAGAGCAATTTCTCTTATTATAAGACAAAATTGTCCTGATTGGTTCAGCATTTCATTTTGCTATCGGACCATCTACCTTCTTCAGCCTCCAAAGGCATTGGTTTTTGACAGCTTTGTATGGCAGAAGTAGTGGTGTTTGCTGGTCACACTTTGGAGGCCCCATTGGTTGCTTCTTGTCTAAATGCGAGCAACGGTAGAAACCATTGGATGAGAAGATCATCTAGATAGTATGACTCTGCAGTTGATCTCTTGAATTTATTTCAGTAAATCTGTATCAAGTGTCTCATAGAAGGCTAGAAGCTGTTATCATGTTCATTTTTACACTATTGTTAGATAATGTAAATTTGAATCAACTAATGATTGAATTTAGTTGCATTATTTCTACTGACTTTAATCTAAGCTAAATACTTTATTGAAGGTGGAACAATCTTGTTATGCCGGGTTTGTCCTTGTGTCATGACCTTAGCCAGGCATAATTTTTCAGGCATTGTGTTATGCCTCAATCCAAACCTCAGCCCGCGCCACGACTCACACTCTTCGTTATGGGTTTTTGTGAATGCAATTATGGTGTAAATAAAAAAAAGACAAGGGATTTACATCTTTTGAAACAACGGAACAATCAAAATATTCATATAGTTCAAGGCATCATCATTTACATTGAAATTCATTTGATTACAATCTTAGTATGCTCACTTCTCTGAAGTTCATCGCTCTATACAAGCATGTTCTGCAAGTCTAACAATCCGGGTGTTTTGAGAGCTGATGTTCAAAGAACACCTAACATGTCGTTGATGCTTCGTCTTCACCAACTTGCCCACCACCTCTCCTTTCGACCTGATGTCAAAGTCCAATATCAATGGAACACCTTCAGCCTTATCCGAAACCACAAAACCAGCACCAGCCCCATACAAAGGAACCTTCCTTCCTTCGACATTTACATGCACTGTTCGCCAGCTTTGTTTGGGTTGATAGTACGGGTCCAACTATACATACACCACAAATTAAGTCATGTAAGTTATAACACGTACACACAATGACAAAACTGACTCGTATCTAATCTAAATTACTCCCAAAACCAAGAATCTTTAAACTAAGGAAAGCAATCTTACCTGACCGGAAGCAATAGTGAGATCATAATAACGAAGTTTGATAGTTGAGCAGCTAACATGAATGCCAAAAAAAGTAGCAGGGTTATGCACTCTCATTCTCAACGAACAATTTATTGTCAATATCTTGCTTGGTACTCCTGTAAGATCTGATCCTTCCCCAAAATAGAAATTATGTACAGTCACATCCTACATAATTTTTTTAAAGTATTAGAAAAAGATTGATAACAACTATCAAAGCAATAGATTATGTCAAAAAAATACTTCGTTTATACATACTCTCTTTGTCTCTTAAAGTTTGCCTCATTTTTCATTTTAAGCCGCCCTAAAAGACTACCCCATACTAAGTGTATTTTAGCTTAGATTATTAATTAGCCTTATTTCTATTACTCGTACTATCTTTTAATAATGGATGTATGAAAGTTATTAGCCTTATTACTTATTAGAGATTTAATAAATCCCATAAACTTGTTTGTTACTAAATGAAAGCACGTAAGTTTGTCACTCAAATTTACGTACCAAGCAAGAATTTTTCCGTATGCAGTAGTATTAGGAGTAGCTAGTGACTTAGTGGAGGTAATTTAATCTTTTGGCATTATCGTATTAATTTCAGGTGAAGTTTTCTCACCCACTTCCTCTCTTTTTTTTTTCCTTTTTCTTTTCTTTCTTTTCTTTTCTTTTTTTTTTTTTTTTTTTTTTTTTTTTTTTTAAATGAAGTACTCCGTAATAAAGTATATTTTCATGTAATAAAAAGACGGATGATTTTGTAGGAGTTGATTTAGTAACATATAAGCTAAAATACACTACAAGATGCTTTTCCATGTGACTCTAGTCATTCTTCTTTTTTCTATTTTGCTAAAAAAAAAATAATAAACAACAAAAAAAACACTTTGATTTCTTTTGCATCAACCTTCAAAAGGCAAATGGCAAATCCCCGAAAAAGAAAGGAAAAAAAAATTATACCCCATACTAAACTTGCTTTTTTACCAAAAACAACCTTCACAAATTAAATACTCCGTATACAATTTTAATGACGTAATAACCTTGAATCATGTAATATATGTTGGGAAGGTTCATGATTTTTTGTTTCATGCAAAATAATGAATATAATTGGCATAAATTGACACGTTGCTCATAAATTCACACGGAGTATACAAAAATAAGAAATAAATGATCCATTTTAGAAATCAATTTATGATTAAACTCAATTCTTTCAAATTAAAACAATTAGTTTTGGCTTCTTCTTCATAAGATAGATCTAACCTTGTTATTAACTTACACACTTTAACTTTTTCTCAATATAATTTTCTCTAAATTTCAAAATTCAATACGTCTCAACAATCATGACTATTCAAAATAACCTAAGTGCAACCTAATTTAATTGATTACCGAGGTGCATGATTCTTATGATTTAAGCAATTAAGTGCATGCATGTTTATAAAAAAAAAAATTCTAAATTAATGAATACATGCATAAATAAAAACAATTTACCTTGAGAAAAACTTGTGCACTGAAAGGCCTGCTTGCACCCCAAACAATGAAACACCCAACCATAAAAACCAACCCTAAAAACAACATCCACATAAAAACCTTACAACTCCTAGACAATTCATCCCCCTCTTCATCCCTCCACCAATTCACATACACCTCCCCCTTCACCTCCGCCTCATGTCGACGTCCCGAAAGCAACCTTACCCTTTCCCTCCTCTTCCGGCGGTACCCTTGTATCCCACTAACACGACTCGTGGCAGGTGACCTTGATTGACGACTAAATATAGAAAGCAATGACAATGCATCCGATGGGCTCCGGTACCCCACGGGGGTGTTAGCTGCCTGTGTCGCGGTGGCTGAGGCCGATGTCGATGACTTGTCCTCCTCTTGTGAATCACGTGAAGGACTTTGAACGTAGTAAACCGGCCTAGGTGGTTTAGGTGATGATATTGGTGATGATGTTGCTAGGCTAGTAATATCAGATTCTGATTTTGTGTACATCATTTTTATTTTTATTTTGTTACAATGAAAATGTATGTAACAAAGCTAAATATTTAATTAGGAGAATTAATGGGTAGATGAGGATAATTTGGGATGTGACTAAGTAATCCACTGAAGTAATAATATAGGTGTATTACTAGTACAAGAAATCACTACATTTTTGGTTATTGAAACATGAATTATGATTAATCGGTTGAAACGCTCAAACTTTTGACTGAATTTTGGGGTAACTTATGTTTTGGAGGGTTTTATTTTTGTGAATTTGTGCTTAAATTGGGGGGATTTCGGTGGAAATGTAGTAAGTGGAAAGCATGCCTTGATTTATAGAAAATGACAATTTCTGTTGATGTATTTATTGTTTGAGTTTTGAAATCATCTTAGATATTCTCAACAATAACTTTTTAATTCCAATGATCCTTTATGATATGAAAGAAGGCCTTCAAACTATGTTAAACAGTTGATAGGGTGGCCCAATTAAATATCCAAGCTAATTTGGTCCGATTTGATTTGATCTGATCTCAATTTTTGAATCTGATTTGAAAAAATCGGATAATTAATGGATCCAGACATTGTAATATAGGAAATTATGCGCAAAGGTGGTGTATATGTGTTGGGCGTTGTTTTTAGAATTGTCAATTCGGGGATTCAAGTCGGGTTTGGGTCGGGTCAAATCAGGTCTCGATCGAGTAAAATCAGGATCAGGTTATGTCGGGTTAATCTAGCTTCACATCAGGTTCAGGTCGGGTCAATTTCAGTTCAAGTTATAACGGGGCGTTCACCTTTTCGGATATAGGTTGGGTTCAATTCGAGTTAAAATCATATCGGGTTTAATTTCAGGTTCGAGTTGTGTTGAGTCGGGTTTGGATGGGTTAGCAAGATGGTACATTCGGGTTCGGGTAAGTGTTGAGTCGGGTTCTGGTTCAAGTTCAATTCTAATAAATATCGATGTGGCCAAGTTGAACTATAAAATTACGCATTCCATAATTTGATCAAGCATCATCAAGATTTTATTAAACCTATATACGAGTAATAGAGAACAGATTTTATATAAGATGAACAAAAGATTTTATTAAATCGGATTGAGGATTTATAGAATTATACCAGTATATAAGCTGAATAAAAGGTATACAAAATTTCAATAAACCTTCCATGACTCGGGTTCATGTTTTAATTGGGTCTGGTACTAGTTTAGGTTCGGACTTTTTTCGGGTTGGATTAAATCGGTTGACAGTTACTATCAGGTCGGGGACAGGTTCGGGTTCAAGTCATAAATTATCAAATCAAATGGGTTTTCGGTTAAGATCAGGTTCAGATCACTAGTTTCACCCCATTATTAGAGTACAGGCAGGGTTCAGATCTTTGTCCATTAAGGTCGAGTTCTCGGGTCGGGTCAGTTTTTCACAACTCTAGCTATAATCCACACTTTTTGAGGAAATTTTGAGGTTTCGGGGCCCGGTGGCAAAAAGTGTTGAGATCCTAGGGGATATATCTCGGGGTCACATAATGGCGTTTGAAACCATATATGATCATTTATGTTGTTATAAACATACGTGGTAGACTTGAGTTTACGAAATCAATGCAAGTTGTGAACGGGTAAAGTGACCGTTAAGGGCATACTAGATTGTTCCACCGACCCAATTGGACTCTTGGAGGGTTTAAGGGACCATGGTAAACATCTCAGCAATTTTTATTTTCGGGGGAAAAAAGGTCAAAAAAATTATAATAGTGAAGGCTATAATCCACACTTTTTTAAGAAAATTTTGAGGTTTTGGAGTCTGGTGGCGAAAAGTGTTGAGACCCTAGGGAAAATATCTCGGTGTCATATAATTCCGTTTGAATCCATATATGATCATTATATGTTGTCATAAATGTACGTGATACGCTTGATTTACGAAATCACTTCAAGTTGTGAGCGAGTAAAATGACCGTTTAAAGGCATATTAGACGATTCCACCAACCCAATTTGACTCCCGAAGGTTATAAAAGAACATGGTAAACATCTTGGTAATTTTTATTTTCTGGCAAAAAAGGTCAAAAAATTACAAAATTGAAGGCTATAGTTCACGCTTTTTGAGAAAATTTTGATGTTAAAGGGCCCTGTGACGAAAAGCCTTGAAAACTTAATGGATACATCTCGGGGTCATATGATGCCGTTTGAAACCATATATGATTATTTTATGTTGTCATAAACCTCCGTGGTAGGCTTGAGTTTACAAAATCACTACAAGTTGTGAACCGGTAAAATGACCGTTTAAGGGTGTAGTAGATGGTTCCACCGACCCAATTTGACTCCTTGAGGGTATTAGAGACCATGGTAAAAATCTCAGCAATTTTTATTTACGGGCGAAAAATGGTCATAAGATTACAAAATTGAAGGTTATATTCCACGCTTTTTGAGGAAATTTTGAGGATTCAGGGCCCGGTGGCGAAAAGTTTTGAGAACTTAGAGGATATATCTCGGGGTCATATAATGACATTTGAAACCATATATGATCATTATATATTGTCATAATTATACGTGGTAGGCTTAAATTTATGAAATCATTACAAGTTGTGAACGGGTAAAATGACCGTTTAAGGGAGTATTAGATGGTTCCACTGACCCAATTTGAATCCCAGAGGGTATTAGGGACCGTGGCAGACATCTCTGCAATTTTTATTTCTTGGTGAAAAAAGGTTAAAAAATTACAAAAATCAAGGCTATAATCCACGTTTGTTTTTGAGGAAATTTTGAGGTTTAGGGACCCGGTGGCAAAAAGCCTTGAGACTCTAAGGGATACCACTCAGGGTCATATAATGCTGTGTCATGAAAGAACTAGAAGAGGCCCCTCTAAGAGGAGGTCCGGGCGGGGTGCTTTTGGTAAGCTTCCTTGGATATGAAGAATTCCCCCCAAAAAAATGCAAATTCCGGTATTTGACGAAGATCCTTTAGCAGCGGCGAAAATCCGTCGTTTAAGTTAAATCATTTCAGATTTCTTATCTTACTCTTATCTAAGTTAGGGAACTTCCCTGGCTAAGCTTAATCTTCCGGCGAACAATGACTGAAATCAAGATGGTTTTATTCAATATAGATGTAAGGTTTGAAGAGCTGGGTCGATAGACTTTTAAGCGAAAGAGACAGAATGGCCTGGGCGGGCATGAGCGGTCTAGTGTCCGAGCCGAGCAGGTCTCCGTCCCCGACTTGATTAGGAGAGAACACAGGTGGGTAGTTGGTTGTTGACCAATAACAGAACGGGACTTTGGGGATGGGAGCCGAGTCGAGACGTTGATGCTTCGAAGCCACCGATCCTCCTCCCCCATTCCCTTCCGCTTCCGTACCATTCCGACGTTCTAGAAGATTTACTTAGTCTTAGTTCAACCTCTCGAAAGCCATCTCTCTCGGAAGAAGCATGTCACTTGCTCATCCCAGACCTTATGCGAATCCAACTGAGCCATGCGATCAATTGTTTTCAAGCTAAGGGAAGGATTGGGCTAAAACCATATATGATCATTATATGTTGTCATAAACGTCTGTGATAGGCTTGGGTTTACAAAATCGGTGCAAGTTGCGAACGGGTAAAATGACCGTTTAAGGGTATTAGGGAACATGGTAAACATCTTGGCAATTTTTATTTCCGAACGAAAAAAGGTCAAAAAATTACAAAATTAAAGGCTATATTCCAAGCTTTTTGAGGAAATTTGAGGTTTCAGAACCCGGTGGCAAAGTTTTAAGACCCTAAAGGATACATCTCGAGGTCATATAATCCGTTTGAAACCATATATGAGCATTATAAGTTGTCATAAACGTCCGTGGTAGCCTTAAGTTTACGAAATCACTACAAGTTATGAACTGGTAAAATGACAGTTTAAAGGAATATTAGGAGGTTCCACTGACTCAATTCGACTCCCGAACAGTATTAGGGACCATGGTAAAAATCTCAGCTATTTTTATTTCCGAGCGAAAAAAGGTCTAAAAATTACAAAATTGAAGGCTATAATCCACGCTTTTTGAGGAAATTTTGAGGTTTCGAGGCTCGGTGATGAAAATGCTTGAAACCCTAAAGGATACATCTCGGGGTCATATGATGCCGTTTGAAACCATATATGATCATTTTATGCTGTCATAAACGTCTGTGGTAGGCTTGAGTTTACGAAATCACTAGAAGTTGTGAATTGGTAAAATGACCGTTTAAGGGCATATTGGGAGGTTCCACCGACCCAATTGGACTCCCGGAGGGTTTTAGGGACCATGGAAAAAATCTCGGCAATTTTTATTTTCGGGCGAAAAAAGGTCAAAAAATTACAAAATTGAAGGCTATAATCCACGCTTTTTGAGGAAATTTTGAGGTTTCAGGGCCGAGTGATAAAAAGTTTTGAGACCCTAAAGGATACAACTCGGGGTCATATAATGCCATTTGAAACCTCATATGAGCATTGTATTTTATCATAAACGTCCGTGGTAGGCTTGAAATTACAAAATTACTACAAGTTGTGAACGGGTAAAATGACCGTTTAAGGGCATATTGGGAGGTTCCACCGACCCCATTGGACTCCCGGAGGTTATTAGGGACCGTGGTCAAAATCTCGGCAACTTTTATTTTCGGTCAAAAAATAACAAAATTGAAGGCTATAATCCACGCTTTTTGAGGAAATTTTGAGGTTTCGGGGCCCGGTGACAAAAAGCCTTGATACCCAAAAGGATACATCTTGGGGGTCATATGATGCCGTTTGAAACCATATATGATCATTATGTGTTGTCATAAACGTCCGTGGTAGGCTTGAGTTTACGAAATCACTACAAGTTGTGAACTGGTAAAATGACCGTTTAAGTACTTATTAGGTAGTTCACCGACCCAATTGGACTCTCGGAGGGTATTAGGGATCATGGTAAGAATCTCGACAATATTTATTTCTGGGCGAAAAAAGGTCAAAAAATTACAAAATTGAAGGCTACAATCCACGCTTTTTAAGGAAATATTGAGGTTTCGAGGCTCGATGACGAAAAATCTTGAGGCCCTAAAGGATACATCTTGGAGTCATTTAATCCGTTTGAAACCACATATGAGCATTATATGTTGTCATAAATGTCTGTGGTAGGCTTGAGTTTACGAAATCACTACAAGTTGTGAACTGGTAGAATGACCGTTTAAGGGCGTATTAGGAGCATCCACTGACCCAACTGGACTCCCGGACATCGTTAGGGACCACGGTAAAAATCTCGGCAATTTTTTATTTCCGGGCTAAAAAAGTTCTAAAAATTACAAAATTGAAGGCTATAATTCACGCTTTTTTGGAAATTTTGAGGTTTTGAGGCCCGGTGAAGAAAAGCTTTGAGACCCTAAGGGATTCATTCGGGTTCATATGATCCTGTTTGAAACCAAAAATGATCATTATATGTTATCATAAACGTCTGTGGTAGGCTTGAGTTTACGAAGTCACTACAAGTTGTGAACGGGTAAAATGACCTTTTAAGGGCATATTGGGAGGTTCCACCGACTCAATTGGACTCCCTGAGGGTACTAGTGATAGATCCTAATTTGTACACATTTTAGGTGCTTATCTACACTCAATTTCTCATGGATTTAGAGGTCTAAGGTGTATTTTTACATTATTTGCTTAGGTTATGCATTACTACTCTCCGTTTGTGTGTTTTGATGAATTTTAGCTGATTTAGATGCCAATGGATTATGGTTGGCTAATATTGAGTAAAATAATAATCGAGTATGAAGCTACCTCGCTCAAGGAGCTGATATCATGTGTTCAAAAGGAAATAAGGATAGAAAGAAGCAAATGCGTTGATGAAAGTTTTGATACATATGAGTTGGTCCGCTACTTTGATCATAAATTTTTATCTACAAATGATATAGGACTTATTCAATTTTCATTGGAAATTAGACGTTAAGAGCTTTCCAACGACATATTACACGTCTCAAACAAAGATCTAGAGCTCAAGTTATAACCGTTTTAAGGAAAGCTACGCGTGCAATAGCGAGATACACGGCCGTGCCCTATGCTTACACTTCTGTGTGTGGACAGTTCTTGGACAATTTAGCCTGAATTAGTTTCCTTATTCTATCCTAATTCCTAGCTTTATTATAAATACTCCTTAGCTTTATCATCCCAGACCCCCATTAGTTTAGAACCCTAGCTAATTTTCTCTCTAGATTTATTTTATTCAAGTATTATATTTTCTTCTTCTCTCTTTCTCTTATGTTTATTTCTTTTATCATGTTAGAGTAGATTATTATTCTAGGGTTAGGTTTAAACCTAGCCATGATTGATACTTGATTTATTCTTTTAAATTCTCAATTAATTATTTATATTGTTCATGCTTAATTGATTGTGCTTATGCCAATACTAGATTAGAGATAATTGGTATTGTTATAATTCCTTTGTTCTAATCGCAACGAGAGTTGGGTTTTAACGTATTTGAATAGATCAATTAAGGGTTTGAAGTTTATCATGAATATAGTTGAATGGATGATTAGAAAGTTAGAGTAATATGCTTAATGTCTCTAACTTGCATGATTCCATGAAAATAGGCTTGATTGTGATTAGAGAAGCCATTGATAACTCGAAAGAGAGCTTTGGTATTATCTAGGGATTACATTTCCTTGTGAACATATAATAATTGGTTGGGGGTAAGAATTTGTCTTGTATTGATTATGCTAGTGGTGATACTTAATTCTAGATGTTTTTAATATTTGATTTTCTTGCTTTAGTGGTATAATATTTTCAACCTTATTTTGATTGACTCTACTAGTTTTAAATCATATTAATCCAATATGGATACTACCTTCTCTGTGGGATCGACCCTGACTTACCCTACTACGTAATTAGGAGGTTGTTAGGTATTAATTTTGTTAGGTGTGCGACCGCCGATCAATTAGGGACCATGGTAAAAATCTCGGCAATTTTTATTTTCGGGCAGAAAACGTCAAATAAAATACAAAATTGAAGGCTATAATCCACGCTTTTTGACGAAATTTAGAGGTTTCGGGGCCCAATGATGAAAAGCATTGAGACCCCGAAGGGATACATCTCGGGGGTTTTATGATGCCGTTTGAAACCATATATGATCATTATGTGTTGTCATAAACGTCCGTGGTAGGCTTGAGTTTACGAAACCACTACAAGTTGTGAAATGGTAAAATGACCTTTTTAGTGCGTATTAGGCGGTTCCACCGACCCAATTGGACTCTCGGACGGTATTAGGGACCATGGTTTTAATATCGGCAATTGGTATTTCCGTGCGAAACAAGGTAAAAAAATTACAAAATTGAAGGCTATAATCCACGCTTTTTGAGAAAATTTCGAGGTTTCGAGGCCCGGTGACGAAAAGCCTGATACCTTAAGAGATACATCTCAGGGTCATATGATGCCGTTTGAAACCATATATGATCATTATATGTTGTCATAAACGTTCGCAGTAGGATTGAGTTTACGAAATCACTACAAGTCGTGGACTGGTAAAATGATCGTTTAAGGGCGTATTAAGAGGTTCCACCGACCCAATTATATTGCACTCCCGAACGGTAATAGGGACCATGGTAAGAATCTCGGAAATTATTTTTTCCGGAAGAAAAAAGGTCAAAAAAATTAAAAAATTGAAGGCTACGCTTTTTCAGGAAATTTTGAGGTTTCGAGGCCCGATGACGAAAAGCCTTGAGACCCTAAGGGATACATCTCGGGGTCATATGATCTCGCTTGAAACCATATAATATATGTTGTCATAAACGTCTGTGGTAGGCTTGAGTTTACGAAATCACTACAACTTGTGAACTTGTAAAATGACCATTTAAGTGCGTATTAGGTAGTTCACCGACCCATTTGGACTCGCGGAGGGTATTAGGGACCCTATTAAAAATCTCAACAATTTTTATTTCCGGAAATAAAAAGGTCAAAAACTTACAAAATTAGAGGCTATAATCCACGCTTTTTGAGTAAATTTTAAGGTTTCAAGGCTCGGTGACGGAAACCCTTGAGATCCAAAGGGATATATCTCGGGGTCATTTGATCCCGTTTGAAACCATAAATGATCGTTATATGTTGTCATAAATGTCAGTGGTAGGCTTTTATGAAATCACTACAAGTTGTGAATTGGTAAATTGACCGTTAAAAGGCATATTGGGAGGTTCCACCGACCCAATTGGACTCCCGAAGGGTATTAGGGACCATGGTAAAAATCTCAGAAATTTTTATTTCCGGGCGAAAAAAGGTCAAAAAATTACAAAATTAAAGACTATAATCCACGCTTTTTGAGGAAATTTTGAGATTTCGGAGCCCGGTGATGAAAAACTTTGAGACCCAAAGGAATACATATCGAGGTTATATGATGTCGTTTAAAACCATATATGATCATTATGTGTTGTCAAAAACGTCCGTGGTAGGCTTGAGTTTACGAAACATCTACAAGTTGTGAACTGGTTAAATGATCGTTTAAGGGCATATTGGGAGATTCCACCAACCCAATTGGACTCATGGAGGGTATTAGGGACAATGGTAAAAATCTCGACAATTTTTATTTCCGGGCGAAAAAAGGTCAAAAAATTACAAAATTGAAGGCTATAATCCACGCTTTTTGAGGAAATTTTGAGATTTCGGAGCCCGATGATGAAAAGCTTTGAGACCCAAAGGAATACATCTCGAGGTCATATGATGCCGTTTGAAACCATATATGATCATTATGTGTTGTCAAAAACGTCTGTGGTAGGTTTGAGTTTACGAAACATCTACAAGTTGTGAACTGGTAAAATGACCGTTTAAGGGAATATTGGGAGGTTCCACCAACCCAATTGGACTCTTGGAGGGTATTAGGGACCATGGTAAAAATCTCGGCAATTTTTATTTCTGGGCGAAAAAAGGTCAAAATTACAAAATCGAAGGTTATAATCCACGCTTTTTGACGAAATTTTGAAGTTTTGGGGCCTGGTGGCAAAAAGTCTTGAGACCCTACAGAATAAATCTCGGTGTCATATAATGCCGTTTGAAACCACATATGAGCATTATATAGTGTCATAAACGTCCGTGGTAGACTTGAATTTATGAAATCACTACAAGTTGCGAACGGGTAACATGACCGTTTAAGGGCATATTAGGAGGTTCCACCGACCCAATTGGACTACCGGAGGTATTAGGGACCATGGTTAAAATCTCGGCAATTTTTATTTTCTGGCGAAGAAAGGTCTAAAAATTACAAAATTGAAGGTTACAATCCACGCTATTTGAGAAAATTTTGAGGTTTCAGGACCTGGTGACGAAACGCCTTTAGCCCCAAAGGGATACATCTCGGGGACATATGATGCCGTTTGAAACCATATATGATCATTATGTGTTGTCATCAACGTCCGTGGTAGGCATGAGTTTACGAAATCACTACAAGTTGTCAACAAGTAAAATGACCGTTAAAGGGCATATTGGGAGGTTCCACCGACCAAATTGGACTCCCAAGGGGTATTAGGGACCATGGTAAAAATCTCGACAACTTTTATTTCCGGGCGAAAAAAGGTAAAAAAAATTACAAAATTGAAGGCTATAATCCACGCTTTTTGAGGAAATTTTGAGGTTCTAGGGACCGGTGGCGAAAAGTCTTGAGACCCTAAAGGATACCTCTCGGGGCCATATAATGCCGTTTGGAATCACATTTGAGCTTTATATGTTGTCATTAACGTCCGTGGTAGTCTTGATTTACGAAATCACTACAAGTTGTGAACTGGTAAAATGACCGTTTAAGGACATATTAAGAGGTTCCACCGACCCAAATGGACTCCCGGAAGTTATTAGGGACCATAGTAAAAATCTCAACAATTTTTATTTCCTGGCGAAAAAAGGTCTAAATATTACAAAATTGAAGGCTTGAGACCGAGTGACGAAAAGCCTTGAGATCTTAAGGGATACACCTCATGGTCATATGATCCCGTTTGAAACCATAAATGATCATTACTTCCTCCGTTTCTTTTTAGCTGACACGTTTCTTTAGTCACGTTTGTCAATGCACTCATTCAATCATCAATATCTTTAATTATCGATAAGCAAAAATTATGAAAAGTTGATATGAAAGTATATAACGTGGCGAATCTAACAAGATCCCACATGACCATATTTTTCATTACGTATAAAGCACAAAATACGGTCAAAGGGAGGTGGATGAATAGTGTTAAAGTCAAAACGTGTCAACTAAAAAGAAACAAGGTTGTATATGTTGTCATAAACGTCTGTGGTAGGCCCGAGTTTACGAAATCACTACAAGTTGTGAACGGGTAAAATGACCGTTTAAGGGCATATTGGGAGGTTCCACCGACGTAATTAAACTCCCGGAGGGGATTAGGGACCATGATAAAAATCTCGGCACTTTTTATTTCCGTGCGAAAAAAGGTCAAAAAATTACATAATTGAATACTATAATCCATGCTTTTTGAGGAAAATTTGAGGTTTCCGGGCCGGGTAGCGCAAAGTCTTGAGACCCTAAAGGATACATCTCGGAGTAATATAATGTCGTTTGAAACCGCATATGAGCATTATATGTTGTCATAAATGTCCGTGGTAGGCTTGATTTTACGAAATCACTAAAAGTTTTAAACTGTTAAAATTACCTTTTAAAGGGCATATTAGGAGGTTCCACCGACCTAATTGGACTCCCGGAGGATATTAGGGACCATGGTAAAAATCTCGACAATTTTTATTTTCGGGTGAAAAAAGGTCAAAAAATTATAAAATTAAAGAATATAATCCACGCTTTTTGAGGAAATTTTGAGGTATTTTAACATAGTAATAAGGTGATCATAATGTGTCTGATAGAATCCTTCATTAGGTTAGCAAACCCTAAATATATCATTGGTATTTAACACACCATCGCAATTGTTGGTTTTAACAGTAGTTCATAGTAATATATTTGCACTTGAAAGTAGAGCTGTCAATTCGGGTAAATGGGTCGGGTTTGAGTCGGGTTTGTGTGGGTTGGGTCATCTCGAGTCGGGTCAATACGAGTTAATGTCAGGACCTATGTGGGTCGGGTTCGGGTTGGGTCATGCTTGAGTCGAGTCACGTAGGGTCATACATCTTTTCGGGTTTGGGTCGGGTTTAGGTCGGGTCAATTAAAAGTCGGGTTACATTTGGGTCGGGTGAAAAACAAGTCGGGTTAAATTCGGGTTTTTACTGGTTTAAATGAGTTAGGGTTGTGTTCGGGTTCGAGTCGGGTTCGGTTCAAGTCAATTATTTTCGGGTTATAATCAGGTCGGGTCATTATCGGGTTTGAGTCGGGTTCGGTTCAAGTCAATAATTTGCGGGTCATAATCAAGTCGGGTCATTTCCAAGTCGGGTTATTATCGGGTTTGAGTCGGGTTCCATTCAAGTCAATAATTTGCGGGTTATAATAATCAAGTCGGGTCATGTTCGAATTCAGGTATCAAATAGAGAATTAATAGGGTTTCAGTTTGATATCAGGTTGGGTCATATTAGGTCCAGTTACATTTTTTTAATTTTTTAAATTTATTTAAAACTCCAAATTAAATTACGTAATTTAAAACATTTTCTGAAAAAAATTATTAAACAGACAAGTGAATAATAAAATTTGAATTCCCTTAAAAAAATAATAATTAAATAAAAAAAAGATAAGTCAAGTAAGATGAGAAAGACCTGCTATTGTCTGGGTCCTGTGTTTTGTTATTTTTTTGTTCAAATTTTTTTTTTTTTTTTGGCTGCTGCCCATTTCAGTTTTTCTTTGACGAGGATTATGTAAGAGATAAGTCAAGTAAGATGAAAAAGGCCACTTTTGTTTTATAATTGGAATCCATGTTAATTTGAAAAAAAAGCCTGAAACTCAATAGTCAATACCGAGTACTCTTTTCATCCTAAAAATTCCTAAATTCTAAAATTCGGGTTAGTAATAGGTCGAGTTTAAATTCGGGTTGGGTCAATAACAAGTCGGGTTGAATTTGGGTCGGGTCAATAACAAGTCGGGTTGATTTCGAGTCGGGTTCGGTTCAGGTCAATAATTTATGGGTCACATTCGGGTCGGGTCCTCTCTAGGTCAGTTCATGGTCGGGTTCGGGTCTCAAATTCTCGGGTCAACTCGGGTCTAGGGTTGGTTTCAGGTCGGGTTCGGGTCACTATTTTTTTCGGATTTAGACGGGTTAGGGTCGTGTTAGGATCAAGTCAACTTTTGACCGCTCTACTTGAAAGTAACCAAAATGAAATAAGAAAACCCATCTTATGGTTGGCAAGAATAACCAATCTATACTGTTATATAAAGCTTGTTTTGAATTATGCTGTTATTTGTGTCAAAAAAAAAAAAAAAAAAAAAAAAAAAAAAAAAAAAAGAAAAAGATTTGTATCCAGCCTAGATGCAATCTTTTAGAAGCAACAGGATATGATCACTGATCAGTACAGTTTATCTTATTACTAATATCACCAAAAGGTCACTTACACAGGCAAAGCAGAAATACTTGCATGGACCTGGTCCACAATAATATTATTGTGGACCCGAGGTTTATATACACGAAACTGATATTATATTGAACATAGTAACTCTTATTTTTAACATAGTAATTAGTAACCTTTAATACTATTGTGAACTTGAAGTACGACGTTATGATCCTAATTTTAACATATTGACCTTTATTATTTATGTTGACCTTATAAAATATTTCATTAAAAAATTAACCTCTTGTAGACTATATATTACCAAAATGTCTTTTATTTTCAACATAGTGACCTTCATTGTATTATAGTGACTTTTTTTTTATTAATAAAACAACTATAGTTTCCCTAATGTTAGTGGTCCACAATAAATTAGTGTGAACCAAATCCATTTAAGAATTTGTACAGGCAAAGTACGAAAATATGAACGCTAAAATACACGGATTTGTTAGGGGATTACAAATGTATGATTTTTACAAGTATTCTATATGATAAAATCCAGATAATAACCATCAAAACAAACCAACAAGATTAGACTTCTTTGCATAGTCTTCCATACGTTTGCCATCCCCGTTTCTTAACCATTTTCTTGCGGCTTTCCAATTGGAAGCATCCATAGGATTATCAAATAGGGTATTTTGTAAAGCAAACATGTACTTTAGAGGTTAAAGTTACTTGAAGTGCATCATAAAAATTCTCCTGTAACAATTGAGTTATTTTGCTAAGGGGCTGCCTGAATAATTACTTGATAATAAAAACAGACATCATAGAAAATAAGAAAATAGATTTACAAGTATAAATTCAGACGAATATTTGTACTCTTTTTAACAATTCAATCAATGGCAAAACTCATACTCAAAATCAAATCGTAATAATGAAAATTGATTACAATAAAATAAGAGAGAATGAAGAGGACTCGGCTTATGGGTGGTGATATAACAGAATGGTCATCAAGGCAAAGTGAATTGCGCTTATGACGAACGAGACCTTGCAAGATTTCTTCGTCATTGTCCTCTTCAAATAATTCAATAGTTTGGAACTATATACAAGCATACGGCAAGCAGCAATACCTTACACCGAGCTCATGACAAGAAAAACTATACATAACAATAAATCGATATTATTCCATTAAATCAACAAGTGAAAGTTTTTGACATATAAGTGTTGAGGTCATCAGATAGGAGCGAAAGACTATTGATTTACGATAATCATATATTTAATCATATGAACTATGCATTTAAAATCATCATTCGACCTCTTCAACACATACGCAGTACTTCAAGAATCTCACATCTTGTTCCAATATAGTTTTAACTTTTAAGCTATCAGTAATATGCAAAATGGGCAAAAATTAAACCCGTCTATTCGTCTAATAACAGATAACGAGTACAACCTCGAGTATCAGAACATCTTAAACACAGCAATGCGCAGATGTTTTCACTAATCATAACCAACAGAATCACCTCAATTACACTAATACAATTCATTTATGTACTTCAGCGTTACTAGACCTGCATACATCATCGTTTTAGCCGGTCAGAAGAGCAAAAGAATCGATTTACGAGCAGAATAACACCTCCCTTATCAACTGCTTATTTTGTTAGGGGGTTGCCTGAAAAACCACTCGAAACTACATACTTTACTCTCACTAAAAAATCACTACCTATAATTCTATAAATCACTAAACAGCTTATCATAAATTATAACAAAGGCCTCATAAAATAAAATTTTCAACATATCATGATTCAGACATATGCTTGTCTTTATTTAAATTCAATCATAGGCCATTTAACATAAACCAACATCTACACTTGTCAAAAACTACCTAAATTTGTTCATTAAAAAAGGACTCAGAAATGGTTCGAGTATTCGGCAATGCGATACAATCGCATATTACGACGAACGAGACCTAAATTTAAACTTCATCACTGTCCTCATAACTTCTATTTTACACTCAACATCAATCATAATTTCTATTATACACTCGGATGTACCAACACACCTATTAACGAGTCGATACAAATAAATAAATCGAAGAATGTACTTTAGCGTTACTAGAACTGCGTCATAGAGAAACTCAGCAGGTCTGAAGAGCCAAAGAATTAATCTACGAGTAGAATAACACCTCCCTTATCAATTGATTTTATGCTAGGGGGCTGCCTGAATAACTACTCGATAATAATTAATTTTCTAATTTTAATCACAATTAAAGGCTCAGAATTTTGCTTAATCTGCTCAGTGAAGAACCTAAATTCAATTTAATCAAACTTAAGCACTTCTCATACAAGAGGTGTCAGAAATACAGCATTAATCATCTTTGCCATTCAATAAAATACTCTAATTAAAATCACTAATCAAAAAGATTGAAAATTTGAGGTCATCAGATAGGAGCGAAAGACTATTGGTTTACGATAATCATGTAATTTATCATATGAACTATGCATTTAAAATCATCATTCGACCTCAAAATTAATTTTATATTTTAAAGACTAATTAAAAAAAAAAGAAATTAAAATAGTCTCAGAAGGAAGGCAGTAATGTGATTGTAATCATTGGATTATTCATACAATTTAACACATCAAATGGATATCATCATTGACAAATCCAGAAATAATTAAATTAACAAAAAAAAAAATTAATTTGAAGAAATTTAAAGTTTGATTTGAACAAAGAAAGGCCTCATAGAGAAGATTAGGTGATCAACATGTATGATTCAGACATATGCTTGTCTATTTTTAAAATTTTAATCATTGGCCAAAAATCAAAATCAATTAAGAAAATTTTAAAAAAAAATGCAGAAAATTAAGAACAAACCCTAGAAAAAGGAGAGAGAAAGTGAAGAGGACTCGGCTTATGGGTGGTGATATATAGAATGGTCATCAAGGCGAAGTAAATCGCGCTTATGACGAACGAGACCAAGATTTCCTCGTCATAGTCCTCTTCAATTGAATCGACCAGCAAAAATACAGATAAATTAGGAGGAAAAAACACCCTAATTGTTGAAAAATCGAAGGAAAGATAAAAACCCTACATTTGATGATTTGGGGAAAATAGAGGAGGAGAAAGTGGTTGATGAGAAATGAAATGTGGTGAGTTTGTTTATAAGGGAGTAAGGACGGAGGAGAGTGGGGTTTATTAGGGTTTTAAATTGGGCTTTTTATTTGGGTTTAATGAGATCGGTTTCAGAAGCTATTTGGCCCATTTCTTATTTCAGTTTTTTTTTTTTTTTTAATAATTTCTTATTACTAAGTTTGCGAGTTAACATAAATAGAGGGTTCAAATCAGTGAAAATCAAAAGAATAGAACACATCTTTACTCAGGTCACCGGATGTAATATTTTCGGTGGCAACCTCTTAAAATCAGTTTCCCATGATTAAAAATAAATAAATAAAGTTTTTAACTAAAGAAAACAGAGCATTAGAAAAATAAACATGCAAATGAATCAATTACAAATAAATAAAATTCATTATAATCAGCTAATTGATTGAAGATTGTATTTTAATAATTAATTAATTAAGTTTTATGGAATAATCTTGATCAACTTAGCCTTGTTAAATATGCAAGATTGAGAAAATATTAAAGAACGACAACCCAAACCTTGGGCTTTTGTGAAAGTAAAGATCGAGATTCAAGCCATTTCCTTTTATGTCTTTTTCCTTGTAATTTTGAAGCAAACTTACTATTTCTCATATACTTTCTAGTAGAATCATCCTTCAGAGGAAAAGAAAGAGAACATAATTTTGAATCATCCTGAATACTTCTTTCTTTTTTAATGTGAAGGAGCTACAAGGAAACGATGTAAAAGGGATTTGATCTCAAGGTAACATAACTAAGGGTCTGTTCTCTTACGTTGAAATTCAGCTCAGTTCAGTTCAGTTCAGCTCCTAATTTCCTTCTGTTATAAAATATTCATTTCAGTTTAGTTTAGTTTAGTTCAGCTGAGTTCAATTCAGTTCAACTAAGTTCAGTTCAGTTGAGTTCAGTTGAGTTCAGTCAATGAGAACAGGCCCTAAGTCATACCAAGCTGACATCCGGAATTTCTACGTATGCTCAATCTTGGGAAATTTTGATTAAATTGGAATTTTACAAAAGTAACAACATACTCCCTCTTTGGGAGTAAATAGTAACATTAATAAGATACACTGCATACCATCGTAGGAAGGATCAATCTAATAGAATCGCTACAATGTTGTGTTGCCTGTGCAAGTTACCAACATACAAACAGAAAACAGAAAACAAAGAAGTTAATCTTGAACAGAAACAGAATCCTATAGTCAGGTAACATTGTGCTTCTGGTTTTGAACAACGCTCTACATCTACATTGTACAAAAAATCTGATAACGTATCGTATTCCAAAAAAATAAAATTAAAATAAGCAGACACAACTCAAAATAATTTAACACTAATAATTGGTCTCCCGAAAGATGAATATAAACAGGTTGCATGCATTGCATAGTACTTCCCCATACATTGAGACTTTCTGGTTACTATCTACTTAACAGACAATCTATAACCTAAACAATACCATCAGTCTCAGCTTCTGTTGGATCTTACTCTGTCAATATGGCCTATATGTGTATCCAATGTTGAAAGGATCTGCGGCATAGACATGCCACCAGACACTACAATTTCTGCAAGAACAGAGAGTAAAGAACACGTCATTAGAGTGACTCATAGATTGAAGTTCAAACATAAAATCATATTGCTTTCAGGATTATGGAACATGATTGTTTAATTTGACACTCGAATAATTTTTAAATGATACTCTGTACTTAAAATGATAAGCCACAAGTTATTGGGGGTCATGGTCATGTTACTCAGTTAATAATCTTAATATAACTCAACATTCTTAAGTATCCATCAATTATTTAAATCTCAACCATACCAATGTTTTTTTTATACGATTAACTTGTCATAGGTATCATTAAGGGTAAACATGGGAGCTCCGGAAGTTACAAACCTTAATTACAAAAATTAAGAAAAATTAGATAGTGTATGGATTAGGAGTAAATACAAAGTGTAAGATATTGGAATTCCATTTCACGGCATAACAGAACTAACATAGGTCATTCTGCTAATTGATCCCTATTGCTATGCTACCGTTCACTTCAGCAGATAATCTTCAGAAAAGCTAAGACAGGAAATTATGCAAAAGCACTCACCAATTCCTTCTCGAACTGATAGGTTTGGTCTGATTACATCCCTTGAATTGACCAGAAAGATATCACCAATGTACAGATGGTTGGTGGGAACATAGACACAGCATAATTCCTCTTCCCCAGAATAATTCTGCCATATAATATACATGAAGTGAAACCATATATCAGCATGACTCATTTGGCAAAAATCCAGCACAATTAAAACCATTTGCCTTTTCAAATAGGATTATAATTACAACAGATGGCATAGCAATTTAACATCAATATGCAGATTAATATTGATCCGTACTCCCTTCAATCCTTTTTGTTCATCCCAACTTTAACTTATTTTGTCTCACAAAAGAAATTCGATTGGGAAGAACAAAAAGGATTGGAGAGAGTAGTAGTCAAGTACAGAGTATTGATTTTGTCTGCAGAAGTAGAGCCAAACAATATGCTTCAATATGTGCTACCGGAAGAAAAAGGGAGTTCATCCCAAGCATAAGCAATGCCTGGCTCACATCTAGCTATGCTTTGACCCTTAGTTCTAAAGTATGTCCAAGGATGTGACACGTTAAACATACACAGTAGCATGTATGTTATTTACTCATTCATGTCCACAAGAAGGCAACTTTTCACTAACACATGTCTCTAAAAGTTAACATCACTATCAAACAGGCTCCATCATTCAGATTTCAAAAGGCCAACGTCTTTGGGCACAATCTGTAGAACTCACTCTCTCAAGAAAAAGAGATAAGAATACAAAGAGAGCATTGCAAGTGGTAAAGAGAGACTTAATTAATGCAACGAGCTCCTTATTTTAACGTGTGTACCTGCAGAGTAACAGATGATGTGATGAACCCAAAAGCATATTCTCCAATTCTCGGATGTCTAATGATGGCAACTTCTTTGAAGGCCTGTGTGTTTTGGTCTGTATAAAGTCAAGAATATTCATCAGTGTACTTACGGATATAATCATACACAAATGAACAAGTTATTCACCAAAAAAAAAGGCAGTGTACCTGGTGATATTGCAGAACTAATTTGCTTCGAGGCATTGTAGATGTGACGAACAAAAGGCATCCTCTTAATAAACCACTCACCAAGGCCTAAAACAGATGCTCCCAACCATGAAGACATGAACACACCCACCAAGAATATGAATGCTATTGAAGTTATGAATCCCAGGCCTAGTCAGAAGAAAATAAAAGTAAAACAGAAAGAAAAGTATATTAATATTCGAGTACTTGATCTGACCATATGTTCCCAAACAACCTTTAAACTAATGAATGACACTGTAATGCTAAGAAGCCAATTGACATCAAACCACAAAATAAAACTGCAGCATCAATCAATCCAGAAGGCATATAGTGATAGCATTATTTTATGATGCACAGGTAACAAAATCCACCATGTAGTAGTGACTAGTGACCAACAAACTTCCTGGTAATGTACTCATTATACAAGAAGTTCTGCAGCATATACTCTGAGGCTTCTGAAACAGCCTTCCACAAAATCAAATAAAGTTTTTAAAAAGAGAAAGATAAACTAGGGAAGAAAAAAACAAAAAAAAAAACAAAACAAAAACAAAACAAAACAAAAAAAAAAAAAAACAAAAAAAAAAAACAAAACAAACTAGGGTAAACAAACGATTTGATCATATGTTAAATTCAAATGAAAAATGTATACAGAACCACAGAGGAATTGTGGCAAGTGACTAAATTTACCTTCTGATAGTTATGAAACTACTGTGACGAGGCAACTGTGGCTTTAATCAATAATACTTACCCATTTTTCAAACATCAGAGGTATATAGAGGGACATTGTACCATGTAATAAGAAAGCTTTAACGATTAAAGTAAGAAGGACAAACCATTGGATCAATACTATCCAAGAAATATACGTAGTAATTTTCTATCATGGATTAGTGGGCAACATATGTCCAGAAATTGTGAAATGAGCACTTTGAAGCAGTGGAGTAGGCATGTTCATGTAAGTAAATGAGCAATTATACACAATCCAATAAGAATACGCATACATGCATTGAGAAAAATAGTAAGATTTTGGATCATGTGCTAAGGTATAAATGAAAATGTACCTAGTAGGAAAGAACGAGAGCCATTAGATCAACAGATTCATCACGAATCAAAGTGCATGCTAGCTAGCAAATGAGCGTTTCAAGAATGAACACATCAAAGTAGTGAAGTGATCAAACACTCAATGACCGTTTTTAATTGAGCAGTAAAAAATCTGGTGGGTTGTTTTTTTTTTTTTTTAAATAAAGTTTGAAATAAAATCTTATTGTGCATGTAATTTGTACATATTTGCTTATCTACTTTATGAATATAAATTAATATACACGTCAGGGGATGTAAAAGGTGTTTCTGAAAGCATTTTAGTGATCAAATGCAGTATTAAATTACTCAAATCACAAAATTTACCACAGATTCTGGATAATAGAAATATAGAACTACAGATGGTACCCTAATCATATTCATATATTCAAATTTTATGTAATTATCAATACCTGAAACATAAATCATTTCAAGCATATACATGATATGCAAAAACACAGACCTAAGACATCACTTGAGCAGTTGGGAGTAGAAACTCATCATGGCAAGAAAGCATATGATAGAGGACAAAAGTGAAGGATAAGCCCCTGTACTTTCCTCCATTAAAAAAATGACATTCAAAAAGTTCTTTCAATAATTATATATAAATCTCAATCAATAAGATCAGTAACTTCAAAGAACAAATATAGCAGCGAATCACTTAACATAAGCAAAGTCAGTTAGCTTAAATCAGTTAAACAAAGTGTAAAAGTTTTTTAATCAAGTTCGGTATAAATAATAAGGTGATGAGATAAGTGACTAATTACACTAATTAATACTTCCTCTATTTTTATTTAGTTGACACCTTTTGACTTTTACACTATCCACTCACTACACTTTAACTCGCTTTTTTGATGTATAGATAGATATAGATACGATGAAACATAGTCATGTGGGATCTTGTTCGACTCATCGCAATGTATATTTTATTAATATCCACTTTTTATAATTTTAGAATTTGATAATTAGAGATATTAATTGTAAAAAGCATGCATTGGCATGTGTGATAATAGAAAGGTGTCAACTAAAAAAAAAACAGAGGAAGATATACATTATTGCAGAGTCAATCCTTCAGCAAGATAATTATTTGCCTAAGACTCAATTTCAATTTTGCTCCACAAAAAAATAGATTGAATGATAAACGAAAGCCAACTGGTTGCTATAACTTTGCAGTTCCCATCAGTTAAGACAAGGGAGCACCGCAAAACAAGCAAAAATGCTTACCAAAAATATCAATTCCAAGTTGAGCATAGATAGGAGAGAAAAACCCATCCACAAAATGTATGAACCACCAGGTTACGTAGAAAGTGACAGCTATTGGAAACAGGATGACACTGCAAATCAGAAAATAAACAGCATCAGCACTTGAAGTCTTTGCGATGTCAAAAAAACAAATAAAAAAATAAAATTAATTTTTTTTTTAAAAAAAAAGAAGAAGGGTTCAATACATGTTCAACTAACTAAAAATACAAAAACTCTAAGGTAATATTTATCCAAGTAAACTAGAATCAAACAGCTGTTTGAGTAACTATCTTACCTATTTAAAATTTAAAATTAAACAGCATAATGTAACAAGGTCCTGCTATAGACATTAGACAAGGCATAGTTTGACAGTCTAGTGCTCAAGTGCATGGCTCATGAATAACAAGAAAAAGAAACCATAATGCACAAAACATTTGTCGAATACAGGCAGCATAAGTCCACATATATAATGACATGGGCTTATTTGCTCCACTAATTATATGTTGAAAGCCCAACGTAATATTTTCTCTCGAGATGTTACAACAGTCTACAGAAGCCTCTTATTCAATATTTTTCAGAATTTTCTAGTACAGAACATTCTAGTAACTTAGTAAGTCCTATGTCTGTCTCTTCTCTCAGATATCAATCTATGTTAAAAAAGACACTTTTAACTCTCCCAAGGTTTCAGAAGCATGAAGTTCCTGAGTCCTAAACCAATGTATCTGTCTTTTAACATTTGTACAAAGCACCTTCATTTTCAACTCTATATTCAAGCAGAATCTTCAAATTGCACAAGATCAATATAACTCCATTTCTTAACCTTTACCAACTAATAGGAGTGGAATATACATACCAATGACATGGAAAACAGAGCACAATCAAGAATAAAGGCTTGGAAAGTAGCCATGAACCTAAAAGTTATAGGTATCCAACAAGAAATAGAGGTTTTGTCAAAAGAATAGTCTTGGTGTTGAGTTATATACAGTTAACGTCGGTTATAATAAAAAAAAAATATCTTAAATAAAAGATAGAACAAGGAATAGACTTTGGCAACTTCACTCCAGCAGAGTATACACGTAGTTTTGAGACAAAGCAAAACATAACTTACCATCCAGTCATAAACTTCTTTGAAGCCCAACTTCTGATTATTTTAGAAAAAGTCTGTGGAGTTAAAATACAAACGGTATTAATTATACAAGATCAAAAGAAGATTAGGTGACCATATTGAATCAAACAGAAGGCAACAAAAAGGTAAAAAGGTTACATCAGTAGACCAATTTTATTCACCAAGTCCAATAGCTACTTCATTACCATTAAGGAAAGACAGACCTGTGATAAACTTAACCCCAGAAACCAAAACATTCTACTATGAAGTAATTAATAAATTAGTGACATTATCACAATTGTAATTAAAGCAGCACCTTCTGTACTCGAGAGTAACTCACTATTTCCTACAGTCACCTTATCCCAAATATTACAACTCAACATGAAACCACCAAATGCTTGTCACTCGAGCTTACAACGATAAACAACTTCCAACACCAAGTACTAGGTCATAGCCATCCTTTTTTTCTTTTTCTTTTTTTTAGGTATAGACAAAAGTCGTGGTCATCGTTGATCTCCTGGTGTGTATATGTAAGTCTGAGACATGCATTACCATGATTGTGAGGAACCAAAAGACTTTTTCTACTCTCAAAACCCATCAATTACAGACTTACAGTTGTTATACAACAATATTTCTCAGCAAAAACCAAAGTTCTAAATTTGAAACAATTAGGCTTTATTAGAGTTGGGAAAGATGGCTATAAGTGAGCTAGAGTTCATTAATACCAATAACTTAAGCTATTAGATAGAGTCTAGGCACCTTGTAAATCACTTTCTATATTTATCCCTTGTTTAATACTCCGTATGTCTTAAACAGAGACAGGAAACTAAAAAGGAACACCCTTCAACAAAATCATTATCAACTTTGAAAAACAAATAATCTATTCTCTAATGCTCTTTGTCCTTTTACTTTCCTTTGCTTCCAAACATTTCCTATGATATACCTCTATCAAAAGCAATTTCTAACCATGCTGATTTGGCTTCAGTGATCACTGCCAAAGGAATTGGAGGGATAAAGAGAGTAATCTCCATAGCTATAATGAATGGCAGTGGTAGTCAAATAGCGGAAGAAATAAGAATTGCAGTACATTTCCCATAGGTAGCTCTTATTTAAATCCAAGAAAGTAAATGGCAAAGCTTGGCTACCAAATTCACCATGAGGGTTAAGAGCAGCTAAACGAAACTATATGATGAGGAAATATTGAAAGTTTGAAACCACCACAGTTCAAGGTGCACACAAATTGGAACTAAGGATTGAGCTAAGCCAACATTTCCCAACGTAATTTACCACTGTACCTCTTTAACAACTGACACTACATGGAGATGAAATTACCACACTACAAGGTGCACCGAAAATCAAACTCGGGTTTTAACCATTAGGTCCAATAAAACACTTCCCCTATATAGTACAACACTAAGTGCCTCTCTAACGAATGACACTCACGAAAACCATATGCTCATTTAATCAATTGCACTAGCTTCCATGAGTACAAATCAAGATATACCCACTGCAATAAGAGGATAGAAGATCAACAAATCCTTGAGCTATTGAATTCAACTTCAACCCATATAATTTCTTAAACCAGACCAGTATTTTAATATTTCAAGCAATCAAACAAAAATAGAAAAGTAAAAAGAACAACCAGATCATAATCTATCCCAAACATAAAGTCCTTCACACTATTATGATGATCAAATCCATATATCTAAACATTCCCAAATCAATAAAATTCAGCAATAAAATTCAGCACCAATAAAATTCAGCAGAAATACAACAATAATCAATCTCAAGCTTTAAAAAAGCTTAACCCACTATTTAAAACCTAAAAAAGCCCAAATATACCAAAATCATCAAGGGTAAACAACAAATTGAAAGAACCCCATCAAAATTGAAGAAAAACCCATAAAAATTGAAGAAAAACCCAGATAGATCGGACAAAAAGGAGAGAGAAAGAATGACCTCTCGACCAGTATGGGAAGATGAAACAGAAGGGCTAGGTTTAGCAGAATCATCATGATTGCCGGAAGAATCAGCAACTGGAATGAGGAGTTCCCGATCTCTTTCTCTACTGGAATTACCCATGGTAGATTTGTCATCACCCATCACTAATTTTGATTTGTGTGCAGAACTCTGCAACTGCCCCCACCTCAATCAAGCTGGAGTTCTTCAAAGAATTGACTCAGTTGCTTTTTTTTGATGAGAGAGAAAATTGGGAAAGATGGTGCTTCAAATTAGCAAAGTCAGTTCCTTCCTAATCTTCTTGTCGCTTTTCTTTTTTTAAAAAAAACAAAATTATAAAATTTGATTTGTGTCCTGTGTGGCTATATCGCCTAATCTATATCGAATTATCAATATATGCCTTGTTAACAAAAATAAAAGTATGATTTATATTTTAAAACACAAATTTTCACACATGGTTGGTCATATTGTGTGGCCGAAATTAGTCGGTTAGGGTTACATAGTCGGTTTGGGTTTAGTCAGGGGTTAATTGGTTATTGGGGTTGTTTGGCAATTGACGATTGGCTTTTGGCTGGTTTGCTTGAACAGTTGGAAGTATTAGCTGTATGGATTAGTTATTTAAACCACTTGTTTACCGTGTTTGATAAAATTAGTTGTGACAGTTAGGTTGTTTATTAGTAATAAAGTGGAAAAACAACAAAGCAAAACCAATAGAAAAGCTTAAACTCAGGCAAAAAGTCAATTACCAAATACCCTTATTATTTGTTCTTTTAACACAGTAAAAGACATTGGGAGACTTAGCAGATATCTTCATATATTAAGTGAATTGGAAAGAAACTCACAACCTTGTTTGTTCTTGATTGTCCTAATTTTGTGTTCTCAACATGTGTCCATAAACACACGTTATAAAACCTGTTTATGCATCATAATAGCTTAATATTGGTTATTATCATCTGGATTTTGAGTAATTTTACTGCGATGAGTAATAACAATCTTCAAAGAATAATGAAATGAAGATTAAAAAATGGAAATTATGCCTTCCAAACTCCACCTGTTATGACCAAGCAAATAAGAGCAATTATTCAATTGGAATGTGCTGAGTTGTCATGATATACTGACAACTTGAGGAGGTGGTTGTTTCTATTTTGTAATTTATTAGTATTATTACTGCATTTTTTAATGGTCAAGGATCGGAATTAGTTTGCTTTCTTATATTGACTATTAAGTCAAAACATATAGCTCTAATTTTGATTAGTATAAACTATAAAGTATTCTGAAGCATTATTAGGGGCGCATATATGATATTTTTCAAACTTTGAAAAAATCAACAATCTTATCACCTTAAAAAACTGCTTATGAGAATGTTGAAATTATATAGTATATAAGGGCCTGTTCACATTTACTTAATTTCAGTTCAGTGTAGTTCAGCTCCAATCAGTTCAGTTCAGTTCAGTTCAGTTCAGTTCCAATCAGTTCAGTTCAGTTCATCTCTTAATTTCCCTCTCACATAAAATATTCATTTCAGCTCAATTCAGTTCAGTTCAGCTCCAATCAGTTCAGCTCAACTCAGTTCAGTAAATATGAACAGGCCCTAACTTATAGTCATAGTTAGTTTGGATAAAGCGTAATAAGTGATGTTTAAACTCAATTTTCAACTGTAATATTTTGATGAATCAAATTATAATAAGAGCAATTTTTTTATATACATATTTTTTTTTTTTTGATTTGATGCAAAAGGGGGCAAAGCCCAAAATTACAAAACAACTAAGCAATAAAACTAGGGGTAGTAACCCTTAGATGTCCTCCCTCAACAGCTCCTTTATTTCGATTGGAGGAACCTCGAAATTAAGGCACTAGTTATCATCTCTATTCCTTTATTCCTTAACAACATAGTGGATTTGTGTCTTTAATACTTAAATGGGGTCTTAACAGTTAGCATTACATTTCACTGAATAGGCTCACCTTACATTAAACTAATAAAGGCCCATTAAACTAATAGAGTCCAGTCAGTCAGTCCACCATATTAGGCCTTGGGTTGGCCTCACTCAAGCCTTATTATCTACCTAGCTCTTGCACCAGTTATTCCGTAGTTTAATTCGATTTTATTTTATCTGAACTTATTATTCCATTCTGAATTTAAAAGTTATTAGACTTGATTTTGTGAGCATGTCAAATACCTAGTACGAGTATTTTTTTTCAAACAAATGTCTTAGTAGTAATACAATAGTCTCACCAGAATAGCAGAAATACTCAATTTCAGATGTTTCATGCTTACTAGTGTTCAAATCCAACAACTTCATACCAAGAAATGTTTACTATTTTTCTCCTGAAATAAGAACATTAAACAAAGTAATGAAGTATAGGAAATCATTCACTAATAATTCAGGTGAAGGAAATTTTTCTAGAAAAAGTCACCTGTGTTTGGCCTACCACCTGTTGTATCAACAATATGATGCTTATTTACAAATTTCTAGAATATACCTTCTATTAAATTTCATAAAATGCTGCAAAGAAGGAAAGAAAAAAAAAAAAACATGTAGGATGTAGTACTATACTATAGCATAAAATCTGACAGAACTTCCTGAATCAAATTACCTAAGATAAACTTATCAACCTCTCCTATAACTTGTTCAACTTCATTTAGAGTAAACATACCCTTCCAACCAACTTCCCACTTGAACTCCAAATCTCTATCTAGTATAACACAGAGATCATCGAAGGGAAACTCATCATTTACCGGCCTTGAATAGAGTCTTAAGTTCTCAATTCCATTGCATACTTCCTCCAACAGTCGGTCCAAGGAGAAATAACTTTGTAATTTTGCTGTGAAGATGCGCGGAAGAGGCAGGCATGCTTGTAGGAACTGCGAGCTTTTAAGTTCCAAAAGTTCATTTGCACAATCTATCAGTAACTTTGCATTTTCTGAATCTTGATCATTGTCATCTATCATGCAAGGAACTGATTCAGGATTGACTTGGATATTGAACAGCTCCTCAACATGGCTCACAAACAATGAGTTGTTTAGAAGCAAAGCTTTTAGCTTCATTCTGGGGGTAAGACACGGTCTCAAGGCCTTGTTATCTGTTGATTCCACGCTATTATTGAGGCTTTTAGTTCCTTCTTGATTAGTTTCATGATGAACTGCAATGCCGTTTTCATGGGTAGTAATCAAGGTAACTTCATGAAGAGTACTCTGTGTCTCACTGAGCTGATCCACATTGCAATATTCGCTAGTAGACACTGATGTTATTTCAGAATAAGAGCTTTGGTTGTCATCATAATGAGAAATATTCTTGTCATTTGGAAGACATGAATATCGGTCTGGAGTATCTAACAGCTTGATCTGACTGTCAAAATCATAATCTGCAATTAACAAATAAAAACAAAACTAAAGATTGGTTTCTCAATAAACACAGATCTTGCATCACCCACAAACTGTCACCAAAATTTTGAAGTAGCACAATTCAAAAAGCAGTATAGTAGTAAACTCTGGATCTGTGTGCATATAATATCACAGAAAAGAAATTTTAACAGCAATATTTGTTTACGAGAGATGATCATACGATAAAGTAGAGAATAAAAACTCGAGTGTATCAGAAGACAGATCAATACATTTAGAAATGAATGTGTAAACTAACCTCTGATCTGAATTTGACACCTTTTGTTGTCATTGTTATCACCAGTAAAACTGTTGACTGCAGGGCAAACAGAAGTGCGGTCACCTGCTGAATCAATATCCTCTTTATAGAAGACATTGCTTTCCTTTTTTTCACCTTTGCAAATCCTTTTTTCTTCCTGTTGCATCATAAGAAACTCATGTTACTCGTATTTGTGACAGGTTATAAACTGAAAGAGACCAAGGATTACAGTTTTCAGCTAGGGGGACTCACTTCTAAGGCTGGTTGTCTGTTCTTTTTCCGTTCTGATGTCCTGCGTTTCCTTTGATCTAATATTGAAGTGGAAGTAGTGTTCTGTTGATTAGAAGACTGGTTTTTGGAGATAGATTTTCCGTCCTTTTGCCTTGTAATCTTTGAAAACCTTTCCTGATCTCGTGAATTCAACTGATCACTCGATCTTGCATCTTTCTTCTCTTCAACTTTCCTTCTAGTTAAAGTCACCTTCTCAACTTCAGTTGTTTTTTTGACTTCTGCTTGCTTTTTCTGTGGCTTTGGCTTCACATTGACAGTACCTTTAAGCTTAGCAGATGCAACCTTCTTTACGGACTTGGCCTTTTCTTCACAATCAACTCGTGCTACTTCATTCTTCTCACTGTAGTTTACAGCTGAATTTCTGACAATTTCTTGAGCAGATCCTCTACTGCATCTTGGTTTTATGTCTCTTTCTCCCCAAAACTTTGTCTTATAAGGCTCGTCAAGATCTAAACAGGGATAGCGCATAGGTTTCATGACAACAATAGGCGGTCTTTCATCAACCCAGCTATTATTCGAGGAGTAATTTTCAGACTCCGAGGATTGAATTGTCAGGCCATCCACAGAACTATTTCTAAGAAGCCCCTTAAATTTTAATCGCTCGAGTATTTCTTCAACACTTCTTTGTTTCAAACCCACCTCTTGAGCACCAAATTGAGGCCTCTTTGCCCTTGGTGAATCAATTTCGTACGTAGGCTTTGCCAAGTTAAGTAACTTCTCCCTCTCAGCGTGTTTCCTAGGACTTGAAGGGAATGATTCTAAACCCATTAGTCTAACAATCAAATTCGAGTCTTTTCCATTTTTCCTCCGAGATGCTGTTGATGATGAAACCGAAGAATCTGAGGGAACAAAATTACTCGAATAAACCATTGATGATTGAGTACTCGAACTAGTAGAAGGCAACATATCAGGAGAAGCCATAGCCATCTTTCTATGATCATAATGCTCCTCAAATATAGGATTTGATATCATATTTTGCCTAAGAAGACTATCTCTTACAACATTCCTCATCTCATCAACCGATTTCCTAGGATACCCATCTACATGATGCATTGCAGGCCTCGAATTTCCCCTCACCCCACTAACCATTACATCAAACGCTCCTTCATCGAGTTTTTGCTTCTGTTTTCGCGACAATCCCAACACATAACTCGAAGCTTCTTGCAGCTTCCCAAGCATGACTAAGGACTCTTGAAGATCAAGAGCTCCTCTCAACAAATCTTTGGCAACACTATCATTTTGTTTCTTCTTCAATAACTTGTCATAACTACTACTACCACTACTATTAGACCAAGAATTGATCACATGATTCAACTTCTCAGTCTCTTTAGATACCTCTAGTAGCTGAAAAGATACCGGGTTTTCGAGTTCAGCCCGTGTGATCCCTCTAACCCCCATCTCCTTTCTATCTCTCTCTTCCTTAATAACAGAACCAACAACTAGAGATGTGTTTTGATTTCTTTGCTTTATGTCAGCTTCAACCTTATTACTACAATCTTGCTCCTTTTTTTGAGAATTATTGATCTTTGATTTTCTAATAACCCCACATTCAACACCTTTTGGATCATCACATGTTACAAATGATCTATAACTAATTGATCTTCTTTTGTCTTGAGGCATATTCTTCAACCCCACCAACCAATTTTTCAAACCAAAAATATACAAAATTAAGTGAGTAAATTAAATTTCAAAAAACCAAAATTCACAAAAATGGAAAAAGAAAAAAACCCTTACATTTGCAACTTATAATTGAACCCAATTATTCAAAGATTGTCAACATTGATTACACCATTTTAATACTCCAACTGTCAACTGAAAAAGAAAAAAAAAAAAAAAAAAAAAAAAAAAAAAAAAAAAAAAAAAAAAGATTACCCTCTTAGATGAAAATTGTGCATCAAAGATTCAATCAAAATCATAATTTACTACAAAAAACAGGAGAAAATTAAGGAAAAATGAGATCTTTATTTATTTTTTTTCTTAAGATAAGATGCTAAGAAAGGAACTTGTAAGAACTAGTAAGTACTAGAGCAGTAACTACCTTCACTTGACTACTTGAGTGAGTACTTTCTTTCTTTCTTCTTCTCTCTCAATTCTCAACTGCTATCTCTGCATTTTGTTGGGAGAGCTTTTCTCCCAATAAGGGCCCGGCCCAGCTCAAATTCAGATTAGTCGGAATCTAGTAGGCTCTGGATTAGCGAGTGATGTACCCTCAAGACTCGCTTTATTTACATTGATCAAACCCAATTCTCTCCTAAATTTTTAGCATCTACCCAAAAACCCAAAATTTAGAAATGATGATAAAAATCAAAATTTAGGCCAAAAAAGAAAAAGGAAGCAGAGTTTTTAAGTTTTCTGACAATGCTCACCTGCAAAACTATTAGAGAGAGAAATGAGTGAGATCCACAGAAGAAGGGCTAAAAAAAATTATATCCAAATTTGACTTCAAAGGGTGTCTAACAACCAACCCAGAAAATTCAATGAAATAAATAATAATTAAATTAAAAAAAATGTAAAAAAATGGAACAGAGAAGTATGGAAGAAGAAGAATAAGAATATGAAGAGTTAGATTTGGTGGGGTTTTTGTCTAGTGAAATTAAATTATTAAATTATGTAGAAAATTAAATATAGAAGAAAAATAATGTGAGATTGAGAGAGGGACAAGAAAATCTTTTTAACAATAAAGTTGGGAAAATTAATGAATAATTATTTGAGTATGATTATAAAATAAAGGGAAGGTTGCATATAACTTGTCTTTTGTGGGTCAGGAAACATAAAAAGAAAAATAAATAAATAAATAGTAGTGAATTAAAAGTTAGATTATGTATGATTAAAACTGTTTGAGAGGGAAATAATTCCAGGTTTAGCAAGAATTTGAAGGTATCACACTCAAGAAGTGATTGGAGAAGAAAAAGAGGGGAAGAAAATAAAACAAAAGAGGCTTCAATTCAAGGGTGATAACTGACACCCATGCAATTGTACAGAATATGAGGTGAACTAGAGGTTGCTTATTGTTTAAGCTCATGGCTTTATTTACTAAAATTTTATCTTGAGTTGATTGTATTAGCTTTTGGACCCTTGTAGTCCGGAGTCCGGACGTATGTCACATAATGGGAGCTGGGTTTGCGGTGAGTTGACTCGGTGTGTTACAGGTTATTTTAGTGACTGATATGATCAATCTAATTTTACAAGTTTGAGTTAGTTTCTGTTTTAAAAATATAATAACTGGATTAAGTGTATTTTAAGCTCATCACTTGACCTTATTTTTCTCAAGATTTATCAAGAGTTTGTTAGCATCGGTCAAGTGGTGAAACCCTTGCGGTCGAAATGCATTAGGGTTTCAATTTGCTTAGAGTTTTTAAGGCAATTAAAAGAAATTTAGGAAACCCTACATATAAAAGAAAAGGTCATTTCTCTATATAAAAGAAAGGTTATTTAGCTTAGTGTATATTTTAGACAATTATAGTCTCTAGACCACGCTTGGTCCAATTTAACCAAGCTTAAGCTAGTTTTTTTAAACATAATGATAAGATCGATCAATGATCAAAGTTGTACATACTATTTTTAAGTGTTAGATAATTAATGACTGATGTTCCAAAATATTTTAAATCATATCCTATATTAATATAGTATTATAGTGCATCCCCTAAAAACATTTCAAAATAATATGGATTTTATAGGGTAATTAATAAATAGGGTTGTAGGCTCTACTATACATATAAATCACTTATGGAAGATTGGGTTGATAGGTTTCTTTTGCCTAAAATAAAAGTAGATTGTTTAAATTTAAAATACAATATACCAAAAATCATTATAGGAGTACCTGATAAAGTGATAATACATAAGATTGGATAGACAGCTTTTTGAATTGAAAGAAAATCAAGAATTCTATTAATCCAATTTTAGTAATTTGATATAATCTTGACAGTTTTGAGTTCTATGCTTCTAAAGCAGTGATTTCTTTCATTAGATACTTGGCAATGTGGTCCATGAGGTTCAACAGATTATTGGTAGCGTGGTCCATGGGTTGGTTAATCTTGGCAGTTTCGAGTCATATAGCTATAAAATATGTAACCAGATTTTATTGTTAGAATTGAAGCCATATAATTTCAAAAAATAATTTGTAGCAAAGCTAGATGTATGTAATAGATCGACTACTAGTTACTTGTAGTTGTTATTTGTAGCAGTTGTTAAAGGGCCAACTTAACCTAAAGCTTAAACTTATGGTTGAAGCCTAGCTTGATACCATGTTAAAGGACTAACTTAACCAAAAGCTTAAGTTCATGGTTAAAGTCCAGGAATATGTTTTATACTTTTATTAGCAGTTGTTGTTATTTGGTAACTATATATACTATATTTCTACTTATCATAACATACATAGAAGTATGACTGTATGAAGGTACTTGATAATGGGTGTTGTTGGTTGATTATTTCACTTAACTTGCATTGTTTGATCTATAATTTATGTGACTGCGTAAATTGCTTGTTAAAAGCATGACCGGTAATACGAACTATACATTGATGGTTTTTGTACAAAAGATACTTCATAGTAACTAACTTATTAGTTATAAATGGTAATTTATATAAGATCAAACAACATCCAACACTAAAGCTTTCTCGTCAAAAAAAAATAAAATAAAATAAAATAAATAAATAAAAAATAAAAAAAACAACAACAACAACACTAAAGTTAGCCCTACTAACTTTTCATTTTTGACTAAATTAAAATTCAACTTTTCAACTAAGAAAAAAGCCATTTATGAAACACTAATAATAAAGGCTAGAAACCGCTAGATATTGAAGTAACTAAAGAAATTAATACTGTGCATGTAAAATCTAACCTAAGCACTAAAATTAAAGCTACTGTGTACATGTTTGAGTACTTTATACTAAAGTTTTATTATTGTTCTGATCCAATTAACATTTTTTTTTTTTTTTGACACTTCAATTAACATTATTATTTCAACAAATCCTATAAATAATTTATTATACTGTATTAATTAGTGTTAGTAGTACTAACGTAATCGGTAACTTTTCTGACAGTAGTTAAAGCATTGCTTGAATTTAAACCTAGGTTAAAAAACAATGGAGTAAATGAATACTGTCACAGGACACTTGCAGTTGTATAACGGTTAGGATTAAATTTTTTACTTATATTTTTGGTGCTTATAATAAATGCATGCAATTCAATTTGGCACCACTTGTACTCTTTTTTCCCGTTGGTGATAATTTGTTAAATAAATGTAGGGTTGAAATTTAATTTTTGAGAGCTTGATAGATAAAGAAGTTGACATTTCAATATAATTAGAAATTCATTAAATCAAAATATATTGTTGTTGTTTTTATATGTAAGTTATACTGTACCATTTTAATGGACTTTTTTTTTTTTTTTTTTTTTTTTTTTTTTTTGTACTTTGCTTCGTGAATACGTTAGAAACTTAGAAATCATTAGTACGTACAAATGGGTGTGATGGCTGGTTTTGGACTCACACCTAATTTATTATTTCTTTTTGTTGCCATTTTAAAAGTGAAGAATATCATTAATGATATTTAACTTCTAATTCAATAACGTTATGCTACACTTATGCCAAAGTAGAAGGTCTGTATCAAACGGTCGATTTGACAATCGGGTTGTATACTGATTAGTTACGCAATCAATTTAAAATAATAATCATACTTTCGACATGCACGTGAGTGTATTTATCTCAAAAAAAGTACATTAGACATCTAAAATTTTGTTTTAGGTATATATGGATCACAATTACAAATTTTGGCTAGATCATCCAATTTTTGTTGACTTATTGGTGAATGGTGATAAAGTATATTTGTCCTAGCGTACTCTTATGCAGATGCAAACGTACGTGGTGCATGCAATGTATTTATCTTTGATTTGTCCATTGTGGTGAATAAATTCAATGGAAAATATTCCTATACAAATATAAAATGGAAGTTTTCACAATTAAACCCCACAAATTAAATAAGGGGACCAGATATATTATCTAAGTTTTCCAACTTTACTACCTTCTCCCTTCAAAAACTTACAAATAAACTTAAAAATTGAAATTTATTTTGTTGCACTCAACTTTTATTTTAAATATTTTACGTATATGTCACACTGATAATATTATATCTCTAAACTAGTCTTGTGAATTAGTCGCAATATATATACATTTCATTGTTAATATATGTTTCCCAACTTATTTAATTTAGTTTTAACAAAACATAAGTTAAAGTTAAATTTCACACCAATCTCTACTCAATTAAAAAAGAACCCAAGCTCCAATAATGCAGCCTGTATTCTTAAATACAGTAGTTTAGTTAAAGAACTTACATAAATTGAGGAATAGGAACTAGAAATCAAACAATGACTCAATTATGTTTAGAAAAAAGATATATAAAAATGAATTCAAAAGTCTACTCTCAATCATATATCGACATATAATCTTTCCTTATAGTTAATCTTCTATGATACTTTTAAAAAATTAGTTCTTCGTATATAATAGCAACTTGTGTATCATCTCGAAAATAAAATTAATTGGCAAGGAATGAAGACCGAAGACTAATTCACTGATGCAACTTATGTAGCCCATATCGACATGCGTATGAGCATATCCAAGTAGTTAATTGTGTCACACAATATTGTTAGGTAGGCAATTATAATGGGCAATGTAGCAAGAAAATGACTAAAAATGAGAATTAAGGCCGGTGCAACTAGCTAGATTTCCTTACAAAGAAAGCTCAAGTTTCACATCTAATAGTAATGTAACATCATATAATATAATATGCCTAAACCCTAAAAAATCCTTTAGTAATGGACCATTGAAATTATGTTGTATGTACCCATTAATGGGCCTTATAAACGGTTACAAGTTGAATTGGTTTTATTTTAGTTTAACTAATCTAAACTATCAAATAAATAAAAAAGAAAAAAAAAAGTTTTCACTAAACTCATATTATTTTTCTTCAACAATAAGTTTATAAGAGTAATTAACAACCCGGCCGCTCAAGTTGATTAAACTTGAAATTGTGAATGTCCTGCATCATATTTTTTGAAACAGAGATAGTATGATATTTGCTGATTTCGCTTTCAATACGGTGATTAACGATAAGTTGGTAAGTATAATTGATCATGATCTATCATTATTTTATGGTCGAGTAACATTGTTAGGGCAAAGAATTTTCAACCTTATTTCATTTGGTACGTGCTCTTTATATTAAGATGTAGGTACAACAAGCTAAATTATGTGCTTCATGCACCGTCAAATTTAATTTATGCATGTTTGGTTTGAAATGATAAAAAACTACTCACTTGTTCATGGTCTAATAATTAAAATCATGGTCGGTTTGAGCGTGTATGTACTTCATCAGTACGTGGACCAGAGATCGATAGAGTAACATGATTACATATTTACATGATAATAATGTGATTAATGTCACATGCATATATAATACAGTACATTACACAATTAGAATTAGATTGAATTGTGTACAAAGGAAGGATGTTAGGTGATTTCGTACGTGCTTGTACTATATGAACAAACTTCGACACTCCAAGTACGTTAGACAATTATAACAAGAATAGAATAATCATATCATGCCAAGGATGACGGATCAGACTTTGTACATACTACCTCCGTTAACCATTATCTGCAACTTTGGGGAGAGGAACGGACTCCAATGCAAAACTTCTTAATAGTGTTTAACAAAAAGTAAGGGAATGTCATTAATAGTTAATTAATCCAATTATTAAAAAAAAAAAAAAATTGAAAGAACAATCCAGCGCCCCAGCCACCGAAACCCACCGACAGAACCACCACCTCCACGAACCACCACCAAAACCCACCTACGAAAACCACCTGCGAAAACCACCCACCGAGAACGACCTGCGAAAACCCACCTGCGAAACCCACCTACGAAAACCACCCACGAAGAACGACCACCCACCGAATTCCATCCACCGAAAGAGACTAAACCCCCAACTCAAACCCAGATTACGACCCACCCCAATTCGAACCCAAAACCACCAAAGAAACCGCCACACCCACCGAATACCAGATCTTCTCCATCGTCTTCTTCTTCGTCGCCTTCTTCTTCGTGAATCATGATACCAGATCTTGATTGAGTTTGAAGGAGGAGGGAGAAAGGTAATGGGAAGATGAAGAAGGTGAAAAATTAGGGTATGAATGTGGAGAAATTGGCCAGGATGATTTTGAACTAGTTTGGTTGATTTTAATGAGTTATTGGGGGAGATGAATAAAATTTGATAGGAGTAGTTAGATTAATAAGGTTAGATTAGTAATTAATTAAGTATGTTTTTATGAATGTAATTGATGTTATAAAGTTTTAAGTAAGGGCATTTTTGTAATTTTGTTAATTTTTTTTACTAAATATGGAAAGGTTTGAAAATGTTGCACATAATCTTTAGCGTCCGTTTTTGGTAAAAGTTGCAGATAATGGTTAACGGAGGTAGTATATTAAATCAATACGAGTAATCCGTATATGAGAATCTTAAATTTATACATAGTTGGAACTAATTTCAATTTTTAATGAAGATATTGATTTAGGGCCTGTTCACATTTATTGAGCTGAATCATATCGAACTGATTGGAGCTGATGAACTGAACTGAACTGAACTAAACCGAATTGAGCTGAAATGAATATTTTATGAGAGAAGGAAATTAGGAGCTGAACTGAAATGATTGGAGCTGAATTGAACTGAACTGATTGGAGCTGAACTGAACTGAAATGAACTGAAATTAAGTAAATATGAACAGGCCCTTAACTTGTACACTGTTTATATACTAACTTTATTTTTAATACTACGTATATATGATTATGTATGTCATTAGATTTATAAAAAAAAGTTGATTATTTTAAAATACACATTGAGAATACCCTAAGTACAAAAATTAAATTAATGACATGTATCATCGCATGCATAAATTACCTATCGAATTAGGTGATTTCATTCATGCTGGTACTAAACAAACTTCAATAATTTATATATCAGAAGTACGTACGTGTGACAAATTTTTCTACGTTTATTATATGTATATAAGAAAAATTAATTAGTAGTTAGTTTTGACTTTGAATTAAAGGGCATAAATATATTTATTTAACAATGTTTTATGAATAAAGAAGAAGAAATAACATTACTTACACGAGTAGGGAACATGCCAACCAAGTTTATCGATCTTGATTTATGCTCCAATTTGTTTGAATTTATTTCTGAGATTGATAATTATTAGCAATTGGCATCTAGATTTATTTTTAATTTCCTCAATACAAGTTGTAAACATGCATGCATCTTTTTTATATGTGTCCTTTTTCTCCATGAAGTATTGAACTGTGGTAGAGGCCTAGAGGGCAAGAAACTGAGAGCAAGCTAGAATACGGTCCATCTTTCGAAAAACATGATAATTTTTTTTTTTTTTTTTTTAATAATATCTTTGTTTTGTACTCTGTATAATTTAAAGAATACCGGATTTCTTTCATTTAGAAGGAAAAATCATTGTTTCAAAAAAAAAAAAAAAAAAAAAAAAATCATGATTTTTCCAAAAATAAACGTTAGAATTTGACTTTAAAGCTTAATGCGTTATCATCAAATATCTATGATGTTAATAAATACAGTACACCGTATTTCGTAATATTTAGTGCAAATAGAATTCAAGGGACAATTCTCGACACAACGGATAAAGGAACAAGTAACCTGTTCACACTAAAGACTTAAGAGTTAAGAGTAATGTATTGGCCGGCTGGGGGTAGTAGAATAATTTAGTGTACTTCATAATACTTGTATTTTTTTTTTAATTTGATGCATGCTTTACTAATTACAAAGTTTCATGAATCATGACACCTTTAGCTTTTCCCCTACGTGCACAAATGATTTTCAATTCACTAATAAATTACAAAGTAATATGAAGAGTTGAAGATGCCGTCAAAAAAAATTAAAGACAAATGGTTGGTTTGGATTGCGAGTGAATTGGGCTGTCTATAGCATGTCTTATGAAGTTCAATTGACTCGGCGATTTTGCCGGCCAAATTCATTTGGGCCATGCCTGGTCAACGGGTTAGTGCATTTTTTTTAAACGTAAGATGAAGGTCTACTGCACCGACACCTCTCACAAATTTAGCCACTACAACTCTGTAAGTCAACGCTTAAGAGTAGAGGGAGAAGTAAGAGTATCTCCCTACTCCCACGCATTTTGTAATTAGTAAAACTCGAACTTGTGACCTTAAAGTCATAAGGTGAGATCCCCACCAACTCCACCAAGCTTTGCTTGGCAACGGGTTAGTGCATGTGAGGTGAACTGATTTATGCATATTTTGCCATCAAAAGTAGCAAAATAGATATCACATATCAGTAAAAGAATTCATAGTACTAGTGCAACATCAGTTTTTGAAATATGTAACCATATTTTGTGCTATAATGGTTTTCAATGACATTTGTAAACTTCTGAAGCATTTATACACATATCAACCTATATATGTCAATGTTCTTTTGCAAGTTTGATCTTACATTTTTACTTTCCCTTGTCGATTTGATAAAATTTAGGTGATGTGTTATTGTGTTAATGTACCAGAGTATATAGGAGTAAAAAGTACTAGAATACTAGGATTAATGTGGTTGAGCATGCACCACTCTTTGATATATCCTACATTTGATTTATGGGTATTGTTTCCATTCACATATGCCAATTAATTTAGCTTATAATTTTTGTATGTATCACTTATTCACTTTGTTAATATTTTATAGACCAAAATCATCATACAGAACCAAGTTATAACAAGGTTATAACAAAGAAATATGATGGGCCGGAGCCTCACAGGACTGTTGATTTAGTGTTACGCCGTATTATGTGCTGTGTTAGTAATTTAGTATGCACTCTATGTAGTTAGTAGAGTATAATTAACACGTGGCAAGATTATATTGGATATACTCCACAAATTAAGGCTAAAGATTAAATATACTCCGTAATATTTTGTTAAATTATTCACTTATTAGACATTATATAGAAAATGACATAGAATGAGTACTTAACTACTTATTCTTCCTAGAATCCTAACTTCCAAACATGATGGAATATTGTAAAACTTACAATTTTAATACCAATAAAATAAATTACACGTATAACGACAAATTACATGTTTCTCACCACCAATAAGCTACACACATTGACCATTGACTCGTACATGAAAACATTGCACATAGATGAAAACATTGCACATAGTTTTTATATTGCAAAAAATAAAGACAACTATGGTATAAAAATAAAAAATAGGAAAAGATGCTTCAACGTTAATTGACAATTAACATGTTTAATTAACCTCAAATTAGAAGACGGCTGAAGAAGAGGAAGTAAACAATTAGGTAATTAGCTGTAACTTGGTGTATTACCGATAATTTTGCCCCTAAAATGGAAGATTTGGGTGAAAATCCAGCCATTAATTGCTCGATTTTACTTAAAATAAACCTCTATAAAATTTATGTTTTCTGTCAAACTTCTCTCCCTAGATTTTTTCTCTTTTTCTTTCTATCTTTCTACATCACTAAAAATCATGCATCCCACATTCTTTTGCTGAATTAGACATCTTCAACAAAAAACTAAAAAATAACCAAAAAAAAATAACAAAAAAAACCTTTGGAAAAACATTCCTTAACTCATTTTTTGTTGTCAGAAAAACAAACAAACAAACAAACAACACACCCGAGAAAACAAAGAAAAAAAAAATCCTTGTGTTCGCCCATAATTCTACCAAAACCTCGGGTTCAAAACCCGAATTTCTGTCCTTCAATATTGTGCTAATTACATTTGTTTAACCTTCAAATACAAAAATTAAAGGATTGAATCCCTCAAAAGGGGATTAGCAAATTTTGCAAATCTGTCAGAGAATAAAAGATCTTCGCCACCTGGTTTTCGCGAAAACCATGTGTTTTACCCTTCTTTGATCAAACTAAGAAGGGGTAAAACATTCATTAGGAATCCTCTTACGATGGTAAGATCATTTGAACGAAGCAGATCATCGTCGTTCAATTTCAGAAGAATGTTTGATTTGAAAAGCTATAGTTCTGATAGCAGTAGTCATTCCAGTACCGAATCAAAAAGCCCTATGGAAGTTTTTCAGTCTGTAGGATCTCCTGTTATTTCTTCCCCTAATCACAAAGCCTTCGCTTCGCGTGTTACGAAAGATGTTGGTGTTGTAAAAAATACAGCCAAGACACTCTCAGGTAAATTCTACATACCTTATCTGCTGTTTTCTTCAGAAAACAGATTTCAGAAGAAAAATTGTCAGACATTTTTTTGTCCTTTTTTTTGGTGGGAAATTTATGGTTTAAATGTTAGATTTTGACAATTTGGGTTTCATTTTGTTCAGATATTGAATTGATGAAAGAAAGGTTTGCAAAGTTGTTGTTGGGTGAAGATATGTCAGGTGGTGGCAAAGGTGTTTCATCAGCTTTGGCTTTGTCAAATGCAATCACTAATCTTTCAGGTTCATATTTCTTGCTTTTGTTTTTTGTGTCATCTTAAATTAAGATATTTTTTCTGTTCATAATCTTTGATTAAACAACATATACTGCATTACATTTTGTCATACAAATTTGTTCTGTTGAATTTGCAATTTTTAATGTCTGGATGATGCAAAACAGCTTATATTCCTATATTACAGAATATACATATGGTATGTTGATAACATATGCTGTATTACCTAGAAATTATGTTAATTTAATGACATTATGCATGAATTTACAAGACCTCAAAACAGGAAAAATATGATTCAGCAATCTTAAATGCAAATTATATGCACTAATAATTTCTATACACATAACACTAATTTTCTTAAATGATTATGCTACAGCTTCTGTATTTGGAGATTCAAAGAAATTAGAGCCAATGCCAGCAGATTTGAAAGCAAGGTGGAGAAAAGAAGTGGACTGGCTCTTATCGGTCACTGACCACATAGTCGAACTCGTCCCTTCAAAGCAACAAGCTGCTGATGGTTCCTCCATGGAGGTAAAAAATCTCACCTTGACCTTTTTTTATCTGGGTATTCAGGAAAACTACAGGAGGATTTGGTTTTTGATTGTGGAATGTGTTCTACAGATTATGGTGACAAAACAACGAAGCGATCTCCTAGTTAACATCCCAGCATTGCGGAAGCTCGATGCCATGCTTCTTGTAAGAACCCACAAAACTAATTTTACCTATTTCCTGCTCATAACTGCACTATGTTTCCCTCACTGATGAGAAAAATATTGTTCTGATAAAACAGGACTGTTTAGATAACTTCAGAGGACAGACAGAATTTACGTATGTTGATTTCAAGGATGCAAATGATGCTGAAAAAGCCTCAAGCCGAGACAACGACAAGTGGTGGATACCCACGGTCAAGATCCCAATAGGCGGTCTATCAATTGAGACGAAAAAATGGATACAGCAGCAGAAAGATGCTGTCAATCAGGTTCTGAAAGCAGCCATGGCTATCAATGCCCAAGTGCTTTCAGAAATGGAGATCCCAGAGAGCTACATTGAGTCCCTTCCTAAGGTGTGGGTTACTTCCTTTTGATCTAATTGCAGGCACATACTATATGATTCAATATAAATCCATGTTAAGCAGATAACAATATCAAACAATGAACCATAGATTTAACTATTGTACCCAATTTTTAGAGATTAAACAACCCAAATCCAAATTGTACTCGAAGTTGCAGGATCCAACTTTTACCCAACCTATATATGAATTTTAATTAACTTCTAAAGTTTTCTTCTTTGGGCATGTTTTGACAGAATGGACGAGCAAGCCTCGGTGACATAATCTACAAAAGCATCACAGATGAATACTTTGATCCGGATGGCCTATTGTCATCTATGGACTTGACGTCAGAGCACAAAGTACTGGACTTAAAGAACAGGATTGAAGCCTCAATCGTGATTTGGAAGAGGAAGATGATCCAAAAAGACGGGAAGTCGTCATGGAGCTCAGCCATAAGCATGGAGAAGAGGGAGCTCTTTGAAGAAAGGGCAGAAACTATGCTACTCATACTTAAACACCACTTTCCAGGGCTCCCACAGTCCACACTTGACATATCCAAAATCCAATACAATAAGGTAAATTACTAACATGGTTTAATTTAATTCAGCATCTGATCCCAATTCCAAATATAATCTCTAAAAGTCTGGAAAAGTTGAATTTAAGAAGTTTAATTTGTATATAACAGGATGTGGGACATGCAGTACTAGAGAGCTACTCCAGGGTACTAGAAAGTTTGGCTGCTGCCATCTTGAATCGGGTAGATGATGTCATTTACGCTGATGCTTTAGCGGTAAAAGCAGCAGGAGGTGAATCAGATGAGAATCTCTCACCAGGGACACCAGCATCAATGACTTTATTGGATTTTATGGGTTGGAATGTTGACCAAGGAGAAGCGGCAAAGAAGAGCCCGAGTGATTTTGATGAATTCCTGAAAGAGCAAGAGCATGAAAAGATAATGACAAAGACTCCAGAAAACAAGAAGATTTCCTATCTTGAGAAGCTTGAGCACTGGGGAGGCCTAAGAAGTCCAACAGCACGGCATTAGAAGACTGGGAAGGCACAGCATAATGAGATAGAAAAAGACGGGAAATATCAAGCTGAGGGATACATAAAGAGCATAGGACTAAAGCATCTAGAGACATCTTACATTTCTGGGACGTGTATATAAATTTTAACAGACACCGAGGTTTGTACTGACCTAGTCCTTTAGGAGTTCTTCCTTCCTATGACAGGACAGGGAAGTTTCAGCATTTAACCAATTAGGTGGGTGCTTATAGGAGGTATAAAATATCCTAACTGTCAGAGGGCAAAGAGTACTTGAGCTCTAATGATGATTTAAAGTGCTCTTTGTTTCTCCACCTCTGTTTCTGTGAACTAATATGAAAGAGCAAGATTTTCCAACCTAAGGGAGTATGGTTAGTAGACAAGTAAGAATTACAGAAGAAAAATATATAAAAAGGATAACTAAAATTCTTAATGAAAAGCAAGATGAAGAAAGGAATTCTCTTTGTATTAGGTCCAAAAAAAAAAAAAAAAAAAAAAAACAACAATCTAGAGATAATAATTGATAGATGGAGAACACAATCCTCAGAGAGACCTTAGGAGCTTTTGGAGGAACTGTAATAAAACTAATCCGCTCCTAGATAGCTCATCACTCAAATTTGGAATCGGCAAGAGAATGGGAAGGGACCTCAAACCTAGACAAACTAATCCAACAATATAAGATGAAGTAATAAGCACAATCAATCACATTGAAGCTTAAAATACATATTTGAGATGGTTTACAAGAAGACACTCAAATAGATAGACGATGAACATGATACAAGACTCAACATTACGAGGAGAATAATTCTATTCACTGACAAATTGCATCATCTTGGATAGGGTGAAACAGGAGGTTGGTGTTCCAAACAATATATTAACAGCACTGGCAGCACCTAAAGAAGTTTATTGTAAAAAAATCAAAACAGAGAAGTGGAGTTGATAAAATTAGATATCATATGTTTCATACTTCTTTTGTAGCAGATTCTTAACTGTGGGATGTTTTGTCCTCTGACAAAGATAGTTCCTCTCAACTCCCAAACCCCTAAACCCAAAAAGAGAAAAGAATCAAGTCATGTTTGAGTGTGAGAGTGAAACATGGAATTGACTGATTTGATCAAATGATGAACCATTAAAAAGAAATATTTTCTAATCTTCAATGCACTAGTGCTTCTTTATATGTAACAATCCATTGACATACACAAACAAATGAAGAACTAAGCATTGTCTGATACCCTAATGATAGTGGCCAGCATATTCATACGTCAAACATGTGTATAATCAATAATAAAATGTCCTTAAAAAAATTAACATATCTTACTCCCATGCAGTTTTGATACTTTTCATCCTTAATTGCTCCACTTACAAAGTCAATAAATGTGAAGGTTCCAATCTGCGATGACTTGACTCAAGATCTTAGGTGTACCTGTCCAAAGGAACACAACAGATAAAAAGAACCTTAGAACGGGACCTAATTCAAGTGCTTATATAAACAGAGATTGAAAATATGCAGGATTCATTTTCCACATTGTCATCAGTTAGATGCAGACATCATCACAGTTAAATTTGCTTGCAAAGTCATGCAACATTAGCTAAACAAAACAGAGGAATAATTAGATAAAAGGAACAAGATAAGCAGAACTAAAAAGTGAAAGAAATGGTAATCAAAGTGAAATATGTTTTCTACATGATCTCATGTCAGGAAATCAAATTACAGTGGTCAACTCATTAAATTAAGTCAGAAAAGGCATAGATCACATACTCAAGGAAATATGGCAATTACTCCTTTTGATGCAAAATTAGAGTTTCTTCGCAGATTCCTTTCTCTTATTTAGTTTCCTTCTAGAGTTTTCACGCACAATTTGATCATCATACCCCTTTATTACCAGCATCTATTTTCTTCAAACAAATAATACGGCAGATACCACAATACAATTGCTACTTTATAACTTTGTAAAAACTAAATTCGGTTGGACGTATTCATTGTTGAAAGACCAGGCCCATGCCATATAATCCTAAACTATTAATACATAGCTCTACAATGACATATTTTGGATTAGAGAAAGTAATTCATGTAGAAAAAAGTAAGACTGTTTTGTACTTTTTCCACCAGACCTAACTCCTAACACACAATTTCAAATTCAGCTGAACTAAATGAAACATAAGAAACTAAAATTAATACACACAAACAAACAATAAGATGTGAAGCAGTGCTATCATCAGCTCTTCCCTTTTTAAAACTGAACAAACAACCTCAATCTAAATCAAATTATTGAGGTCAAAAGATCAAGAACATAACAAAAATAACATGAGTATAGAAGTACAAGTGTTGGAACACCAAATCTAAACAAACAAGTACAACACGGAGAATGATTATGATAGTTCAAGGTATTGGTTTGCTACTCACGTACACGGCATAAAGAGCAAAAGGCACTAGACCAGAATTTTCTTGAAGAGTTCCATAAGTAGCAGCATAGAAGACCATGACAAGAGGGTAAGTGCAATCACTGTAGTATGGGCTACCAGTATATCAGTATCTCTTTCGCAGGAAGCACTTTCTGAGAAAATGCAACTTTTAAGTTTACCAGGTTTGGTTGGTGCAAAATATTAGTGCTTTGTATTTAGAAGTTGTGTTGTAAGCAGACCAAGAAACTACTTGCCAATAGCTCACTGCTGCTCAATATCTCATTATCTGCGCAGCATAGCAAACTTTTGAGAGCCCAAAGTCAGAGGTTGATCATTACCAAAATTTCTTCTCTTTAAAGGAGAATAAATGAGCCGGACAAATGAAAATCAGGAACAACCTCTATAAACACAATTTCTTTCCAGAGCAATGAGATCCAAAAGAATGATTGTGAGAATTTGCAACCATAAAAATCAAGGCTATACATTCATGCGAAAAGATTAAGGAAGCTGGCTACTGGAGATAATATCATGGAGAAGCAACTTGACATGGTTTGAACCACTAATACAAAATTTCCTAACAAGGGACCGACATGGAATTTCCCCAAGCGTATAGCCTACTTGCACCATAAAATTTAAAACAACAAGAGCAGAATCCAGCTCATTTTTCTGAAGAAGACATATAATAAGTTTCACAAAGATGTTCCGACTTGGAATAAGCTTCCTATCTAACATCTCTAACAACCAATGCATCCCTTCGATTGGTAATCCTTCCTTGCAAAATCCATCTATAATACACTCCCGGTTGTATATCGAAGGTTCAACACCCCTGTTCACCATATCAGTCAGTAGTTTTAATGCTTGCTGAGTTCCTCCCTGGAGACAAAGTTGTTCAATAAAAGGTGTATATGATGAAGTTGAAGGCAGCAATCCATGTGCTAAAAGCTCTTCAAAGAGCATCTGACCCTTAACCACATATCCTTCTTTACAGAGACCTCGGATAAGATAGTTATACGTAAGTACATCAGGAGCAACACCACTATGAGACATTTCTTCAAACAACTCACAAGCTTCCTTTATCTGTCTATCCTTACACAATCCAGCAATCAAGGTGTTATAATTTACAGTGTTCAGTTTACAACCTCTATCACACATCTCTTTTACCAGCTTTAAAGCTTCTTCAAGTTTATGGATCCGACAATACTCATGAATAAGCACATTATACGTATACTCATTTGGAAGTATACCCCTCTCTTTCATTTCAACCAACAACTTCCTAGCTTTCTTAAACTGTTTTATCTGACAAAGGCCATGCATCATGGTTGTATACATCACCCTATCTGGAGTATACCCTCTAGCCTTGAGATCACAAAAAATCCGATACCCTTCATACGATTTCTTGCGCTTACAAAGACCATTAATTATTTCTTGATAAGTAAATATATCAGGTTTATGATTTGTTTCAATCATCAAATGCAAAAGCTCAGAAACCCTATCATGCATTCCATTAATAGAAAGCCCTCTAATCAATCTATTCAAAACAACATTATCAGGAACAACCCCACCATCCCGAATCTGTCGAAAAAGCTCGTAACCTCTCTCGACATTGTTATCAATACAACAAGCCTGAATCAAACACCCAGCAGTCTCAACATCAGCCACAACCCCACTATTCATCATCTCCCCATACAAACTCCAAACAATATCAGTTCTCTTAACTCGAACCGCCCCGGAAAAGGCGGTATTCCAAGTTACAATTGATGGGCAATGCCCCATTAATTTCAATTTTTCAAACAAATCAACAGCCTCATTAACATAACCATCATTACACAAACAACAAATCAAAGACTCTAATGAATCAGGGTCAGGGTTAAACAGCTTAGGATACGAGTCAAAAATTGATTTCGCAACAACAGAAGCCTTAGATTCAACAAGAGCATTAAACAAAGACTTACAAGAAATGGGATCAGGGGAATACCCAGATTGAGATTTAAGCCAATTGAACAAACGAAGAGAGAAAAATGCATTCTTTTGAAGCTTGAGTACCTCATTGAAGAATCTGGGGTCCAAGAAATTGAAGGATGGGAAGAGAGATTTTAGTGTATTTTCCCATTTGGGGCGAGTTTGAATGATTTCACAAACTTCTCCAGCAATTTTTGTAATCAATTGTTCTTGTTGTAGTTGATTTTGAGGTTGGGATATCATTGAAAAGTGTCGAAAACAGGGTTTAGGGTTTTGGCGGAGGTAAGAGATGATGAAAGATACATTCTTTGCCATTTGAATAATGAAACGAGGGAGAGAAGCTTGAATTGTGAAATGAACAGAGATGAAATTGTACTGCTTTAGTTTGCTTTACATTGTTTTTGACCTTTTTGGGGGATGCAAATTTATGTTCTTTTGAAAGTGAGTAGAAGTTTAGAACTTGATTTTCTTCATATTTAGGGTTCCTAGCATATTTGGAGCATGGAAAACAAAATGTCCACGACCAGCATGGAAAAAGTATGACACGATATAGGATATAAGATAACACATTTTTGCGTTTGTCGTGTGACTCGTGTCATGAGCTGAGTTTGAGCTAATCCTTTAGTTGAAAAATCACGACAAGGCATGACATTACGCAATCCGACAACAAAACCCACTAACATAAGTTAAATTTGATTTAGGCACGTAAGCATGACACGATACAATTTGACACAATATGATGGCATGTGAGTCGGGTTGAGCCTAATTGCTGCTTTGAAGATTCTCATTAAACTTTTTTCTTTTACCCACATAGTCACATATTCAATTCTTAACATTGTTGACTTTATCGACTTTCGATCATGCGTGATGACAATAACAGAATGATGACAGTGGTGGCTCTTATGGTAGTTTACTTGTTCGAGTAGAAATTTAAGAAAATGCTCTTTCAAGGCAGTAATGCCTCCAATCTGGTACAAGGGCTCAAGAAGTCAAGAGTACATGTTTTAGGATTGACCTATCTACATAATGTACGTCTGGTATTTAATTTCCTTTTTTGCATGGTTTATTTCTACTATGTGATCATTGACACAAAATGGCAAAAAAATGGTGGCATTGTTGTTAATGAAGTGATTAGTTGTGGTGGTTTGCAACAAATATGTAATGAATATCATAATAGAATATGGTTGTATGGTTAAATGATAGTTGGTGGTCATAATAATGTTGTATTATTGAAAGACAATAAGGAGTTTGTGTAACTTTTTAACACGACTATCTAAGATGATCATCCGTATAGATAATCTATTTGAAGACAATTTCACTCATCTTAAATGAGTGTTTTATTATCCGAAACTCAGGAAAGGCCAACTTATCAAAAATTCTGAGCTCAAGCTAATACATGTAAAGCTCCCAATCCAGGAAAATTTTATTAGATACAACAAACAAGTAAAATAGGTGGTGTATAGAGCTTCTCCAAAAGGGAAAGTAAGTGAGCTCATCAGCCACGTTCTTCAAAATGTGAGTTTTACTCTAGGCAACCCGGGTAACAGCAGCATGTACAGCATCTGCAAGATGAGGAACAGTCCGAGAGCTCAAACCGGCCATACTTATCCTCCTGCATGTAACCAATATTTTTAAAATTTCAGTCACAAGCTCATAACTCAAAAGAGAGAACATAATTCTATGTCGGAATCAAGTTTTGCACCCTTAAATTAGAGCATGATACAGTCTATGTTCAAAAATCTCATTCCTCCTAACCAACTTTTTTTTTTTTTTTTTTTTTTCAATTGTTAGAAAGAGTATTGATTACTTAATTACCTGTATATAAGTATATAACATGAGCTTGTAAACTGAATGGATATTACAGAAATGAAGCATCGGAAGAGCAGTGAATCCCCTTCACTCACCCTCTGCCACACTGGTATATGTGTGCATGTGTGTCGAGGGATGAGGAAGAATTCAGATTGTGATAGGTGAAACTACTAAATAATAAACAAATGTGTTCTTACCCATCAGATGTCATGTAGATATGGTACTCTTGCCTCATGAAACTAACTTGTTCAGCATTTAAGCCAGTGAAAGTAAACATCCCAATCTGTTTGATAATGTGACTCCAGTCTCCAGGTGTACCTGTCAAAAAGAGCACATTATTGATATGATATTGAAGAAAGACACTTCACAAGTGGGAAAATGAACAGTGCTATGTTTTAAAGGTCTCAACTGATGCAATTTGTGTCATTTAGGTAGCAGAGATGAAAAGTATATTGTTCATGCTGTCATTAATATACCAAGGACATCAGCAGTCAAGCTATATTAAGAGAGATTTGTAAAATCTTCACAATTATGTTGCTAGATCCTTATAAGAACTAGATAGAAGAGAACCACCAGCAGCACACAAGCATGTATTACAGTAAGTCACTAGTCATTCCTCAAGAGTCCTCACCTCTAGTAGTTATTGCATCAAAGAGCTGCTGGCGCATGCTGATGATTCGATCAGCCATTCCCTTAAGCTCAACAGTCCATTCATCATACAAATTCCTGAAGAAAATTAATATCCATGTTGAGTAACAAAAACAAATTTAGCGTGATAGCTACATACTTAGTAATTGCTCTATACCATAGCAGCTTTCAGAATAGCAATATAAAAAATTCCAATTAGTACAAGGATGGACCTATTATACTCAAGGGAAAAAATAAAAAATAAAAAATAAAAAATAAAAAAAATTGTCATTGTTTTCATGCCACTTCTAGTTATGCTAGTATTTTTGCTCATTTGGATTAAGCAAATTTTATCAAATTATCGATAAAATGAAAATACATACTTGTCTTTGAGTACTTTGGCTACAATAGATGCTCCATGAATAGGGGGATTGGAGTACATAGGTCTAACCACAAGCTTCAGTTGGCTTTCCACCCTGCTTGCGACATCTGCTGTCTTGCAGACCTACCAATTGTAATCATTGTAAGTAATACTTCATACTTCATAATCATTATAATTTTCTATTCATCAACTTCAGCAAAACATTGAATGCAATACAATGACTTACAATGCTGAGAGCACCAACACGTTCCCCATAAAGACCCATATTTTTTGCATAACTTTGAGCTATGAAACATTCACCTCCATCAGCAACAAACATACGTACAGACTGTGCATCTTCATCAAGACTGCCACTAGCAAAGCCCTGCAACACATTAGAACTCATATCAAAAATCATTTTCATAGCCTACACTCCAATCTAGCTAATACCACAATAAGAATATAGAATAGTGATATTACCTGATAGGCACTGTCAAAGAAAGGTAGCAATGCTTTTGATCTTACTAGCTGTCTTATCTGTTCCCATTGTTCCAGGGTAGGATCAACACCAGTTGGATTATGAGCACATGCATGGAAAAGCACTACTGCTCCTGACTCAGCAGCATTTAGATCCTCCAAGAGACCTGTTTAAATATAAAAGAGTACTTAAATAAGTGAGTCACTTCTAAGTTCTTACTAAGAGAATAACTTGTACGGACTTGGAGTAATGCAAAAGTAAAGCATAACAAGATAGGAATTATGAGGAACTGCAAAACTGAACTCAAGACAAGGGATTCTAACCTTGTAAATCAAGACCTCGCGTTGCTGGGTCATAGTATCGGTAACTCTTTACACTAAGCCCTCCTAAAGTGAAGACTTTTGGGTGATTTCCCCATGTTGGCTGGGGAATATATATTGTGCGCTGAAAATCAATTACACAAGTAATGTTAATCATCCCATCAGTATATAGTCTTTTGTGTTTTCCTGTTTTGCGAGAGAAGTACATAGTTTGTTATCAAAACATTGAAGCAAACCGTGAGAACATACTTGGTGGTAATGCCTTGCAAGGAATTCAGTTCCAACCCTAAGTGATCCAGTACCAGACAAACACTGGGAAGTAGCAATCCTATTCTCCAATATAGCAGGGCTGTAGGAAACGAGAATCCCTAGGAACATTAGAGAAAGCAGTATAACAAGATCCATAAAATTCAAGAAGTATGAAGAACAACTGAACCACTAAACGAAGTTTATAAAGTTGTTCCAATAAATTTTTTCCAAGTATTACACTTTTTAACCATTTAGCAAGCAAAAGAAAGCCATAACTTCAAGGTAAGCTACCCTGAGTTGCAGTGCAAAATAAGCATTACAATAAAAATTGTAACAACTTCATCTGGACATCCTCATTGTGAGTTGTGACTATTGATCCTGACAAATGGAGTACTACATAATAAAAAGATCACAACTTTCGCCGAATATCACAAAATCACATACATAACCATTACCAAAGGTCAAAATAAGTATTATACATTTATACACACAAAAAAGCAACAACTAGCAACAAGAAAACTCCAAAGGATTACCTATCAGCCCCCAGAATGAGCTTTGCAGAGAGCTTATTGAAGTCAGACAATCCGAGAATCGGAAGATACTCCTTCAAGTGAGACCTTACAATCATATTAACATCAAGTAAACAAGATTAATTACACGAAACGAGCCGAATCATGATTTTGATCACAATAATACTTACGGATCATTAACCAACAATTGCTCAGCTTTTCTGACTACATTCAATACAAGAGGCTTTCCTTCCTATCATCAATTATAGCAATATTAATAAATCATAGTCCAAATTAGTAAATTCATAAACTAAAAATGTAATTATACTAGTTGTAAAATAAATGTACCTCAGTTCGATAAGCACCCACTCCTAAATTCAGCTTTACTGGACTTGGATCCTTGTTATAAGCAACTGTCACCTTTTTTTTTTCCAAAAATAAAAATAATCATAATCAATTTTTGTTTATAACAATAGCACATGAAAGTAATTTCATTAGATTATTAAAATGACAAAATCACGAATTGATCATCATTTTTTCACAGAAAAATCATCTTAACCAAATATCTAGCTCATCACCAAATTCATCATCAGAAAAATAAAATTAAAAAAAAATAATTTTTTAAGCATTAAATATACTTTATTTTATTACAATAAATTATGATTTCACATTTAGATTCAAATAAAGAGCTCTATATTGAGATTATTGACTATATATCAATTACCCAAATAAAAAAATGACAAAAAATCAAGCAAATGCTGATCAACAAAAACATAAAACAATAACTGATCAAAAAACAAGAAAATATTATTAATGAACAAATTGATCATCATTAAAAAAAAAAAAAAAAGAAAAAAAAAAAAAAAAAAAAAAGAAGAAGAGAAAAGTGATACCCCTAAAATGGGATCTTCAGGAGCTTGAACAACATTAGCAAAGACAGAATCCATTGAAGAAGATTGTTGTGATTAGTAGAAAAGATTAAATTGAAAAGAGGAGAGAGAAAATATATATGAGAGAGAAAGGGAATGTTATGATCAGGTATTCTGTATTCAGGTGACTGGAATATAAACGGTGGGCGTACTGCTAATTTGGCTTGGGGAAGAGGAAAATGGAGTCCACAAAAACTTTCATGCTCTTTTTTAAACTCTTTACTTTAAAAAAAAAATAAAAAAATAAAAAATGACTTGTTTGATGACGTGGCTACCTGTTAAGCTTTGTTTATTATTACGTGGATTTTAAAAAATAATAATACCCCTTCCGTTTCTTGTATGTTGTTACGTTTGAGATTTTTCACGGGTATTAAGGGAATGTTCTGATTTACTAAACTGAGCTGAACTGAACTGATTGGAGCTGAACATAAGTAAACTAAACTGAACTAAATAGAGCTGAAATGAATATTTTATGAGAGAAGGAAATTAGGAGATGAATTGAATTGAACTGAACTGATAAGAGCTGAAATGAACTGAAATTAAGCTAAAGAGAACATGCTCTAAGAGAATTAATTAATGTGTGCCCTATTAATGTTTTAAAATGGTATTAATTTGGGAATGCATGTCAAAATTACGCATTGATCGATGTAATTAATGTTCATTTTAATTTATAGTTATCTTAGTATCCAACATTCTCGGACGTTCGTTAACTTTTGCCTATAAAATAACCCTTGACGAAAACTATTATCTAGTGCTAAAAGTTGTACATGATTACTTTCTAAAGGGGGATAAGTACAATAACAATTAAGTAACTTCAAAGATTCATCGTAATGCCAATGTTTAAGCACAGTTATGTTTTAGTATGACTAAATAAGGAGTACTAGGGAGTAGTTTTGTACTTTTGTTTACAGGCATCTTCAACAATAACAACATAAATAGTATAAATGGCAAATCCAAATTAGGCAATTGTCAATGGCTCTCTTTCTTGAGTAGTGTGGTGCATGAACCAACATAACCCATGTACAATACTAATTTTCCAACGCAAAATGCTTGAGTTTTTACAGAGCTTTCTATTCCAAAGAGATAGACAAAGAATACTCTACTATCACTAGATTCGAAACATTTATAAGTTTTAGTAGGTTGATTGTGAGCTTATTACACTATGTAAAAGTTGTGATATCAAGGGAGTTCCATTCCTTGAGAAAGACCTAAATTTTTCGGTTAAATTTAGGTGTTTTACAAGATGATCCTACTTGAATATGTTAGGTAATTTAACAGTCAGTATCATATCGACGTAAGTCATTGACAACATCAAAATTGTAATTTAATAGCTTGTCTCTTTGACATCTCAAAAGGCATCTTAATTGGTTGATATACAAACTTACACATCCCAGGAATTTGAAGGGGGTACAAACAAAGGGGAGCAAATATGTAATGGAAATGTTAGAACAATCTTTAAAACATCCCAAAAGCAACTCACTGAAGCATATATATAGCATATATCCACAAGTACAGTCTTATCATTTACATGTTTATGCAGTGTTCATCCTCCATGCCCCGCTTCTGAGTTTATGCAACGTTGCAGAGTTCAGCTTACAATCTTGCAGGGACTGTGTGTAGCAGGGTGACTGATGTAAACAACGGTATCTTTCCATAAAGACAAACGACACTCTACATTCTACAATGAAAACTCGAAATGAAGCTTAAAGTTTAAGCCTAAGCAATCTTGATGCCCCCCTTTTACTTCTTCGGGGAACTGATATGATCTCTTCATCATTCACAGATTTCCTCTGTATTGACAGTAGTAGTCTTTTGATCCCACCGGGTTTCCTATTATCCTGCAATTTCAAGCCAAAAGGTCAGCTAGCTATGAAAATATTGTTGTAAGAAGTATGAAACCACAAGTAACATTCACCTGGAAATGGAAAGAAGGATTCCGAATCAACTTGGGTGCAACAGAGAAACCTTCACGAACGGGCATGACTAATACAATAGATGCATAAATTTGTTATATTCATAGACCAAAGAAGCATCAAATCAGAATACGAATTAAAATTAGAAAGTGTGTTACCAGTAATTTCTTCGGGTGCAATGTCAAGTGGTGACCTTGGACTTGTACCTAGACGTATCTTGTTAAGGCTTGTATACATGAAAAGTGGCATTTCTGTAACAGTCTTGAACTCAGGCTCACTAAGAATTCCTTTGATATCGGTTGGTTGGTTAGGTTCCCTGAATTAACAGAATCTCATCAGTGCAGAGTCATAATATGCAGTTTACCAAAATTATTCTGGCAATTTAGAACCCAATAGTTGTGTTTGCTCAAAGAAAATGAATTGAACTGAATAATACTGCTTTCATTTTCGTATTACTGTGATTAATTCCTCGGTAGAAAAATAGATGGGGAGGGATGAAGGGCAAAAGAGTAGGAAGAGGGTGCAGGGAGGAAAATGTGGCTTCATAAAACGAAACCACTCCCCGTGTCCCACCCTTGGAAAACTACAACCTCAGAGAATCACATCCCCCACCCCCCGTGCCCCCCTTTATGTATCAAACAGAGGAATATGTGAAAACAAATTTTCATAGAAAATTAACTTTCACCTAATTCTAACCAAACACTAAAACAAAGAGTAAATGCATGTTTAGAAATTTTTCTTACAAAAATCCACATAAAAAAGACTCGAGAAAGAGTACCTCAAGTCCGACCTCAATTCTTTATTTGAATCAGCTGTTTGAAAAGCAAAAACAACATCAAATAATTAGTTCCAGCTTCTTCTCATAATCATAGTCGGAAAATCTTTATAAAAAGACACGCGCACACACACACACAACATACATGGTGGTAAGATGTATCGAGTGTAATATCTTGGCAAATCCTTAGTCCACCGTATCTTGGTCAGGGTGAAGTTGTGATTGTACTGATCACATGAATCAAGTTTCTGTTCCAACACCAGTAATCAATAATTCAATACAGAAATTTAAAATTGACATTCATATCAGACTATCAGTACTTAGCATAAAGAAAGTTTAGCCTCCATACTTGTTTTAGACAATTAATTCGGCGCTCAGTTTCATTGACGCGGTCACTCTTTTGAATGCAGCCATCAAGATTAGCAGAAACACTACCAAGATGATCAACAACTGTAACCACTGCCCTACACAAGTATTCTTTCGTATTCTCCAAAACTCTGCATCAACCAAAAACTTAGCATAATTATATGCAACCCCCTTAACTTTCTGCAAATGAGTTAGAAAAAACTACGACTCACATCGCCTTATCCTCGGAATTCTTATATGATTTCTCACAATAATCAGCAGCTGTATGGATCTGAGCCCTCAACTCCTTTAACTCCTACACAATTTCGTTGAATTAGACATACAATTAACCAAACATAAACATCAATAATGTACATGACTATATAATAAGCTCTGAAAGTTCTGAAAACTAACTGAAGATTAAGCCTAAAACACCCAAGAAATAAAATGATATATGCAACGCTAAGGGCTATAACTGTAAGACACGAATAATAGAAACAATAAACATTAACCAAACATAAGTAACACCGATCGAAAGCATACCTTAAGAGACTTGAGGAATCGAAGAGACTCATCAGAAACAGCTCCAAGATTGTCATTTGCATGGATACCTAACTTCAACATTCTTGCTCAATCTTTTTCTCTAGTTTTCAAGAGAAGATGAAGAATATATTATGAAGAAATATAAAACTGTAGTATGGAGTAATAACTGTTATATGATTCCTTTAATATTTTCTCATCCTTCAAAAATGATTGACGTGTGTTTTCTGGTGATAGGACGGAAGCTTAACAGGAAACTATAGGCTCGTGATTAATCTGGCAGTTTGTGACAACAATACAACAAATGCATGGAAGTAAACAAAAAAACACATGGCCCCAAAAATCCACTTCTTTAACCATCAATGCTAAATAATTCTAAATAATATGAAGCACCCGTGAACTTGTGTTTTTTCACCCTGTCTTTGTCATGATAACTTAAAAAATAGGTAAATTAATCATTATTTTAGTATTTAAATATTCCTTAAAAAATCGAAATTGAAAAAAATATTCACTAACATTCTATGAAATACTGTATTATGCTACTAATCTTATTTTCTACTTCGTATGTAGTATGTGTTACACTGCACATATGTGTGTTCAAGCAGAGGAAGTAACAAACCAGTCCGAGTGGGATTCAGACTAGACTAGACTAGACCAGACTAGGCGAGGACAGGCTAGAATAATAAAACATAGGCAAGGAATAGATAAGCTGATAAGGTTTTGGATGGACTGGTCCATTGCTGACCCATTATTCTGAAGTTTTTTCAATGCTTCAGAAATTTACTTTAAGAAAGCTTACAGATACTGAACTGAGTCTGGCCTGAAGTATTTTTTAAATCAGCTTGAGCCCATGGATTGCACTGCATGGTAACCAACTAAACCAAGGCATACCAATTTAAATCTGGACTGAGCTTTAGCCGGGCTGAGGCCAGGTGTGTTGGTCCTTAACCAACCCCAATGGTGTGGACGTGTGGTGACCTCAATGAACAAGAGTTGTGCAGATACAATATAAAAATTCTTTGTAGTATAAACTTTGGAGAGAAATCCAACAAGATTCTCCGATATATATTGATTGAAAAAGAAGAGCAGCTGAAATATACAGTTCCTTGAGCTAACTCATGTAATGACACTAAGATGCTATTTTCACAAACCCAAAACATGTGTTTGCCAGTAACCTAGATGTAAGAAGCTTCAATCTAGCACAGCATCAGGAATTGGCGGTTGCCAAACCAGAGAGCAAGGACAAGTAATGTTTCTCCATACCAGATACATCAGCAAAACTTTTAGCTTCACAAGACATTAGATTGCTGGGTTTGAGTAAGCAGTCTTCCAAAATTTGAAGAGTAATCATGTTAGGTTATATCACGTCATATCTGAAAATCTATCACACACCCAGCACAACAACTCTCAGCAGCCTTTATAACATTCAAGAACGGGAAAGGGTGTGATTTTGATGATGTAGATTCTGATAGCGTATTTCTGAGATCTCTGTGACTTACAGGAACTACTATGTCAGTTTCCTGCTTACTACAAGCGGCTGATGGAGCTTAACCTGTTGAGAAGAGTAAAAATTTGAGCTACTATATTGTCTTTGGTCTTTAATATCCTCTTTGGAATCTAAATAAAACAAGTTTCATTAACTCCTTAAAGGATAAACAATAACAGCAGTCGTGTCAAACTAAGTTCCAGGATTACCTTTTGCTGAATTTGCTCCAATGGTGTGACTCAGGCTTTCGATATGAGAGTTTGGGCGTGTGACACACAACCATGTTCTCTCCTCTTCATATTGGTGCTCCAAAGCAATGGGAATATGCCAATGGCCACTCCCTGATTCCTGTTCAGAGCCAGAATTCGAAACAATAAATACATTATTATACTAAACATCTTATTATCTGCAGGCTGAAGCAAAGATAGATTCTGAGAAAGTTCTCTAACCTGGATAACAACAGAACATGGTGGTGGCATGTGAAAAGTAGGGCCAATTTCCGAGAAGCTAAACCGAACCTTCAAACAGAAACACAGAGCCAGTCATAAGCAATGATGCTATCAGGAAAGTAGGAAACCATTTGAAAGGCTACAATTCAAAAGTATATCTTCTTCCATTCTGAAGAATGAATTTGGAAGTTTCTAAGGGTTGGTATTGGTTTATGAGTTGGAAATTCATTTTGCTGAAAAAAAATTAGTGCAAGCATTTAAACTTTAATTTGATGACTTCTTGTTTCCAACAATTATTTTTGCTAATTGCAACACATCTTTTAAAGTACATAACAATATGTTTATTTCTAACAGAGGGAAGATGAAAATGAATTGGGTCAAGGAGGGTTAAGGTAAAAATGTCTTTTCTTATAGAGAGAGAAAATCAATAAAACCTCTACTGAAAGATAGGTACTTTTCCCTCTTGAGAGAAAAATGGGATAAAATTTCCCCTCGACAAATTGGAGCAGGTGTAATAGAGCATAAGAACAGTAGTTAATCATCCTCAGGTCTCATAACAAAATCATTTCAGTCTTGATTAAAAAAGATTCATTTAAGTTGCAAAGTTTTGCTCACCTGGTGCCTTTCTTTCCATTTAGGAAAGAAATCATTTCCTAGGAGCTGGAATGTATGGTCTCTCATCTCGTCATTAGTCACAAGTAGACACTTAAACTTTATAGCTGCATACAACCAGTACCTGTAAAACCAGTTATTAATAAAACCAAATCTAGTGCATTAAAAATTTGGAACATCAATTGCCCAAAACAGAATTTCTAGGAGGACCTAGACACAAACTATCCTACCGAGAAACTAACTCACCAATCATCATTTGATCCAGTAGGGGTCGCATAAAGTGCATCAGCATTTCTCCATTTTTCAACATACTCCTTATTCATAGGTTTATCTAGCTTGCTTCCAGTAACTCGCCTATTGTGCAGAATGATAAGAGGCCACTTTCTAGAAGGATTCATTTGGCGCAGCCCATTCACAATAGCATTTACCTGCAAGCATCATAACCTAGGTAAGAGAAAACAATATATTATGACGGAGTAAGATAGATGTCATTGAAACAGGGGAAAAGTTGGTATAATGCATGCCTTTGAAGGTTGGAAGTTTCTCTGACTGAAAAGACCGACATTAGCTGCATCCACTACAGCCTCAAATGGACCATAGTAGTCTAGCCACCTCTGCCAGGAACATTCCCAATCAAAAATCTGTGTAATAAACCGTAACATAATGAAAAAAAAAAAAGAAAAAGAAAAAGAATTGCTACGAGTCCCATACTTGAAACTTTTGGAAGCTTGAATGCTTCTCTCTCTTTGCTGCTATAGCTGCAACTGATTCAGCAAATCTTTCTGTTTCGTCGGGATCAAGGTCAATCAAGGCCAACCTTTCCCCACAACATCTACATAAACCATCAACTCCAATGGAAGTTCGTGAGACACTCCATTTTCCTCTACCTAACCATCCTTTTCCATGCCACCCACCACCAACATTTTCCATTGTTTGAGCAATCATATCATGATCCCACTTTCTTTTTCCAATTCTCGATGCTTGTTTGCTATTAAACCATTTTTCAATCAAATCTGCAGTAGAAGGTGAGACAGACCTCACCACTGTTCTAAGCTTATGCAGCACATAATACACTCGGTCAGCTTTACCAGCTTCAACACTCACTCTAAGAAGTGCTTCCAGTTCAGGCTCTTCTGGATAAACACCATTCTCCAACATATGTTTTTCAACTGCAAAGGCTTTCTCAACATCTCCATTGCTGCAGAAAACTGATAAAGCAGGACCATAAGACCTCAATTTTGGGGATATCCCAATTGAAACCATCTCCTTTACCATATCAAAAGCCTTGTCTCCGTCACCCACACCCATTGCCATTCTAGCAACTGAAGTCAAAGCAGCCTCGTTCATCTGCACCTTCTCCAAGCACATTCTCTCAAAGATTTCAAACCCTTTTTTACGGGCATACTTCTTTACATCATCGCTAACCCTAATCTCATTTACTTCTAACTTTTGAGTTTGATCTTTTCTATCTCGAGCTTCATCATCTATATCATCATCTTCCTCCTCACCAGAATCATTTGCCCCATCTAACTTTTGAGAAGGAACTGTCTCCAAACTCCTACTGCCACTACCACTTTTAGCCGGTCGAACAACCCCCATTGCAGCACTAGAACACAAATACAAGAGCACAGTATAATGGTACTGCCCCATCTTTATCCCTTGCTTAACCGCTGAATCATACAGCGAAATTGCACCCAAGACATCACCCCTTTTGGAGCACATGTCCAAGCTATTCCTCATATGAAACTCTGGTGAATTAACAACACACTTCTTAGACAATTTCTCCTTCTTCTTTACCTTAGAAGCATCACCACCATCTCTAATGGCACCTCTATCTACACTTCTATTAACAACTTTCGACATCGAATTAGTATCTCCAACACTTCTAGAAGAAACCCCAGAACCCTTTTGACCCCTTTTTTCAAAACCACTATAATCTCCCTTAACATCCTCCACATTACTATTTATAGCAACTTTTCCCACAATCTCCTCCATTTTTCTCTCCCACTTTCTACTACCCTTCTTTACAGAAGAAATTTCAGACCCATTTTCAGTTCTTTTCCTAAAATTCAATTTTCCACCAGATTTTCTATTATTCTTACCATAATCTACAAACCCTCCCCCATTTTTTTCACCCTTTTGCCTAGAAGATGAATACCCAGAACCCAAGTTATCACTATTATCCCTAAAATCTACAGTTTCAGTTGAAGAATTACAGTCCAATCTAGAAGAAGATTTAGAATTAACAGGGCTAATGAGGATTACAGGAGCTTTAATCAAAAAGAAAGGAGATAACTTTAATGGAGGAAGGGCATGTTTGGGAGATGAAAATGCAAAAGAATGGTGGAATTGGGGAATTGAGGAAGTAGAGAAACACTTACAGAGAGAATGAGAGAGAAGTTCCCGCCGTTGTAGTGTGTTGAAGGAAGAAGCCATTTGTGGCCGTTAACTCATCTTGCTGCTTGAGATGACATTCGTATTTCTATAGAGTATTCTATCATATAATGCAAATAGTTGCACTATTTTGACTTTTACTTTTGTTGATCAATCCTTAACTTTAACCTTTAATAACCCATATTTAAATATATGGGTAATAAAATTAAGAAAAATTAAACAAGTTAAATAAAAATTAGTACTCCCCCTATTCCTAAATTACACTCCTATTTCTAGCATTTATTTCTCAAATTTAAGGACGAAGGGAGTATCATAATTTGTCTGTTGAGTTTGTAAAAATTAGTAAATTACTTCAACTTGAAAAGCAATTTCTCAAGCGTTAAACTTTGTTTTTCAATCTATTTTCGATGTAAATTTGCTTGTGTAGTTAACTGTCATACGAAGTACTCTATTCATTTCATAATGTTTTTTTTAATCTGACTTTGACCATTTTTTCTCCCCAAAAATAACAGGCTTTTCAAGCCATTTTTCTTCATGCTGGACCAAAATTGTAGCTAAAAATTGAGTTAAGGCTGCCCAAAACCTACAAAATAAAAACACAAAAATTGGCTGGGTCAGATCAAGGTTGAAATTCGGGCCTAAAAACCTGACCAAACTTTGAACAATTTTTGGGCCAATTTGGGTTGCATTAGATCACCAATGAAAATTAAAAGGTATTATCTCACAAACTAGACAAAATGAACCTAACAGATTTACTACGTTTAAGATTTGTATGGAAAAATGAAACTCGTATTCATATACTAACTTTGTTCATATAAGTCATGATTAGTTCAAACTAAATTAAAAAATAAAGTAGATTGTGGTATGATTTAACGAAATGTTAGGCGTATTCTATCCCTAAGTTCCATTTTATAGCTTCCATATAGATTTTACAAATTTTTACCTAGACTCTAGTCTAGGATGAAATCCCTGCACCCCCTTGCAAACGACGCCGCATCACTATTGTTTTTAATTTCTTTCACCTTCAAACTAAAGGACAATCTAACTTGATCTCCATCTTACATCTTTAATGATCTCTCATCCATTTCTACTTCTCCGTTGATCACAAAATAACTTTCGGTAGAATCGCTACATTTGCATGCTTTAAATATATTTATGAATTGTAGAGATTATTATGTATTGATTTGATCATAAATTGATTGTCGTAACTTACGATAAATTAGTTCAACAAGCAAATAACAAGCTTAATCAAACATGCAAGCCATATCAAGAAACTAACACAAAAATTATAAAAATAATTTGATCCAATATTTCCTGATTTTTTTTTGTGGGATGAAGATCTGGAATTATATATGCTAGTTTACTGTTGTGGTGGAGGCGATGACGACGCAACTAAATTTGTGGATTACTTATTGTTCCAATTTTTAATTTACTTTGTAATGCCAAATATGAAAGTAATAGAGAAGGAGAAGAAAAAGATGAAGAATGAAGCTTAGAGGATTGTAGAGTATTAAGAGAGAGAGAGAAAACTATGAAGACTAAAGCTCAAGAAAAGATACCAGAAACACTGTACCGTACTGTATAATGAATTTGTTCATGAATGAAAGACAAACGTAAATGAACATATAATATTTTGTATTTGAACATTTAATTATGGTTTGATAGAACATTTACTTATTTTCATAGATGATAAAAAATTATAAAAGTTATCTTTTTTGTATTGTTAAAGGAATTTGAGGATAATTATTGAGGCTTATGTGAAAAATAAACATATATTAAAAATTTGTGGAGTATATAAAGTATATAATATTTATACATATGAAAATGAACATCAAATAATATATAAATGAACATTTTTTTTTTTATCATTTTCATGAGAAGCTATAGAAATTCAAATTGTTTTTGAAATTCCTTGTTAAATATGTAGAAAATATATAAAGATCGAAGATAGAAAAAGTGTGGACATTTATCAGAAATCTAATGATCGTCTATTAATATGCGAATAATGATCATATACTAATATATAAATGAACATTTATCAAATTGAAAATGAACATTCAACAAAAAGAATGTATTGTAGTTCATCAAGTACACACTATAGGTTGTGCAATATGAGTTTGTTCTCCTGTAGCTATTGATTTCACTATATTGTCAATATATCCATAACTTGATGTACATGTATAAATATGACAATGAACATGCATCCATTTCTAGATGAGCATATTTCAATATAAGAATGAACATTTATTAAAATATCCTGAAATTAAAACAAAAATTAACAAATATCTTGACCGTGCATTTACATTATGGGATTGAACAATTGCAATACTATATGTATAAACATCTACTAAAAAATCGAAATATACATCTATTAATATCCTGGCTATATATCTACATGAGAATGAGCAAAAGGCTTTGATAAGAACATCAAATTTATTTATAAGTAGTTTAAATATAATAAATATGAACATTAGACGCTATATATATGTATATATGATAGGAAAAATAACACATGAAAAACTATTAAAAAAAAACAACAATATATACATAAAAATGAACCTAAAAGAGTATAGAAACTGACGTGATCAACATAATATATAATGAGCATCTACTCACATATAAATGAACTTATATTGGAATGATAATGAACATGGCATAAAATTAATGAGCATTAAAAAATATGTGTGGTTAAACATATAAAGCTCTACTCAATGTTTTTAGTATCTTACTGCTTGCATAAAATATACTTTTATCTTAGCTGTGACATGCAAATGATATAGGCAGGCTAAGTAGTAAGTACTACATATACTTAATTACCTACTACTCCATACTATACATAAAAAAGAGTACGTATTTGTAACAATCAATACACATTATTTACAAAACGTGAATGAATGTCTATCAAAATTGAAATAATAAACTTATCAAAATAAAAATGAACATTTATCAATATGAAAATGAACATTTATTAATACGAAAACGAACATACACCATGTATGTATCAATATCGCAATAAATATATATAAAATAAAGTGATCTTGTATCAATATGGAAATGAACATTTATCAATATGAAAAGGAATATTAATAAAGTTAAAATAAAAATAAAACTACTTTAATAATTTTTTTTGATTTGGGAAAGAAAAAGAAAGCAGCTATGCTTATCTAACTGTCAATTAGAAAGAAAAAGTAGAATTAGAGACTAAAATATTTAAGAGGGACAAAAATTGATGGGAAATTCAATCAATGTAAATTTTTGTTGATTGAATTTCCATGGAAATTACAATTAGAAGAACAAATCACACACTTCTAATTAAGTTACATAGACATTTAGTCGATTATTCATCTCCGCCATCATCGTGTCGACGACTTTAGTGTTGGAGGTTTTGGAATGCAGAACCATGGAGGTAGTTTGGGGAGTGTTCAAAAGTTAGATCATTACTTGCTAGAAATCTCATTGTCGACGAGCGATCTCGATGGTTTTATGAAGCGTGTCATTTTGATGGGTTTAGATACTGGGTTAATAAGGAGGCTAAACACATCGTTTCAGAGGGAGTGTAGGTAGAGCTACATACACTAGAGTCTAGGGATATATAATTATATGGATTTACCATTCTAGAAAGAGTTATGAAGTTAATTTTATATACTCACTAATCAAGTAATTAGGCCCAATTATAGGTCATTATAATTGTAACCATATTGACCTTTTTTAAAAGAAAAATAATTTCTTTTATACTTATTATTAATCATACAAATTTCATGACATTAATCTTACATTTTACCTAGGATGATACTATGATAGGAATGACATGTACGTGACTATGTGAGTATATTATTGCAAATTTTGCACCGTGTTTGCTCCAATTGGATCCAGTATATCTAAACAAAATTTCTCCTGAATAGATATAGGTGGTAATATGCGGTTTTAGCTGGATGGTAGATATCCACTTGAATTGTGTTGCGAGTGTAAATTTAAATTTATAATTATATGGAGAGGATATAATGTTTCATATGTATCCGCCATAAGGCGGGAATAGTAGACGGATAGTAGACGGGTATGAGTAATTGAGTATGTTGTAGGATATATCCGCACCCGGTCAACCCGTTTCCCAATAACCTTAAATTTAATACAAGTATCTATCATAAAAAAACTCGATCTCATAAGTAATATGTGAAGGATTATTGTACACAAACACATCGGTATGAATGGATGTACCAAGAGTTATCTAGTGTATGTACCGCTTTTGTGGGCAGTTAGTTTGTAGTTGTCGCGATCTAGACCACTTTTGTGGGCTTAAACTTCTTTACAATGAGATCGCAATACGAATATACAATGATGTACATGTAACATTAAAACATTTTACTTAGGTTAGTGCCATCTTTGCTACTGACACTTCTTAAATATTAACTTAGTTTGTATGAAGTTTCGAAGTCCAAACTTATACTTCACATTACTATATTACAAAAACCGACATTAAGCTAAATATCATGTCTTGAAGTAAAACATGATATTTTACCCGAGTAATATTAAGCTAAGTTATACTATTGAGGAACTAACGAGGGCCGCATGTCTTGAAGTAAAACATGATAGTTTACCCGAGTAATATTAAGCTAAGTTATACTATTGAGGAACTAACGAGGGCCGCATGTCTTGAAGTAAAACATGATAGTTTACCCGAGTAAGAAAAATGAACTTTACGTACTATTATTGAGGAATTAAGCTAAGTTTACAAACTATATTATAGATGACGGCTTAACAAAAACAAATGTGCACCACTAAGTAACATTATTAGTCCCTAATTAATGCGTACAGACACACTTAACAAAATCATTTAGTCTCCTATATTATGAACCTATTAGTCTATTACATCGATCTCAAGCGAGCTAGCTAGCCTATCTACGGCTTAGCCTTACGTTAAAATGACTCTTCTTGCATACAGCCAGCTGATCCTACCATTGTAGTGATACTCCTCCATCCGATCTCCAAAAAATCTAACTGTAGACCCGGGCCAACAGTTGTCCACGGTAATTGGCTCTACATCATCATACACACCCCCATGACGCCTATGAAAAGCCTTTCGAACTTCAGTGAGATACGCTTGCCAAGAATCTTTTTGTTGGATGTCTACAAATGTCACTATGTTTAGTTGATCGTCCAATACTCTCGACGGTCTACTCCCTATAGCGACATGTATTTCATTCATTCCGTTACGCACGACATTCCAATTGTGTTCCGGATACCAAAATTGTCGTAGAGTAACACCGTCACTTGAGACTTTGAAGAATCTAACAGAACGGCAGGGCCAAGCATTTCTGACGCTAACTTCGTCCGTGTCAGTTTCATCATAGCCCATTGTCATTGAGTAAATGCACCTAATACGATAAGCCAAAACACTCCAACTTGGACAGTCACTGAGGTCTATATGGCCAACTATATCTCTCGGCTCTCCATCCAAACCAATCACACTAACTACTGGGCATACAAATGTATGATTATAGTTGCCGCCTTCATCACCATCATCATCATCATCATCATCATCATCATCATCATGGTCATCATCATCATCATCATCATAATAATCTTCCTCGTTACTTCCAATACGACTACTTCCCGACAATGCTAGTAGTAAAACTAGATACAACCTAAGAAAATTAAATAAAAACATTACGTGATGTATAACACATTATAAACACAATGTAATAAAACCATCAAACGTGTTATGTTTTTATGGATTACATGAAGTAAACATAACGTAATAATTAATTTAGGTTATTTAAAGCAAGAAATCAAGAAATGTGATCCATTATATTATGAACAGTACACTTGGTGATCAAAATTAAACATACAACGAATAATCAACTTAAACTAATTAGGTTATTGAAATCTTGAAATCAAGAATTCAAGAAAGTGCTCAAATAATTAAACATACCACGATTTGACCAGAAATGTGATCCATGAATAATCGGTTGAATGAATGCATATTGAACCAAATGCAACGCATCCAACGAACGCATCATCATCATCATCATCATCATCATCATTTCCCTTGTAACTTTCAACACTACTTCCCGATAATGCTAGTAGCAGTACTAGATCCAACCTAACAAAATTAAATAAAAACATTGATTAAATAAAACAAAATCATATATTACATTATGCATGAAATAAACATAACATACCACATATAACGTAACAACTATATACTAGGTTACATTATGAAAATTGCGTGCAAGAATTAAATAAAAAAAGATCCCAAAGCTCCAAGAAAGAAATCAAGAATGCAATCATACCACGACATGAACAAACCCTTGACAAAAAATGTGACAATCGATGGATCGGTTGAAAGAACGCATAACAAACCAAATGCAACGTATCCAATGGTTTCGAGAATCGGCCAAGCCAATGAAGCCATTTTATTGTTAAATTCTAGAGAGTAGAGAGAAGAGCGAGAGAAGAGGTTTCAATGAAGAAGAAGATTACGAAACTAAAGGAATGAAAACTTGCTTGCGTATAAACTACAGAAAACAACAACTAGAAAGAGAAACTTGTTAGGAATGTAAATTTTTTATATGGAAGTGTGCAATATCAAACATGGAGGGGTTATATTTATAGTAGGAGAGCTCACTTAATGAGTCATAAGTAGTTACATTATTACATGTTTATTTTCATATTGGAAGATGTTCATTTGAAATTTAATACTTGTTCATTATCGAATTATCAAAGTAAAAGATGTTCATTTATAAAATATACAATATCTATACTTAAATCTAAACATGGTCATTAGTTTAACACTTATAATTATTTTTTATCACATTAAAGGTTATAATTTTAATACAAAATACATATTTGTTATTACACTGGATTATAATTATTAATAAAGTGATAAAAATAGTACTATGTTGACACAGGGGCGGAGCTACAGGGGGGGCTGGCAGAGGCCCGACCCCTGTAGCCCAAACCTGTAGCCCATATTTTTTATTAATTGGCCCCTACAACTTTTTAGTATATATACTAAAGATTTGACTTAGATGTTTCTGAAATTCTGGTAGCTTAGTGGTAAGTGTGATTACAATGTCTTGCCTAGGTCTGAGGTTCGATCCCACTTAGTATAACATTAGATTTTCAATTTTTTTTCCTCTCTTTTTTTTTTCCCCCAAATTCTATACTAAACTTCTTCAATTGTTATATGAGTGATTTATCTTTTCAATTTTTAAATCTTCTACTTATATTCAATTGGGTAACACATTTTTTATATATAAAAATTGCAGCCTTTATTTTATAAATTTTTACTTTTGTCTAATTGTTTAGTAATAATTTGTCTAGAAAAAAAAACTTAATTTTTAAAGTGAAGGTCGTAGTCAACAAGTGAAGTTACACCAGTTTTATACATAGGAAAATAGATTGGCAATAATTTTAACATGTAATCTATAATTGACTTTTTTTATATATGAAAAATCATAGATTACATTTAGAAAAAAAAAATTGTAAGCTAGATATTTATATATTGATTCAACCGTCGGCCCCCCTAACTTAAAAATTCTGGCTCCGCCCCTGAATGTAAGGAAAATGAGCATGTATCAATTTAATTGAACATTTATAAACATATGGCCATAAATGAACGTCATTTCAAATGATCATTTACTGAAATAAGTTATACTAGCTTAGTAATAATTGATAATAATGTATCTTTCAATATCATAAATCAAATTGATATGCCTTTAATTTTACTTAATATAATTATTGTAATTTTTGTTTATATTTTTTTTTAACTTTATACGATTTTCTAGTGTGCTTTAGTGCTTATATGTAGCCCTAAGGGCTATGTATAGCATTTTCCTTATTTATTTTAGAAATGAACATAAATTCAATCTAAAATAAACATATAATTGAACATGAATTTCATCTAAAATGAACATTTACGATAAATTAAATTTGCCATATGTCCGAATAATAGTTTTAACTAACCAAATAATTAATGTAATTTATAATCGATGATTCAAGTTTATAAATCGAATTGATAATTTATCCTTAATTTTAGCTGCTACAAGTAGAATATTTATCTTTCTAATAGTGAACATAAAGTCCGTCTAAAATGAACATTTACGACAAATTAAATTTGCCGTCCAAAATTCACCGAGTAAAAGTATTAATAACAAAATACGTATTATAATTGATAATTGATGTTTCAAGTTTATGTATCAAATTGATAATTTGTCTTTAATTTTAGTTACTATAAGTTGAATATTAATCTTTCTAAATATGATCAAAAAGTCCATCTAAAATGAACATTTACAATAGGATTAATCTTAAGGTTAACTATACATCTATACTTACGAAACCAATAAATTAGAAAGAGAAAGTATCTCACTATCTTAGAGATATAAAATTTTAGAGGAACAAATATTCACGGGAAAAATAAATGATACTCCCTCCGTTTTAATTTGTTAGTCACATATACTATTTTGGGCGTTTCAAAAAGATCTACCCATCTTGAATGTATTCCACTTTTAACTAGTAGTTTTTATTTCCTATTTTATACATATTAAATTCTGATTGGTTAAATTAATTTATTATGCATTGATGACATGACTTTAAGTATAGAATTTATTCCCTTGAATTATGCAATTATGGTTGACAGTTTCCTAAAGAAATAAAAAAAAAATTTAAATAAGGCAATCTATGAATTGTTTTTGACTTTAATGTTAGATTCCAAATATTTTTCTTTTCTTATTTTCTATGATTGATTCTATATGGGACTATCACATTGAAACGGAGGGAGTATTTGAGGTTGATTGAATTTGTCATTAAAATGATTCATTAACTACAGACTTTTAAGTGAAGGAGACAACACATTCATCTCAAATTCTCGACCATTGTCGGCGACGCGGATTCAAAGTACTCCGGCATCGGAAGAAAAGGGCACGCGAATTCAACGTACTCCAGCACGCGGATTCTACGTTGATTGGGTTGCTGAGGTAGAGCAGTTGGAGTAGTTTTGGGGAGAAATCATTGAGCGATCTCGTTAATTTTATGAAGCATGTAATTTTGGTGGGTGTAGATAACGGGGGTAGATGGAAGATGGGGCTAAACGCACCGTTTAGAAAGAGGTGTAGGCGGAGTTACATACTCCTGGGTCTAGGGGTATATAATTAGATTTTACAAATTTTTACCTAGACTCTAGTCTAGGATGAAATCCCTGCACCCCCTTGCAAACGACGCCGCATCACTATTGTTTTTAATTTCTTTCACCTTCAAACTAAAGGACAATCTAACTTGATCTCCATCTTACATCTTTAATGATCTCTCATCCATTTCTACTTCTCCGTTGATCACAAAATAACTTTCGGTAGAATCGCTACATTTGCATGCTTTAAATATATTTATGAATTGTAGAGATTATTATGTATTGATTTGATCATAAATTGATTGTCGTAACTTACGATAAATTAGTTCAACAAGCAAATAACAAGCTTAATCAAACAGGCAAGCCATATCAAGAAACTAACACAAAAATTATAAAAATAATTTGATCCAATATTTCCTGATTTTTTTTGTGGGATGAAGATCTGGAATTATATATGCTAGTTTACTGTTGTGGTGGAGGCGATGACGACGCAACTAAATTTGTGGATTACTTATTGTTCCAATTTTTAATTTACTTTGTAATGCCAAATATGAAAGTAATAGAGAAGGAGAAGAAAAAGATGAAGAATGAAGCTTAGAGGATTGTAGAGTATTAAGAGAGAGAGAGAAAACTATGAAGACTAAAGCTCAAGAAAAGATACCAGAAACACTGTACCGTACTGTATAATGAATTTGTTCATGAATGAAAGACAAACGTAAATGAACATATAATATTTTGTATTTGAACATTTAATTATGGTTTGATAGAACATTTACTTATTTTCATAGATGATAAAAAATTATAAAAGTTATCTTTTTTGTATTGTTAAAGGAATTTGAGGATAATTCTTGAGGCTTATGTGAAAAATAAACATATATTAAAAATTTGTGGAGTATATAAAGTATATAATATTTATACATATGAAAATGAACATCAAATAATATATAAATGAACATTTTTTTTTTTATCATTTTCATGAGAAGCTATAGAAATTCAAATTGTTTTTGAAATTCCTTGTTAAATATGTAGAAAATATATAAAGATCGAAGATAGAAAAAGTGTGGACATTTATCAGAAATCTAATGATCGTCTATTAATATGCGAATAATGATCATATACTAATATATAAATGAACATTTATCAAATTGAAAATGAACATTCAACAAAAAGAATGTATTGTAGTTCATCAAGTACACACTATAGGTTGTGCAATATGAGTTTGTTCTCCTGTAGCTATTGATTTCACTATATTGTCAATATATCCATAACTTGATGTACATGTATAAATATGACAATGAACATGCATCCATTTCTAGATGAGCATATTTCAATATAAGAATGAACATTTATTAAAATATCCTGAAATTAAAACAAAAATTAACAAATATCTTGACCGTGCATTTACATTATGGGATTGAACAATTGCAATACTATATGTATAAACATCTACTAAAAAATCGAAATATACATCTATTAATATCCTGGCTATGTATCTACATGAGAATGAGCAAAAGGCTTTGATAAGAACATCAAATTTATTTATAAGTAGTTTAAATATAATAAATATGAACATTAGACGCTATATATATGTATATATGATAGGAAAAATAACACATGAAAAACTATTAAAAAAAACAACAATATATACATAAAAATGAACCTAAAAGAGTATAGAAACTGACGTGATCAACATAATATATAATGAGCATCTACTCACATATAAATGAACTTATATTGGAATGATAATGAACATGGCATAAAATTAATGAGCATTAAGAAATATGTGTGGTTAAACATATAAAGCTCTACTCAATGTTTTTAGTATCTTACTGCTTGCATAAAATATACTTTTATCTTAGGTGTGACATGCAAATGATATAGGCAGGCTAAGTAGTAAGTACTACATATACTTAATTACCTACTACTCCATACTATACATAAAAAAGAGTACGTATTTGTAACAATCAATACACATTATTTACAAAACGTGAATGAATGTCTATCAAAATTGAAATAATAAACTTATCAAAATAAAAATGAACATTTATCAATATGAAAATGAACATTTATTAATACGAAAACGAACATACACCATGTATGTATCAATATCGCAATAAATATATATAAAATAAAGTGATCTTGTATCAATATGGAAATGAACATTTATCAATATGAAAAGGAATATTAATAAAGTTAAAATAAAAATAAAACTACTTTAATAAATTTTTTTGATTTGGGAAAGAAAAAGAAAGCAGCTATGCTTATCTAACTGTCAATTAGAAAGAAAAAGTAGAATTAGAGACTAAAATATTTAAGAGGGACAAAAATTGATGGGAAATTCAATCAATGTAAATTTTTGTTGATTGAATTTCCATGGAAATTACAATTAGAAGAACAAATCACACACTTCTAATTAAGTTACATAGACATTTAGTCGATTATTCATCTCCGCCATCATCGTGTCGACGACTTTAGTGTTGGAGGTTTTGGAATGCAGAACCATGGAGGTAGTTTGGGGAGTGTTCAAAAGTTAGATCATTACTTGCTAGAAATCTCATTGTCGACGAGCGATCTCGATGGTTTTATGAAGCGTGTCATTTTGATGGGTTTAGATACTGGGTTAATAAGGAGGCTAAACACATCGTTTCAGAGGGAGTGTAGGTAGAGCTACATACACTAGAGTCTAGGGATATATAATTATATGGATTTACCATTCTAGAAAGAGTTATGAAGTTAATTTTATATACTCACTAATCAAGTAATTAGGCCCAATTATAGGTCATTATAATTGTAACCATATTGACCTTTTTTTAAAAAAAAATAATTTCTTTTATACTTATTATTAATCATACAAATTTCATGACATTAATCTTACATTTTACCTAGGATGATACTATGATAGGAATGACATGTACGTGACTATGTGAGTATATTATTGCAAATTTTGCACCGTGTTTGCTCCAATTGGATCCAGTATATCTAAACAAAATTTCTCCTGAATAGATATAGGTGGTAATATGCGGTTTTAGCTGGATGGTAGATATCCACTTGAATTGTGTTGCGAGTGTAAATTTAAATTTATAATTATATGGAGAGGATATAATGTTTCATATGTATCCGCCATAAGGCGGGAATAGTAGACGGATAGTAGACGGGTATGAGTAATTGAGTATGTTGTAGGATATATCCGCACCCGGTCAACCCGTTTCCCAATAACCTTAAATTTAATACAAGTATCTATCATAAAAAAACTCGATCTCATAAGTAATATGTGAAGGATTATTGTACACAAACACATCGGTATGAATGGATGTACCAAGAGTTATCTAGTGTATGTACCGCTTTTGTGGGCAGTTAGTTTGTAGTTGTCGCGATCTAGACCACTTTTGTGGGCTTAAACTTCTTTACAATGAGATCGCAATACGAATATACAATGATGTACATGTAACATTAAAACATTTTACTTAGGTTAGTGCCATCTTTGCTACTGACACTTCTTAAATATTAACTTAGTTTGTATGAAGTTTCGAAGTCCAAACTTATACTTCACATTACTATATTACAAAAACCGACATTAAGCTAAATATCATGTCTTGAAGTAAAACATGATATTTTACCCGAGTAATATTAAGCTAAGTTATACTATTGAGGAACTAACGAGGGCCGCATGTCTTGAAGTAAAACATGATAGTTTACCCGAGTAATATTAAGCTAAGTTATACTATTGAGGAACTAACGAGGGCCACATGTCTTGAAGTAAAACATGATAGTTTACCCGAGTAAGAAAAATGAACTTTACGTACTATTATTGAGGAATTAAGCTAAGTTTACAAACTATATTATAGATGACGGCTTAACAAAAACAAATGTGCACCACTAAGTAACATTATTAGTCCCTAATTAATGCGTACAGACACACTTAACAAAATCATTTAGTCTCCTATATTATGAACCTATTAGTCTATTACATCGATCTCAAGCGAGCTAGCTAGCCTATCTACGGCTTAGCCTTACGTTAAAATGACTCTTCTTGCATACAGCCAGCTGATCCTACCATTGTAGTGATACTCCTCCATCCGATCTCCAAAAAATCTAACTGTAGACCCGGGCCAACAGTTGTCCACGGTAATTGGCTCTACATCATCATACACACCCCCATGACGCCTATGAAAAGCCTTTCGAACTTCAGTGAGATACGCTTGCCAAGAATCTTTTTGTTGGATGTCTACAAATGTCACTATGTTTAGTTGATCGTCCAATACTCTCGACGGTCTACTCCCTATAGCGACATGTATTTCATTCATTCCGTTACGCACGACATTCCAATTGTGTTCTGGATACCAAAATTGTCGTAGAGTAACACCGTCACTTGAGACTTTGAAGAATCTAACAGAACGGCAGGGCCAAGCGTTTCTGACGCTAACTTCGTCCGTGTCAGTTTCATCATAGCCCATTGTCATTGAGTAAATGCACCTAATACGATAAGCCAAAACACTCCAACTTGGACAGTCACTGAGGTCTATATGGCCAACTATATCTCTCGGCTCTCCATCCAAACCAATCACACTAACTACTGGGCATACAAATATATGATTATAGTTGCCGCCTTCATCACCATCATCATCATCATCATCATCATCATCATCATCATGGTCATCATCATCATCATCATCATAATAATCTTCCTCGTTACTTCCAATACGACTACTTCCCGACAATGCTAGTAGTAAAACTAGATACAACCTAAGAAAATTAAATAAAAACATTACGTGATGTATAACACATTATAAACACAATGTAATAAAACCATCAAACGTGTTATGTTTTTATGGATTACATGAAGTAAACATAACGTAATAATTAATTTAGGTTATTTAAAGCAAGAAATCAAGAAATGTGATCCATTATATTATGAACAGTACACTTGGTGATCAAAATTAAACATACAACGAATAATCAACTTAAACTAATTAGGTTATTGAAATCTTGAAATCAAGAATTCAAGAAAGTGCTCAAATAATTAAACATACCACGATTTGACCAGAAATGTGATCCATGAATAATCGGTTGAATGAATGCATATTGAACCAAATGCAACGCATCCAACGAACGCATCATCATCATCATCATCATCATCATCATTTCCCTTGTAACTTTCAACACTACTTCCCGATAATGCTAGTAGCAGTACTAGATCCAACCTAACAAAATTAAATAAAAACATTGATTAAATAAAACAAAATCATATATTACATTATGCATGAAATAAACATAACATACCACATATAACGTAACAACTATATACTAGGTTACATTATGAAAATTGCGTGCAAGAATTAAATAAAAAAAGATCCCAAAGCTCCAAGAAAGAAATCAAGAATGCAATCATACCACGACATGAACAAACCCTTGACAAAAAATGTGACAATCGATGGATCGGTTGAAAGAACGCATAACAAACCAAATGCAACGTATCCAATGGTTTCGAGAATCGGCCAAGCCAATGAAGCCATTTTATTGTTAAATTCTAGAGAGTAGAGAGAAGAGCGAGAGAAGAGGTTTCAATGAAGAAGAAGATTACGAAACTAAAGGAATGAAAACTTGCTTGCGTATAAACTACAGAAAACAACAACTAGAAAGAGAAACTTGTTAGGAATGTAAATTTTTTATATGGAAGTGTGCAATATCAAACATGGAGGGGTTATATTTATAGTAGGAGAGCTCACTTAATGAGTCATAAGTAGTTACATTATTACATGTTTATTTTCATATTGGAAGATGTTCATTTGAAATTTAATACTTGTTCATTATCGAATTATCAAAGTAAAAGATGTTCATTTATAAAATATACAATATCTATACTTAAATCTAAACATGGTCATTAGTTTAACACTTATAATTATTTTTTATCACATTAAAGGTTATAATTTTAATACAAAATACATATTTGTTATTACACTGGATTATAATTATTAATAAAGTGATAAAAATAGTACTATGTTGACACAGGGGCGGAGCTACAGGGGGGGCTGGCAGAGGCCCGGCCCCTGTAGCCCAAACCTGTAGCCCATATTTTTTATTAATTGGCCCCTACAACTTTTTAGTATATATACTAAAGATTTGACTTAGATGTTTCTGAAATTCTGGTAGCTTAGTGGTAAGTGTGATTACAATGTCTTGCCTAGGTCTGAGGTTCGATCCCACTTAGTATAACATTAGATTTTCAATTTTTTTTCCTCTCTTTTTTTTTTCCCCCAAATTCTATACTAAACTTCTTCAATTGTTATATGAGTGATTTATCTTTTCAATTTTTAAATCTTCTACTTATATTCAATTGGGTAACACATTTTTTATATATAAAAATTGCAGCCTTTATTTTATAAATTTTTACTTTTGTCTAATTGTTTAGTAATAATTTGTCTAGAAAAAAAAACTTAATTTTTAAAGTGAAGGTCGTAGTCAACAAGTGAAGTTACACCAGTTTTATACATAGGAAAATAGATTGGCAATAATTTTAACATGTAATCTATAATTGACTTTTTTTATATATGAAAAATCATAGATTACATTTAGAAAAAAAAAATTGTAAGCTAGATATTTATATATTGATTCAACCGTCGGCCCCCCTAACTTAAAAATTCTGGCTCCGCCCCTGAATGTAAGGAAAATGAGCATGTATCAATTTAATTGAACATTTATAAACATATGGCCATAAATGAACGTCATTTCAAATGATCATTTACTGAAATAAGTTATACTAGCTTAGTAATAATTGATAATAATGTATCTTTCAATATCATAAATCAAATTGATATGCCTTTAATTTTACTTAATATAATTATTGTAATTTTTGTTTATATTTTTTTTTAACTTTATACGATTTTCTAGTGTGCTTTAGTGCTTATATGTAGCCCTAAGGGCTATGTATAGCATTTTCCTTATTTATTTTAGAAATGAACATAAATTCAATCTAAAATAAACATATAATTGAACATGAATTTCATCTAAAATGAACATTTACGATAAATTAAATTTGCCATATGTCCGAATAATAGTTTTAACTAACCAAATAATTAATGTAATTTATAATCGATGATTCAAGTTTATAAATCGAATTGATAATTTATCCTTAATTTTAGCTGCTACAAGTAGAATATTTATCTTTCTAATAGTGAACATAAAGTCCGTCTAAAATGAACATTTACGACAAATTAAATTTGCCGTCCAAAATTCACCGAGTAAAAGTATTAATAACAAAATACGTATTATAATTGATAATTGATGTTTCAAGTTTATGTATCAAATTGATAATTTGTCTTTAATTTTAGTTACTATAAGTTGAATATTAATCTTTCTAAATATGATCAAAAAGTCCATCTAAAATGAACATTTACAATAGGATTAATCTTAAGGTTAACTATACATCTATACTTACGAAACCAATAAATTAGAAAGAGAAAGTATCTCACTATCTTAGAGATATAAAATTTTAGAGGAACAAATATTCACGGGAAAAATAAATGATACTCCCTCCGTTTTAATTTGTTAGTCACATATACTATTTTGGGCGTTTCAAAAAGATCTACCCATATTGAATGTATTCCACTTTTAACTAGTAGTTTTTATTTCCTATTTTATACATATTAAATTCTGATTGGTTAAATTAATTTATTATGCATTGATGACATGACTTTAAGTATAGAATTTATTCCCTTGAATTATGCAATTATGGTTGACAGTTTCCTAAAGAAATAAAAAAAAAATTTAAATAAGGCAATCTATGAATTGTTTTTGACTTTAATGTTAGATTCCAAATATTTTTCTTTTCTTATTTTCTATGATTGATTCTATATGGGACTATCACATTGAAACGGAGGGAGTATTTGAGGTTGATTGAATTTGTCATTAAAATGATTCATTAACTACAGACTTTTAAGTGAAGGAGACAACACATTCATCTCAAATTCTCGACCATTGTCGGCGACGCGGATTCAAAGTACTCCGGCATCGGAAGAAAAGGGCACGCGAATTCAACGTACTCCAGCACGCGGATTCTACGTTGATTGGGTTGCTGAGGTAGAGCAGTTGGAGTAGTTTTGGGGAGAAATCATTGAGCGATCTCGTTAATTTTATGAAGCATGTAATTTTGGTGGGTGTAGATAACGGGGGTAGATGGAAGATGGGGCTAAACGCACCGTTTAGAAAGAGGTGTAGGCGGAGTTACATACTCCTGGGTCTAGGGGTATATAATTAGATTTTACAAATTTTTACCTAGACTCTAGTCTAGGATGAAATCCCTGCACCCCCTTGCAAACGACGCCGCATCACTATTGTTTTTAATTTCTTTCACCTTCAAACTAAAGGACAATCTAACTTGATCTCCATCTTACATCTTTAATGATCTCTCATCCATTTCTACTTCTCCGTTGATCACAAAATAACTTTCGGTAGAATCGCTACATTTGCATGCTTTAAATATATTTATGAATTGTAGAGATTATTATGTATTGATTTGATCATAAATTGATTGTCGTAACTTACGATAAATTAGTTCAACAAGCAAATAACAAGCTTAATCAAACAGGCAAGCCATATCAAGAAACTAACACAAAAATTATAAAAATAATTTGATCCAATATTTCCTGATTTTTTTTGTGGGATGAAGATCTGGAATTATATATGCTAGTTTACTGTTGTGGTGGAGGCGATGACGACGCAACTAAATTTGTGGATTACTTATTGTTCCAATTTTTAATTTACTTTGTAATGCCAAATATGAAAGTAATAGAGAAGGAGAAGAAAAAGATGAAGAATGAAGCTTAGAGGATTGTAGAGTATTAAGAGAGAGAGAGAAAACTATGAAGACTAAAGCTCAAGAAAAGATACCAGAAACACTGTACCGTACTGTATAATGAATTTGTTCATGAATGAAAGACAAACGTAAATGAACATATAATATTTTGTATTTGAACATTTAATTATGGTTTGATAGAACATTTACTTATTTTCATAGATGATAAAAAATTATAAAAGTTATCTTTTTTGTATTGTTAAAGGAATTTGAGGATAATTCTTGAGGCTTATGTGAAAAATAAACATATATTAAAAATTTGTGGAGTATATAAAGTATATAATATTTATACATATGAAAATGAACATCAAATAATATATAAATGAACATTTTTTTTTTTATCATTTTCATGAGAAGCTATAGAAATTCAAATTGTTTTTGAAATTCCTTGTTAAATATGTAGAAAATATATAAAGATCGAAGATAGAAAAAGTGTGGACATTTATCAGAAATCTAATGATCGTCTATTAATATGCGAATAATGATCATATACTAATATATAAATGAACATTTATCAAATTGAAAATGAACATTCAACAAAAAGAATGTATTGTAGTTCATCAAGTACACACTATAGGTTGTGCAATATGAGTTTGTTCTCCTGTAGCTATTGATTTCACTATATTGTCAATATATCCATAACTTGATGTACATGTATAAATATGACAATGAACATGCATCCATTTCTAGATGAGCATATTTCAATATAAGAATGAACATTTATTAAAATATCCTGAAATTAAAACAAAAATTAACAAATATCTTGACCGTGCATTTACATTATGGGATTGAACAATTGCAATACTATATGTATAAACATCTACTAAAAAATCGAAATATACATCTATTAATATCCTGGCTATGTATCTACATGAGAATGAGCAAAAGGCTTTGATAAGAACATCAAATTTATTTATAAGTAGTTTAAATATAATAAATATGAACATTAGACGCTATATATATGTATATATGATAGGAAAAATAACACATGAAAAACTATTAAAAAAAACAACAATATATACATAAAAATGAACCTAAAAGAGTATAGAAACTGACGTGATCAACATAATATATAATGAGCATCTACTCACATATAAATGAACTTATATTGGAATGATAATGAACATGGCATAAAATTAATGAGCATTAAGAAATATGTGTGGTTAAACATATAAAGCTCTACTCAATGTTTTTAGTATCTTACTGCTTGCATAAAATATACTTTTATCTTAGGTGTGACATGCAAATGATATAGGCAGGCTAAGTAGTAAGTACTACATATACTTAATTACCTACTACTCCATACTATACATAAAAAAGAGTACGTATTTGTAACAATCAATACACATTATTTACAAAACGTGAATGAATGTCTATCAAAATTGAAATAATAAACTTATCAAAATAAAAATGAACATTTATCAATATGAAAATGAACATTTATTAATACGAAAACGAACATACACCATGTATGTATCAATATCGCAATAAATATATATAAAATAAAGTGATCTTGTATCAATATGGAAATGAACATTTATCAATATGAAAAGGAATATTAATAAAGTTAAAATAAAAATAAAACTACTTTAATAAATTTTTTTGATTTGGGAAAGAAAAAGAAAGCAGCTATGCTTATCTAACTGTCAATTAGAAAGAAAAAGTAGAATTAGAGACTAAAATATTTAAGAGGGACAAAAATTGATGGGAAATTCAATCAATGTAAATTTTTGTTGATTGAATTTCCATGGAAATTACAATTAGAAGAACAAATCACACACTTCTAATTAAGTTACATAGACATTTAGTCGATTATTCATCTCCGCCATCATCGTGTCGACGACTTTAGTGTTGGAGGTTTTGGAATGCAGAACCATGGAGGTAGTTTGGGGAGTGTTCAAAAGTTAGATCATTACTTGCTAGAAATCTCATTGTCGACGAGCGATCTCGATGGTTTTATGAAGCGTGTCATTTTGATGGGTTTAGATACTGGGTTAATAAGGAGGCTAAACACATCGTTTCAGAGGGAGTGTAGGTAGAGCTACATACACTAGAGTCTAGGGATATATAATTATATGGATTTACCATTCTAGAAAGAGTTATGAAGTTAATTTTATATACTCACTAATCAAGTAATTAGGCCCAATTATAGGTCATTATAATTGTAACCATATTGACCTTTTTTTAAAAAAAAATAATTTCTTTTATACTTATTATTAATCATACAAATTTCATGACATTAATCTTACATTTTACCTAGGATGATACTATGATAGGAATGACATGTACGTGACTATG